>NC_069505.1:565444521-566644521 GCF_027579735.1 Bombina bombina | reverse complement strand
CCACACAGAGAGAGGGCATGAGGAAGTCGAATCGCAAAGGCAACAAGAAGTGACCAGTGACCACGATGTAGTGGTAAATATATCAGGACAACTAATGATGAGGACAATGTTCTCAAGAAAGGACTGTCGTTTTGCATGTTTCAGGGAACTGACTTTTTTGAGCTTGAGAAAGATTTACAAAGATTATACAGAAATATCAAGCTCAAAGTGTGGTTTAATAACGATAAGAGGGACTCTGAAACTATTGTAAACAGTAGTCTTGATAAATGGTCACTACAAACACTAGGTCTCAGAAAAAAAGAGCACCTTTAATCCTACTGTTAACAACAATAGTGTTAATACTTTTATTAACCTAGTAGACAATGCTGTTAAAAAACTTAGAGCTGTCAATAAAAATAGGAAAGATCAGGCCCTTAAATGGGAAGGAGGTAAATTGGTCAATATGATCAATTATAGCAAACAAGACAAGGCGGCATTAAATAAATTAAAAAAGAATGACACAATTGTGCTTAAAGTGGCAGACAAGGGAGGGGCCACCATCATCATGGACAAATCATATTATGTAGGGGAAATTAAGACACAGCTGAGTGACCAAGAAACCCACATTGAAATAAACACCAATCCTCTAGCTAAAATACAGAAGGAGATACAATCTATATTGAAAAGGGCCATGGATATGGAAATCATAGACAAGAAATTGGCAGACTTCTTGTATATAGACTCACCACGTAACCCAATATTCTATACGGTCCCAAAGGTCCATAAGGATATTAGTAAGCCACCAGGGAGGCCAATTGTCTCAAGTGTTGAGTCTGTATACACCAACATCTCCAAATTCATAGATAAAATCTTACAACCAGAAGTGGTCAGGATGTCCAGCTATTTGAAAGACACTAATCACTTTTTAAGTAAAGCAAGACAGTTGGAATTACATTCTGACAGGTACCTACTGTTCACCATGGACGTCAAAAGTCTCTATACATCTATCAAGCATGAGACTGGCATAGCGATTATTAAAAAGACGCTCATGGTGAACAGTGGGTACACTGACAGAGAAAGTGAGTTTATTGAACAACTACTCAAGTTGATATTTTACTGGAATTATTTTTTATTCCAAGATGAATGGTTTGTGCAGGTAAAAGGAACTGCCATGGGATCTAATGTTGCCCCATCATACGCCAATCTGTTCATAAATGAGTTTGAAGAAAAAAATGATATATGAACATGAGGCATTCAAGCAACACGGATCAGTGTGGTGGCGCTACATTGATGACGTGTTTGGCGTGTGGTGGGGCAGCATTGGAACCCTCAATAGTTTTGTGAATGATCTGAATTCCATGGTGAGGGGTTTGCAGTTTACAGTTACCTACAGCGAGGAGACAGTAACTTTTTTGGACACCAGAGTCTATAAAGATGGTAACACCTTACGCTTTGACCTGTATACAAAAGATACGGATAAAAATACGTTGTTACAGTATGATAGCTTCCATCCAAAAAATGTAATAAATTCCCTTCCCAAAAATCAGCTCCTTAGGGTAAAGAGAAGTGTAAGCAGAGAAGAGGACAGTGAGAATAGGATGAAGGAAATGGCTAATAAATTTTTGGATAGGGGGTATCCCCCCAATCTTATAAAAAAAAAAAAATTGAAGAAATCAAAAATCCCAAACCTAAGAGTAAAAAAGCGAATCAGGACCATAGAATAATGTTTGTGTCACAATACAGTCCCTTTAGTGGAGAAGTGTCAAAAATAATACGCAGAAATTGGCATGTGTTAAGGGAATGTAATCAGCATATTTCACACTTTAATGAACCACTACTTATGGCCTATAGGAGGGTAAGGAATATAAGAGACCAGTTAGTAAGAACCGATATAGGACCAGAAAGAGTGTGGAGACAAACCCAAATAGGTACTAAGCAGAAAGGAAGTTTTCCTTGTTTAAATAGCATGAGTTGTAGTTCAATAATAAAAGGCCCTAACTTTTTTCACCCACATAGTGGGAAAAAATTTGATATCAATGGTTATTACACCTTTGAAACAACTCATGTTATATACCTAATTAAATGTCCGTGTTCCCTTGTATATCTAGGTGAAACGACACAGAAAGTGAGAGACCGTATGACACAACACAGATCCAACATAAGGCGAAAAAATATGGAAGCCCCTCTGTCCATGCACTTCCTGGAAAAAGGACATGGAATAAGCCAGCTAAGATGGCAAGTAATTGAACAGATTAAAATGCCCAGGAATGGCATGGACAGAGAGACTCTACTAAAAAGAAAAGAAATGTGGTGGATCCACAAATTGGAAACTTTGGTCCCCAAAGGTTTAAAGAGGGACTTTGATTTATCTTGCTATTTCTGACATTCTGATACACTTATTTAAGCTATAATATAGTTGGTAAAATCTTTAGGAAGTATTACAGTTGTGTAAATTGAATGGATACATTTAACTAATTATGTAAGGTAAAAGCATCTTGCACTTTTAGTCATTGTTGCCACATTATTGTTTTTAAATTATTACTTGCTTTTCAGATTATCCTGTTAATATACAAGAGAACCACAAGATGGCACCAGAGTATAACTACAGAGTGACTGGTGCAAAAATGAATGTTTAAAAGTAGAAATCATTTAAGCTAAGTATAGCATGATTAAGTGACACACAGTCACGAAACGTTGCTGTTTTTATGTCTGAATAAATCATATTGAAAATTTACAGTGCTGTGGACATTTCATTATTATTATTATTATTATCGGTTATTTGTAGAGCGCCAACAGATTCCGCAGCGCTGTTCTGAACATCTGACATCCATCCTCAAGGAAGCGGCAGAAGTCTTCATCCAACGAGGTCGAAGTCCTCAACGAAGCTGGGAGAAGTATTCATCCAAGCCGGGTGAAGTGGTCCTCCAGACGGGCAGAAGTCTTCAGCCAGACGGCATCTTCTATCTTTATCCATCCGACGCGGAGCGGCTCCATCTTCAAGACATCTGACATGGAGCATCCTCTTCATCTGGAGTCTTCTTACTGATCATAGTGATAATTTTCAGTGAATACAAAGTTGCTAACAAGTGACTACTCACAAGGGTGTGTGCACTAATAAAGTACAATATGCGCAGGGCAAGGTCTCCATCAGAATTCAGTAGACTGGATACTGAATGTTGTAGCCTTTTAAAACATAAAGGACACATAACTTCTCCTAGTGCAGGTTAAACTGTTAACAGAATGATTCCAAGAAAGTATACGAAATTGGTACTCACATTCCAGTTTGCACAATGAAATTGTGCAAACAAGGCAGGCAGGAATTTTTAAATCACGACGTTATTGTGTTTTCTTTATAATGTTTTTAAATTTTTCTTTACTTTATTTTATTTGTTTTATTGAAGTTATAATAAATTTGAATTGTATACACATTATTTATTGCACATTTTTCATTTATACATTTTGGACTCATACACAGAGATACCCAAATTAGTGATTTTATGCAAGTTGCAATTAAAACAATTATTTAAAGGAGAACACACAAATTGAAACCTAAGTTCCATATACACATTTAATTGTATCACTTTATTCTACAACACAATCATCCATATTTGTGCCCTCTGCAAATCTCCTACTATAGGAATTTGCATTAGATATTTCGACACACAAAAAACCCCATAATAAACCCCTGTTTGCTTGTGTGTAACTGTAAGCGCGCCACTCATAATCTTGCTCTAAATGTTTTACAGCAGTCAAGTGAAGAGAGTCCACACCTATGCATCCAATTTTATGTTTGTTTATTTTTTAACCATTTGCATCCGTGATGTTTTGATTCCAATCAGAAAGCTGCATATGTGATTTAGAAGTGAAGGATTGGTTTACATGGATCAGACAAGAAACTACAATCAGAGTGAACATTTTCAGAACCATCAATATTTATATTGTCATTAACAAGTGAAGTAGTTGCTTTTACTTTATATTCTGTTTATTTGGATGTTTATATTGTTGTTTTCTGCGACCACTCTAAAAATTGGCAAATTACTATAGAGATAAGGTGAGTGAGAGAGGGAGCAAAACAGCAGATCATAGAGACGTAAATAACAGTATTAACACGAGATTCCCTGAGAGAAAGTGGAACAAGCATCATTTTCAAATGTGTTTTGCACCAAAAGACAAAAAAATAAAATAATGAATGCATAGCGCAATAATATTACACTTTTTATAATAAAACATTTTAAGGGGCCTATTTATTATTGTGCAAGCGGACATGATCCAATATAGCGGATCATGTCTGCTGCACATTGATAAATGCCGACAGCATATGCTCTCAGCATTTATCATTGCACCAGAAGTTCTTGTGAACTGCTGGTGCTATACCGCCCCCTGCAGATTCGCGACCAATTGGCCCCTAACAGGGGGTGTCAATCAACCCGATCGTATTCGATCGGGTTGATTTCTGTCCGCCGCCTCAGAGCAGGCGGACAGGTTATGGAGCAGCGGTCTTTAGACCGCTGCTACATAACTTCTGTTTCCGGTGAGCCTGAAGACTCGCCAGAAACACGGGACATCAAGCTTCATACGGAGCTTGATAAATATGCCCCTAAGTGTTATTTTTTTTAGTTTAGTAGCCCGTTTCTTGTGTTATCTGGTTTATAAATTATAGAAGCCATTATGAGTTTGACTACTCTGACAATGCCCCAAAATATAAATTCAAAATCCAATTAGCTGTATTGATGGTGGTAAACTAAGTCAAATACACTCTATGATCATGTCAATTTGGTGAGAGATCTCCAAGCCAAGCAAATATAGGGCTAGATTACAAGTGGCGCCTGCACTATTTAAGAATATCATGGGTGTGTTAATCTGCGCACGAATTACAATTTGAAAGTAAACACGTTTGCTTAAGCGCAAACAAATTTAAGGTGCGTCGGGTTAAAAAAACTCACATGAAGGGTTAGGGATAAAGAAAAGTTGCACCAAACACAACATAAATACATTAAAATATACTGTTACAGTCATATAAACACTATCTGATAAAAAATATTAATCTAAGTATAAATAACATGTTTTTATGAGGGTTCAAAGATATTTGGTATATAGCCAAGTATTTCACTGTAAATGTATATATATATATATATATATATATATATATATATATATATATATATCAGTGACGTGCGGTGAGGTCAGAGGCTGGTGAGGCACTAGATATGATACGCCGGAGAAACACATATACGGCGGGCTGCAAGTACCCCCAACAGGGCAGGTTTTAATTATAGCTGAACCACTGCATACCTCAATATGCAGTTGCACAGCACAGTTTGCACTTAATAACAGGTGGAAGGCTGGAAGCAAAAATAAATAAATAATTACTTAAAGTTGCACAAGGAGATAAAGTGGTACTTATTTATTTATTTTTGCTTCCAGCCTTCCAATCTGGGTATGCTAACAGCTATTAATAGAGACCATATGTAAGAATATCTCAAATTGTGTGAGATATTCTAACATTTAAATGATGGTCTCTATTAATAGCTGTTAGCATTAGCAGATTGCTTAATAAAATTATATAAGTAAATCAGACACCATTATATGGATATCAAAAGTTCATGCTGTGATGTGAGATATTCTAGCATCACAGCATGAACCTTTGATATCAATATAGTGGTGGCTGCTTTACCTTTTTAATAATTTTACTAAGCAATGAAATAATCTGCTTGCTAATGGCATGCTAACACAGTAAACTCAGACAAATAATAATAAACAACTTATCTCCCCCTAGTGTTTTCTTTCTTGATTCCTAAAGTCTCCTTAATGTCCGTGTTTGAGATATTTTGCAGCATTTAACCGCAGACTGTATTACAACCTATAGATGTTTATGTTTATGATCACCACATTTTACTGAAAACCTTAAACACATTTTTTAATTAATATAATTTATTTGTAAGTGAAACAAATTCAGAAACTTATTTTAAAGATGTATACATTTTTAATAAGTTGTGCTTTCCTAGGTTTTTTTTGTGAGAAGTTAATTTTTTCTACACCTTCTGTGGAAAGTTCTAGTTTATTGCTCTACTTAATTTACTTTCATAACAACATTTGCTTAAATCAATAGGCAACAGTTAAAGTGTCAGTAAACCTAAAAAATAATGTTATATAATTCTGCACTATGTGCAGAATTATATAACTTTATTTTTTAGGTTTACTGTCCCTTTTATATGAGGGGAATACATTATAGTAAATACTGCTGCCTTCTAACAGACATTTTATATTTCTTGACTTAAAAAAACAAACATTCAAGATATTGTTCCAGTCAATAGCATTTGTATATTGAACTGTGTCAAGTGTGTTATAGATCAAGTGCATTACTATATTAATAAAGCAATGAAGCAGCAAGCCTATTTTATTAAAAAAAAATCAATGATATTAACTTGATAATTATGGACTTTATAATGGAATTATACTGTTTTTAAATTTAAGTGTCTGACAGTGTAGTAGTATAGTGTACTTAAATTTAGTAAAGTACATAATTATCAAGTTAATATCATTGATTTTTTTTTTTAGTAAAATAGGCTTGCTGCTTCATTGCTTTATTAATATAGTAATGCACTTGATCTGTCTTACACAAACAGGCTCAACAGGCTCAGCTGCTAAGAGTGCTTAAAACTTTTAAAAGGCAATAAAAGCAGGCATAGGGCAGAGACACTGACCATGTAAAAGCTCAAAAGGTTTGTGCAGAAGTCAGAGTTAGATCCGCCTAGGGCTGCAACTCCTTTGCCACTATACCAGTGTATTGCACATTAAACTGCTCTGCACTGAGCATATAAACGGCATTGCATAAATGGGTTAAACTAAATGGTCTAAATACTTGTAATACATAAAATATGTACAGGTATACCTCACTTTACAGCGCTTCACTTTACAGCGCTTCGCTAATACAGTGCTTTGTGGAGCTGAAGTTCAACCTTCAAGGATTTTAAAACAGTGCTGTAATCATCGTGAGATTGCGAGAAAAGTGACTGGCACCAATTTGTTATGCTAAGTTCACTCTGTTTACAGCATTACAGTGCAATCTGTGTCTCAGTGCTATACTCTGGCAAATTGTACTACAGTGATTGTCACTATTTTACAGGTACAGTATTTATTGAATATTGTGCTGTGCGAGTGTTAAACTAAACTTAGCGCTATTGCTCACCTAATATAAGTTAATTAAAACATGTTTTTAAGTTGTTAAACACACTGGCAAGTGAAAAGAAAGCTAAAACTGCCTTGTTTCACTTTAAGGCGGTTTTCACTTTACAACAGGGCTCCGGTCCCTAACCCGATGTATGAGCGGGGTATACCTGTACAAGTAAATTGTGGAACTGGATATATTTTGCTTAGTTTCTAGCCACATAGCATAAAGACAAAAAACAATCACAACCAGATCAGCATTGCTTTGCAGATATTCACTATTGTATTGTGTCTATATGTTGTGAACAGTACACAATGCTGAGAAGCAGACATAAATCTATTTTTATTGAAGTGTACTTATCTATACATTGCACTTTATGTGCACAATCTGGTCTGCAAGCAGATCTGCACTGACGGCATTAATTTACATCACTTTACTTGCCATTAGTCCTGGGATTCCAAATAGGACAGCAAAACAGTTGTTTTTTTAATGTGTTGCTGCTTTTTCTGGCATGCAAAAGGTTAATCAGAGGGAGACTGGAAGAGTCATATGTGATGCAGCTGCAGCAGCTGTGTGCCAACTTCCAGTGTGCACAAACCTCTCCACCATATGATGTCCATATGACTAGTAACCATTCACAATTTGACAAATACACAAAATTGCCACTATAAAACAGAGCACAATGCACCTTCTGCACATATGAATTTATGATACTGCCCTTACAGTAGTATTGCACCAACATAAGTAAAGTAGTATAATGCACCATGACCATATGTTCAAGTAAAAAAGCCCCCCTCACAAATTCCATATCCACGTATGTGCAATACACACCCACGCATACACAATGCACCACATATATCCATTGCAATAAAGTCCCACCCACGCTAATACCCCACACATATGCATGGTTTACCCCACTAAGGATCACAATACCTCCACCAGTGGACATGTGACGCCACACTCCCTCACTTGGCTCGCTCATCACTCTGACTGTCACTCGACTCCATCGGCTCCCTCCCAGTTAGTCACAGCTGCTCCTACCGGCTACCCACTACCGGCACTTTGGTGACTAAAAGGCTAGAAGCGCGCTCTCTTCCCGAAGTTCCTGTGTGAGTGTGACATAGATGAGAGAGACTCAGTCACGTGAATCTCACACAGGACCGCAGCGCCGATTGGCTGAGGGCTCCCGAGGCTACTTAGAAGCAGCCTCAATAGGGAGCGGTATACCATCACAAAGAGCCTTAAGCGGCACTGGGTGGCGCTGTCTCTAGCCATCCATGTTGCGCAATGGAAGGGAGCTGAACGGCTCACATTCACAGCCTCTCCTTCATTGCGCAATATGGATCGCAATGAATCGCTCACTATTCTAATCTTCTACAGTCATATGTTGATGGCGGAGTCGGAGTTTGGGGGGTGGGGGGCTATGGGGGTAAGTTGGGGTACAATTTTTTTTTTTTTCATAAACTTTAAGATTTTTTATTCTATTAATAAAATAGAATTTAAAAGGTGTAATGCACACATAGCGCTGCCTCACCTGCCTCCTATGACTGCACGTCACTGATATATATATATATATATATATATATATATATATATATATATATGTGTGTGTGTGTGTGTGTGTGTGTCTAAATAATAATTCCAAAATAGTATTATAGTATTTCTATAGATACATAGGTATAGATATATATTTTACACGAATATATATATGTATACATATATATATATTTAAAGACAAGGTAATACAATAATGTCCTGTGCTATACAAAACCCAAGAGCTCAAAAACCTTATATAAGTGAAAAAAATAAAGAACATTTGTATATGACAATAAATGAATAAATAAATAAATTTTATATCTGAGTTAATCAAATAAAAAAATATAAAAAATATAAAGGATATATAAAGATGAAGATGTATCAAATACATAAATACACAATGATAAATCAAAGTCCATATAAACTTGTTACATGTCTATAACGTTAATATATTGTGACAATTGTGATAGAAGTATTCCCACATGATACTCTGTATGTCCAAAATACTCACAAGAACAACCCTCAATTATATGAGGTAAGGCTGTAACATTGTAGGTAGAGGAAATCCTTTCCACAGACAGCAGGGAATGCCACTCCACAAACCGCTGGACAAGCAGAGTCAGCAAGGCTCAGTAATCTCTCACCCCACCGTACACGGGATGAATATCCTCAAGCTATAGGAAAAAACACCAACATAGTGCTTACTGTTTTTATTAGTAAGTATAAAAAGTATATACATCGATTCGCATCACATTCACATGAAACAACCTCAATTTGTATGAGGTATGAACCAGATAAATCAAATACACAATGGTGAAGTCTTAGTATACATAAAAATATGCGCACAACAGCGTACAATAAAAAGTGTATATATATATAATGTAATGATTCAAGTATAAAAACTCCTCAACTGCCAGGTAACTCCACTCACTATATTCATCCCGTATACGGTGGGGTGAGAGATTACTGAGCCTTGCTGACTCTGCTTGTCCAGCGGTTTGTGGAGTAGCGTTCCCTGCTGTCTGTGGAAAGGATTTCCTCTACCATACGATGTTACAGCCTTACCTCATATGATTGAGGGTTGTTCTTGTGAGTATTTTGGACATAAAGAGCATCGTGTGGGAATACTTCTATCACAATTGTCACAATATAGTAATGTTATGGATATGTAACAAGTTTATATGGACTTTGATTTATCATCGTGTATTTATGTATTTGATACATCTTCATCTCCATATATCCTTTATATTTTTTATATATTCTATTTGATTAACTCAGATATAATATTTATTTATTTATTATTCATTTATTATCATATACAAATGTTCTCTATTTTTTACTTATATAAGGTTTTTGAGCTCTTGGGTTTTGTATAGCACAGGACATTATTGTATTACATTGTCTTTATATATATATATATATATATATATATATATATATATATATATATATATATATATATATATATATATATATATATATATATATATATATATATATACAGTATATACTCATAGATTCAAAGTAAGGTGTTGGTTATTTTACTTAGCTTTGGAGTTTAACACGCTGTCATCCACACAGCGTTAGCAGTTGGTGCATCCGGGGATCCAACACTCGGCATGGGGGTTGCCCTCTTAGACAGTTCACTGTTAAATATATCAAAAAAGAAGGAAAAACCCCCACAAGCTGGATATTGATAAAAATGTTTAAAACATTATAGGCTAGGATACACCACTATGCACAGCACTTATGTAAAACAGTGATAGAATCATTTATTAGATATACATTAAAAGTCCACACATAGATTGTGCATTCACAAACTCACAAATTGCTGACAGACACAGGCAAAGGTGACGTCATTTGACGCGTTTCACGCCGATAGGCGCTTTCTCAAAGATAGCTAGGGAGTGTTCCTAGTAAGGCTTAAATAGCCATAGGTTAGTGCTGTTACACCCCCAAGCTTGTTGACGTATAGTGTCAGCTGTGCAAAATACCACCCATATAGTCAGATTTTAACTAAACAAATAGTATAGCGCTATTATATTATAACACTGGACGGGAATAGAGTAACTAAGTTATAAGTTGCACAGCTGAGACCAAACAAATTTACACGAGATACATATTGCGGCTGATTAGTTGTTCATATATTCTTTCGCATGCAGTGTGGAAAAACAGTATAAGACAAGATTAACAATATAGAGATTGTCAAATGATCATTTTCAGTGACCCTGTGTTTTCCCAAACTGATTGCAAAAGTTCTGGGATTGGATGCAAGATTATTTCGCTTTGTATATACACTTATGGAACTCAACATGTTTGTTTCACAGCGACATGATGGTAGAGCTTAATAAATAACATCAGAAACATGAATACAACTAATTCAGAAACAAACAAGTAAACATACAAGATAAAACATTTTAAACAACTAAAAAACTAAAATTATTGTAAACAGTAGTCATAGGGATAACCTTGAGAGATATATAACAGAATGAAGTCACCAGTCTAATAATATATGTTATTAGTTAAAAAGAAAATACTATGTTGTATATCACAACTGATTCAGATGACACTTAGAAAGACCATAGTTTTCCATTTCTTTTTATGTGTATTACATTTTAATGATAAGTTTTGTATGTTGAGTAAGATTCATTTATACCCCTTTAGTCATATGACAAAATGTGAAAATTGGTGTTTTATATTGAATATGTATGTTTTTTCACACTTTGTCCTACCAAATGTCATAGTAAAAATAGGTCTTAATATCAAAAAGAATTTCATCATCCACTGTTAGTTATATATACAAAAATATAGGTTTCTAGACCAGACCACGATATGATATCACATGGAACTAATCATAGTCCATATGGTACTTGTGTATTGTCTTCCGCATCGAAAAAAACCTTTTCTGGCTAGCCATGTCTCCTTAGTTTGAGGTTCAGAATTGTACACATATTTAATCAAACGGCTTCCAATAGTAGCCGCTGTTTTAGGTATGAATTTAATTCCCTTATCCAGAATAGCCTTACATTCTTGGTCAAGAGTTCGAATGCCAAGGTTTTTGTTTATTATACTTTTAATCTTTCCAAACTGGTTACTAATATGTGTAATAAACTTGATGTCATATGGGGATACTATCTTGTCACTTTTTTTCTTTTTCTTTTGACTTTGTAAAAGTTTCAGTCTATCCATACCTCTGACTTTTTGTCTGAGGTTAAATAAAGTTTCCTTTTTGTATCCTCTTTCTTCTAACCTTTTAATCAAATCTAGAGAATGTTTATCATAATTTTGTATGTCAGTGCATATTCTCCTTATTCTGATTAGTTGACCTTTGGGGATACCTGTTTTTAGATGTTTAGAGTGACAGGAGTCGGCTCTTAAAATTGTATTTCCCCTTTTAGCTGAATATCAAGGTACTCTATAGTCTGTTTATTGAGTTGATAAGTAAATTTTAGGTTTATTGTGTTATCATTCAAATAGTGTACAAAGTTGTTAGCTTGTTCTTCAGTTCCTGACCATATTATCAATAGGTCGTCAATATATCTTGAATACATATTTATAAGGTGGCTAAATGTATTATTTTCTCCATATATGTATGTTGACTCATACCACCCCAAAAATAAATTTGCGTATGAGGGGGCAAATTTCGCCCCCATTGCCGTTCCGCATATCTGAAGTTAATAGTCTGAGTCAAACATAAAAAAGTTGTGTGTCAACAAAAATCTCAAAACTTCCAAAACAAATTCTATCAATTCCTCTGGGAAATCACTTTTTAGCTGGAGATGATATTTAACTGCTTTAATTCCCAGGTCATGGGGGATGCAGGAATAAAGTGAGGCCCCATCTATAGTTAACCATAACCAGCTAAAAGATGAGTCACAGGGTTGTTTGTCTATTTTGTTTATTACATGAGTGGTGTCTTTTACAAAGCTAGGGATAGTTTGAACAATGGGCTGGAGAATGTTATCCAGTCATTCTCCAAGATGTTCACTCATAGCCCCCACTCCTGAAACAATTGGACGTCCTTGTGGGGACTCCAAATTCTTATGGATTTTAGGGACTAGCCTAAAGTTAGCTGTTACTGGTTTTTCAACATATAAATATTCGCAGATTTTTTTATCTAAGATACCAAGATGTTCACCCCAGTACAATAGATTTTTTAAATCTAATTGTAAACTTTGTAAAGGATTTGTTAAAAGTTTTTTTTACATCATTTAGTTGTCTCTTTGCTTCCTGATAGTAATTTATGGTGTTCTGAATTACAATTGACACTCCCTTATCCACTGGAGTAATTGTGATGTTTTTATTGTTTGCTAAAGACTGTGGGGCTTCTCTTTGTTTGTATGTGAGATTAGATCTATATTTAGATTTATGTTGTTGCTCAGTGGGCTTAAGTCATTGATGTAATTCAACAAGATCATGATGTGTCTTTTCCTGAAACATATCAATGTAATTGTTACGTGAATGTATGGGATAAAAAGTACTTTTGGTTCTTAAATGTTTATTTACAGTCTTGCGTGTGTTGATGTCAGATATTTCTCTTACAGAACTTGTTGTAAGATCCTCTAATCTTTGTCCTGTTATAGCATCCTGGAAGTCTAGACCAACCTCTTCATTAGTATATTCTGGTTGTAATGAGGTGGTTCTTAGACTCTCATTCAAACTACTAGTGACGTCAGATATATTCGTATGATTAGTAGTGCTAGAAATGGTTTGTGTACTCTCATCAAACTGTCCTGACAGTTGCGACATGTAGTTTGATTGGTGACTCTCATCAAGCTGAATGGATAACAGACTCTCTTCGTTCCAACTGTTGTTGTTGAAGTATGTCTCATAGAACTATCAATTGTATTTATTCTGGCAAAGTGCTTTTTCAGCACGATGCTTCCCACAAAACGATTTACGTCCGTAATGGTGCAAAACAAGTCAAAGTTTGAGGATGGCACAAAGCCAAGTCCCTTTTCCAAAACTTCTACTTCTTGTTTATTAAGCACCTGGTTAAAAAGGTTCACTATAGTGCATATCTCTTCACAGTTGTTTTTGTTCTCTTCTGTTGCTTGCCCAACTTTTTTGACTGCTTCTTCGGGGTGATTTCTTCTTCTCTAGGAGTGATAGGTTCTCTATTGCCCATATTTCTAGGAGTTTTTGGTCTTGCTCCTAATTGTTTCAAATCGCTTATTCTTTTTGATATTAAGACCTATTTTTACTACGACATTTGGTAGGACAAAGTGTGAAAAAACATACATATTCAATATAAAACACCAATTTTCACATTTTGTCATATGACTAAAGGGGTATAAATGAATCTTACTCAACATACAAAACTTATCATTAAAATGTAATACACATAAAAAGAAATGGAAAACTATGGTCTTTCTAAGTGTCATCTGAATCAATTGTGATATACAACATAGTATTTTCTTTTTAACTAATAACATATATTATTAGACTGGTGACTTCATTCTGTTATTTATCTCTCAAGGTTAACCCTATGACTACTGTGTACAATAATTTTAGTTTTTTAGTTGTTTAAAATGTTTTATCTTGTATGTTTACTTGTTTGTTTCTGAATTAGTTGCATTCATGTTTCTGATGTTATTTATTAAGCTCTACCATCATGTCGCTGTGGAACAAACATGTTGAGTTCCATAAGTGTATATACAAAGCGAAATTATCTTGCATCCAATCCCAGAACTTTTGCAATCAGTTTGGAAAAACACAGGGTCACTGAAAATGATCATTTGACAATCTCTATATTGTTAATCTTGTCTTCTACTCTTTTTCCACACTGCATGCGAAAGAATATATGAACAACTAATCAGCAGCAATATGTGTCTCGTGTAAATTTGTTTGGTCTCAGCTGTGCAACTTGTGACTTAGTTACTCTATTCCCGTCCAGTGTTATAATATAATAGCGCTATACTATTTGTTTAGTTAAAATCTGACTATATGGGCGGTATTTTGCACAGCTGACACTATACGTCAACAAGCTTGGGGGTGTAACAGCACTAACCTATGGCTATTTAAGCCTTAATAGGAACACTCCCTAGCTATCTTTGAGAAAGAACAGCCCGGGCGACGGCTGGAGCAGAGGGCAGTTTGACCCCCACTTTGCGGGAGCAATGGTAGGCTCCGCTGTAGGGGTGGAGGAAGAGGGAAGGGGATAAATATCCCTCCCAGGCTTGAAACTTCATTGCAGAGTTAGGAGCAGCGCGGAAGGAAGAAGGTTTCAGCACTTACCTGAAGACAGAAGTTCAGCACTTACCTGATGGAGGCTCTGTTGTCGCAGCTGTTGGCGGTCGCCAGGCAGAACGGCGAGGAGTGGATCCGAGAGCGGCTGATCGGCTGTGCGGAGGCGGTTCCAGGTGATGGAGCGGCAGCGGACAGGACCAGGGGACGGCCAGCCAGGAGGTCGTGGCCACCGGAACGGCTCAGTCCGGATCTTCACGGCGCCAGGTCCGGAAAAGGTAGCGCAGGGCCTGGGCGTCCAGCGGAGGTGAGCAGAAGGTCGGAGGTCGGACGAGGAAGGCAAGCTGGAGCGAAGGCTGAGTCACGGCCTACCATGGGGCCGGTTGCTGACGTCATGGTCGGGCGACGTCAGGAGGAACCGGGCACCGGTCGCGGCAGGAGGAGGTCGCTGAGGAACAGGAAGGGCGGCGTGGAGACAGGTAAGTTAAGCTGAGTTATCGCAGATTAACCCCTTGAACAGCTGGGCTATCGAAGACGGGTTCCCAAAAGGCGGGAAAAGTGTGGAAGGGATGCGGGGAGGCCAGGCTGAGGGGGGGGGGGTGGATTGGAGTGGGTTAGGAGCCTTGAGGGTAATTTGGGAGCGGGTAAGCCGGAGTACGGCGGAAAAGAAAAAAAAAAAAAAAGAGGAAAGAGGTTAGGAAAGGGTAGTAGTTGGGGGAGGCCAGGATACGGAGGTAAGGTTAGCGTTAGTGGAAGGGCGGTGGGGGAGCCGGGATAAGGCTCAGGGGGATCAGGGGGGATAGCAGGGTTAAGTGACCGGGTTAGAGAGAACAGCGCTAGGGGTAGTTATCAGAAAGGGAAAAGTTAGGAGGGGAATGAAGGGGAGCCGGGATAAGGCTCAGGGATCAGGGGGATTGGCATGGCTGCAATAAATTTATGGAGGAGTGACAGTAGGCCAGTGTTAGGGATATTATTAAGTGGCAGGGTATGGGGAGGAGCCGGGATAAGGCTCAGGGTTCAGCTAGGCCAGCGTGAGGGATGCAGCGACGTGGGGGGGCGGAGCCACATCACGGCTGGTAATTTCAGTTAAAGCGGGGGCTGGGTGTTGAGCCGGGCAGGGCTTATGTGAAAGGGGGAGGTCACGGGAAGGGGTAGCAGTAGCAAAGGAAAGGGTGGGCGGTTGGCTGGTCAGGGGGGTTAAGGTAGGGTGGTGGGCCCAGTAGGAGGATTTGGGGGGAGGGGTAATAGGGGGCAGTAGGCCTGATTTTTGGGTATGTTAGGGGGGGGCGGGCACGACTGTCGGGGGGGTGGTTTAGAAATCTTGGGGGGTCAGCGGGGGGGGGGGGAGGCTGATGTGATATTAATCTTATAATTTTTTCAGGTCCCAATGGGGCGGACAGGAGGGTTGTGGAGTCTACGGAAGCCACGGGAGGAGAAAATGGGGAGAGGCAGGAGCTGATTACGGATGCGCCATTGGAATTGAACGCCAGTGGCAATCTGGATGAGGAGGATCCGCTGGAGGGGACATCGGCTGGAGGAGGGACGGCTGGCCAGGTAGGGGGTATGGCTACACTGGTGCAGCTTCTTCAATTGTTGTCTCCACAACGGAGAGGGGAGGGAGAGGGGCAAGGGGGTGCTGGTAGGTGGACAGGGGGTGATAGAGGGGGGGGACAGGGGTGATCTTACAATGTCTTCCTCACAGTCCTTAGGTGTGGGAAGTAGGAGAGAGAGGGGCACTTCGCCCGTAGTGAGGGCTGCAGGGTCCGGCGGTCGCCGGAGGTCCAGATCACCGATACGGTGGCCTCAGGGCGGAGGCAGGCCTGATTCGCCGTCCCGAGCACGGTCGGAGAGGGAGCGGGAAAGGAGCAGGTACGGCAGGGGACGTTCTCCTGCCAGGCGAAGCGGAGTGAGTAGGAGGCTGGAAGTCAGCAGAAGCCGGGAAAGCCTAGGGAGAGAACAGAGGACAGAACAGGCGTCGGGTCCTGGACAGGGGCCGGTGACGGTGCAGCAGCCTGCAGGTGAGGTGATGGCTGGGGGAGCGCCAGGAGTGAATGCTTTGGGGAATGGTGAGAGAGAGACGTTAGTAGCAGGTTTGAAGGGACTGTTGGCCGCGCTGGAGAGGCCTAGTGAGTCAGGGGTCCCAGTGGCATCGGCATGGGGTGGCGCAAGCGGCATCGGGAGTGATGCAGCAGTCTGGCGGGGTCGCGGGCCAAGGCGGGGCTGCGGCGGTAGCAGTGGGGGATGTGGTTAGGGTACCTGAAGGGGCGCTTCGGAGGCCGTGCCTATGTTTGGTGGGTCCATTAGGAATCCATCTAATGACTGAGTTGAGGGAAAAAATAGGGAAGAGGGAATTTGTGGAGATATTCTCCCTGTTGCCTCTGGAGCACGTATTGGAAGTGAAAGAGGATGAGAAAGAGAAGGGTAAGAAAGAGGAGGAGAGAAAGAAAAGGTGGAGAAAGTTACCCAAGACTTTTGGGAATTGGTCCCGGGCTTTTTGCATATTAGCCAGTGTGTTCTGTGACAAGTTCCCGGAACAAGGGGCATCCCTTTTTTGCTATTATGATGAGATAGCGGGGGCCTATAGAACCTACGGTGGTATGGCATGGTGGAGGTATGATGAGGGGTTCCGTCAGCGAATAGCGGTTCGCCAGGAGATTCGTTGGGACGATAGGGACATGGGGATTTGGTTGGAGATGATGACCCCATTGCGAGGGAATCATTCCTTTCGGAGTTACGGGCAGGCCGGGGGTAGTGGGGGAACTGGTGCCGGATCTGGAACAGCCATACGCAAGGGGCTGTGTTTCCAGTTTAATGAGGGGCAGTGTAGGTTCGGTAGCTCCAGCAAATACAAGCATGAGTGCTCGGTATGTGGGGGAATTCATTCTGGGGCAAAATGTTTCCGGAAGGGCAAGATTGGAACCTGGCCAGGGGAGATGGGTTCATCGGGCATGGACGCCGGTGAATATAAGAAAGATGGTCCCGTGGCTAGAGGCATACGCCCGTGATCGGGGACATGTTGGGGACGCTGAGTTGCTCCTAACGGGGTTTAGCTCGGGGTTTGTAATCCCGTTCAAGGAGCAGAAGGGGTCCATGGTTGCGGGTAATTTGAAATCGGTGAGGGACTTTCCGGATGTACTGAGAAAAAAATTGGGGAAGGAGGTTCAACTTGGGCGAATGGCGGTCCCATTTTGGGAGCTGCTATTCCCGAATCCAAGGGTATCCCCATTGGTGGTGGTGTCGAAAAAGTCTACGGGTCAGTTTAGGATGATACACCATTTATCCCACCCGCGGGGGCTATTAGTAAATGATGGAATTGATCCTGAGCTGATATCGGTGAAGTATGCATCCTTTGATAAGGCGGTTGGGTTGGTGAGAGCGGCTGGGTGTGGGGCCCTGATGGCGAAGGCGGATGTGGAATCAGCCTTCCGGTTGTTGCCTGTACATCCGAGGTGCCATCACCTTTTGGGATGTAAGTTTGAGGGTCAATTTTATGTGGACCTCTGCCTCCCGATGGGCTGTTCTATCTCCTGTTCATATTTTGAAAGGTTCAGCTCATTCGTGGAGTGGGTGGTGAAGAAAAAGTCAGGGAAAGTCTCGATAGTGCATTACTTGGATGACTTCCTGTTTGTGGGCCCGGCGGGTTCTGAGGTCTGTGAAAGGCTGATGGAATCCTTCGGGGAGGTGGCTCGGGAGTTTGGTATTCCCGTGGCAGCTGACAAATCGGAGGGTCCGACTTCGGTGCTGAGTTTTTTGGGAATCGAGGTGGATTCAATCAAGATGGAATGCAGGCACCCGGAAGACAAAGTCCGGGATCTGCGGGAGATGATTGACAGGGTTCTGAGCTGCAAAAAAAGTCTTTCTTAAGGATGTTCAATCGCTATTGGGGAAGTTGAATTTCGCGGGGCGTATAATTCCCATTGGGCGAGTTTTCTGTCGCCGGTTGTCTCTGGCGACGGTTGGTGTGACCAATCCAACTTTCCATATCCGTTTGTCGGTAGATGTGAAGGAGGATTTGAGGATCTGGAAAATCTTTTTGGAAGATTTTAATGGGAGCTTGCTGATTCAGGAACACGGCCAATTGTGTCTATTTACAGATGCGTCAGGTGCCCACGGTTTTGGGGAATTTTTGAATGGTAAGTGGCAAGAATTTGACATTTTTGGAGCTGTTCCCGGTTGTGGTGGCCCTAAGAATCTGGCCGGAGGAACTCAGGGATAAGAGAGTCTGTTTTCATTCTGACAACTTGGGTGTGGTTTGGGCTATTAATCGCCTGACGGCGAATTCCCCGGCAGTGATACGCTTACTTCGGGCATTTGTGTTGGAATGCTTGCGGTGCAATGTTTCATGGAGAGCGGTGCATGTCCCAAGACGCTTTAATGTAATTGCTGACTCTTTATCCCGGTTTCAGTGGGATCGATTCCGAGAGGCGGCCCCGGGGGCGGACGTGGAGGGCATGGAATGCCAGGAGGATCTGTGGCAGCTTGGCTGCCAGGAACGTTGAATCTGGTACAAGGGGCATTAGCCCCTAACACATGGAGGGCCTACGTCCGAGTGTGGAAGATGTGGCGGAGTAGAGTTGAGCTGGAGAACCATCTAGAAGGGACGGTGGAGTGGTTGAGAATTTTGGTGGAATGGATAGGGTGTTGGGGGAGAGAGGGGCTGTCGCCCTCAGAGATCCGGAAGAGAATGGCGGCTTTGGCCTTTCTGTTTCAAGTTTTATGGTGTGAAGACATAACTAAGAAATTTGTGGTGCGGATGGCAGTCAGGGGTTTGTGTAGGAGAAGGGCGCGGGCTGATGGACGGCGGCCGTTGACGTTTGCTATCCTAGAAGGGGTGGTTGAGAAGTTGGGGGTTATCTGTTTCTCGCGTTATGAGGAAATGTTGTTTAGAGCGGCCTGTGTGCTGGCCTTTTTTGGAGCCTTTAGGGTGTCGGAGTTGATGGGTATGAACCGGCGGGATCGGCAAGGCCTGGGACGGCAGGAGGTAGTGTTGAAGGAAGAATCAGTGGAAATATGGGTGAGGAGATCCAAGACGGATCAGGAGGGGAGAGGGGCGATCGTAGTCTTGCGAGGGATCGGGGGCATGTATTGCCCGGTGGGAGCGGTAAGGGAGTTCTTGGAGGTAGCAGGTCATACGTCGGGACCGTTGTTAGTGCACACGGATGGTACCCCTTTATCTAGATTTCAATTTGTGGCGTTGTTGAGGAAGGCATTGGTTGCAATGGGTTTGAAAGGGGAGGAATTTGGGTCTCATTCGTTTCGGATTGGGGCGGCGAAAGAAGGCTGGACTCAGGGGTGATTAGAAAGATTGGCAGATGGAGGTCTGAAAGGTTTCGGGGGTACGTGAGACAGGGGTTGGTGGTACAGCCTGGGAGTTGTTGATGAGTAGCTATTTTATTTGCTTGACAGGGTCGGCGGAGTGCTGGATCTTGGGACACTCATATGTTTTTTGGGCGAGGAAGGCAGCTGCTGTCAAAGTGAATGGGTTGCAGTTGGGTTTTTCCAAGGAGCAGGTGCATTTAAGGTGGTTCGGGATAAGAGGGATGAAATGGGCCCAGGTGGTGGGGAAGGTTACGGAGTTGGACAAGATGTTTAATCCTCCCCGGATATTGGTCATTCATGTGGGGGGGAATGACTTAGGGTGCATGTCACAGAAGGACTTATTATGGGGAATGAAGAATGGGCTTGATAGATTGCTGGTGTTGTTCCCGGGTTTGATTTTGGTGTGGTCGGAGATAGAGAGCAGGCTGGAGTGGCGTTCTGCCTGGGATTTGAAGAAGTTGGAGTTGTCTAGAAGAAAGGTGAATAGGACAATGAGTGGGTACGTCAGACGACTAGGTGGTGTGGGGCTCAGGCACGTGAAGTTTGAGGGTGAATCCAGTAGGTGTTTCTACCTGAAGGATGGTGTACATTTGAATGAGGTAGGATTGCACCTATTTAATTTCACCATTAAAGAAGGGATAGAAAAGGCCTTAGCTATATGTGGCGGTACTCGCTGAAGGCGAGTGGTGGCGGGGTGCTTGCTGTGGTCTATTGAGGCTTTCGCCTGATGGATAATGGCTAGTACTTCTGTCGGTGACAGAAAGGGAAAATTATGGTTGACGCCCCGCCCTGAAAGGGGTGGGGGCTGATAGAGAACAGAAGCAAGCATTGGGAAAACTGTTAAGTTATGAAAAGTTGATAATGTTGATATAAAGTTTAACTTGTTGTTTATTGGTTAATAAACAAGCTGCGGCCTTTTCTTTCTCATAACTGGTAGTTGTGTCATTATTTGAAGCAAACTCAAAAATGGGGGGTCAAGAACAGCCCGGGCGACGGCTGGAGCAAAGGGCAGTTTAACCCCCACTTTGCGGGAGCAATGGTAGGCTCCGCTGTAGGGGTGGAGGAAGAGGGGAGGGGATAAATATCCCTCCCAGGCTTGAAACTTCATTGCAGAGTTAGGAGCAGCGTGGAAGGAAGAAGGTTTCCCACCCTCCCTCCCTATAATAGGGTGATGAAGATGGTGTATGTCGCAGCTATGGCGGGGTGCTTGCTGTGGTCTATTGAGGCTTTCGCCTGATGGATAATGGCTAGTACTTCTGTCGGTGACAGAAAGGGAAAATGATGGTTGACGCCCCGCCCTGAAAGAGGTGGGGGCTGATAGAGAACAGAAGCAAGCATTGGGGAAACTGTTAAGTTATGAAAGGTTGATAATGTTGATATAAAGTTTAACTTGTTGTTTATTGGTTAATAAACAAGCTGCGGCCTTTTCTTTCCCATAACTGGTAGTTGTGTCATTATTTGAAGCAAACTCAAAAATGGGGGGTCAAGCGCCTATCGGCGTGAAACGCATCATATGATGTCACCTTTGCCCTTGTCTGTCAGCAATTTGTGAGTTTGTGAATGCACAATCTATGTGTGGACTTTTAATGTATATCTAATAAATGATTCTATCACTGTTTTACATAAGTGCTGTGCATAGTGTTGTATCCTAGCCTATAATGTTTTAAACATTTTCATCGATATCCAGCTTGTGGTTTTTTTCCTTCTTTTTTGAGATATATATATATATATTTATATATATATATATCAGTGTATTTTATAGATCTATATATCTCTACCTATATCTCTACGCATAGAGGACTATTTATTGAAAAAAAAATATTTAAAACTTAAATATAATCTGCCTATATTTTTATAAGTTTTTATAAATTTTAAATATATTTTTTTCAATAAATAGTCCTCTATGCATAGAGATTATTTTGGTTATTATCTAAAACTGTGAATATAGTGTGCCACTTTTCTGAGTATATTCTTTGGAGGGTCTTTGGGATTTTTCTATATTTTGTAGTGATTTCATGCACTGTTGGAGCACCCTTCCCCCTCCCTCCTTGCATTTTATTTTGCAGCAACCTCCACAATCTGGAGTGAGCCAGCTGGTGGGCTCTGATCTATCCAGCCTGCCTGACTTGCACTGCCACATAGTGCGCCACTTTTGTGAGTATCATTCTGTAGAGTAACAAAGAAGAGAAAAAGGGAGCCTCCTAGTGTAGCCAATATGTCACAAGCAATAGATTTATGATCAAATCATACTCACAATGTATGAAGGCAGAGATAATGCCTAGGAAAACACTCTGGGAACTCCACAGTGTTCCACCAAACTGTGCACCCGTGCCAAGGCTGCTCCTCCTGAAGTCAGAATAGAATTCTGCAATCTGGAATAATGAAGGGAAGAAAAGGGTGACCCCTAGTGCAGATCAATCAGAATAACAATAGACACCAGCTTTTCACGACAAAAGGATACTCACAAATTGGGTTGCACACTGTAGTGCAAATGAAGCATACTAGGTATATTGAAGTGACCTAGTGCACATATAAACCCAGGTAATATTCTGCTGCAGCTGTAGATGCACTCCAAGTGGGGCAAAAAAACGAAAGGAGACTCCAGTATATAAAAAAAAACACATATATATGGTAAACCTGTGGTCAGTATAAAAATGCTACGCGTTTCTAAGCGCTAACCACGCTTTTTCCTCAGGCAAGTGATCTGAGGAAAAAGCGTGGTTAGCCCTTAGAAACGCGTAGTATTTTTATACTGACCACAGGTTTACCATATATCTGTGAATTGTTTTTAAATCTTTTTATTAAATATATGTGTTTTTTTATATACTGGAGTCTCCTTTTGTTTTTTTGCCCCACTTGGAGTGCATCTACAGCTGCAGCAGAATATTACCTGGGTTTATATGTGCACTAGGTCACTTCAATATACCTAGTATGCTTCATTTGCACTACAGTGTGCAACCCAATTTGTGAGTATCCTTTTGTCGTGAAAAGCTGGTGTCTATTGTTATTCTGATTGATCTGCACTAGGGGTCGCCCTTTTCTTCCCTTCATTATTCTGTAGAGTAATGTATTGATACAATTTCCAACAATTGTTGTGATCTTCTGCACCATTAGAGCGCCTTTCTGTTTTTTCATATTTGCAATTATACTATTAACCCCTAAGCTGACAAACCCCCACATCGCAATAAAACTAATGAACCTATTAACCCCTAAACCGCCAACCCCCCACATTGCAATAAACCTAATTAACCTATTAACCTCTAAACTGCCAACCCCCCACAATGCAAATAACTAATTTAATTACTAAGCCCCCTAACCTAACACTCCCTAAATTAACCCCAATTACTACTAAATTATGCTTAAAATAAAAAATCCTAACCTTAAATTACAAAAAATAATCTAACATTGCAAAAAATAAAAAAGTCTAACATTACAGAAAAAAATAAACACAATTATCAAAAATAAAAAAAATTAAACCTAATCCCTATGAAAATAAAAAAGACTCCCAAAATAAAAACACCCCCTAATCTAAGCTAAACTACCAATAGTCCTTAAAAGGACCTTTTGTAGGGCATTGCCCTAAGTTAAACAGCTCTTTTATCCCCCCTAACAGAAAACCCACCCCACCCACCCAGTCCCCCAAAATAAAAAAAACCTAACACTAAAAAAACCTTAACTACCCATTGTCCCTAAAGGGGCATTTGTATGGGTATTGCCCTTAAAAGGGCATTCAGATCTTTTACTGCCCTTAAAAGGGCATTCAGCTCTTTTACAGCCAATTAAATCTCTAATCTAAAAAAAAATAAAAAAAAAATTCTATAACTAAGCACCAAATAGGTACTCACCTATACTGAAGTCCGGCCGAGAAGGTCTTCTTCCAGGTGGCCCCATAATCTTCTATATTCATCTGGAGCGATGGCGGCACAGAGCAGAGGTGCGGAGCTGGCTTCCCCGATGCACGGATCCTCAGTGGCGGTTCTCAGCGACGGTCTTCAGCGGTGGCGGTCCTCAGTAGCATGGCGGCTCCTCTTTATGCGATCATCCGTCGCACACTAATGATTGAATGCAAGGTACCCCATATTTATTGGGGTACCTTGCATTCCTATTGGCTGAAATGTTTAAATCAGCCAATAGGATGAAAGCTACTGAAATCTTATTGGCTGATTTGAACAGCAAATAGGATTTCAGTAGCTCTAATCCTATTGGCTGATTTCAAAATTTCAGCCAATAGGAATGCAAAGTACCCCAAATTGATTGCGGTACCTTCCATTCAATTTTTAGTGTACACCGGAGATCGGATGAAGAGGAGCCTCCATGCCGCTGAGGACCGCTGCCGCTGAAGACCATTGCTGAGGACCTGTAAAAGAGATGATTGCCCTTTTAAGGGCAATACCCATACAAATGCCCCTTTAGGGTCAATGGGTAGTTAAGGTTTTTTTAGTGTTTTTTTTTTTTTTTTGGGATGGTTAGTTGGGTGGGGGTTTTTACTGTTAGGGGGTAATTGGTAATTTTTCAAATTTACCCCTTAATGACCAACGTCGTACCCTTTACAACATTGGTCGTTATGCCCTTAAAGACCAGCGACATACCCTGTATGTTGCTGCAGTCCTGGGCTTATCTCTGTCACGGTCTCACTCAAAATAGCGAGATTGCACAATTTCTGAATGCCCCACGAGTGGGGCACTGCAGAAATAGAGTTGCAAAGTTGTCGATGCAGAGAGGGCGACTCTGTGGCCCTCTCTGCATTGGCCACTGATGGTGCCATTTGTTGGTGGGTGGGAGCAGTAGCAGGGAGGCGGGTGGGCGGCCCATTGCTGCAGGAACTGCCTTTTCCTGTCTCTGCAGTGTGTGCAAGACATCAGAAGCATGCGCTACATTGAGGTGATTGAGGGAGAGGGAGGGAGAGGGAGGGAGAAGTAAATTAATTTATGTAAAGTGATTGGGGGGGGTGTAGAGGGGGGGCAGCTACACTACAGAAAATGATTTAGCCCAAAAAAAAGAAAACAAAACACATTGATTTAGGCAAATTGGGTACTGGCAGTACCCAAGATGGTGGAAGATAGGTAGAGGGGGGAGGGTAGAGAGCTGTATGGGGGGATCAGGACGGTTGGGGGCTAAGAGAGGATCCATCACTGCAAAATAAATAAAAAAAAAATTGCCTTTTATTTTAGTACTGGCAGACTTTCTGCCAGCACTTAAGATGGCGGTGACAATTGTGAGGTGGGGGGAGGGAAAAGAGCTGTTTGAGGGGGGTCAGGGAGGGATCAGGGGGTGGGATGTGTCAGGTGGGAGGCTGATCTCTACACTAAAGCTAAAATGAACCCTACAAGCTCACTACAAGCTACCTTATTAACCCCTTCACTGCTGGGCATAATACAAGGGTTGTGGACAGCGGCATTTAGCAGCCTTCTAATTACCAAAAAGCAATGCCAAAGCCATATATGTCTGCTATTTCTGAACAAAGGGGATCCCAGAAAAGCATTTACAACAATTTGTGCCATGATTGCACTAACTGTTTGTAAATAATTTCAGTGAGAAACCTAAAAATGTGAAAAAGTTAACCATTTTTTTTATTTGATCGCATTTGGCAGTGAAATGGTGCCATGAAATATTCCAAAATGGGCCTAGATCAATACTTTGGGTTGTCTACTACACTACACTAAAGCTAAAATTAAACCTACAAGCTCACAGCATAACTATTATTAGGCTCTCTATTAAAGTCTATTAGGGAAAATAAAGCGCTAAATAGCATGAAAATTTTAATTTATCCCATAGCGGATATTTTTATAGTAAAATATTTACTTTTTATGGAGACCTTAATATTCTTTTGGCCTTTATGTGCCCAATTTCATGAGTTTGACCTATAACATCGCCAAAGAACATTCATAATTTTATATTGATTCTGCTTGCCAGTAGTGCATGACATCTTTTGAATTTTCCTTAATCAATTAAGTTATGACAGTGTGGACATTTCAGAAAAAATGTAGTGATAGAAAATAATTTATTTTAAAAATCGCATATATTCAAATAAATTACAACCTCAGAATACATAAATAACCATATATATACATAAATGTAAATATACACTATACATATATATATATATATATATATATATATATATATATATATATATATATACTGTGTTTATATATATATATATATATATATATATATATATATACTGTGTATATATATATATATATATATATATATATACACATACGTTCTGAAAAACAAACAAGAAGAAGTGCCACACCGGAAAGTGTAGATCAAAACAAGTTCTCATAAAGAGATTTAATGCAAAAGCCAAATTCACATTCATAATAAAAAACCTCGTTCAGAGTCGAAGTAGGCTACATTCGTTCATGAAACATATGGTATCGAGGTATACAAGGTGTCCTTCCAAGGGGGAAACAGCAGTCTCTAAGTCCAGATATCCTACCGATCGGTCCCAGGTCCAAATAAGTGTTCGATTTTTCCCAAAAGAGTTCACTCCAACACTTGTATATTAGTTTCAACAGTGCAATAATACAATAGGCTACAAAGTTACAATTAGCTCTCACACGGAGACTCTATGGCTTGTGGGCTTGGCCTTATGCATTTTGCGGGTCCAATCCCGCTTCGTCAGAGGCATGCCCACTGGCTACCAATCCCTCTTTATATACACAGATGACAAATGGACAGTCCAATTGCTCCAAATTGGAGGATTACGATACTGCTGCGGACACTTTGAAGAATGAGTGTCATTCATAACTCATTCTTCAAAGTGTCCGCAGCAGTATCGTAATCCTCCAATTTGGAGCAATTGCATCTAATCCTCAGTAACTGTACAAAGGGACTTTTTTATTTTTTTATTTATCATAATGTGCACTCTTAGCATGGAGTAGCCTATTAGTGTCTGTATTTTTTCTAAATAGCTTTGTTATTATTCTGCCTTTGACAGTGTAAGATCTAGGAAGGTGACACTTTCTGTATCCACACTAAGGGGTCTATTTAACAAGTATCAGGAAGACATCGCTAAATGCTGTCAGCATACGCTGTCAGCATTTAACATTGCACAAGCATCTTTTGTGTCAATCATCCTGATCGGATCGGATCAGGATGATTGCAGTCCAACACCTAAAAGGTGGCGAACAAGTTAAGGAGCAGCGGTCTTACTAACCGCTGCTTCTTAGCTTAAGTTTCCAGGGAGCAGGTAACTTTGGGCTTATAAATCAGCATCTGCTGCTTGTTAAATCTACCCCCAAGTGTGAATTTAAGATTACATAAATTTCTATTAACGTACCCAAAATTCACAAAACCCTTCAAAACCCTCCCGGCAGGCCAATTGTGGCTTGCATGGGCTCTTTGTGTGAAAGACTAGGAGCTTGGTTGGACTCCATACTCCAACCTATTGTAGTATGTCTCCCAGGATACATAAAAGACAGCACGCATTTACTACAACAATTGGAGAAGGCTGTATGGCTCCCTGATTATCAGTGGCTGACTATTGATGTCACAGCACTTTATTCAAGTATACCACACGATAAGGGACTTGAAGCCATGAAACATATGATCATGAGATATACATCTTACTCCAAAGAATACATAGATTTTTTAGTTTCCACCAACAGTTTCTTGCTCACGCACAACTACTTCGTCTTCGAGGGATCTTACTACCTACAGAAATGCGGCACAGCCATGGGGGCAAAATTTGCCCCGGCATATGCAAATTTGTATATGGGCTGGTTTGAACTTAATAACATTTTCTCGGATGGTTTTCCCTACGGAGTCGAAGTAGTTGTGTATGGCTGCTACATAGATGACCTTTTGGTCATCTGGGACAGGGGTAGCCATAGCCAAAACAGTGTAAATTCATTTATAGATTGGCTCAATAATAATGACTTGAATTTAAATTTTACCTACAACATAGCAAATTATACTATCTCCTATCTAGACCTTCAACTTTCAGTAGATGGCAATAGTAACATAGTCTCTTCCATCTTTAGAAAATCCCTTGGCAGAAACACCATACTTAGAGCAGATTCATGCCATGTTGGTCACATCACCAGAGGCATACCCAAGGGCCAATTTATTAGAGCCCGCAGGAACTGCACAACCCTCACTGAGTACACCAAACAGGACAATCTTATAACCTCAAGACTACAAGAAAGAGGTTACAAAAAAGCAACTTAATAAAAATAGCCAACGAGGTCAGTCTAATGGATAGGAAGAGATTGTTAGCAGGTTCTTATAAACGTGAAAATTTAAACAATCCAGATCTGCAATTAGCTAACAACATAGTCTTCTCTACTGCATATAGTAAGCAGTATCACAAGATTTGTGATATAGTCTTGAAATATTTACCTATTTTGCAGAGTGATAACCAATTAAAGCAAATATCTAAAAAACAGATCAGATGCGAAGCTAAAAAAGCCCCCACTATAGGGGAAAAGGTGAAAAAACTTTTTTTCAATAAACCAAGTAAGCCCTCAAATTGGCTTACAATTTCCAATGTTTTTTTCAAATGTGGTCACAATCTGTAAATGTTGCAACTACACAAACAAAACAGATCATTTCACTTCATCTCAAACAGGTCTAACTTACCGTATCAAAAATCGGATAGATTGCACCAGTGTCTATGTCATTTATCTTGTCACATGTCTACAATGTTCCTTCCAGTATGTAGGACTCACTTCTCGGGTCTTAAAAGACCGGATTAGGGAACATCTTCTGTCTTTAGAAGAAGACACACCTAGGACACCTGTTGCAAAGCATTTCCACTCTCATGGCACCCACACAAAACACTTGTTTCACTTTGTTGGCATAGACCACATTAGGAAGGATATTAGGGGAGGAGATAGAATTGATAAATTACTCAGACAAGAAGCCTTCTGGATATTCACGTTACAAACAAAATTTCCTAAGGCATAAATAAGAGGCATGATTTAGACTTATTTACAGACTAGTTTCCACACATCCTCCATAGTACCATTTTGCTTATCCCCGAAGTCATTCCACACTGTTATCTTATCTTGTCTTACCGAAATCAACCCCCCCCCCCCACCATTCTATAAGCAAGAAGGGGTCTAAACTAACAGATATTATTAGTTCTGCAGATTAGTTCTCTCAAACTTCCACCCTGTCATCCCACAAATAAGAAGGGGTCTAAACTAATAGACATTTTGAATAATTATAGTAAATATATATATATATATATATATATATATATATATATATATATAAATATTTTTTGAGGGTTAATAATTTCTAAACCCCCTATGTCTTCATTTCACCTTAGGTTCTAGAGCAGTTAAATATACCAGAATGTCTCATTTGTTACTTTTATTGTATATGTGTCCATTTATTATTTTTCTTGTAGATTTTATTTTATAGTCACTTTTTAGTCATTATCTGTATATTTAACATGAAGTATTTTCTCCCTTTGTTTCATTTTAACATTTTTGTGCTCTTGGTGTAATTCACTTTTCCTTAGCTGGTAGCTGCTACATTATATCCCAAAAATTTTTTTTAACACATAATATAGTTTTTATTTTTGGTTTCTTAGCATATCATGCTCCAGCTTTTTGAAGATTTTAATTGTACACATGCATTAATTTATACTTATTAGATTATCTTGTTGCATGTCATGTTTTTCAACCAATGCTTAGCATACAAGCACGTACAATTGACACTACTTACTAATTTGCCTTTTCACGCCCATTGTGTTTTTTTCAAACCCTTTATGATTGGTTGATGTATTGTTTATTAACACAGCTTTTGAGCACACCTGATGATCTCTGATGAAGCGCATTGAGCATGCGCAAAACGCGTCAGATCTGCACTACCTAACCTTGTACACGATTCTGTGTTTCACTTCCATAGCCTGAATAAATCCACTTGGTTGATTGTTCCAGATGGCCCTCGTTTTTTGTTGCTTTTTGTGAATTTAAGATTACACAAATTTCTATTAACATGATCTATAAAGGAATCAATGTTCTGAGAGTCAACCTTCCAGATTAACACTATATCATCGATAAACCTATACCTATATATATATGACAGTCCTCCCACCAATGCATATACAAGTTGGAGAATGTTGGGGCAAACTCAGTCCCCATAGCTGTCCCTATTCTTTGTAATACTGATTTTCAAATAGAAAATAATTCCTATCTAATATAAATAGTATTGCTTTTTTAATAAATTCCCTTTGCTTACACTCAATGTAGTCATATTTTTTAAACAAATGCTCCACCGCTATAATGCCCATATTATGTGGGATTGAGGTATATAATGCTGTGACATAAAGTGTAACCATACAAAGTCATCCTCCCATTTTTGTTCAGATAGTAATTCCAGAATATGAGGAGAATATATAATTCCAAATTAGGAACCATTGGTGTCCACATATTCCAATAGTTTCATAGTCAAAGAGTCTATCCCTGACACAATCAGACATCCAGGTGGATCTAGCAGACTTTTATGAACCTTTGGTAGATGGTAAAATACAGCTATCTTCAGGAAACCTACCCCCAGATACCTGCTTTCCATCTTATCCAAGACCCCCTCTCTCCTCCCTTCATTAATGAGTTCCCTATATTGTTCTAGAAACCCCTAAGTGGGGTTTTTATATAGTTTAACATATGTGGCTTCTTCTCCAAGGAGGTGGATTGCCTCCCTTAGATTATTGTTTCTTATTTGTATAACAATTTGTCACAAGCCCTAATCACTATTTCTCTGTCTTTTTTCAGATTCTCTGGCACTTCTCTTTCTTTTTTGGCCAAATTCTTCTTCTTCTTCTTCACACTTCTTCCCTCTTTTTTACAAATATCCTCCAATTCCTTACACAATGTTTCACTAAACACCGGGATGAAATTTCCTTGAGACTGTATTGGATAAAAAAATGATTTAGTTCTGAGCCCTGTGACCCCGAGACCTTCTGTCTTGTTATACAGTGTGCTTACATACAGTATTCCTTAGTGATCTCTTCTATAATTTGCTTGGGCTCTTCCTCATAATGCCCATTTTCAATTTGGAGGTCACAAAGTATTTGCAAGCATTCTAAATCCTCTATAATCAAGTTACCACTTGCATCATCCTTTCCCCCCTTCTCTCTTTTCCCCCCTTCTCAAAGTGATCTGCAATAGCAAGCTTTTTAATTAATTTCTGTGTGTCTATATAGAGCTCAAAACTATTAGGTCTGGCTGATGGGGCAAAATATAGCCCCCTTTTCAGTACAGATTCCTCTACTGCTGTTAAATTATTTGAGGAAATGTTGAATAATTTATACTCATGTTCCCTGAGGTGTATCTGTTGCTCTCTTTTTTTCTTTTTGGCTCTTACGGCCACTCCTCCTCTACATCCTCTAGTTCTTTTTCCATCCATCTTTTTCTTCCTTGATTCTGCTCCTACCCTAAAAAATGTTCAGATTCTCCTGCTTCCTTATACTCGTTAGTCTCGCTTTTTCTGGAATATGTACACTTATCTTCCTCTCCTGTACTTTGAAAATTCCCCCCTTCCCTTGTTGTACTCGTAATTTTTCCATTGTTACTTAATCGTGGTATATTGGAGTCTTTTCACTTCTTGCCCCTATTTCTACATTATCCATTCTCCTCTTTGCATAATTAGCAATGTTTCCTCTATTGTCCTCTTAACGTAAATATGTGTTTTCCTTATGATTAGTCCTATTCCAATTATTATCATTATTATTCCTTCTTTTTAGCTTATTCTTTGGCTGACCATTGGGGTAAAAATCCTTAACGCTCCTTTCCCCATATATATGTGTGTTCTCTATTTCTGATACCATGGTTGAGAGTATAACTTTCATTTCGACCCTAGATATATTATCTTCCACTTTTCTCCCCACTACCATCTTGCTGATTTAATTATTTTTCTTTTTAATTATATCTTCAAATTTGTTTAAAAATCCCCTTTTCCTTTTATCCAGTTCATTATAGAACACATCCCATATCTAGGGCCTTCTCAAACTCTTCTATCTCTTTAGTTAATGATTTATACTTTTTCCTCCCTATATCTTTTCAAAATCCCCATTAGGGTCTTTGAGCAGTCCTCCAATACTTCTTCCAATTCTAAGGGCAGCTCTATTTCCTCTAATTCAAAGATACAGTGTTTAAATAGCTAAAGTCCCCTAAGAATAATTTGATTTTTCTCATAATTTTTGCAGAGCTACTAGATCATACCAAGTAGTTATCTGAGATTTTGAAAGCTTCTCTAGTTTCCTAAATAGATCTTTAGGCTTATCCGCGCCACATCTAGTCACAAAGCCCTCTTCTCATCAGGCTTCCATAATGGTTTTCACTCATTCTCTCTGTGAGTTTACCTAATTTACTTAAACACACTATTTAACTATACCTTGAAGTCATATGTCCTCCACACAAAAAATGTTTTTTTTTATTTATATCTCACGTGGCTTCAAGTTGAAAACTATCCCTATTCCACACAAAGCATATATACAGACTGGTTTACACACTTAATAAAAAGTACAATCACCATTCATATTTATATTATCCAGTAGGGATAATATAAACAACAAAATGCAGAATAAACTGGCACATAAATACCAGTACAAGAGCGCTGGGATCTATAGGGCAATAAGTTCATATATCCTTTCGGAGGCAATGCTTAACAAGATCCTCCTCACTGAAGCAGGTGGACATAGATTCTTTTTTGATCTACACATTGGGGTAGATTTATTATGCAGCGTATGCTGTTTTTTCTGCGCAAGCCTTCTGGCTCATCGGAAACAGGACTTAAGAAGCAGCGGTCCTAAGACCTTAACTCGTCCGCCACCTCTGAGGTGGCTGACAGCAATCATCAGATCAGATATGATAGGGATGATTGACACCCCCTGCTAGTGGTTGATTGGCCGCGAATGTGCAGGCATTGCACACATTTAACAAGAAATTCTTATGCAAAGATAAATGCCGACAGCATAGGCTACAGCAAATCATGTCCGCCCACCATTTAATAAATCTACCCCTTAGATCCTTTCCAGTGTGGCGATTCTTCTTGTTTGTTTTTCAGAATCTATACCCACCTGCTCCAGTAAAGAGGATCTTGTGAAGCATTGAATCTGGAGGATATATGAACTTATTGCCCTATAGATCCGAGCGCTCTTGTACTGGCTTTTACGTGCCAGTATTTTCTGCTTTCTGTTTATACAGTGGCGTAGCGTGGGGGGGGGCCACAGGGGCGGTTGCCCCGGGCGCAAAATTCTGAGGGGCGCAAAATGCTTGGCTCCCAGCCTCCCCAGTCCCCACCGTCTCAAGACAGTAGACAGTCACAGTCCCACTCCCAGCGGCATTACAGGGAGGCTAGAAAATCTGACAGGCGCCTGCGCCCAGCCGTTCTGTCTCTCAAGTGAACTGTCTACTACTCTGAAGTCAAGACGTGCTGTGTAATGATTTAATTATCATAATTTTATGAGTGTAATCCTATCCGACCGTTACCTGCTGCTAGACTAGTGTTTACGCCACTAGTTAGCACGGTCCACTCCCACTCCCAGCGCACATGTCAGGAGGGAGGAAGAAGTCAGAGCAGCAGAGCCAGAGTGGAGTCAGACTGACTAGCACGCCGCGCCTGCAATGATAAGGTAAGTAGTGTCTACAGAAATTACCAAACTCATCACCGGGTCCGTATCAGAACCAGACCACCAGTGCCACTGACAGACAGAATTAAAATTAAATTATTATAGCCCCTGTTTTTGCCTTGACCCTGGGGAATAAGGATTGGAAATGGCAACGCACGCAAAATGCAGCTTAGCCTCTACCGTTACCCAGGTGACGTCGCAGGGCCAGCCAGCCAGCCGAGTTCCAACTTCCAAAGGACACAGAGTCTGAGCCAGCCAGCATGCCAGAGTGTGAGAGTGATCTATGCTGCTTTAAAGTGAAAGCCGGTTATTTTATTTCAAATTAATTTTTAACCTGGGTAAAATAAAAAATAAATAAACAAAAGAGAAGTGGCGCTTACCGAACTTTTGGGCTCGTGCTTGCCGGTAGCGTAAATCTTCAGCGGGAACTGGTTCCTTCTTTCTCAGAGACCGACGTTCCTGGAGCCCAGACAAACGCGCCTCCGTTTTCCGGCGCACAGAGCAAGTACTGGATACACAATGTATTTCCGGGCTACACAGGGCAGGAGGTCAATCTGGCACCAAAGTTGAAAAGGACGTAAACAAAAAGAATCCTTTGAGGCTTCATATAAAAAGTAACAGTATTTATTGGGACAACATTAAAAACAAGTATTCAGAGCAAAGTGCTCCCTTTAGCATGAGGTCAGGGTCACAACAAAGCAAACCACAGACATGTTTCGCGTGTAAAGACACGCTTGATCACTGCTGTATGTGTGCTGTGTCTTTGGCCTCTATTTAAAGGGACCTTACATAATTAAGAACAATAAGGTTAACCCTTTCCTGTCTATGCTACTTACTGCAAGGTACACAGAACTAATTTTTGTTAGAGTGGGAATAACAAGGACCTATAATTCAAGTGCTGCTTTTGATTTAGAAAAAATATTATTATAGTTATAAGCTTAAATCCTTATAGGCACTTAATTTAAACAACAGTGTTGTAATAAACTTTAGGTTTTCAGTATTAAGTATTTATATCTTTATTTTGAAATATGTGTTTTAAACATCTTTAAAGAACGGTTGATATTAGAAACCAAAAGGGGTAATATGCAATAATTACATGTATCAGAATGGGGAAGATGTTTAAATAAATAAATTAACATCACTTTCCTTGTTAATACCCTTAGGATGTCTAGTATTTAATAGGAAGATCCATTTTGCTTCCTTATAGCTCAATTTGTACTCCCTGTCCCCCCCTCGTCTGTGTTTGGGGACGTGGTCAATAGCCTGAATAGACATTAATGTAGCATCACTTTGGTGCATGCTTTTCAAATGCCTTGAGACTGGGGTATTTACATCTAGATCCTCAATGTCTCTTATGTATTCTAGTGCTCTGTCCTTCAGTAAACGTTTGGTTCTACCAACGTACTGAATCTGGCACCCCCTACAGGTCAAGAGGTAAATAACATGGGTTGATTTGCAATTTAGTTTGTATCTAATATTATATTCAAAACCAGTAACGGTAGATATGAATTTTTGTCCTTCCCTTACATGGTTGCAAGTTTTGCACCTTTGTGCTTTACATTTGTAGAACCCAAGTTTTGTTGGAAGCCAAGTTGGGTTGTGTATGCTTGGAAGTTCAGAAGGAGCAATCATGTTTCCTATTGTTTTATCTTTTCTTGCTACAAATCTACATCCTCCACTGGCCACTTTCTCTAAACCTGAGTCTACTGCCAAAATTGGCAGACTTTCTTTGATGATATTACAGATTTTGTTAAATTCAAGGCTGTAGGGAGTACTGAACACTATTTGGTTGTTATGCTTATCATTATTCCTTTGATTTTTTCTTTTATACTTTAAAAGATTTTCCCTGGGTATTTGATCTACAACTTGTTTTGTGTTTTGTAATATACTTTCTGGGTACCCCCTATCAAGTAATCTCTGTTCCAAAATTTTACATTGGTTTTCATAATTTGTTTTATCAGAACAGATACGCTTAGTTCTTATATATTGCCCTTTAGGTATAGCTTTTTTTACATGGTAGGGATGGCATGACCTAAAGTTAAGTATGGTATTTCCACCTGTGGGTTTTCTGTAAACTGATGTATTTACCTTGTTAGTATTGAAATCTACCACCAATTCTAGATCCAGAAATTTAATGGTATTTTTATCAAATTCTGCTGTAAATTTTAGATTCATAGGATTTAAATTAATATGTCTAAGAAAACGTTCAATTGAAATTTCATCTCCATTCCACACCACCAACACGTCGTCGATATAGCGGCCATAATAGACAAAATGCTGTTTGAAAGGGTTGTCATCTCCATAGACGTGGCAGGCCTCCCACCAACCCATAAAAAGGTTGGCATAGGAGGGGGCAAATTTAGCCCCCATGGCCGTGCCACACCTCTGGAGATAGCAGCTCCCGTCAAAAAGGAAAAAATTGTGTTCTAATAAAAATTCTATAGCTGTTAACAAAAAATAAATAACATCCTTGCTATAGTTAGAAAACTTATTTAAAAAATAAGTAATGGCCGCCAGACCTAGGTGGTGTGGAATGGAGGTGTACAAAGAGGTGACATCTTGTAAGTTTTACCCAGGTTAAAAATGAATTTAAAAAAAATAATAACTGGCTTTCACTTTAAAGCAGCATAGATCACTCTCACACTCTGGCATGCTGGCTCAGATGTATTTTAAAAATGAAATCCCATGTTTAAATATTAAACCATAAAAAATTTAATTGTTAAGTTATATAATGTACTTACTTAATGTATATAATAAAGTAATGGCTCCCTGCAACCATATTGAATCCTAATTTTTAAGGATGAATGTAGAGTTTAGAATTCTATATATATATATATATATATATAGAGAGAGAGAGAGAGTATATATTTTTGTTGTTAAAATAAAGCTTTGTTTTAAAACAAAAACCTGTCTCCTAAGTTGTTGAGCTGTCTCCTAGATTCAAAGCAAAGTTGCCAATCCCTACTGTACTGGTGGAAGAGACTCAGTCAGTGCTAATGGATTAGGGGGGCGCAATTCTTGCCTTGCCCTGGGCGCTGAGAAGCCACGCTACGCCACTGTGTTTATATATATATATATATATATATATATATATATATATATATATATATATATATATATATATATATATATATATACTGTACTGTACTGCAAAACCTTGTTTCTTTTTGAGCCAACTACTTTTAGGTATAGATGGTAAATCTGAGGGAGATAGAAAATTGGCCAGCGTTTTGCCTCTCCTTGTTACAAAATCACAGCCATTGTCTAATATTTCCTTGATAATAGGATCTGTGTGTAATATTGGATGGGATTCCTTAATGATGTTACATACTTTATAATAGTTATCACTATAAGTAGTGATACATTTCGGTTTATGTTGTTCTTCTCTAGCTTGTGCTGTACCTTTATATCTCAGTAGATTTTCCCTAGGAATTTGTTCTACCTCTTTCTTAACCTGGTTCAGTAATTGTATTTGATAGCCTTAGTGTTAGGTTTAATTGTAACTTAGGTTAGGATTTATTTTACAGGTAATTTTGTACTTATTTTAACTAGGTAGCTATTAAATAGTTATTAACTATTTAATAGCTATTGTACCTAGTTAAAATAAATACAAAGTTGCCTGTAAAATAAATATAAATCCTAAAATAGCTACAATATAATTACTCGTTATATTGTAGCTATATTAGGGTTTATTTTACAGGTAAGTATTTAGCTTTAAATAGGATTAATTTATTTAATAAGATTTATTTTATTTCGTTAGATTTAAATAAAATTTAACTTAGGGGGGTGTTAGTGTTAGGGTTAGACTTAGCTTTAGGGGTTAATACATTTATTAGAGTAGCGGCGAGGTCCGGTCGGCAGATTAGGGGTTAATACTTGAAGTTAGGTGTCAGCGATGTTAGGGAGGGCAGATTAGGGGTTAATACTATTTATTATAGGGTTTTTGAGGCGGGAGTGAGGCGGTTTAGGGGTTAATACATTTATTATAGTGGCGGCGAGGTCCGGTCGGCAGATTAGGGGTTAATAAGTGTAGTTAGGTAGCGGCGACGTTGGGGGGGGCAGATTAGGGGTTTATAAATATAATATAGGGGTCCACGATGTTAGGGGCAGCAGATTAGGGGTACATAGCTATAATGTAGGTTGCAGCGGTGTACGGAGCGGCAGATTAGGGGTTAATAATAAAATGCAGGGGTCAGCGATAGCGGGGTCAGCAGATTATTGGTTAATAAGTGTAAGGTTAGGGGTGTTTAGACTCGGGGTACATGTTAGGGTGTTAGGTGCAGACTTAGGAAGTGTTTCCCCATAGGAAACAATGGGGCTGCATTAGGAGCTGAATGCTGCTTTTTTGCAGGGTTTTTTTCAGCTCAAACTGCCCCATTGTTTCCTATGGGGATATCGTGCATGAGCACGTTTTTGAAGCTGGCCGCGTCCGTAAGCAACGCTGGTATTTAGAGTTGAAGTGGCGGTAAATTATGCTCTACGCTACGTTTTTGGAGCCTAACGCAGCCCTTCAGAGAACTCTAAATACCAGCGTTGTTTAAAAGGTGCGGGGGGAAAAAAAACATGCGTAGCTAACGCACCCCTTCTAACGCAAAACTCTAAATCTAGGTGTTAGTTTGTCTTCCACTGTCTTTTGAAATACATCTATAACTTTTGTCCTTGTATGAACTGGATAGAAATGACTTCTACTTTTATTTTTTAGAGATTTTTAATTAATGTTATTAGTATTAGTCTCTAACATGTTATCCCTAGACATGTGTTGTAGATCTACAACTGTGCACCAGTCTGTAAAAGACAAATGGTTAGACTTCTCTGACGTAGTATGTTTTTTAATATTAGGGCCTTTTTGTGTTATCATATAAGTTGTGCCATAAAAATGTTTGCGCAATGTAATCTTGCGCACAAACTGATTAACATCTAGTACCGTTTCAAATAAGTTAAACTGATTTGTTGGCACAAAGTTAAGGCCTTTAGACAATAACATTATCTGAGAATCATTTAATACAGAATGCGAAAGGTTGATTACAGTCTTATTGTCTCTCATATGTATGTTTGATTCCTCTGTCCCTGTGATCTTGTCACATATATTTTTTGTGAGTTCATTTTTGGATTCTTCTTGGTATAATTTTAATGTTTGTACCCTCCTTCTCTTTTTGCCTTTGCCCTGTCCACCTCTGTGGGGTTTTTTCTTGTGGGTATTTTTTGGTACCTCCTCGTTTTTTGACTGCTGTGATGTTACGTTGGTTACTTCCACTACATGAGGTTCTTGTAAGACTGATGGTATCTCCATTTCGCCATTGTTGTCATTATCTGACGAATCTATCTCATATTCAATGTCTTCAAAAGTTACAGTTTTTCCTGTTTTGTTGTTTTTCTTTTGTCTTCTTCTAAGATTTCTCATGCGAAAAGTGGAATAATCTTCATGTGCCCATTAACACCTGATTGGCATCATAATCTCTTCTGTGTCTTAACATCTTATGGGATTTAAACTGCCAAAGTTCTTGTTTATATGTATTCATGTTTATTTTAAATTGCTTGTCATAGTTATTAAATTCTTCATCATGTTTAAATGTCTTTAATTTATCCTGCACATCTCACATTTCTTTAAGTAGATCTAGTCTTTGTTTCTTCTTATATTCAATTAACAAGTTAATGAGTGCAAAAGAGCATGTATCTTATACCTTATTCCATTTGGATATAAAGTCCATATCATTGACATTAAACGAGGGAAATTTCCTTATGCGCAGTCCTCTAGGAATGTGTTTATCTTGTTAATAGATAGAAAATGATTTAATATCTAACTCTAATTTAATGTCTCTCTTCCTAAAAGTATCTATTTCAAAGAAAAGACTATCAATGGTATGAATCAGCTCTTCAAGTGTGTCAAGTGTGTCAAAATCCCCTTCATTAAAGTCACTCAAAACATAAGAGCCCTCCTTTCTCTCCTCCATTTTAATACAAAAGAGCAAGCCGTGCTACGGTAACAAATGTTCAAAAATATTCAAAATTAAGACTCACCTCCTCTTCAGCCATTTTTATTTGTCTTAGAATATATCTCTTCTTTCTTCAGTCCGGTTAGTTCGTTATATACCTGTGATAAACAGACTCTATAGTAGAAAATACTCCATTTCTTTTTCCACTGTTACTTCATTTCAACAGGTTGTTAGAAATACTGAACACAATTATGATATGATATATATCAGTATAGCGATATTTTATGTATAGTGTGAGCAGAAGGCGGCTAACCACAGTAAAGCAGATAATGAATGTGGGATTTCATTCATTGGAGAATTTGATACTAGGTCCATCAATTTTTTGGACCTACAAATCATGAGTGACATGAAAGGCCAGAATAGCACTACATTACACCGAAAATCTACGGCAGGTAATACAATTTTGCAATTTGATTCCTGTCATCCCAAACATGTGGTTAAGGGTATTCCCAAAGGGGAATACATTAGAGCAAGGAGAAACTGTACTAGAGAGGAAGACTATCAACAACAAGCATCTATTATTACCAACAGATTAAAAGAAAAAGGCTATCAAATACAATTACTGAACCAGATTAAGAGAGAGGTAGAACAAATCCCTAGGGAAAATCTACTGAGATACAAAGGTACAGCACAAGCTAGAGAAGAACAACATAAATCGAAATGTATCACTACTTATAGTGATGACTATTATAAAGTATGTAACATCATTAAGAAATCCATTCCAATACTACACACAGATCCTATTATCAAGGAAATATTAGACAATGGCTGTGATTTTGTAACAAGGAGAGGCAAAACGCTGGCCAATTTTCTATCTCCCTCAGATTTACCATCTATACCTAAAAGTAGTTGGCTCAAAAAGAAATAAAGTTTTTTTCAAATGCAGACGTCCGGTTTGTAAAACTTGCTCTCATGTCCAGAGGGCACTAAGTTTAAATCAAGTAGTACAGGGCAGGAACATGATATCAATTATTTTATTAATTGTTCGACCACACATGTTGTATATTTGCTTACCTGCCAAATTTGTTTTAAACTATATACAGGTAAAACTAAACGTCCCCTTAAGGACAGATTTTTACAACACTTGAGATCAATAGAAGACGTAGAATCTGACACTCCGGTTGCAAGACACTTCAAAGAGTTACATAATGCAGATATGTCAAAATTAACCGTTCAGGGGATTGATCATATTCCGATATGGAAGAGAGGTGGTGACAGGGAAAATAAGTTCAGCAAACAAGAAATATATTGGATGTTCACTCTCAAAACCAGAAGCCCTCAGGGTCTAAATATGAGGAGAGATCTAGATATATTTACATGATTATTTATTTGACGAATTTTGCTTAACTTTTTATTCTTCATTATATATTACAACAAATATTAAATAATAGTGTCTCACACATTTTTATCGCTGCACAGTATCTCATTATAAATTAAATTAGCTTTTGGGGGAGGAGCTAGCAGCTGAAGCAAGCGGTCATGTTTTGGAAGAGCTCCGTTCAATTATCTTATAAATGTGAGCCTGTTTGACAATTTTTTACTTAAAAAACTTCTCATTCCTCACTTGTCTGGACTGCTGAGGTTTGGCTGGTATTAGAGACCGGTAATTACGAACTAGGGGATATGTGAGGACATTACATTAGGTACATTTCTAGAACACCAGCACCTGATCGGCCTAGGACAATACATACGCATCATACCTAGGGGTTACTAACTTGGAGACACAGAGATCCCGCAATGCAGCAGGTCAATTAAATATCTGATAAAAGCCTAACCTAACGACCTTGCAGATCAACGTAAACCCACACTACAATAACAGGTGATTCATCACCAGCCTAGCAGCAAATCCGACGAGACACGAGTTCAGCCATAATTTGAGACAATGGCCTCTAGTTATCAACGTGTCTACTTTACCTGCCTTCGCCGGCCCAATACGCCCGCCTAAGCTCGCCTACCATCGCCGCCGCGGACCTGAAAAATTTCGCCTAAGTTATCAAAAAAACTGTCAAAAAGCCACGCACCAAGTACAGGGCGATGAGCAGCGGACTGTGAGAGTTATCACTCATCCGATCTCGCTGCTCTTCGGCTTTTTGACAGCTTTATTGACAAGCTGTCACTAAGCACTCACACTAACTACACTGTTCTACCCCCTATACCGCCGCCCCCGGAGCCCCCCGCAACTAAATAAAGTTATTAACCCCTAAACCGCCGCTCCTAGACCCCGCCGCAACTCTTATAAATGTATTAACCACCAAACCGCCGCTCCCGGACACCGCCGCCACCTACATTATACCTAGTAACCCCTATCCTGCCCCCCCTATACCACCACCACCTATAATAAATTTATTAACCCCTATCCTGCAGATCCCGGACCTCGCCGCAACTAAATAAATAGTTTAACCCCTAAACCGCCGCTCCCGGACCCCACTGCAACCTATATTAAACTTATAAACCACTAATCTGCCCCCCCTACACCGTCGCCACCTATAATAAATTTATTAACCCCTATCCTGCCCCCCCCACACCGCCGCCACTGTAATAAAATTATTAACCGCTAAACCTAAGTCTAACACTAACCCTAACACCCCCCTAACTTAAATATAAATTAAATAAATCTAAATAATATTTCTCTTATTAACTAAATTAATCCTATTTAAAACTAAATACTTACCTTTAAAAAAAACCCTAATATAGCTACAATATAAATAATAATTATATTGTAGCTATCTTAGGATTTATTTTTATTTTACAGGCAAATGTCAATTTTTTTTAACTAGGTACAATAGCTATTAAATAGTTATTAACAATTTAATAGCTACCTAGTTTAAATAAAGATACATTTACCTGTAAAATAAAAACTAACCTACGTTACAATTACACCTAACACTACACTATACTTTAATAAATTAATCCTATTTAAAACTAAATACTTACCTGTAAAATAAACCCTAAAATAGCTACAATGTAATTAATAATTACATTGTAGCTATTTAAGGATCTAAATTTATTTTACAGGTAACTTTGTATTTATTTTAGCTAGTTAGAATAGTTATTAAATAGTTATTAACTATTTAATAACTACCTAGCTAAAAGAAATACAAAATTACCTGTAAAATAAATCCTAACCTAAGTTACAATTAAACACTATACTATCATTAAATTAGTTAAATAAATTAGGTACAAATAACTACAATTAAATTAAATTAAATAAACTAACTAAAGTACAAAAAATAAAAAAATAAGTTACAAACATTTAAAAAATATTACAACAATTTTAAGATACTTACACCTAATCTAAGTCCCCTAATAAAATAACAAAGACCCCCAAAATAAAATAATTCTCTACCCTATTCTACATTAAAAAGTTACCAGCTCTATTACCTTACCAGCCCTTAAAAGGGCCTTTTGCGGGGCATGCCCCAAAGAAAACAGCTCTTTTGCCTGTAAAATAAAAATACAACCCCCCCAACATTAAAACCCACCACCCAAATACCCCTAATCTAACCCAAACCCCCCTTAAATAAACCTAACACTACCCCCCTGAAGATCATCCTACCTTGAGCCTTCTTCAGCCAGTCGACCACAGATGGAACCGAAGAGGAGATCCGGAGCGGCAGAAGTCATCATCCAAGGGGCGCTGAAGAAGTCTTCCATCTGATAGAAGTCAACATCCAGGTGGCGCTGAAGAAGTCTTCCATCTGATAGAAGTCTTCATCCATGCTGCGTCTTCAATCTTCATCCATTCGGAGCGGAGCGGAGCCATCTTCAGACGAGCCGACGCGGAGCCATCCTCTTCTTCCTGATGACTAACGACGAATGAAGGTTCCTTTTAGGGACGTCATCCAAGATGGCGTCCCTTCAATTCTGATTGGCTGATAGGATTCTATCAGCCAATCGGAATTAAGGTAGGAAAAATCTGATTGGCTGATTGAATCAGCCAATCAGATTGAAGTTCAATCCGATTAGCTGATCCAATCAGCCAATCAGATTGAGCTTGCATTCTATTGGCTGATCGGAACAGCCAATAGAATGCGAGCTCAATCTGATTTTTCCTACCTTAATTCCGATTGGCTGATAGAATCCTATCAGCCAATCGGAATTGAAGGGACGCCATCTTGGATGACGTCCCTTAAAGGAACCTTCATTCGTCGTTAGTCGTTGGGAAGAAGAGGATGGCTCCGCGTCGGCTCGTCTGAAGATGGCTCCGCTCCGAATGGATGAAGATTGAAGACACCGCATGGATGAAGACTTCTATCGAATGGAAGACTTCTTCAGTGCCGCCTGGATGTTGACTTCTATCGGATGGAAGACTTCTTCAGCGCCCCTTGGATGATGACTTCTGCCGCTCCGGATCTCCTCTTCGGTTCCATCGGTGGTCGGCTGGCTGAAGACTGCTCAAGGTAGGATGATCTTCAGGGGGGTAGTGTTAGGTTTATTTAAGGGGGGTTTCGGTTAGATTAGGGGTATGTGGGTGGTGGGTTTTAATGTTGGGGGGGTTGTATTTTTATTTTACAGGCAAAAGAGCTGTTTTCTTTGGGGCATGCCCCGCAAAAGGCCCTTTTAAGGGCTGGTAAGGTAATAGAGCTGGTAACTTTTTAATGTAGAATAGGGTAGAGAATTATTTTATTTTGGGGGTCTTTGTTATTTTATTAGGGGGCTTAGATTAGGTGTAAGTAGCTTAAAATTGTTGTAATATTTTTTAAATGTTTGTAACTTATTTTTTTTATTTTTTTGTAACTTAGCTTATTTATTTTTTGTACTTTAGTTAGTTTATTTAATTTAATTTAATTGTAGTTATTTGTAGCTAATTTATTTAACTAATTTAATGATATTGTAGTGTTAGGTTTAATTGTAACTTAGGTTAGGATTTATTTTACAGGTAATTTTGTATTTCTATTAGCTAGGTAGTTATTAAATAGTTAATAACTAATAACTATTCTAACTAGCTAAAATAAATACAAAGTTATCTGTAAAATAAATATAAATCCTAAAATAGCTACAATGTAATTATTAATTACATTGTAGCTATCTTAGGGTTTATTTTACAGGTAAGTATTTAGTTTTAAATAGGATTAATTTATTAAAGTATAGGGTAGTGTTAGGTGTAATTGTAACTTAGGTTAGTTTTTATTTTACAGGTAAATTTCTCTTCATTTTAACTAGGTAGCTATTAAATAGTTAATAACTATTTAATAGCTATTGTACCTAGTTAAAATAAATTGAAATTTGCCTGTAAAATAAAAATAAATCCTAAGATAGCTACAATATAATTATTATTTATATTGTAGCTATATTAGGGTTTATTTTAAATTTAAGTATTTAGTTTTAAATAGGATTAATTTAGTTAATAAGAGAAATATTATTTAGATTTATTTAATTAATATTTAAGTTAGGGGGGTGTTAGGGTTAGTGTTAGACTTAGGTTTAGGGGTTAATAATTTTATTACAGTGGCGGCGGTGTAGGTGGGGCAGGATAGAGGTTAATAACTTTATTATAGGTGGCGACGGTGTAGGGGGGGCAGGATTGGGGTTAATAAATGTATTATAGTGGCGGCAGTGTAGGGGGGGGCAGGATAGGGGTTAATAGGTATAATGTAGGTGGCGGCGGGGTCCAGGAGTGGCAGTTTAGGGGTTAATACATATATTATAGTTGCGGCGGGGACCAGGAGCGGCGGTTTAGGGGTTAACATATTTATTATAGCTTGCGGTGGGCTCCGGGAGCGGCGGTTTAGGGGGTAAACACTTTATTTAGTTGCGGCGGTGTAGGGGGGACAGATTAGGGGTGTTTAGATTCGGGGTACATGTTAGGGTGTTAGGGGTAGACAGCTCCCATAGGAATCAATGGGATGTCTGGCAGCAGCGAACATGAACTTTCGCTATGGTCAGACTCCCATTGATTCCTATGGGATCCGCCGCCTCCAGGGCGCCGGTTTGAAAACCAGTTACGCTGGGCCGGAAAAGTGGCGAGCGTACCTGCTAGTTTTTTGATAACTAGCAAAAGTAGTCAGATTGTGCCGAACTTCTGTAGTGACGTAAGAATCAATCTGTGTCGGACTGAGTCCGGCGGATCGAAGCTTACGTCACTAAATTCTACTTTTGCCGGTGTCTAGGGCTTGATAACTAAGGCGAATCAGCCTCGCCACAAATACGCTGCAGAATTCCAGCGTATTTGAGGTTGACGGCTTGATAACTAGGGGCCAATATGGCAGACCTTTTGCAAGCGCTACTTGCACTCGTGACAGAGTTTGAAGAAGAGATGATTCGGGACCTAGATTCTTTGGGGCAGGTAATGAAGTGTAAAGTGCCATACAATTCTGATGCCAGAACATCGACCTCAGAGGGGCTGTTGCCCACAGAACAACAAATCCTGGCCCCTAGACACTTGAAGATAATATGGTCAGACATAACCACGCGGGATGTGGTTGATCTACGAGTGCAGACACAAAGAAGCCTGCAAGATGAACCAGAACACCGACACAGTGGGATGAGGTTGGAAACGATTAGCCCTAGCTATTTGACCATAATCTGTCAACTCTCTACTTGGTCGATCCACATAAAGGAGCTCTCTAAATATATACAGGGAACGATACTAGGTGTTACATCATCAAATCGGTTCCCACAAGGGGCAGAAGAAATTAATGGACAGGTCCCGAAGCAGCCCTTTGGAGCTTCTGTTGGTAAGATGCTTTGGAGCACCGGAGTGGGGTAGGATGTTTTGCCCTACCTGTGAACAACTGCATCGTTTGCTCCATGCAGTAATTTACACAGTTTGCTTTGAAACTACCCATTCACACTAGGAGCTATTAATGGAGACCGAAATGTCAGACATTTTAGATCTCTTTAATTTACTGGGGATAATTGACAATGTATATTATGGAGTCTACTTGTTCACTCTGTAAATTTGTAGGCATCTTAACTTGTTAAGAAGTGGACTTATAGTACAACTACATGGTAGTAACTGATTCAGACTTTTGAGATGAGCACTCCATAATGTTTTTATTTTAAGTTGTAGGCACAGCAGTTATAATTGGTCAGAATGTTTATTTAGCTAGTTCTACACTTTATTGTTCATCTAAGGAGCTGTGTTTAAAGCACATCCTATTTAATACAGTTTATGTTATTGTACAAAAGCTGCTAAGAACTTACGCCTAGATTTAGAGTTTGGCGGTAGCCGTCAAAACCAGCGTTAGAGGCTCCTAACGCTGGTTTTTACCGCCCACTGGTATTTGGAGTCAGTCAGGAAAGGGTCTAACGCTCACTTTTCCATACCGCAGATCCCCTTACGTCAATTGCGTATCCTATCTTTTCAATGGGATCTTTCTAATGCCGGTATTTAGAGTCGTGGCTGAAGTGAGCGTTAGAAATCTAACGACAAAACTCCAGCCGCAGAAAAAAAACAGGAGTTAAGAGCTTTCTGGGCTAACGCCGGTTCATAAAGCTCTTAACTACTGTGCTCTACAGTACACTAACACCCATAAACTACCTATGTACCCCTAAACCGAGGTCCCCCCACAACGCCGCCACTCGATTAAATTTTTTTAACCCCTAATCTGCCGACCGCACACCGCCGCCACCTACGTTATCCCTATGTACCCCTAATCTGCTGCCCCTAATACCGCCGACCCCTATATTATATTTATTAACCCCTAATCTGCCCCCCACAATGTCGCCGCCAGCTACCTACAATAATTAACCCCTAATCTGCCGACCGGACCTCACCGCTACTATAATAAAGTTATTAACCCCTAATCCGCCTCACTCCCGCCTCAATAACCCTATAAGAAATAGTCTTCCGGTGGGCGGGCGAAGCAGTAGGCAGCAGGATTGTGGAGCTCCGTACTTTTGGGCTCACAGACCTGTGACTTTGCTATTAAACAGCCCGGAAAGCTTCATTCCTTGGCAGGGTATACTCTATTTACCTGCCCGGACACAGCACAGCAGGGAGCGCAAAAATCTGCTCCCCCGTCGGCAAGGGGAAAAAGAAGAAGCCACTTGCAAGATCGCGGCGGCGATCAGAAGGACCGGACCCTCCTAACAGTAAAACTCGAGTGGAGGAAGAGGGGCAATTTAATTGGTCACACCCTGGTTATGGAGATTGTGACCTTACTACTGTGACACGGAGATCTGCAACAGCCTAGTCGGTCGGTGAGTTGCGCAACAGTTTCACAGCCGCCATCTTGGTTAACGGCTCTAATACAGAGAGGGGCACATTTCAGGTCTTGCAGGCCCCAAAGACATTTTAGAACCCTGGGACTATTCACACTGGTTGGCGGGGAGTGTGGGGAGTGCCCCAGAACAAGAGGAGCAAAATCAAATGGTCACACTTAAAACGGACACACTTTATTACACAGAGAACTGATACTGCTGCCAGGAGCTCTTTATTACACCATTTCTGTCACCTCAGCAGTAGTTTAGGGGTGACCTAAAGATCCCTGCTGTTAGCCTATCAGGACTGTAAAGTGGGGCACTCTCCATTCCCACACAAAGGAGCAAGGAACTGTATGCATATTATAAGAGAGGGCGGACATCTTAACAACACTGTCTGAGAAGTTTAGTGACTCTTTTAACCACAGTGCATGTGAGACAAATACAACAGCGCCTACTTCTCTGTTCTCTTTTTATTTCACTTAAATATACAACTCAGATAAGTGGCTGCAGGGAGCCAGAGTCCCATCTATTTATCAAACCTATATGAACTTTTTTTTTGAAGGGGAGTACTGATATGAGGATGGCGTAAGACCAGCTGGGCCCCCCCCCCCCGTCCCTGGGCCCTTCCCCCCTCCTCCCACATGCTAATCCTCAGCCTTAGGCCTTTTGTCCTTTTTTTTCTCTCTCCCTTCGAGGAGTTAAATCAGAAAAAGGAGTTATGAATCACTATCTCTACAATATGTGTTAATACTGATGACATACTAGTAATCTTACTCAGAGACTTATGCCAAATAGCTGCAGAGAGTGGCAGTGGCCCTAGAGCACACTTATAATATCTTACTCCCTAAACGCTCACAAGCTTCTGGCCCTGCCGTTAGCATAGGAGTCAGAGCGCTACCGTGTCTGCATGCAAAAATATTATACGTTGTACAACAAAAGTACTGACAAGATGACAAGCAAGCAACGGCAACAGGACAGAAGACTTAAAAGTCAAGTAGAAGTTCACGTGCCACCTTCAACCGCCTCTGATATACAGGAAATGGCTCAGCAAGAGACCCACCCTATAGTGTCCCAGTTATCGGCACTTTTTCTCCCCAAGATTGAGCAGTTGCAGACAGGATTAGACACAATAACAACAGACTGGAAAGTCTTCTCCACGAGACTTAACACGGTCGAACAAAGAGTAGCAGACAATGAGAATCAGCAGAGAGAAGCCACACTGAATGTTGCACAACTACAAAGACAAAACAAACTGCTCCAGGACAAGTTAGATGACCTAGAGAATAGGTCCAGACGGAACAACATCCAGGTAGTTGGCCTCCCTGAATCCATTCCTGGCTCACATCTTATTGACTTTGCTGAACAAATTTTACCAAAATTGCTGGGACTGGCTACCACCAATATACCATGTGTGGCTGAAAGGGCGCATAGGGTGGGTCAACTACAACAACAAAAAGGAGGTCAAAATACCCAAACCAGACAAGTCATGATCAAATACCTTAACTTTAAGGACAAGACCATGCTCCTTAAAGCATACAGACAAACATCAGAGCTAACCCACGAGGGGTGCAGGATCCATCTATTCCAAGACTACTCCGCTGAAGTGGCTAAAAAGAGGAGGGAATTCTCTCCCTACTGTAAAGAACTGCTAGAAAGGGGTGAGTCTATTGCACTTCTATACCCGGCGAAGCTCAAGATACAGACGGCGCATGGCCCGAAATTCTTTGACAACACTACTCAGCTTAAGGACTTTATGAAGTCTCACAAGTCAAGAAGGAACAACTCACTCGAGGAAGAAGCGAACCAGAGTGGGGATGATGAGGACTGACAAGATCTGACTAAGTCTCATTATCTAATTGCACATGAACATTGTACAGACCCCACTCACTAGGAGAGGGTGTTATGGAAAGGCTGAAAACTTTATGCTCTTATCACAGGACTGGTCATGCAATGCATGGTATTAGTCATATATCCTTTTGAAAATGTGGGGTGGGGGGGGCGGGTGGGGGGGGTTATTTGAATGTTTATACTGTTTAGTTAATTGCACAGCTTAGTTACTGTTCTGTTTGACCAAGGTTAATTCAGTGAGCTCAGTAGGTTGTTGTGTTCAACGCATTGTTCTCCTTCCCTCCTTTTCTTTCTTCCCAATCCAGAACTAGAAACTCATCCTCTAAGGGAATTGAAATAAGTACTTCGGGACATTGTGACGATACAGGTAATACCCCGGGGTGTAATCCCACCAGTACCTACGCAGTAGACATACAACATAACTGATCTGTACAAAGAGGGGGTGGAGATACATCTATATCATGGGAGTATGCATAATATCCTGGAATGTGGGGGGTATCACATCTCCTATAAAACGAAAAGCCATACTTAAGTATTTAAAATCCCACAAAGCTGACATAGCTATTCTGGAGGAGACCCATTTAAAACCAAGTGAGCATCAGAAACTAAAACAACAGTGGGTTGGGGAGGTTATATACACGCCATATGAAAGCAGCAGAGCCAGAGGGGTAGCCTTCCTATTTAGGAGGGATCTTAACTATGCAATCTCCCAGACCATACTAGATCCTCTAGGAAGATTCGTCCTCCTCAGGATTAGCTTGGAGGTGCTCCCCCTGATTTTGGGAGGAGTATACGGGCCACACACACACAAAAAAGAATTTTGGAGTGCTATGAGGATACACCTTTTAAAGATGGCGGACACGCCAGTAATCTTGGGAGGGGACTACAACATTACACCCCAGGTCCCGGCGGATAGGTACAGAAACCCACAGTGCGCCTCTACTGGCCCTAGCAGACAATACAATGTGAAACGTGACTCTATCATATTGAATAAGTTTAAAAAAGCACTACAGCTTGTTGATGTTTGGAGGGAGAGAAATCCTGAAACAAGAAACTACACATGCATCACACCTACTAAAGACACCTTATCACGTATAGACTACTTTTTGACATCTCCATCCCTTAATGTGAGAATACTGGACACTAAAATAGATATCCCGACGATTTCTGACCATGCCCCAATCACACTTACAATGAAAACTGATTCCATTAAATCACACAGAGAGGGTTGGGCATTCCCTAGATACCTGATGCATGATGCCAACCTTAGGAACCACTTGGTAGGAGAGTGGCTAGCATATTGTAACTTGAACGATAGGCATAGGGAGAACCCACTTCTTTTCTGGGAAGCGGGTGAGGCAGTACTTAGAGGAGTTGTTACCTCGTACGTGATCGCCTCTAAGAGGCGAAAACGACTGAGGGAAGAACTCTTACTGAAACAGCTCCTTAACGCGAGAAACCGTTATCTACGCAATCCCACAGAGGCCAATAGGCTCCAGTGCAAAACTGTCAAAACACAGAGAGACACCTTCCTACTACAGATCACAGCTAGAGACATGACAAAAGCCCACGCTCGATTCTATAGGCACGGAAATAAAATAGGCAGAATGCTTGCTAGACTTACCAAACTAACTAAAACTCCTAATTTCATAGCGGCTATTAAGAATCAAAATATAATACTATCCGACACAAAGGGTATACAGCAGACCTTTAGACATTACTTCTCAGATCTTTATAAAGCTCAAGTAGTCAATCCCTTACATAGAGAAGCCTTCTGGGAGTCCATTACGCTTCCACAGATCTCAGAGAGTCAGCGCCATCTATTAAACTCCCGCATCTCAGTGGAAGAAATTGAGAAAGCAATAGGGAATATGGCCTTAGAAAAAGCTCCCGGGCCGGATGGACTCCCGGGAGAGTTTTATAAGCTGCTTCAGAAGGAAGTAGCGGGAGCACTGTCTGAGCTCTTCAATAATATCATGGAGGGGGAGGTGAGAGAAGCTGGGAGATTCACCGAAGCCAATGTTAGTCTGATACACAAACCAGGCAAGGACCATTTAAATCCAGCCTCCTATAGGCCAATCTCACTTATGAATTCGGATTACAAACTTTTAACAAAAATCCTGGCAGGGAGGTTAGCATTAATTTTACCAGACATTATTCATGAGAATCAGACGGGGTTCATAAAAGGTAGGTCAGCGGTAAAAAATGTCAGAACACTCCAAATCATATTAACACACTACTGGAATAAAAAGACGCAAAGGCCAATTACTGAGGTAGACGAAGCATGTGTACTGCTGGTAGATGCAGAAAAGGCCTTTGACAAGGTCCTCTGGGAACATCTGTTCTGTACCATTAGGAAATTCGGAATTGAAGGGCCTTTTATTGAGGCATTACAGACTCTATACTCCAACCCACAGGCAGCAATTTTGGTGAATGGGTCTCTTTCCCAACCATTCACGCTGGAAAGAGGCACGAGGCAGGGGTGTCCCTTGTCACCCCTCCTCTTCGACTTAGCTCTAGAACCCCTGGCGATAAAAATTAGATCACAAACAGAGGGTCTCAAACTGGACACAACCACACTGCATCTGTCACTTTTCGCAGATGATATGGTCCTGTACGTACAAAATCCCAGATCCAACATACCCAAATTAATGGATATCATCAGTAGCTTTAGTCAAGTATCGGGCTATAAAATGAATACTGATAAGACAGAGATCATCTGGCTGACTGACAATACTGTGGTACCTGACTTTCAGTATAAATTTAAATTAGCAGGGAAATCCTTTCGTTATCTAGGGGTGGATTTATCATTAAACCCAGATGATTGGTATGTAGCCAACTACAATCCACTAAAAAGAGAAGCCATGGACCTAATCACTCATTGGGCTAAGCTTCCACTCTCAATATCAGGCAGGGTAGGTCTCATAAAAATGATCCTGTTCCCCAAAATTTTGTATAAAATGCAAATGTTACCAATGGTACTCTGTAAAATGGATCTGAAATTCTGGAGCTCATTGTTTCTCTCCTTTATCTGGGCCAATAAGAAACATAGAATTAAATCAGACAGAATGAGAAGTACTGTTGACTCGTAGGCATGGGAGTCCCAGACATAGAACTATATAGTTGGGCGACTCAAGCTAAATACGTGTTAGATTGGTTGACAGGAGGGAGCAAGTTTACAATCCCTGACTTGGAATGCCAACTTATAGCACCGTGGTCGCTGGCTATGCTGCCACATCTGCAGGCCACAAAGATAGATAAACACCTCGCACAACATGCGCTAATTCAGCAACCTCTGTTTGCATGGAGGAAAATATGTAACAAACTGCAGTTCAATCATGAAACTTCTACATACATCCCATTACAGGGAAATCCCAATTTTATTCCAGGGTTCTCCACACAAACCTTCAGGGACTGGGAAGCTCTAGGACTAAATGTAGTATCCAAATTACTGGAGGGGGACGGGAGGACGATACACACATTTGCATACTTGCAGGAAAGATATGCCCTACCGAGATCGCACCACTTCGCATATCTCCAGGCGAGACACTATGTAACCACGCTTCTAGGATCTGATACGTTTTTGGGGAATGAACAGGCGGTCTACCAGTTATGTAAACTACACGCACAAGGGAACACATCAATCACCCCAATTTACAAAGCACTGACAAAGGCAAACAATGAGAACACACAAAAACATATTGGGGATAGATGGTCCACACTGCTAAATGATGAGGTTTCGGTTGCTCAAGTTAAACATAGCATTCAAAAGATTCAAAAAGCCACACTGTCCATGGATCATAGAAAGTCGCACACCAAGCTATTGGAAATGGCTTATATCACACCCAAACTATACAAGAAATGGGAAGCAGAATCTGTAGGGGCTGGCCCGAAATGTAAACAAGCCAATGCAGATCTCTTACATATGATCTGGACATGTCCCAGACTGACGAGGTTCTGGGGGATGGTCCAGCACTGGATGCGATCCGTTGGAGTCGCAGTCACCACTCTGACGGTTAGATCAGTTGTTTTCTTAGACTGTCAGAACTTAAACAAAACAAATACACAATTCGCACATATGGTGATTATACAGGCTAGGAAAATTGTTCTCAAAAACTGGTTAAAAGGTGAGGCCCCAACATTGACTCAGCTAAAGAGAGAAATACATAGACAAATGCTCTATGAGCAGGTGGACACTATGGGCGATGCCCAACAACACACAAAACGTTTCATGAAAAAATGGGAGGTTTATTTGCATACACTAGATCCGATTCGTAACACCGACTTCATTCTTGAAGCACAGCTAAGGGGGGAGTGGAGGCTTGACTTCGATGGATATGTTTCATCCCGAGAAGACAGGCACTAAGACATTCAAAACAGATAGATACGATGACACCCCGGGGATGAGGAATAGTGATAGAGGTAAAGGTTAGGAGGAGGATAGGCAGGATAAAAAATTAAAGTTAAAATACAAGGACGTGTGTTGGTCCAGTTCATTGTCTTTCATTGTTACTTTTTGCCCTATCTTTTACTGTAATGGCGTCTCTGTAAATGGAATAGATGTTCATATCTTTTTACTATGTATACCGGATGTCAAAGTTTACTCGGTGGACTGGAATTGATGCATGTTTTTGAATAAATAAAGATTTTCAAAAAAAAAGAAAGAAATAGTATTAACCCCTAATCTGCCCTCCCTAACATCGCCGACACCTAACTTCAATTATTAACCCCTAATCTGCCGACCGGACCTTGCCGCTACTCTAATAAATGTATTAACCCCTAAAGCTAAGTCTAACCCTAACACAAACACCCCCCTAAGTTAAATATAATTTAAATCTAATGAAAAAAACTAACTCTTATTAAATAAATTATTCATATTTAAAGCTAAATACTTACCTGTAAAATAAACCCTAATATAGCTACAATATAACGAATAATTATATTGTAGCTATTTTAGGATTAATATTTATTTTACAGGCAACTTTGTAATTATTTTAACAAGGTACAATAGCTATTAAATAGTTAAGAACTATTTAATAGCTACCTAGTTAAAATAATTACAAAATTACCTGTAAAATAAATCCTAACCTAAGTTACAATTAAACCTAACACTACACTATCAATAAATTAATTAAATACAATACCTACAAATAAATACAATTAAATAAACTAACTAAAGTACAAAAAATAAAAAATAACTAAGTTACAAAAAATAAAAAAATATTTACAAACATTAGAAAAATATTACAACAATTTTAAACTAATTACACCTTCTCTAAGCCCCCTAATAAAATAACAAAGCCCCCCAAAATAAAAAAATGCCCTACCCTATTCTAAAATTAAAATAGAAAAGCTCTTTTACCTTACCAGTCCTGAAAAGGGCCATTTGCAGGGCATGCCCCAAACAATTCAGCTCTTTTGCCTGTAAAAAAAACACATACAATACCCCCCCCCAACATTACAACCCACCACCCACATACCCCTAATCTAACCCAAACCCCCCTTAAATAAACCTAACACTAAGCCCCTGAAGATATCCCTACCTTGTATTCACCACACCGGGTTCACCGATTGGTCCAGAAGAGCCTCCGATGTCTTCATCCAAGCCCAAGCGGGGGCTGAAGAGTGACGTCCATCCTCCGGCTGAAGTCTTGATCCAAGCGGCAAATGAAGAAGTCCATCTTCGGGAAGAAATCTTCTTCCTATCCGGGCAGAAGAGGACATCCGGACCGGCAAACATCTTCATCCAAGCCGCATCTTCTATGTTGTTCCATCCGATGAGGAGCGGCTGATCTTGAAGACCTCCGGCGCGGATCCATCCTCTTCGTTCGACGTCCAACTGAAGAATGAAGGTTCCTTTAAGGGACGTCATCCAAGATGGCGTCCCTCGAATTCCGATTGGCTGATAGGATTCTATCAGCCAATCGGAATTAAGGTAGGAAAATTCTGATTGGCTGATGGAATCAGCCAATCAGATTCAAGTTCAATCCGATTGGCTGATCCAATCAGCCAATCAGATTGAGCTCGCATCCTACCTTAATTCCGATTGGCTGATAGAATCCTATCAGCCAATCGGAATTCGAGGGACGCCATCTTGGATGATGTCCCTTAAAGGAACCTTCATTCTTCAGTTGGACGTCGAACGAAGAGGATGGATCCGCACCGGAGGTCTTCAAGATCAGCCGCTCGTCATCGGATGGAACAACATAGAAGATGCGGCTTGGATGAAGATGTTTGCCAGTCCAGATGTCCTCTTCTGCCCGGATAGGATGAAGATTTGTTCCCAAAGATGGACTTCTTCATTTGCCGCTTGGATCAAGACTTCAGCCGGAGGATGGACGTCACTCTTCAGCCCCCGCTTGGACTTGGATGAAGACATTGGAGGCTCTTCTGGACCAATCGGTGAACCCGGTGTGGTGAATACAAGGTAGGGAGATCTTCAGGGGCTTAGTGTTAGGTTTATTTAAGGGGGGTTTGGGTTAGATTAGGGGTATGTGGGTGGTGGGTTGTAATGTTGGGGGGGGGTATTGTATGTGTTTTTTTTACAGGCAGAAGAGCTGAATTATTTGGGGCATGCCCCGCAAATGGCCCTTTTCAGGGCTGTTAAGGTAAAAGAGCTTTGAACTTTTTTAATTTAGAATAGGGTAAGGCATTTTTTTATTTTGGGGGGCTTTGTTATTTTATTAGGGGGCTTAGAGTAGGTGTTATTAGTTTAAAATTGTTGTAATATTTTTCTAATGTTTGTAAATATTTTTTTATTTTTTGTAACTTAGTTCTTTTTTATTTTTTGTAGTTTAGTTAGTTTATTTCATTGTATTTATTTGTAGGTATTGTATTTAATTAATTTATTGATAGTGTAGTGTTAGGTTTAATTGTAGGTAATTGTAGGTATTTTATTTAATTAATTTATTGATAGTGTAGTGTTAGGTTTAATTGTAACTTAGGTTAGGATTTATTTTACAGGTAATTTTGTAATTATTTTAACTAGGTAACTATTAAATAGTTATTAACTATTTAATAGCTATTGTACCTGGTTAAAATAATTACAAAGTTGCCTGTAAAATAAATATTAATCCTAAAATAGCTACAATATAATTATAATTTATATTGTAGCTATATTAGGATTTATTTTACAGGTAAGTATTTAGCTTTAAATAGGAATAATGTATTTAATAAGAGTTAATTTATTTCGTTATATTTAAATTATATTTAACTTAGGGGGGTGTTAGGGTTCGGGTTAGAGTTAGCTTTAGGGGTTAATACATTTATTATAGTAGCGGTGAGGTCTGGTCTGCAGATTAGGGGTTAATTATTGTAGGTAGGTGGAGGCGACGTTGGGGGCGGCATATTAGGGGTTAATAAATATAATATAGGGGTCGGCGGTGTTAGGGGCAGCAGATTAGGGGTACATAGGTATAATGTAGGTTGCGGTGGTGTACGGAGCAGCAGATTAGGGGTTAAAAAAAAATATGCAGGTGTCAGCGATAGCGGGGGTGGCAGATTAGGGGTTAATAAGTGTAAGGTTAGGGGTGTTTAGACTCGGGGTACATATTAGAGTGCTAGGTGCAGACTTAGGAAGTGTTTCCCCATAGGAAACAATGGGGCTGCGTTAGGAGCTTAACGCTGCTTTTTTGCAGGTGTTAGGTTTTTTTCAGCTCAAACTGACCCATTATTTTCTATGGGGATATCGTGCACGAGCACGTTTTTGAAGCTGGCCGCGTCCGTAAGCACCGCTGGTATCGAGAGTTGCAGTGGCAGTAAATATGCTCTACGCTCCCTTTTTGGAGCCTAACGCACTGAAAACGCAGCCATTCTGTGAACTCTAAATACCAGCGGTATTTAAAAGGTGTGGGGGAAAAAAAGCATGCGTTAGCTACGCGGGTCGTTACCAACAAAACTCTAAATCTAGCCGTTAGTTAGGCTAAACAATAGCATATAGTTTACTCATGAATAATAGGTACTGTTAAATATATATTATATTGTTTCTGATATATTGGCCTCCTAAATCATACAAAACAAGTGCTTATACATTACACGTGCCAATATCTGATACTGAACAATGTCCAGATGTGCTTTAATGCCTAGCATTATCACTTTTTTCTATAGATATATATGTTTTTTTATAATAGTTCTTAATAGATGATTGTATGTAGGTATCCTATGTTTCTTTTTCCAGACCTGCCATATAATTATATTTTGATATAGTTTCATGAAGAATAGGTACTGTTAAATATATATTATATTGTTTTTGATATATTGGCCTCCTAAATCATACAAAACAAGTGCTCATACATGACACGTGCCAATATCTGGTACTAAACAATGTCCAGATTTGCTTCAATACCTAACATTACCACTTTTTTCTATAGATATATATGTTTTTTTGATAATAGTTCTTAATAAATGTTATTGTATATAGGTATCCTATGGGTTTTTTTCAGACCTGCCATATAATTATATTTTGATATAGCTGTATATAGATAGTGTCTCTTATACCAGTAATTCTTATATATGAACCAAGTGGAGCTAGATTTGTGACACCATACTTATGTTTCAACCTCACTGCTGGGCTGCCTGCGGCCGGGGTAGCCTAGTAAACACCACAGATGGGTACTTAAATATAGCTGTATTTTAGGGTGTCTCAGGTACACAGCTTAAACTTGGTCTCTTAGACCACTTACATTAACTCACACAATAGAGTTATAGAGACAAATATACCTCTTACTCAACAACAAAATTATATATTATCCCAGTAGTTCATGTTTCCTACTATTCGTTTTATGCTCCTACATAAGGGTAATCCATTACCAACCTCGTTCATTTAATGAATCCATTTTGTACATTTAAAAATACTACCTTATAAATAGGGGAAATTATGTATCCCGCTCTACTATATTCCTTCTGACCATACTGAGCTGGTCCTGTTATACTCTTTACAGTCCCTATCAGCAAGAGGTGCACTTCTCAAATTTTCCTACTATTAATAGGTTCACTATATTTTATGCTGGTACTAGAGCATTTCGTTTGGTTGTAAGTTATACCAGCATATGTGCTTTTTCCTTCAGAGCACTATATTATATCAAGATGAGTGGTTACTTATCTCTTTGCAAATTGAAGCTTACATGTATTTGGATAGGCATATGTTAATATTGATTTAAGTAATTCTTGCGTCCCTGGGATTAAAGTTCCCTTAATTTTAGCTCCTTCCCCCATGTTTATGTTTACTGGTTAAACAAAGGAACGCAGATTCCACCGAGCTTTTTCCCATTACTTACTATATACTTACTTTATTATAGCGGCTATTGATAATCCTTCCCTGTTAAATATAAATAATAAAGAGGATGTTATAAGTTCAAAAAAAACAAACAAAAAAAACAAAACAAATTAAATTAGCTTTCAAATCTAGTTCTTGAATACACTTCTTATAGCCCCTCATTACATGTATTTCTGGGTTTTCTCTTTTTTTATTGTAAATGCTATAATATAGTTTTGAAGCATATATACGTACATATATTTTGATTGTATAGTACCTGAAAGGTAACACTGTTTGTGTCTCCTTTGATACATATAGTGCTAATAAGTGTCTGTAGCTTTAAGGTTATTTTAAAGCATGCGCAATGATCAAGTGCGCATGCACGAAACACGTTTGCAAATGCTACTGTTCGTGATGTGATATGCTTTGCTATGATTTTATTCCTTGCTATGGCTATGGTTTTATCTTGGATTGAGTAAAATTTGGACTTTTTACATTTATGATGTCAAGAGCCTTTTTGGGAAGAGTACGCTTTACCTCTCAAGTTTTTGAACAGAAAGAGTATACTCCAGTATCAGGAAATATTATACTGCCTCACTGAAAGAAGTTGATAAATATAAAATTTTAAATACTAAATTCATTAAGGGGTCACTTTATCAAGCTCCGTATGAAGCTGGATGCCCCGTGTTTCCAGCGAGCCTTCAGACTCGCCGGAAACAGAAGTTATGAAGCAGCGGTCTAAAGACCGCTGCTCCATAACCTGTCTGCCTGCTCTGAAGCAGCGGAAAAAAATCAACCTGATTGGGTTGATTGACACCCCCTGCTAGCGGCCAACTGGCCGCGTATCTGCAGGGGCGGCATTGCATCAGCAGTTCACAAGAACTGCTGGTGCAATGATAGATGCAGACAGCATATGCTGTCGGCATTTATCAATATGCAGCGGACATGATACACCACATCGTACCATGTCCGTACCCACTTTAATAAATATACCCCTTTATGTAAGCAACTTATACATATTTTTGATCCATGAAAAAATGCTTTCAGAATATTTATTTGCTTGAGTTTTTTGTTGTGCAATTGGGGATTTGGGTTTTCAATATCCTTTTAAAAAGAAACCTTACACGGTTTTAAATGTCGTCTAAGTGATGATTTCACATCTTTATTTTTCAGACTGTAAATCAGTGGATTCAGAATGGGAACTACTGCTGTATTAAAGAGAGAAAAAAGTTTTTTGCTTTCTAAGTTATCCATTGATTCTGGTGTCAGATATTGGCAGAAGAGCGTTGTATAAAGAAGGATAACAACGATGAGGTGTGAGGAGCATGTGTAGAAGGCTTTGCGCCTTCCATTGCTGGAATTAATTCTCATGATGGTCTTAATAATGAAGATATAAGATATTAAAGTGAGACAAAACACAGTCAAACAAGTGATCAAACCTCCACCAATAAGTATATAAAGGTCCAAAAATGTTGTGTCACTGCAAATGAGTTTCTTCAATGGCATAACATCACAGAAAAAATGATTTATTATGTTGGATTTATAACATGTGAAGCTTAATATTGCTAATAGAGTAGGTATGGCTTCCATACAACCCATAACCCAGGAGACAGTGGCCAATATAAGGCAAATCTTTTGGTTCATCACCATTTGATAATGCAGGGGGTTACAGATAGCCAAATAACGGTCGTAGCCCATGACCGTTAGTATTAAAAGCACATCACTTTGCAATGATATAAACGTATACACCTGAATCATGCAGCAAATAAAATACGTTGTTTTGTCTCCTGATATGAAGCTAAACAATGTATTATGTAGAGTGACAGTGGTTGAGCAAATGTCAATGAGTGACAAGTTACTCAAGAAGAAATACATGGGGGTGCGGAGTTGAGGATCTAGAGAGACAAGCAGAATAATCATTATGTTACCACCAAGACAAATGAGATAAATAAGAAGAATTAGAAAGAAGATTGGCGCCTGCAGCTCGGGCTTTTCAGAAATACCAATAATAATGAAATATGTTACTGCAGTGTAATTTATCTGTTCCATGATTGAGATGCTAAAATAAACAAAAATCTTAGTTAAACTTTATTTTTCTATATTTTCCCTATAAATTAACTCATTTATTAAAGCCAAGACATAAAAACCTGGTGAAAAAAATTCAATATAAATTTGTAAGTAATGATTTCAGATTGGTCACTATTCTCTCTTTTTTCTTTTTTTTTAATTGATTCATGGCACATAATGACAGTTTGTCATAAGAGCATTGTGGCGTATAATGAACCATGTTCGTCATGACGGGGGATCACCATATTGAAGCTGTTTTTGGCAATCCCATGCATTACAGAACGGTGATAGTTGGTGGATTCCTAAGAGAGTTCCAGTGATGTCACTACAAATGTGAGGTGATGTAACATGGGGTAGAGTCAAGGTAGCTAGACTGGGAGAGGTTATTCAAACTCTTGAATCTTGTCCTCCTTAGCTGCTACAGATGTCCAAGTTCTCTAATTTTTTTGCTTGAGAATTGCTTGCTATTTCAAATGCAAGAGATGCTACATACATGAAAGCCCCCAAAATAAAAAAAAAACATGGGATTTTTCATACAGACACATGATTAGAAAAAAAATCAAATATTTACAGACCCCCAAATAGATTATTTTGTATTGGACAAGTCCCTTTTATAAAATAAAAGCCAGAAAAAAAGTGCTTTAATATCTACATTGGCACAAAAGTGCCCATCTACTTTTTTATTACAACTCACAAAAGCCTGTATGGGTCCCTCTTTAAAATGTGGATAATCTTAAAGGGACACTAAATCCAAACATTTTCTTTTATGAGTGAGATAGATCATACAAGTTTAAAAAATACTCTCCAATTTACTTATATTATCTAAATTGCTTCATTCTTTTGGTATCCTTTGTAGAAGGAACAGTAATGGACTACTTGGAGCGGACTGAAAGCCAATAATAAGTGGTAAATATGTGCAGCCACCAATCAGCAGCTTCTACTAAATTGGAAATTTATTTAAAATTCCATTGTCTATCTGAATCATGAAAATTGGGTTTCATGTCCCTCTAATAACAATTTAGGGCCAGATTATGAGTGGAGCGCAAATGAACACTTTTGCTTGAGCGCTAATTGCGCTAGAAGTAAGCTTTTATCGCTTATCGGGTTGCGCTTGTATTACGAGTTGAAAGCAAAATATTTTTGCTCTCGCGGTAACCAAAGTGCTAAAATCCAAAGTTAGAATATCTTGTGTGCATTCACGTATTCCCCCATAGAAGTCAATGGAGAAAAAAAGTGGAAAAAGCCCTAAAACCCCACTCTCACGCAAACCCGATCACATTTTCTCATTTGCACTAACCCAACATGAAAATATGAATATTTCACATTCCAATGTTTGGCACATAGCAAAATATGTTCTATTTATTCATAAATAAATATTTCTACATATATCTGATGATATTTTGGTACAATATATATATCTATACCTATATATATATATGTGTGTGAAAAGAGATTGTAGCCTGGGCGCTGTGATATGAAGGTTAGAAGTCTAAATGCTGCCAAGAAACCACCTATTGTGTTTCCAGATTCCCTCAAATCTAGATGCACAATATAAAAGTAAATGGAAAAGAAAGGGTATTTGTGGATTGGTGCATTAACTAAGAATCTATAAATAAAAGATGTGTAATAGGTTATCGCATAAAAGTAATAATAGTTCACTACAATATAGACAATAGAAACAATTAATATTGATTCACAAATACTGAAGCAACAAGTAAAAAATTAAGAATTAATAACTTTTAAAACTTCTATATAGATATATAAAAATAACCTCCAGAGCATATTTAAAATGTCCAAAATTCTGTAAAAACGAAATTCCAAGTAAAAGATATAGATCTAGCTGCCTTTCTAGTACAATTTTTAACTATATCACTATTTCCCTCTCTTAGAACATAGATTGCACAATCTTTAATAAACAAATACTATCTTTCCTTCTGGAAATATATATATATATATATATATATATATATATATATATATATATAAATATTTTATATAGGTATTTATAAATTAATTAGGGTCTTGCATTAAGTTAATTTGCTTTTTTATATAAATGCAATATATGAATTAAAAATATGATCATATTTATAATATTTATAATTTTAATAGACTATTTATATACTAACATCCAATAATGGTGTATTTTTAAATAATTGGGATTAATTCTAAACTGGTATTATTTATAAATAATTTTAAACAGATGCATTTTAAAGATATAAATATGACCATATTAATTGAATATGCTACAATTTGGAGAGGATGTTCTACATTAGATTGAATATTATTGGTCTGTGGATGCTAGAAGTGCGAAGTATCCATAGACATTTAAGTAATTATAGATCAACTATTGATTCATAAGCAATAGTAATGAGTGAAAATAATAGGTAGGACATCCACACACACAGAAAGCTGTAATATCAGAAAGGTTTTTTTTTTTTTTAAATGTAGAAACATCACTTTCCTGTATTACTATGGGTATTCTAAGAAAACTCAGTTTCTGACTCCTGATAAATAGCCATAGACAGTGGCCAGTATATGCCGTTCGATATCAGCTTTTGAATCAATAGCGATGTCACATTAGAAACATTACTCTTGACGAATACTTTGAATGAAATACCATGTGACATGTCTGCTCAGCTATTCCATTGGTCGATCTCCCCATTGACACATTAGTAGGTTGAGCCAATCAAATGAATGAAAATATACACACCCTCTTCACTCCGTGAAAAATGTTTCCTTTCCTGTCATGTTTAATAGAACTAGATTTTTATGCAATATATATTGAATAGATACCTAGTATATGAACACTTGCAAATAGGAGTGTAATAATTTAGATAACGATAAGTGTGTTATAAATACTAGAATCAAAATATGTGGGTCAATTTGTAACCAATCAGCATTGAATCAACCCAGGGGCGTGCCGCAGCTCCGTTTATTTAACCACATGCTAAATGGCGTTCTCTGTAAATGTAATCCTCTGATGAGGATTGAAACGCGTCAGGATCTCTTTGGAGATAACACCACTGTTATTGTCCTTACTTGCATCCAGTTGGAGAGAAGTTATATATACTTTGTGGAAGTGCTTTATTATTACCTCATAACTATTGAGGGTTTTAAATGTGAGCATACAACCATATGGTGTTAATTGTATGTCTGCTTTTTGTGTACAATAAATACTGTGTTGTACTATCCCCCTCTACTTTGTATTACATGTAATCTGTGACTGCATTTTTGGACAACGTTGGACACCACTATCACTATACAACGTGGAGACAAGCTATCCCTGGTATCTATGACAAAGATCTTTTCTACACTGTGCGGCCCTTACCTCATATGATTGAGGTAGAAGAGTAAAAGTAGATGCCCAAAAGGGACCAGGATTATTGAGCCTCCTATTTTTCTAATATTATGAACTTTTGATTACCACCTGTGTATTTTTTATCTATAACTAGGAGCTATTTATGCTCTCCCTTTTACTGGGAATTTCGTTTTTACAGAATTTTGGACATTTTAAATATACTCTGGTGTTTTTTTTTATATATCTATATAGAATTTTTAAAAGTTATTAATTCTTCATTTTTTACTTGTTGCTTCAGTATTTGTTAATCAATATAAATTGTTTCTATTGTATTGTTTTTATTGTAGTGAACTATTATTACTTTTATGCGATAACCTTTTACACATCTTTTATTTATACATTCTTAGTTAATGCGCCAATCCACAAATACCCTTTCTTTTGCTATATATTTATATATTGGTAAAACACACAGTTAGTATCAGCACTAAACAGGTTAAAAATACACCATACATGTAATGCTAATCACTGTCTTTTCCATATGTTAAATATAGTCACTTTGTTATGAGAAGGTGAAGACAATCCAAAATATGTTTGCAGCCTGAATCCCTTAAAAGCTCATAGGCGACCCAGCAGGAAGTCTCAGCAGAAATCTATGGAAACAGAAGAAGGGAGGGGCCAACAAAGAATCCGGATCTGGGTGTAGTAGGTTCAGATTCCACAAATATCAGCTACTTAAATGCCAAATTTGTACTCGCTTGTTGGGACCTCAAACTATATGAGGTATGCATTTTCCATACCTCATATATATACCTCATATATATATATATATATATATATATATATATATATATATATATATATATATATACAGTATATATATGATTATATACACAAAGAATGAAGAAAAACTCGATCCTCAGGTCAGAATGGATAAATTTAAAACGTCTTTATTTCAAATCCATTAAAAATCCCTGGAGGGGTCCTGTACAGCAAAAGAACATAGAGCACTGTGTACTCAAGCTGACATGTTTCGGCTGAATGCCGTAATCATAGCTTGATTGAGTGCATCAGTGCTGACCATTTAAGAGACAATGTTGTTTGTGATTGGTTAAAAACAATTACACATTTTCAATGTTAGAACTAGAGTGTTATGTTAACCCTTTCCCTGCCTGATTGCTATATGCTGCTGACTAACTGCTATCTATTGATGAAAAAGAACATTTGATGTTGGGTATAAGTGGGGGAAAAGAGGGGGACCATGACTTATTATATTGTATAGCTATCAGTTATGAATTGTAGAATGTTTGAGTGTTTTATTTTACATTATTTCAATCCATTCTGTTTAATTTACTTTTATTTTTATTTTTATTTATAATTTTTCATTTACATTTTGAATGCCAAACCTGTAGTCTATCTCTTCTGTATGTATGGAGCTATTACCTGGCTACCTTAGTGACCTCTAACAATTATCACTTGACTGGTGACTATTGTACATTGTTGTACTTTCTATATATTATTATTGTATTAGTACAGAACAGAGACACTTCTTTTTCCCTCTCTAATGTAAGCTATACTTGCTGGTTAAGCATAGAGGAGTGTATTCATTCTACATTTATCTAATTGCTCTATCTAACAGTCAATACTTGTACTCAATGATTTAAAGAACTTAATTTTTGAGTAAAAAACAGTATAGAGATATGATTAGAAGATGCTATTTGTTTGTATATTATTGCCAATAGTTTATAAGATCATATTCGGAGTTCAGGCCCCTTGGTACTCCTGTTTGGAGCCTAAAAATCCAATACATCTCTCTTTTTCCTAAGATGAGATTCCTGTCCCCACCTCTTAAAGGGGTTTTGATTTTCTCAATAGCTTGCCATCTCAGGGTGGTACTGCTTTTATTGTGTGAATCTTTGAAATGCCTAACCAAAGGGGTAGTCGCCTCTCCCATTTTAATTGTGGACAAATGGTTTCTTATTCGGACATTCACCTCAGTTGAGGTGAGTCCTACGTATTGCAACTTGCATTCCACGCATGACAGAACATATATGACGTAAGAGGATGTACAGTTTAGGCAGGAGGTTATTTTGAACACTTCACCTGTGGCTTCTGAACGAAATTCGTTCGAGATAATAACTTTATCACATGGCTTACATCTGACTCTACCACACCTGTACATCCCCTTATGTCTTAACCAAGAACTTTCTTCTGTGACTGATACCCTTGGTAACTCAGAAGGTGCCAAATAGTTTCCTATGGTTTTGCTTCTGCGATAAGAGCACCTGAGGCCCTTGTCCACACTACTTACAAGCCTATCATCGGCTTTAAGTAAGTGAAAATGTTTGTTTATTATACCACAGATATCCTTAAATTCTGTGATATAATCTGTAACAAATGTAACTTTACCTTCCTGAGTAGAAGGATTGGAGGGCCTTACTGATCCCTGTAAAAGTGCTTTCCTATCCAATCTGTCCATCTGTGACTTTGCTTGCTTAATAGTATATTTCGGGTAGCCCCTTTGCAGAAGTCTCTTCTCAAGATCTCTGCTCTGTGCCTGATAGGTACTCTCTTCCGTACAATTTCTTTTGGTTCTGATGAGTTCACTTTTTGCCACTGCCAATGGAACTTGCTTGGGGTGGCAACTCTTTGCCTGGAGCAAAGTGTTTTTTGTAATTGGTTTCCGATAAGTGCTTGTTCTGACCTTACCATTTTCAGCAACTGTAAGGGTATATATATAGGTATAGATATAGGAATGAATATATATATATATATATATATATATACATACATACTGTACATACATATCGATCTTCAGACATGTATATATATTTATTATTATGTTAAAGCCCTTTGCCTGCCTTTTTTGTTAAAACACCTGAGACCTCATATTTTTGAGCCTTTATAACTTTTGTGTGCAATATTTTTTCTGTAATCATCTTTATTAGATAGTGTTTATATGAGTGTAACTGTATCTTCTAATGTATTTTTTATGTGTTTTGTGCAACATTTACAGTATGTTTCGCAAAACAGTTAACTGAAGTCTCGGTTATCATTCTAGCTTAAATCGCTATTGTGCTCAAGTGATGGCATTTACTTTAAACTCCTAATACAAGAGGTAAGCAGGACTCCTTATTGCTCGGGTGCAAACGTTTGCGCTCCACTGGTAAAACTAACCCTTAGCAAGGAAATCACAGCAGCAACAGTGGTCACCTGGCTATTTTCACTTTTATTTACTAAAATCTTAAAAATGTACATGTGTTCTGATATGTTATGAAATATAAATATAATAATAGTAATATTAGTAATACTAATCAAAAGTATGGTTTATTCATTTCAATGGGCTGTTGTCCAAAATAAAGTAATAAAAATAGATAATGCTAATAACATTATTTGTATATATTGTGCAATTTTTTCAAAGAATGTATATGTATTTAGAGTACTTTCTATTTCCATGTAATATACATTTGAATAGATTTTTGAAAATCAAATAATATTGCATCTTTCTAGAATTGTCACAACCAAATCTTCAGCTGCACTAACTGAAAGGACAATAATAGACAATAATAGACAAAAAGTGTGGTAATAATTAATTTCAATCAATAATAGGCAGTGAAATAGCTACTCCAATTAATGGAAATGAGTGTAACAAATATTAATGTAAATACAAATGGTAATATTGCAGTCTTGAGTATATTTACATACAAACACAATAAAAAATAGGTGGTCCCACTATACACAGTCCCCTTATTAATATCAAAATCTTATAATAAAGATCCACTAACTGTAACATTTGTGGCTCTGGGAGTATGGATAAATTACTTAAGTGTACTGTGTTAGCTTCCAAAGGATAGCTCTCCCATTATGGTGAATCAATGGTGCAGCTTCCACATTCACTGCGCACTAAGGGGTGCTCAGGGAACGATAAACTGGAATAGAAGAACAGAAGAGCGCATCCACGACTCAAGGTAAAAAGTATAACATCTTTAATACGAGCACATAATCAATTGTACTTACAAGAAGTTAAAATTAAAATCACCTTGATTTACAATCAACAGGTATGCGGATCCAGGTGGCTATCCCTTGTTGGTTTTAATCGCTGTCCTCCTCTTAAGGCAAGTGTTGTAATAACGATTTAGTTTCGTCCAACTTCTGCTGACTTTTTCAAGACATCCGTATCCTGTGTCTTGAAAAAGTCAGCAGAAGTCAGACGAAAAGCATAGACAAGGACGGTCTACGACGATATTCAACTTGTGAAAAAGAAATTGTTATTACTACACTTGCCTTAAGCGGAGGACAGTGATTAAAACCAACAAGGGATAACAGTGCTGTAGGTTAGATCAGTCACCCGGATCAAGGGAATTTAAATTTTAACTTGTAAGTGCAATCGATTATCTGCTTGTATTAAAGATATACTTTTTACCTTGAGTCGTGGATACGCTCTTCTGTTCTTCAATTCCAGAGTTTCTCGGATTGTGGCTTAAGTTGTATATAAGATAATAATGCTTGCTCACATCTATACATCTTAGCAATAATTAGAAATGTACAAAAGTCTCTTAACTTGGAATTTGCCATTGTATTTCTTTAGAATGATTCCACATACAACAAAAGGAGCTAACCACTGTAGTCATGTTCCAAAAAAATATTACACGTATTTATGTGTTCGACTGGCCTCATTCATATGCATTCTAGAGAAATTATTTTAACATTTTATATTTTCTATGCTCATTTATCGAGAATGTTCCTATTCTTTTGTATTAACTATGCATAAAGATAAAATAGCCATGTAAAAATAAATATAAAATAAGCTTTAAAGCTTGTGAGCCCAGTTAAACAGGCCACCAGCACGCCGTGACCCACAGAGCAGGGGCTCACTCGGCAGTGCTTGAAAAGTGGCAAAATCCAGCTCACACCTGTCCTCTCCTATAAAACAGCCCAGAGGCTGAACAGGGAAGGTGGGCTCAGTGTCGCTATGTGTGGAACATCATAAGCATTCAGAACTATAAGGTTCAATTTTTTTTTTAATTTTTTTTTTTAATAATTTTTATTGAGGTATTTAAAACATACAACATAGATTGAAAATACAATTTCAATTTCAAATATTCTCCAAAGACAGGATACTATAGACAATTCACCCACAAATTTAACACATGGATAAAATTATAACCGTGATACCTCATTTTTAATTAATGTTCTCTGATATATAATCCCCTGCGGTCCAATAAGGTCACTCATGGGCCCGATTGCTCGAACAAAACAATATAGGAGAGATAATGAATGAAATGGCCTCCTTTGGGCCTTGTTATCTATATAGGTCACATCCATAAACAAAGATACAGATAAATATACAAATTATATATAATAGGTTGCTGCACTGTTGCGGAAATATACTCACTTTCAACCATAATATAAAAAAGGTATGTGCTGAGTATCTAATTTTGCATAACATCAGGACAATCAGAATGCGCATGTATAAGGGGTTAAGTGATGTAGATGGTCACTTTAGGGCCTCCGATATGGATTATAGGGGGCATAGGGGGTTTAGTTAACTTGTGATAAAGTCACTCCTATGAGCTTAGTATATCATTCGAGGCTGGGGGATGCACTACTTTAATAACTAGTTTTGTAGATATTAGTTTCTCTATTCAAATATTCTATCTTGCAAAAATTCGAAGCAATTGGCTTTACCCTATATGGCAAATTGGGAAGCATATATGGTGTAGCTTTCTATCTTGGTGTATAGATCTAATCTAAATGAAATCTGAAAGTAAATTAAGTAATTCATAGACTAGAGTATTAGCCCGTCGTGCGGTTGTAAGACTCAGAGTAGAAGCAGCCTCTGAGAGCAGCAGTAATAGGGACTACAAGGAATATTAGGGACAGAGTATCAGACCAGGAGAACGGGATAACAGGATGGTTAAGGATAAATATAGGTTGGTAGTGGGAGCCATATAAGAAGGCTTATAGTGTTAAGTGCTACAACCCTATAGATTACTACAATAATAAGTACTAGCACACTCTATGTCTATATAAACCTTATAGATAGTATTTCCTCACCTGATTTGCTTAGTCAAAGTACCATAGTGCGTCTTGTCTTGGGCATATGGTCTAATGTGTGTCGAAATGTAGGGGGAGTGGGTGGGTTATGAAATATCTACGTATATTAAAAGCTAGTAGAGGCTTTGGACTGCACCTTTATTTTTAGAATAGGGGTCTCTGCCCCGGCCGCTGGCAGAGGTACCACAAGAGCTCTCTAGAAATGCTGTCTAAACCTCAGCCACATAGGGAGCTACTTATATCTGATCATTCAGTATATGTACTAGGTGAAAGCACACCTTGCTGTACTGACATGTGCATTCTAACCGACCCATTGATACAGCAGAGAGTCACAGGAATTGTGCCACAACCTCCCAACATATTAATCTGTGCCATTATGTGAAACCTGACCATTGAATAGACTGGTGTTAGACAGTAAAGAGTACATAACTTAGATCATCAACATAGACTCATTGTGGGATCAGGTATATAACAAAAGGTCTAGCTGCCTCCAACTGCAAAGTAAACAGGGTGATGGTAATAAGAGACAGGCCATAATGTACCTGTGGCACTTTGTAATGTTAGTACATACTAGTGATGAGTGGAACTTAACAGCACAATAACAGGTAATTGCATAGCTATAAGCTATGGTATATATAAATTGGCATTAATTAAAACAGAGCTAGATAAGGCTGAGGAAGTTCTATAACAGATTCAGCATATGGCTATGAATAACAACCTAAAGAATATAATAGACTATTAGCTGGCATCTACAGGGTTAACTTTATTATGAGACTACCACCTCCCATTCCCGTGTTGATGTCACATAATCTGTATATTTGAGAAATGAACTCAAACCAGGGGGCCAGCAACTAAATAAATTTGCGCTCATCAATACCTGGAGTTATTATAAATTTGGGGGCAAGCGACGAAGGAAACATATTTTTGTAAAATGGATCGCCGCTTGAGGGTTATATAGTAAAAAAAAAACACCTATGGTGACCGCTGTCTATAATACTTAGAAATAGTGTGAACAAATGGCTCAATAAAAGGGGTAAACGTCCCAACATATAACCACCTACAATACTCAGCAGCTGACCCCTGTGTTCGTGTCCTTGTAGTAGTTGCATTTAATTATCAGTCTAGCGACTATACTGCCATCAAGGAGCCGCAGAATACTCATGGAGGTTTTGTAAGCCCTGGCTCCATCGTTTAGTCCTCAGAACATCAGAGTAAGTCCCCCCGGATCAAACAGATGACATAAGCTGCCTTCAGGTTTGTCAAGAATTAAGGCTCCGCCATTCCATTTTATTCCATGCGGAGTGAGGTTTCGATGTGCGGAGTGGGGATTCACTGCCATAGCCACTTTTTCGTGTGCATTGTACACTTCATGTTGAACGGGTTGCACCCGGGGCTGCCTCTCCCGGATTGACTTTTTCAAGCCCTGATGTTCCAGAAATAATGGAGAGTACTCCATCTTAACTCCAACGTCCAGCATGTGGTGTGTCATCCCTGAGCAGGTGAGCAAAGTACTTGTACCGGTCTTGGCCGCAATCGCCTCTCTTGCGGTCAACAGCCTCACAGTGGGAAATGTTTTTTGGGCTCTCAGGCTTACAAATTTATCTGGAGAAATGTCCACAGCTAAGGAGTTGTTCTCCGGATCTCCCATTTGACAGCTGTGATCTGCGTCAGCCGGAACTTGAACCTGAGGTGAGGGATCGGGTGAGCTTAGGGAGATCACTTGGGTACTTGTATCCTTGTCAGATTTCCCCGGGGAGACTCTTAGTATCCTGTGTCGAGATCCAATTTGCTTTGTTAGCTCGCACAAGCTACCCCATTCAGCTGACCAAGATTGCAGAAGCTTCTCATGATGTTCAGTTAGCAGGTTGGCCATAGCCTCAAGTAGTGAGTTAGCATTAGGCGCCATCTTTTATAAGTGCGTACAGTGGAAAAGACACTTTATCCTCTTTTCGTCAGTCACATATAACAAGTGTAGCACAGGATGCCCATGAATGTTCTAGGTTGAAGATGAGGTTATATTCTCAGTGTCTGTGCATTGCTTACCCGGCCCGTAGAATTACCGGGGGGGTGTTGAGAGCCTCTCAGTGAAGAGTTTGCCTTAGGCCTCAACGCTCCGGATTAGTTTGCAGAGGTGGAGTATATCAAAAAAAATAAAAAAATATATCTTCCAAGTCAGATTGACCTGTAGGATCTGTATATTAGAATATTATAGCTGGATGAACAGTTATTTCACTGGTAATAGGCAAAGTATCAATGATCCACACAGAGCAACTAATATTGCTGCCATTCAAGGTGCTGCCCAGAGACACACCCCTATAAGGTTCAACTTTGATGTTAAAGTGCCACTGCTTGGACTGTTTACTAGAATTAGACAGAGAAGCTGGATTTTGCAGTTTTTCAAGCACCGCTGAGAACCTGCTCTGTGGGTCACGTTGCTCGCGGTCTGTTAAAGTAGCTAATTTTTCAGCTGTCTGATGCTCGCAACACACTCCTGCAGTAGATTGCAATAAGGTTCCACGCTGCTATTAAAGATGGTGCAGTAGCTGATAGCTCTTTGTGCCTTTTCATCCTCTCACCTCTTTCCCTGGAATGTGAGTCACACAATTAATATTACTTTAGCGTCCCCTGTAGCAAACTGCTTGTCTATTGTCAGAGGGGGACAGCATGTGTTAAGACTCAGGAGGAGTTCAGTCCTGTGCAGGTCACAATGTGAATGTATACTATATAATGAGTATGGGTGTACCTTCGGTGGGGGAAACGTGTTGTGAAGTTTCCAGCAAAAGCTGTGGGAAGTCACAGCGCTCCACGGGTCCAGGCACCAGCTATGTAGGACTAGGGAATCTGCATGAGTTGATGGCTCCACTGCCCAGGTGGGAGACCCCAGTGTGAACATATATTCTGGCTGTGCCGATCTTCTACATGTAAACTTCCCCCAGGCTCCCACCTATTGGCTCAAAGGAGCATGTGGGGTTCCCACATGCTGCTTTTAGCCAATAGGAGCTTAGAATACCATCTGTGCCTAGACGTCCCCTATGCTAACAGATAGGGTGGTACAAACAGAGTAGGGAACAGCAACTAACAATGGGCACAGAGTAAAAGGGTCAGTCAACCCCTCAATACAAGTAAATGAAGAAAAGTTCACTCCAGCCCAGCAAGTGCAGTAAAACAGACCTTTATTGCTTCCTGGTCCCAAGTACAAAAACAAACTAATGTTTCAGACCTCTCACAGGTCCTTAGTCATGTCTATAGATGTATATACAATGGCTACCTTTATACCTGATCCTAGGTGTCAAGACACACCCACATCCTGTATGGTTACTACCACCTAGTGGTTGTACTGTTTTTAATTTCTTAAAGTGGTAGTACCATTCAGTGGATTGTGCATAATAAATTAAAAACATACTGATAGCTAAAAACAATGATAACACTATTCATCAATATCACAAACAATGAATAAATAAGAGAAGGCATTGTCAAAGATTTTTTAAAGACTTATACATTGTACAAAATATACTCTTTCTTTGATTAAATAAAGTATTAATGCCTAAACAACCAGTCAAAATCCTTATTGAGACCTTAGGGTGTAAGAGTCTGCAGCTTGTGAATCCAATACATTTCTTTAGTTTTTAATAAGTGGTCCCTATCTCCACCCCTTCTAGGATTGTCTATCCTTTTAATAGTTTAAAAGTGCAATTGGCTAATGCTATGACCTGCTGCAAGAAAATGCGAGGAAACAGGTGCATCCTTGTTCTTGCATCTTATATTTGACTTGTGTTCTGTTATGCGTTCTCTGGCCTCTCTTGTGGACTCTCCAATGTAATTAAGACCACACTTAATCAAATATATAATGTAGCTGTATCTGCAAGTTAGAAATTGATTGATTTTATATTTTGTACATCTCAAAGGATGATAGTATTAACTACCCTTTATCATGGAGTTGCAGTTGTTGCAGCTTAAGCAAGGAAAGCAACCAGATTGGCTGGAACCAATTGTTTTCTGAATGTTTATTTTCTTACTGCCTATGTCAGCACTTACTAGACAGTCTTTCAAATTCTTGTTTCTTCTATAAGCAGGCATTGGTAGATCTTTAAAACGAATTTATAGATGGATTAAGATCCTGCAAAATGTGCCAAAGTTTTTTAAGTATTTTGTTAACTTTACTACTTAACGTATTCTATTTGGTTACAAATATTAATTTATCTGTTTGTTTATTATTGGCCTTTTTTGTTGTGTGTATTGTGTTATCTAGCATTACATAATTTTTCTGTTGTTCAACTAGATGATAGGGATAACCTCTGTCCTTGAATTTTGTGGCCATCTCATCTAATCTTTTTCACACTGAGATGTATTTGAGACAATTCTTTTGACTCTTACAAATTGACTCTTGGGTAGAGCTCTAAAGACATTTGATGTGTGATGGCTATCATATCACAATGAACTATTTTTGTTAGTAGATTTAACAAATAAGTCAGACTTTAAAAAGTTAACAGAAGTCTCACTTGTAGTCAGTGTGAATTTTAAACTGATTACAGAGTTTTTGAGATCATCTACAAATGCCATGAGGCTACCAATGTCGCCCAGCCACACACCAAAGGTGTCATCTATGTACCTCCAACAGGAGGCAACATAGAGTACAAACAATCTGTGATTATACACAAAGTGTTTCTCACAGTTGTTCATAAAAATATTGGTGTATGATGGGGCGACATTGGAGCCCATCGCAGTATCTTGTAGCTGCAAATAGAATGTATCAACAAAAAGAAAGTCATTACAATACAAGATGATATCCAAAAGTTCAATAAAAAAATGAATTTGGTCATCAGAGTATGTACCCTCAGATTTTAATAAATTCTGTACTGATTCTATTCCACTGGTGTGTTTATTCAATGTGTATAGGCTGCATACATCTAAGGTGTAAAATATACATTTTTCACCTATGTGTCCCATGTTTTCAATCTTATTTACAAAATCGCTAGTATCTTTGACATATGAAGTTATTTAAATTTAAGTTTTTATTGAGGTTTTAGATAATGTACAACAAATAATGAGAAGTGTCCGTATACATTTCTAAGATAAAGCTAATATGCATACATACAGTAAGTAAGGAGAACACACAATGGAATACAGATATTGCAGCTATGAAATATGAAGTTGTTTTAATTATCATAGGTTGTAAAATTCTGTCAAGAAAAATGGTGATTTTTTAAAAAATGTATCCCATGCCTGCCACTATAGGCCTTCCTGGTGGTGTAGTGACATTTTTATGAATATTGGGTAGGGTATAAATTACTGGCTTGGTTGGATGTTTCACATATAAGCTATTTATAAAGCTTTCTGTAATAATATCTCTTTTTAGAGCCTTCATTGATATATGCTCTATCTCCTTTCGTATACGGTTTGTGGGATCATTGTTAAGTTTCTGATATACTGAAGGGTCATTCAATTGGCTCATTATCTCTTCAATGTAATCTGTTTTGTTCATTAGAACAACCGCACCACCCTTGTCGGCCTCCTTAATGATGATGTTACCTTTGGTTTTTAATGATTCTAGTGCTTTTTTGTCTTGCTTCACAATACTACATTAGTCACACTATTTCTATTGAACAATTTTTCCACATCTTTTTCTACATGTGCTATGTAAGTGGAAACACTATGTGTAGTGTTCTGTGGTGTGAAGTGACTCTTATCCTGAATACCATACAGTTTTAGATTATAAAAAGAAGTATTCTGTGTTGCGTCTTTAAGAGGTGAATCTATAAAATTCATTGCAAAATGTGCTTTAAGTTTGATTTATCTAAAAAAAAATTGAAGATCCTGTTGCAAACTAACAACATCAATACCAGTGTCAATGCAAAAAGATAAACCTTTGTTTAATAGTGACAATTCTTCTGTGCTCAAACTGTGGCTAGAAATATTATGAACTAAATTATCTTTTATAGTTTTAGTAGAAAAATGTCCATCATCAATACGTCCAGTGATAGTGTCCCCAAAAGTGTCCATAGTCCCTGAATCAAGACCAACAGCAACATCAGTCATTGTAGTTGAAGCAGGAATATTTTTTGTCGCTCTAGAGTGATACCATGTCATGTTACTACATTTTCATGTGCACTAACCCTTCACATAGAATTTTTTATTTATTTTATATATATATATATATATATATATATATAAAATGTTCATGTTAGATACATATCTATACCTATATCTAAATAGGAATAGATATACAGGTACAGGTATATACAGATATTCATATAGAAATATGTGTTTGAAATAAAAGGGACATTTTCCTGTAAGTGAAGAACATTGGAATGTGAAATATGTACAGTAAATATACAGTAAAACACATAAAAATGTAAATACATATGTACACACACGTATATATATATATATATATATATATATATATATATATATATATATATATATATATATATATTCAGTAATGAAGAGATCCAGGCATCCCAAAGAAGGTAAAAAAAAAATCCAAACTTTATTGTTCACTTTAAAAACATGAGTGGCAGAGCATCCAGGTTAAAAAAGAAACAGTCTAACATGTTTCGGCCTGTGATTTTATAGGGCATTGCTCCGCCCCTTTAAAATCAATTAATTTAACCATTTATCTACCAGCAGGTAAAACACATGACTATATATAAGAAGGCTGGTTATTGCCCAAAGCAGACAAATAAACAGATATACTTACAAGGGCAGTGTATATTGCATACATAAACATTTAATTGTGTATAATTCAATAAGCAAATTGATAAGTGGATATGAGTATATTTTTCATTCATTACACATACTTCCACCAAAATGAATGTATATACATTATATCTAGTTTAGTTGTTGCATTAGACTTATACCTCAGACTATAGTTATACAGGCACTAAAAATAATATATATATATATATATATATATATATATATATATATATATATATATATATATATATATATATACACATATACATATGTTGACATGAATGTATAAATATATACATATACTGTACATATGTTGATGTGTATGCATGCCTCAGACCTTAAATTTTTGAGCCCTTAAAACTTTTTAATGCAATTTTTTTTACAACCGTTTTTATTAGATATTGTTATTATGTGTGTAACTGTACTGTTAAATGTATTTTTTAATGTGTCTTTCTGCAACTTTTTAGCAATACAGTTAACTAGAATTCTGTTGTCCGGCTAACTTGATGCACATTAAATTTGATTGTGCACAAGCGAAAATGTTTACTTTCAATTTGCAAGCTTTTTCCATCACGCGCAAAGAGCCGCAAAGTACCCTATATTGCTCGCTCAATACAGTTAGTGTGTAACTAATAATGTAGCCCTAAATTGGTTGATTGCAGGATTATAGATAAGTGATGGCCAAATGAAGAAAGTGATATTTAGACCAGATTAGAGGTTAATATTTGAAAAATAAATACAAAGCAATAAAATGCATTGAGAGAAGTTACAGCATGGCATAAATAATTATAGTTAAAAAGGCCAAAACTTGAATAGATTCTTCAATATACCACATGGCAAATCACTACAAAAAATGTATTATTCAAACAGGGAAATTAGGGTACATTTTTCAGATGAAGAATATCAGGTAAAAAGTCACGATTCAAACATACAGATTAACATACTTTTATAAATTGCAGAATATCAAATACCATATGAATGTTTTTTTTTAAAATAATTTATTTTACTTTTATTTGAAACATGGAGAATAGTGTACATATTTTTTCAGATGCAGAATATTGTGTACCATAGACTAATTATTTTATAAAAGGCAATATTAAATCAGATTAGTGCACATTTTACTTTTTAACTGAAAAATATCACATACCATATTAATGTTATTTTTAAAGGATTTCAAACAGGGAGGTTAGAGTAATTTTTATTTTTTAGAGTTGCATAATACCATGCACCATATAACTTTTATTTTAAAGAGCATGATTTAAACAAGAAGATTAAGTTACATATTTTTAGTTTCATAGTATCATTTATCTACTAATTTATAAACACAGAGATTAGGGTACATTTTTTCAGGCTTGGAATATTATATTTATTTTTTTAAACCATATTTATAAGAGAGAGATTAGGGTAAAAAATGTTTTGAGCTGCAGAATTTCAAGTACACAAGGAGATTAGGGTCATTTTTTTCAGATACAGAATATCAGCTACCATATGACTAAAAAAATAAAATAAAACAAAATCAGGATGAAAACAGGGAGAACATTAGGGTACAGTTTTTTTTTTAACTGATGAATATCACATATTATATATTCCCTTCTGATAAAAGGGATAAACATTTCACTAAATATTAAAAGGTATATCTAAGAAGAGTTTATATGTCTATCTATCTATCTATCTATCTATCTATCTATCTATCTATCCTAAATGTAAACATTTAAAAAGGGGAAAAAATGAATTGAAAAAAATATTCAAAAAGATAAAAAATATATAGGTATCTGTGCCCAAATTAAATAGTTATTGTTTATCCATTTTTACTAAATTGGAAGAATAGGGAGGCACATAAAAAAAATAATTATTCACTTTACATAAAATGCAAAAGATTTTAAAATTTCATGATAAAAAGTCACATTTGAAAGAGACGACATAGCTCATTTATGCCCATCACTAATAAACCTTAGCAGGGGATATTGGTGGTGCCCATAACTTTATAGAGAATAACATTTTACACGTATTTCTTCAGTATTTCAATAACTAATGTCAATTACAAAATGCATCTGCCAATTATTGTAATGGGAATCTTTGTTTTGGATACTTCATGTCTGGCATTTTTCCTATAATTTAGTATATTTTTAAGAAATAAACAATGATAGCATACACACTCACCACTAAAGTTAGTCCTGTGCTGATTAGTTCTGTTTTGAAGATGACATTTTAATACTGTTCTCTATGTCTGGGGCTATGTCCCAAAAGTGTACTGAAAACCCATAGGATCATTTTTTTAATAGCCAATTATAAAGAATATTTATAAACCTCTAATTAGCTATGGACATTATAATAATTTAAATGTAAAATATCAAATAAGATAATGGAATTGATAGCATTATTATTATCAGTTTTTATAGAGCACCAACAGATTCCATAGCGCTATAAACATAGGCATGAGTTGTAAGGTAATATTTATATGGAACAAGTGGGCATAGGGCCCTGCCAAGAGTTGAACTGTTGTAGTAGGTTAAAAAAAAGGTGATCAACAAACAGCTGGGCTCATAGGCTTACATACTAGGGAGCACTTGAAACTTTCAAAACTAGGGGAGAGTCATGTGGAGCGAGACAGAGAGTTCCAAAATGTTGTCTGGAAAAGTCCTGTAGATGGGAATGTGAGGAGGTAATAAAAAAGGAGTAGAGGAGGAGGTCATGATCAGAGTGAATGGGACGGGAGTGAGAGTATCTGGAGACAAGGTCTGAGATACAGAGGAGAGCAGTGCTATTGAGGGCCTTGTATGTCAGAGTCAGGATTTTTTGTTTAATTTTGGAGGCTAGAGGAAGCAAGTAAAGGGATTGGCAGAGAGGTGCAGCAGATGAAGAGCGACGTGTAAGGAAGATAAACTTGGCAGAAGCATTCATTATGAATTTTAAAGAGCTAAACGGCAGCTAGGGAGACCAGAAATTAAGGAGTTGCAGTAGACATGGCAGTTGTGTTTTGTTTGAGGGAATGTTACATTTTGGAGATGTTTTTAAGGTGGAAGCAGCAGGAATTAGCTAAAGAATGAATGTGAGGAGTGAAAGAAAGATCTGAGTCAAGATTGTCCCCAATACATCAGGCATGCAGGGTTGGGTTAATGATGGAATTATCAACAGTTATAGAAAATGGGAAGTGGAGATTTGGGAAGAAGGTGGGAAAATAAGGAGTTCAGTTCATTTTGGAGAGAATAAACTTAAGGTAGTGAGAGAATATCCAAGATGAGATATGAGAGAGACAGTTGGTAACACGAGTTAGCAAGGCAGGGTATAGGTCAGGTGTAGAGAGGTAGATTTGGGGGTCATCAGCATACTAATGATATTGAAGCCCATGGAAATGTATTTAGGAACCAAATGATGATATATAGATTGAGAATAAAAAGGACTGAGCCTTGTGGTACCCCCACAGAATGTGGTAATTGGACAGAGGATGCACTAGTGTAGGCTACACTAAATATACAGTTAGACAGGTAGGAAGAGAACCACAAGAGCACTGTATCACAAATGCTAAAGGATTGGAGGTTTTAGAGCAAAAGAGGGTGGTTAACAATATCAAAGGCTGCAGACAAATCAAGGAGGATTAGCAGAGAGAAGTGGTCTTTCAATTTTGCTCTGAGTAGGTAATTGATATCCATAACGATTGCTTTCTCCATGGAGTATTGGGGGCATAATCAAGACTGCAGTGGGTCAAGGAGGCAGTTTAATGTAATGAAATGTGATATACGTGTACATGCTAGCTTTTCTAGAAGTTTTGAGGCAAGGGCAAGTAGGAAAATAGGGCAGGGCAGAATTTGGATGGGGAAGTTGGATCAAAATTTTTTTATTAAAGAATTTGGTTTGACCAGTGCATTTTTGATCTAATAAGTTTTTTATTTAGGTTATAAGGAAATGCAGTATTATATAAGCATATTACAGAAATGTTGAAAAACATGTACTCTGTATTTAGGGTACTTTAACAGATTAAGCAGAAATCTTCACACGTAGGTTATTGATTTCATAAAAAGAAACAATAAATTATATCACAAAAATGATGCTTAGCAAGCGGAACTGAAACCTCTTTTTAAGTATCATAAAGCCCCTCGTACTAAAGTGAGTCACTCATGGACCCAAACAATCTGAACTTACATCTAGAGGGGGTGTACGAGGTATTATTGACCAGACATCATCAAACTTGGCCCTCCAGAGGTTTTGGAACTACATTTCCTATGGTGCTCTGCCAGCATCATGGAAAATGTAGTTCCAAAACCTCTGGAGTGCCAAGTTTGAGGATGTCTGATATAGACAGTCACTCTTGGACCTATGTTAACTAAATACAGTTAAGAATCTGATAGTAGTGATGTCGCGAATAGTTAGCCGGCGATTAGTTCCCGCCGCGGACGGCGAACATATGCAATGTTCGGTCCGCCCCCTATTCCTCATCATTGAGTAAACTTTGACCCTGTACCTCACAGTCAGAAGACACATTCCAGCCAATCATCAGCAGACCCTCCCTCCCAGACCCTCCCACCTCCTGGACAGCATCCATTTTAGATTCATTCGGAAGCTGCATTCTTAGTGAGAGGAGGGACAGTGTAGCTGCTGCTGATTTAATAGGGAAATTGATAGCTAGGCTAGTGTATTCAGTGTCCACTACAGTCCTGAAGGACTCATCTGATCTCTGCTGTAAGGACAGCACCCCAAAAAGCCCTTTTTAGGGCTAGAACATCAGTCTGCTTTTTTTTTTTTTTCCTGTGTAATCTAATTACAGTTGCCTGCCTGCCAGCGTGTGTGTCAGGCTCACAGCATATACTGTGCCCACTTGCCCAGTGCCACCACTCATATCTGGTGTAACAGTAGTGTACATTTAAAAAAACAAACAAACACTTTTTTGACTGTGAAATAATAGCAGACAGCTGCCAGTACCCAAGATGGCCGCCAATAAGGCAGATGGGGAGGGTTAGAGAGCTGTTTTGGGAGGGATCAGGGAGGTTGGGGGCTAAGGGGGGATGCTACACCACAGCATATGTAAATATGCTAAAAAATATTTAAAAAAATGTAAAAACCTTTTATCTTAGTACTGGCAGACTTTCTGCCAGTACTTAAGACGGCGGGGACAATTGTGGGGTGGGGGAGGGAAGGGAGCTGTTTGGGAGGGATCAGGGGGTCTGATGTGTCAGGTGGGAGGCTGATCTCTACACTAAAGCTAAAATTAACCCTGCAAGCTCCCTACAAACTACCTAATTAACCCCTTCACTGCTAGCCATAATACATGTGTGATGCGCAGCAGCATTTAGCGGCCTTCTAATTACCAGAAAGCAACGCCAAAGTCATATATGTCTGCTATTTCTGAACAAATGGGATCCCAGAGAAGCATTTACAACCATTTGTGCCATAATTGCACAAGCTGTTTGTAAATAATTTCAGTGAGAAACCTAAAATTGCAAAAAAAAATAAGTTTTTTTTAAATTTGATCGCATTTGGCGGTGAAATGGTGGCATGAAATATACCAAAATGGGCCTAGATCAATACTTTGGGTTGTCTACTACACTACACTTAAGCTAAAATTAACTCTACAAGCTGCCTACATGCTCCCTAATTAACCACTTCACTGCTGGGCATAAAACATGTCTGGTGCGCAGTGGCATTTAGCAGCCTTCTAATTACCAAAAAGCAACCCCAAAGCCATACAAGTCTGCTATTTCTGAACAAAGGGGATCCCAGAGAAGCATTTACAACCATTTATGCCATAATTGCATAAGTTGTTTGTAAATAATTTCTGTGAGAAACCTAAAGTTTGTGAAAAAGTGAACAATTTTTTTTTTATTTGATCGCATTTGACGGTGAAATGGTGGCATTAAATATACCAAAATGGGCCTAGATCAATACTTTGGGTTGTCTACTACACTACACTTAAGCTAAAATTAACTCTACAAGCTGCCTACATGCTCCCTAATTAACCCCTTCACTGCTGGGCATAAAACACGTGTGGTGCGCAGTGGCATTTAGCAGCCTTCTAATTACCAAAAAGCAACGCCAAAGCCATATAAGTCTGCTATAATGGCATGTCTTGCACACAGTGTTGGGGCAAGGGTCCATCTGACCACTGATACCTGGTCTGCAAAGCATGGTCAGGGCAGGTATATCACCTACACTGCACACTGTGAAGGGGGCGTAACCCTTACACTACCTGATCGATACAACATCATACCTGATGTTTTAAAGCACGTTATTCCAAACAATTTAGGAATGTTAGGGGATTTATGCCCTTTATGGATTAAAACCAGACTCTGCATCAACTATGTAATTTTCCATGGGAGTTTTGCCATGTATCCCCCTCCGGCATGCCACAGTCCAGGTGTTAGTCCCCTTGAACCAACTTTTCCATCACTATTGTGGCCAGAAAGAGTCCCTGTGGGTTTTAAAATTCACCTGCCTATTGAAGTCTATGGCAATTCGCCCGGTTCGCGAACATTTGCGGAAGTTCGCGTCCGCCGTTCGCGAACCCAAATTTTTATGTTCGCGACATCACTATCTGATAGCTATAAACTTTAAATGGTGAAAGTATAACATAACTTATTGAGGTTCTTATAAGAAACACTAATAAGTAAACATTATATAATAATATTATATAGGACTTCAACCAATAGTGCATTATGAAAATAGAATTTGTAAACAATAAGACAGGCATTTAGACTATAACAATAAATTGGAAGCTCATTTTAATATTAAATGGTATATGGTATGTGTAGAAAAACAGCGGGCGACAAGCAGCTCAGACAGAATCCTCTAGTATCTAGGGTTGGTGGATATAGCTAGAGAGTTTATTGTTATCTGATTAAATTTATACCCCCAAATAAAGTAATACATGTTGTAATTATTATTAAGAGAAATGGGGGGGAGCCCTACTTAATGAGTGTTGGCAGTGTGTTAGCTAAAATTGAACCATATGGTGCCCTGATCTGCTAAAGTTAAAATTATTAGAATATGAAGGTGTATATCTGGAGGGAGATATATAATTTTTGATAAGTGGTTATTGGCATCCAAAGCTTAAAACTTTGGTTTTAAAAAAAGCAAATTTATTTATTTATACAATATTTTACCAGGAAAGAAATGGACATATTGGGAGATAAACTGTCAACTTAAAGGAAATATTGTGATTTAGGAGTTCTGAATTTGTTAGATCATCTCAATTTGGCTTACAATTAACAACGTGTTGGTTACCTTGACTTTAAAGTCATCATGATCTTTTCTGTCCTCCAGTCCTGGCCACTGACCAAAGGACTGATACTAGCACAACCCCCAAAGAAGGTGATAGTAGGGGTGAATTTGGGAGAATGCTTTACACCACCATATTGTAACATCAGTGAAAGGCTAATAAAACCATTATGAGCCATTATGAGTTCTTTTCACCCATGGAACTACTAAAGAATTCTAGGACATTAGGTGCCAGAGGGTCTATTCACTCTTAGATGTGGGGTAGTGAGATGTTATTATATTCTGTAATTTAGCTATAGGCTAGATAACATAGTTGGAGGCTGATTTTCATCATAAGGTAATGTAATAGGAGTAGGGGCTATAGGGTTCCAAATATATCTTCCTATTAGCTAGGGCAGCATGTTATAAATATATGAGTATACTAAACTATGACTTTCAGTACCAGCTATAACAATGAGATAATAATTAGACAAGCAAAATTAAAGATATCAATATAATAATGAACATGTTCCCAGCCTTTTGAGACCCCTATTGCGGTAAGTTAGATCACTTCCATTTCTTCCATTCATATATGCATGTAAATCACCAATGTAGCTTACTCTACACTAAAAATAGAGAATACGACTATGTTTAAAAAGCAACTGACCTAATATACATCAAGACAAAAGTTATTGGTTATATAAACATGTGGGGAAGCAAGATTTTAACGACATAAACAAATGTAATTCCAAACTTAGCTATACAGTGAAAAGTCAATATTGTCATCAGAAATAAGTCATCTGCACTCTTGACAAATACAGAGCTCTTGTGGACTGTAAAGATGCTGTTTAACCAACTCCAGTCACAGCAGTACCCAATCCTCTGAGAAGGATTGATTACTGATTACCAATTGTGGTAAAGGCTGGCAGACTAATACATCTCTTAGGTAAATTCCTTGGGAGACTTCCGATGACAGCTTTGCCACATTGAGCCTGAGCATCGCAATCTGATATACTCCTGATTTTATTGATGACCCATCTTCTTCTGAAAAGATCTGAAACAGCGTGCTGAGAATAATTTGTGGATGATCGTGTGTTAGATGGTCTCGAGAGGGTGGGCTGAGCTTTGGGTGGGTTTGTTGTGCACCCGTCTCCTCTGATGCCACCATTATGGCTGCGTAGTTGCCCTCATACTCAGTGTCGGACTGTACCATTTTTATCAGGCATGTAAATCGAGTGATCATTTTGCTCTCAAATTTTTCTACTAGGGCACTCACTTCACAGTTGTAGTCCTACATGATAAAGTTATCTCCCTGTTGTCATGATAGTTGAACTTTTTAACCCAGCGTACCGGGGGAAGGATACAACAGGCCGCAGAGGACCGGATAAGGGTCATACATACAGTAACCTGAAGAGCTATATATTCAGCATATTCTTATAGGCAAAAATCTTTGCTTGTTGAGGTAGGATGTTGTCCTTTATTTGAGATAATTGGTGGATTATCAAATTCCCTCTTGAAGCTCTTGATAATGCAACCCATCATGGTGCTGCCCAGACACTCCCCCCCCCCCTGTGACCAGTGCATTTTATAGAGATGAAGGAAATATTCTGGTGCTGAGGAAGTGTTTGAAAATGTGTGTGAGTATAGGAGTAAGGGTAGTAGAGAGGGAGTAGTGTAGCTGTGAGGGGATGGGATCGAAGGGGCAGGTAGTGAGAGGACAGTATAAGGGCAGAAACTAATTCCTCAGTAACAGGGGTGAAAGAGATTAATTTATGGCTTTTTTGGGGTTTTTGGATGATTGTGTCTATAAGGGGTGAAAAAATGTACGATTGCGAACCCCCTCCTTGATGTATTCATGTTTTTAATTTGATTAATAAAGAATTTATCATTTTATTTTTTTCACTAGTGCATTACTTTTCATATTTAATGCTAATTACTTTTTCCACCATTAGAGCTTGGCTCTCTACCACAGTTTGGTTTGATTCATTTTCCTCTGATTCCCAGCTTAGATACTAATTACGGATGTTCCTGCATATTGGTGCATCTGTTTTTAAGTTCGATATTCCTTAAAGCACATGCTCTATCTGAATCGTGAAATATTAATTTTGGCTTTCATTTCCTTTTAATAATACTCTTCCCCACCATAATTGAAAATAAGGTAACCTAGACTTAGATCAATTTTCCCTAAGCACAACCAACTTGATATAAAGGGACAGTCTACACCAGAACTTTTATTGTTTAAAAAGATAGATAATCCCTTTATTAACCATTCCCTAGTTTTGCACAACCAACACAGTTATTTAAATACACTTTTTACCTCTGTGATTACTTTGTATCTAAGCCTCTGCAAACTGCCCCCTTAGTTCAGTTCTTTTGACAGACATCCATTTTAGCCAATCAGAGCTGGCTCACCTAAACTCCACGTGCGTGAGCACAGTGTTATCTATATGACACATAAACTAACACCCTCTAGTGGTGAAAAACTGTCCAAATGCCCGCAGAGAAGAGATGGCCTTCAAGGGCTTAGAAATTAGCATATGAACCTCCTAGGTTTAGCTTTCAACTAAGAAATACCAAGAGAACAAAGCAAAATTGGTGATAAAAGTAAACTGAAAAATTGTTTAAAATTACATTCTCTATCTGAATCATGAAACTTTATTTTGGACTAGACTGTGCCTTTAACCTCTTGAGTGCTCTGAGTCATCGCAAATTGTCTCACTCAGGTGCTAACGACGGCTCAGAGCCGACGCTAGCACTCTCCCTCCTTGAGGGAGATCTGGAGGCTTCCACTCACTCCTACCCTGGCGATTGGGTCTGTATGGTGACAGGCATTGCCGGGGCTTCGCGTTTTGCGTGGTGACGTCACGCGCAATGACGTAATGATGTCACCTTGCAACTTTATTTATAATGGACAATGTAAAGTATAGGGAAAGAGGGCATGCTGCTTAGAAGCCTGTATCTCAGGCATCTAGGCAGCTACAGACCCCCAAGACCCACCGTTGGAAAGTAAATCGCCTATAAAAAAGAAAAGTTAAAAAATGTTTTATGTAAAAACATAAAAAATAAAAATTCAGTTTAGCACCCAGGGGTGAAAGTGCTTAGCACTCAAAGGGTTAAGCATGACCAGGTCCCTAATAGATCTAACCCTTTCTGTGACCTTCCCCAAGCAATAATTAACATAATGACTGAGCTATATCCTTACACTACTGTCCTAATAAAATTCTGCCCTACCCGACTATCCCCAACACAATTTCTTCATAATAGCAAAGAGACCCACTTCCACTGTAAACAAATAGTTTATTTCTCAAAACAACCCCTCCACATGATTCCCAATTTAATTCTGCACATGTTGGGGAACATAAGAATCTTACGGCTAGATTACGAGTTTTGTGTTAGGGTAAAAAAGCAGCGTTAACAGGTCCTAACGCTGCTATTTTACGCCCGCTGGTATTACAAGTCTTGCAGGTTTAAGGGCACCGCACACTTTTTTGGCCTTACAGCAAAACGACTTACGTAAACTTCGTAAAGTCTTTTTTCTATGGGACTTCCATAGCGCTGGTATTACGAGTCTGTCCTGGGAGGCCAAAAAGTGAGCGGTACACCCTCTCCTGTCAAGATTCCTAGCGCATTTAAAAGTCAGTAGTTCAGAGTTTTATGGTACAACGTCATAGCATAAAACTCATAACTAAAGTGCTAAAAATTACACTAACACCCATAAACTACCTATTAACCCCTAAACCGAGGCCCTCCCGCATCGCAAACACTATAATCAAAATTTTAACCCCTAATCTGCCGCTCCAGACACCGCCGCCACCTACATTATATTTATGAACCCCTAATCTGCTGCCCCCAACATCGCCGACACCTACATTATATTTATGAACCGCTAATCTGCTGCCCCCAATGTCGTCGCAACCTACCTACACTTATTAACCCCTAATCTGCTGCCCCCAATGCCGCAGCCACTATATTAAATTTATTAACCCCTAAACCTGTCTAACCCTAACCCTAAAACCCTCTAACTTAAATATAATTTAAATAAATATAAATAAATATTCCTATCATTAACTAAATAATTCATATTTAAAACTAAATACTTACCTGTAAAATAAACCCTAAGCTAACTACAATATAACTAATAGTTACATTGTTTCTAGCTTAGGGTTTATTTTTATTTTACAGGCAAGTTTGTATTTATTTTAACTAGGTAGAATAGTTATTAAATAGTTATTAACTATTTAACTACCTAGCTAAAATAAATTCAAAAGTACCTGTAAAATAAAGCCTAACCTAAGTTACAATAACACCTAACACTACACTATAATTAAATAAATTAAATACAATTACCTAAATTCAATTAAATTAGCTAAAGTACAAAAAAAAACGCACTAAATTACAGAAAATAAAAAACAAATTACAGATATTTAAACTAATTACACCTAATCTAATAGCCCTATTAAAATAAAAAGCCCCCCAAAATAAAAAAAAAACCCTAGCCTAAACTAAACTACCAATAGCCCTTAAAAGTGCCTTTTGCGGGGCATTGCCCCAAAGTATTCAGCTCTTTTACCTGTAAAAAAAAATACAAACAACCCCCCCAACAGTAAAACCCACCACCCACACAACCAAACCCCCCAAATAAAATACTATCTAAAAAAACCTAAGCTCCCCATTGCCCTGAAAAGGGCATTTGGATGGGCATTGCCCTTAAAAGGGCAGTTAGCTCTTTTGTCGCCCAAACCCTAACCTAAAAAACTCCCCACCCAATACATCCTTAAAAAAACCTAACACTAACCCCCTGAAGATCGACTTACCGGGAAACGTCTTCATCTAAGCCGGGCCGAGGTCCTCAACGAAGCCGGGAGAAGTCTTCATCCAAGCCGGGCGAAGTGGTCCTCCAGACGGGCAGAAGTCTTCATCCAGACGGCATCTTCTATCTTCATATATCGGGCGCGGAGCGGGTCCATCTTCAAGACATCCGACGCGGAGCATCCTCTTCATCCGACGACTAAAGCTGAATGAAGGTACCTTTAAGTGACGTCATTCAAGATGGCGTCCCTTAGATTCCGATTGGCTGATAGAATTGTATCAGCTAATTGTAATTAAGGTAGAAAAAATCCAATGAGCCAATAGGATTGAGCTCGCATTCTATTGGCTGATCCAATCAGCCAATAGAATGCGAGCTCAAACCTATTGGCTGATTGCATCAGCCAATAGGATTTTTTCTACCTTAATTCCTTAAGTCGATCTTCAGGGGGTTAGTGTTAGGTTTTTTTAAGGGTGTATTGGGTGGGGGGTTTTTTAGGTTAGGGTTTGGGCGGCAAAAGAGCTAACTGCCCTTTTAAGGGCAATGCCCATCCAAATGCCCTTTTCAGGGCAATGGGGAGCTTAGGTTTTTTTAGATAGTATTTTATTTGGGGGGTTTGGTTGTGTGGGTGGTGGGTTTTACTGTTGGGGGGTTGTTTGTATTCTTGTATTCTTTTTTTACAGGTAAAAGAGCTGATTACTTTGGGGCAAATGCCCCGCAAAGGGCACTTTTAAGGGCTATTGATAGTTTAGTTTAGGCTACGGTTTTGTTTTTTTGAAGGGGGGCTTTTTTATTTTAATAGGGCTATTAGATTAGGTGTAATTAGTTTAAATATCTGTAATTTGTTTTTTATTTTCTGTAATTTAGTGGGTTTTTGTTTTTGTACTTTAACTAATTTAATTGAATTTAGGTAATTGTATTTAATTTATTTAATTTATTTAATTATAGTGTAGTGTTAGGTGTTATTGTAACTTAGGTTAGGTTTTATTTTACAGGTACTTTTGTATTTATTTTAGCTAGGAAGTTATTAAATAGTTAATAACTATTTAATAACTATTCTACATAGTTAAGGTATTGAAGTGAAGTGGTATTGAAATGGGATTTGGAGCAAAATTTTGCTCAATGCTCACTTTTTGTCTTTTAACGACGGGTTTCTGAAAACTTGTAATACCAGCGCTGTAGTGAAGTGAGCGGTAAGAGAAAACTGCTTGTTAGCACCGCACCCCTGTTACCGCAAAACTCGTAATCTAGGAGTTAGATCTTCCAGGGAATGGATAAAAGAACAATAATCGAGGGACAATGTGTTTATTTTTCTTAGCTAGAAAGTCATTTGATTAAGAAAACAAGTAGTTACATTTTTAACTTAATTTGTAAATAATGTTTGCATTTCACATATATTTATATGTATCTTTTAATGTTGTTTTTCATATACATGCTGTAACGATTTCCTAGCAACACTGTAAATACGGTATGAAAAGGGGGGATACTTCCTAGATATACACATCTCTTGACAAGTTCCCCTAAGTGGAAACGAAATGCATGTTGAGATTCAAAGTCTTCTACCACGCCCACTGTATGATGTATCGAGGTAGCGTTCTAACTGCACAAAGACTGCCAAACTAACTCCGTAAAGCAGGACAGCAGTGTCGGTTGATGCCTAATCCATACCGGACACAGGAACATCCACAAACTAACGTTTGAGGGTGAGATTACTGCCACATATCCATCCATCAATTGTGAACCAGGAGCAGACTGGAAAGAGTAAGACTGTATGGCAGTGGCTTTATTTGGGGAGTTTTTGATGTGCTTTTATTTGTTTGTATTTTGGTACACTGACCATTTTAGATTTGTTTTTATGCCATTAAAATACTGCACTTGAGTCCTGGTGGTGTTTCTCTATTTTCTTGTTTTATAGATTTCTGTATTTTTGTTGGGGCTTCATTCTAATACACCCCCCAGGAGAGCTGCACCTATTCATCTGGACATAAGTGTGGATACATTAACTATTTGTATACAACATCCTATCGGTTGTTCCTTTTTTTGTTGTGATACACTGGACATTTAGGAACTAAGGTAACCTTTTGTAATCACTTGTTATTTCTATCTTGTTACATTCTGATTTCCAGTATTTTAGAAGCGCTGATTTCAATAGCTTTTTGACATGTTGTGGAACCAAAAAGCTCGGAAGACTGATTATCATTTCCTCAGTTAATATAAAGGCAGTGATGACATAGGGGTCTATTTATCAAAGCGTCAATCTCAGTGCATTCGCCGGCATCAATACGCTCGCGAGACATCGCTGACGCGGATTTGAATACGATCCCCTTATTTATCAAAAAAGCCGTCAAAAACACGGGCGTCAAGTATGGTGCGAAGAGCATCGGACTGGTGTTAACAGTCATCGATGTCGTGGTTATCCGGGTTTTTCCCAACTTTATTTATACCATTTCATTACTGTCCATGAACAAGAACATTGAGCTACATTTATACCTCATCAAACAATAATATCTCATAGAAAGTTATTGTTATATTGATTTGTTATACAAAAAAATCTGTTATATGATACTTTCGCATAAATTAATGTGTATTTGTATTTCTAGAAGTCATGATATGCTTTTATATAATTTTTTTATTTTTTAAATGATTATTAATGCTAGAATTTGTACATATATCTTTGCACATACTTGTATATATATATATATATATATATATATATATATATTTATATATATATATATGTGTGTGTGTGTGTGTGTTATGTCAGAAATCTTTTGCAAACTTACGGCTAGATTACGAGTTTTGCGTTATGAGATAAAAGCAGCGTTAAGCCTCATAACGCTGCTTTTTTACTACCGCTAGTATTACAAGTCTTGCAGATTTAGGGGCACCGCACACTTTTTTGGCCTTACCGCAAATCAACGTACGCAATTTGCGTATAGTCTTTTTTCTATGAGACTTCCATAGCGCCGGTATTACGAGCTTGTCCTGGGAGGCCAAAAAGTGAGCGCTACACCCTATCCCGTCAAGATTCGTACCGCTTTTTAAATTCAGTAGTTATGAGTTTTACGCTACAAAGCCGTAGCATAAAACTCATAACTAAAGTGCTAAAAAGTACACTAACACCCATAAACTACCTATTAACCCCTAAACCGAGGCCCTCCTGCATCACAAACACTAAAATAAATTTATTAACCCCTAATCTGCCGCTCCCGACATCGCTGCCACTTTAATAAACATATTAACCCCTAAACTGCCACACTCCCACCTTGCAAGCAATAGTTAAAAAGTATTAACCCCTAATCTGCTGTACCTAACATCGCCGCCACCTACCTACATTTATTAACCCCTAATCTGCCGTCCCTAACATCGCCGCCACTATATTAAATTTATTAACCCCTAAATCTAAGTCTAACCCTAACACCCCCTAACTTAAATATAATTTAAATATATCTAAAGAGAAACAACTATTAATAACTAAATAATTATTATTTAAAAATAAATACTTACCTGTAAAATAAACCCTAAGCTAGCTACAATATAACTAATAGTTACATTGTATCTAGCTTAGGTTTTATTTTTATTTTACAGGCAACTTTGTATTTATTTTAACTAGGTAGAAGAGTTACTAAATAGTTATTAACTATTTACTAACTACCTAGCTAAAATAAATACAAATTTACCTGTAAAATAAAACCTAACCTAAGTTACACTAACACCTAACACTACACTACAATTAAATAAATTACATAAATTAAATACAATTAAATAAATTAAATACAATTAGCTAAATTACCAAAAAAAAACCCACTAAATTACAGAAAATAAAAAACAGATTACAAGATCTTTAAACTAATTACACCTAATCTAATAGCCCTATCAAAATAAAAAAGCCCCCCAAAATAAAAAAACTCCTAGTCAAAAATTAACTACCAATAGCCCTTAAAAGGGCTATTTTACCTGTAAAAAACAATACAAACAACCCCCCAACAGTAAAACCCACCACCCACACAACCAAACCCCCCAAATAAAAAACTATTTAAAAAACCTAAGCTCCCCATTGCCCTGAAAAGAGCATATGGATTGGCATTGCCCTTAAATGGGCATTTAGCTCTTTTTAAGCCCAAACCCTAAGCTAAAAATAAAACCCACCCAATAAACCCTTAAAGAAACCTAACACTAACCCCCGAAGATCCACTTACAGTTTTTGAAGACCCAACATCCATCCTCAATGAAGAGGCAGAAGTCCTCAGCGAAGCCGGCAGAAGTCTTCATCCAAGCGGGCCGAAGTCTTCATCCAAGCGGCAAGAAGTGGTCCTCCAGACGGAAAAAGTCTTCATCTAGATGGCATCTTCTAGCTTCATCCATCCGACGCGGAGCAGCTCTATATTCAAGACATCCGGCGAGGAGCATCCTCTTCTTTCGATGGCTAACGAAGAATGAAGGTTCCTTCAAGGGCCTTCTTCCAAGATGGTGTCCCTTGATTTCTGATTTGCTGATAGAATTCTATCAGTCAATCGGAATTAAAGGTGAAAAACTCATATTGGCTGATGCAATCAGCCAATAGGATTGAGCTTCAATCCTTTTGGCTGATTCAATCAGCCAATAGTATTGAGCTTGTATTCTATTGGCTGATTGGAGGATAGGATTTTTTCTACCTTAATTCCGATTGGCTGATAGAATTCTATCAGCCAATAGGAATTCAAGGGACGCATTTTGGATGCCCCGCGCCGGATGTTTTGAAGATGGAGCCACTCCGTGCTGGTTGGATGAAGATAGAAGATGCCGTCTGGATGAAGACTTCTGCCAGCTTGGATGAAGACTTCCGCCCGCTTGGATGAAGACTTCTGCCGGCTTCGCTGAGGACTTCTGTTGCTTCGTTGAGGATGGATGTCGAGTCTTCAAAAACTGTAAGTGGAACTTTGGGGGTTAGTGTTGTTTTTTTTTAAGGGTTTATTGGGTGGGGATTTATTTTTAGCTTAGGGTTTGGGCTGAAAAAGAGCTAAATTCCCTTTTAAGGACAATGCCCATCCAAATGCCCTTTTCAGGGCAATGGGGAGCTTAGGTTTTTTACTTGGGGGGTTTGGTTGTGTGGGTGGTGGGTTTTACTGTTGGGGGGTGTTTGTATTTTTTTTACAGGTAAAAGAGCTGATTTCTTTGGGGCAATGCCCTGCAAAAGGCCCTTTAAAGGGCTATTGGTAGTTTAGGCTAGGGTTTTTTTTATTTGGGGGGGCTTTTTATATTTTGATAGGGCTTTTAGATTAGGTGTAATTAGTTTAAAAATTTGATCATTTCTTTTTTATTTTGTGTAATTTAGTGTTTTTTTTTTGTAATTTAGTTAATTGTATTTAATTATGTAATTGATTTAATTGTAGTGTAAGGTTAGGTGTTAGTGTAAGACAGGTTAGGTTTTATTTTACAGGTACATTTGTATTTATTTTAACTAGGTAGCTAGTAAATAGTTAATAACTATTTAGTAACTAGTCTACCTAGTTAAAATAAATACAAACTTGCCTGTGAAATAAAAATAAAACCTAGGATAGCTACAATGTAACTATTAGTTTTATTGTAGCTAGCTTAGGGTTTATTTTATAGGTAAGTATTAGTTTTAAATAAGAATTATTTAGTTAATGATAGTAATTTTAAATTTAGATTTATTTTAATTATGTTAAAGTTAGTGGTGTTAGGGTTAGGCTTAGGGTTAGGTTTAGAGGTTAATAACTTTAGTATAGTGGTGGCAATTTTGGGGGCAGCAGATTGGGGTTAATAACAGTAATGTAGGTTGCGGCGATGTTAAGGACAGCAGATTAGGGGTTAATAATATTTAACTAGTGTTTACGATACGGGAGGGCCTTGGTTTAGGGGCTAATAGGTAATTTATGGGTGTTAGTTTACTTTGTAACACTTTAGTTATGAGTTTTATGCTACAGCTTTGTAGCGTAAAACCCATAACTACTGACTTTCAGTTTACGGTGCGGATCTTGACGGTATAGGGTGTACCACTCACTTTTTGGCCGGACAGGCAGACTCGTAATACCATGTCTTTTTGAAAGCTGCGGTAGTTACGTTGCGTTATGGCCAAAAAAGTGTGAGGTACAGATATACCTGCAAGATTCGTAATACCAGTGGTAGTGAAAAAGAGCCATAGCACTGCTTTTTTCACTCATAACGCAAAACTCGTAATCTAGCCGTAAGTTCTTTACATAGGTTGAACTCAATGGACTTCTGTCATTTTTTAACCTTATTTACTATCATCTAGATTACGAGTTTTGCGTTATGAGGGGTGCGGTGCTAACGAGCAGTTTATGCTCACCACTCACTTACAGACAGCGCTGGTATTACGGGTTTTTACAAACTCGGCGTTAAAAGACAAGAAGTGAGCATTGAGCAAAATTTTGCTCCACATCTCACTCCAATACCAGCGCTGCTTAAGTGAGCGGTGAGCTGGTGTAATGTGCTTTTGCACGATTTCCCCATAGGAATCAACGGGGAGAGATGGCTGAAAAAAATTCTAACACCTGCAAAAAGCAGCGTTTAGCTCCTAACGCAGCCCCATTGATTCCTATGGGGAAATTAAATTTATGTCTACACCTAACACCCTAACATGAACCCCGAGTCTAAACACCCCTAATCTTACACTTATTAACCCTAATCTGCCGCCCCCGACATCGCCGACACCTACATTATATTATTAACCCTAATCTGCTGCTCCGGACATCGCCGCCACTATAATAAGCATATTAACCCCTAAACCGCCGCACTCCCGCATTGCAAACACTAGTTAAATATTATTAACCCCTAATCTGTCGTCCCTAACATCGCCGACACCTACCTACATTTATTAACCCCTAATCTGCCGCCCCCAACATCGTTAATTCCGATTGGCTGATAAAATTCTATCAGCCAATTGGAATTAAGGTAGAAAAAATCCTATTGGCTGATGCAATTGGCCAATAGGATTGAGCTGGCATTCTATTGGCTGATTGGAACAGCCAATAGAATGCCAGCTCAATCCTATTGGCTGATTGCATCAGCCAATAGGATTTTTTTCTACCTTAATTCCGATTGGCTGATAGAATTCTATCAGCCAATCGGAATTGAAGGGACGCCATCTTGGATGACGTCATTTAAAGGAACCTTCATTCAGTGTTAGCCGTCGTTTGAAGAGGATGCTCCACGTCGGATGTCTTGAAGATGGACCCACTCCGCGCCGGATGGATGAAGATAGAAGATGCCGTCTGAATGAAGACTTCTGCCTGTCTGGAGGACCACTTTGCCCGGCTTGGATGAAGACTTCTCCCGGCTTCGTTGAGGACTTCGGCCCGGTTGGATGAAGACTACTCCCGGTCAGGTTATCTTCAGGGGTTTAGTGTTAGGTTTTTTTTTTTTAAGGGGGTATTTGGTAGGTTTTAGAGTAGGGTTGGTTGTGTGGGTGGTAGGTTTTAATGTTGGGGGTGATTTGTAATTTTTTTTACAGGTTAAAGATCTGATTACTTTGGGGCAATGCCACGCAAAAGGCCCTTTTAAGGGCGATTTGTAATTTAGTGTAGGGTAGTGCTTTTTTTATTTTGGGGGGGCTTTTTTATTTTGTTAGGGGGATTAGATTAGGTATAATTAGTTTAAAAATCTTGTAATTTGTTTATTATTTTCTGTAATTTAGTGGGGTTTTTTTTGTACTTTAGATAATTTTATTTAATTGTATTTAATTGTATTTAATGTATTTAATTTATTTAATTATAGTGTAGTGTTAGGTTTAATTGTAACTTTTTTACAGGTACTTTCGTATTTATTTTAACCAGGAAGTTATTAAATAGTTAAAAACTATTTAGTAACTATTCTACCTAGTTAAAATAAATACAAACTTGCCTGTAAAATAAAAATAAACCCTAAGTTAGCTACAATGTAACTATTAGTTATATTGTAGCTAGCTTAGGGTTTATTTTATAGGTAAGTATTTATTTTTAAATAGGAATAATTTAGTTAATGATAGTTATATTTATTTAGATTTATTTAAATTATATTTAAGTTAGGGGGTGTTAGAGTTAGGGTTAGACTTAGGTTTAGGGGTTAATAAATTTAATATAGTGGCGGCGACGTTGGGGCGGCAGATAAGGGGTTAATTTAATTTTTAGTGTTTGTGATGTGGGAGGGCCTCGGTTTAGGGGTTAATAGGTAGTTTATGGGTGTTAGTGTACTTTTTAGCACTTTAGTTAAGAGTTTTATGCTACGGCGTTGTAGTGTAAAACTCTTAACTACTGACTTTAAAATGCGGTACCAGTCTTAACAGGAGTGGGTCTACCGCTCACTTTTTGTCAGACTCGTAATATCGGCGCTATGCAAGTCCCATTGAAAAAATAGGATACGCAATTTACATAAGTGGATTTGCTGTATTTCCAAGTCTGGCCAAAAAAGTGAGCGGTACACCTGTACCTGCAGGACTCCTAATACCAACGGGCGTTAAAAAGCAGCTTTAGGACCGGCTAATGCTGCTTTTTAAGCCTAACGCACAACTCGTAATCTAGGCGTATGTAACTATGTTACATAGATTTTTTTTTTTTTTATTCTTAAATATATATGTATGTATATATATATATATGTGTGATAATATTAATGTAAAATATATATCTATACCTATATGTTTATATGATTAGATGTATATATATATACAGATATATATATAAAAATATGTATTTAACAAAAAATAATAACATTGCCCTGCATGTAAAGAACATTGGAATGTGAAATATTAATAACTCCTATCAGGTTATAACACTCAACATTAAAGTCTATTAGGGAAAATAGAGCTGCCATGATATCCGAGGGTCTGAAGTTAGCTCGCTTCGAGTTTTGATCACAAAAGTTTTATTTTCAACTTGTAATATGCAAGCTAACCCCCCACGTGCAAAGAGATTCCATTTAGTTATTTTAAGCTCTAATAGGAACGCTAAATAGTGTGCCACTTTTAATCAATCCCATAGCGTATATTTTTTTAAGTAATATATTTACTTTTTATGAAGAACTAAATTTTTTTTTGCCTTTATGTGCCCACTTTTTGAGTTTGACCTATAACATCTCCAAAAACATTCATATTATTATATTGATTCTGCTTGCCAGTAGTGCATGACATCTTTTGAGTTTTCCTTAATCAATTAAGTTGGGATAGTTATTATTATTATCATTTATTTGTAAAGCGCCACCAAATTCCATAGCGCTGGGTACAATGATAGGGGTATACAATGGCAAGGATTTGTGATAAAATACAAAACATAACAAAACTAAACAAATCTAGTACAGGAGGAAGAAGGCCCTGCTCCAGAGAGCTCACAGTCTACAGGTTTAGGTTGCAGAGACATAAGGTTGGGGTAGCTTGTCACATCGGCTGTAGTTGCAGCAGTGAGTCAGGCAGTTCATGTTTTAGTTTGGTTAGGATGAGAGATGGAGGAGAGATGGTAAGCCTCTCTGAATAGATGGGTTTTCAAGGAGTGTCTGAAGCTATACAAGGTTGGAGACAGTCTTATGGAGTGGGGTAGAGAGTTCCAGAGGACAGGTGCAGTATGTTAGAAGTCTTGGAGACGGGATTGGGACGTAGAGATAACAGGAGTGGAGAGACGTAGGTCAGAGGTTGATCGAAGAGGACAGGATGGGGAATATTTCATGATGAGAGAGGAAATATAGCTGGGAGTTAGACTGTTGAGTGCTTTGTAAGTTAGGGTTAATGCTTTAATTGTATTCTAGAGTGTATGGGTAGCCAGTATAGAGACTGGCAGAGCAGAGCAGCCATTTAGAAGTAGATTGCAATAATCAATGTGTGACAATATGAGGGAAATAATTATTATTTTTGTAGTCTTTTGAGTAAGGAAGGGACAAATTCTGGAAATGTTGCATAGGTGTGAACGGCAGGATTTGGTAAGCACTTGTATATGTGGGTTGATTGTGAGTTCTCAATCAAGTGTGACCCCAAGACAGCGGACCTGGTGTGAGGTGTTGAGAATAGAGTCTCCGACTGTCAGGTGTTGGATGTCTCGAAGAGGGGGGAATAAGAAGCAGCTCAGTTTTGGACAGATAGAGTTGGAGGTAGTGTGTGAAGACATCCAAGAGGAAATTGCAGAGAGGCAGTTATAAATCTGGTTATGTAAAGCGGAAGAGATATCAGGAGAGGAAAGATAGATTTGGGTATCATCATCATATAAAAGGTACTGGAATCCAAAGGAGGCTATAAGTTTTCCAAGGGAGGATGTATAGAGAGAGAAAAGCAAGACAGAGCCTTGCGGTACTCCAAATGAGAGAGGCAAAGGGTCAGAAGATGAATATGAATACAGGAATATCTGAGGAAATGGTGTTATCCCTGAGAAACGCGTCGCTACTATCTCTGTATACAAAAGGAGATTTGCTTTTAACACACCCAGCTGTAATTTGTTACACTGTTGGTATTTTTATTTTGTACAATAATAAATACTAGTTCCACTTTTTACAAGTCTGGTGTTAGTGTGGCATCTTCCTTGTAAGTAACCTAAGGGCTGTGTAGCCTTTCTCCCCTCCTTACTCCAGTTCCATCTCGCAGAAAGTGATCCAGGCAAGGGTTGCTGTTTGGAGACCTAGAACCACAGGATATCACGATGGGGATTCTCTTGTACAGCCAGCTGGTTTGCTGTGAGAATACCAGCCTGCTTCTACAGGCACAATAGAGTGCCTTCACGTTTGTGAGTACCCTGTATCTTGTCTCGTTCGGATATTGTTGGTCCTTATTGATCTACACATGTGGCGCCTCTGTTTCTGTTTTTATTACAGTTATCCATCATAAAAGGGTCAGAAGATATGTTGTTAAAGGAAACTGAAAACGAGTGGTTTGAGAGATATGAGGCAAACCAGGAGAGGGCTATGTCTCGGATGCCAAATGAATGTAGTATTTTTAGGAGGAGAGGATGGTCAACTGTGTCAAAAGTGGCGGACAGGTCAAGAAAAATTAGTAAGGAGTAGTGGCCTTTTGCTTTAGCTAATAACAGGTCATTTGTTACTTTAGTAGGAGCGGTTTCTGTTGAGTGATAGTTTGGACATTCCAGAAAAAATGTAGTGCTAGAAAATAATTTATTTAAAAAATCACATATATTCAAAAAATTAGAACCTCAGATTACATAAATAACCATATAAATACCTAAATACACAAATAACATATATATATATATATATATATATATATATATATATATAAAGTATATATATATATATAAATATATATATATATACATTCTGAAAAACAAACAAGAAGAAGCTCCACACCGAAAAGGATCTAAGTTTACATCAAAACAAGTTCACATTCAGAGATTTATTGCAAAAGCTAAATTCCAACTCAAAATAAAAAAACCTTGTTCAGAGCCAAGGTAGGCTACATACGTTCATAAAACATATGGTACCGGGGTATACAAGGTGTCCTTCCAAGGGGGCAACAGCAGTCTTGCAGTCCAGATATCCTGTCAATCTGTCCCAGGTGCACACACCGTTACAATGGACCCTGTATATAGTATGTCTCTCCCAGTTCCCAAGTCCAAACGAGTTTATCATAGTTTCCAAGAGTTCACTCCAACACTTGTATATACGTTTTAACAGTGCAATAATAAAATACTAAAAAGTCCAATAATATAGGCTACAAAGTTACAATTAGCTCTCACATGGAGAATCTATGGCTTGTGGGTGTGGCCTTATGCATTTTGCGGGTCTAATCCCGCTTCATCAGAGGCATGCCCACTGGCTACCAATCCCTCTTTATATACACAGATGACAAATGGACAGTCCCCTCAGCCAAAGCATTAATTTTGTCATTCATAACTCATTCAATCCCCAATACATGCATATCTCAGTGCTGCTGTATCGGCACCTCTCTCTTATAGATCTTACACTTGCTCAGCAGCTTTTAGAATTTCCCTTTGCTCTGAATCTTGCTGGCTCAGGTGATAACGCCGGACCAATACTATTACTTAAAACCCAGAGATCCTCATCTATTCTCAATGCATATGTTTTAAATACACTGCTCTAGTTAGGGAATTATTGGAATCATCATAATCTTTACATCCCTTAAACAGCCTGCCTTTATCTCATACAGATATTACCCCCAATTCAATCCTATACCTAAACAACTAGAGAAACTAATTGTATAAGGAATACAATAGGATTCACAGCAGAGATTACCACAAATTTTGTATCATATGAACTCCAAATAGTGGATTCAGATAAAGATTTATATTATATATTTAAAACGTTCCATATCATTCATACCTTTATATCTTTATTAATATGCCTAGGAACCAACATTCACACAGTAGTAGCGAAAAGAAAGTTAAAAACACTTAAACCCAGTCATAAATAATTAGTATGCTGAAAAATCAGTAAATTCACAAGTGCCTGCTAGCAAATATCTAAAGTAAGCTAAGCCCTTACAATCCGAGGGCTGGTTAACTTTTAACTTTTAATCTTAGCAGGCACCATATAAGCAACTGTTAGAGAGAAATATCTAGTTTAGACAAGGGTAAGCAAATTAAAAATGGCAGACAGGAGAGACAACGCTGCTCCTGCTGGACCCCTGACGCGCGTTTCACAGAACGCTTCCTCAGAGACCCCCTCTCTGCTAGCAGGCACTTGTGAATTTACTGATTTTTCAGCATACTAATTATTTATGACTGGGTTTAAGTGTTTTTAACTTTCTTTTCGCTACTACTGTGTGAATGTTGGTTCCTAGGCATATTAATAAAGATATAAAGGTATGAATGATATGGAACGTTTTAAATATATAATATAAATCTTTATCTGAATCCACTATTTGGAGTTCATATGATACAAAATTTGTGGTAATCTCTGCTGTGAATCCTATTGTATTCCTTATACAATTAGTTTCTCTAGTTGTTTAGTTCTGCCCTCTGAGATCCCACATCAGATATGGATCCCACTTGGCAATACCTAATATAACATATAGATATAAATATATGTGTTGTAATACTAATAAAAGGGACCATACCTGTTATTACTCAACTCCAATTATCCCCCCATAACCTCTAATTCTAAAGTCAATCCTATACCTACTCATAAACTCATAATGTCTTGCTAATCTCAGTATAGTTGTATACTAATATAATATACTTTTTACCTCTGTGATTACCTTGTATTTAACCCTTTCGTGACTGGGTTAAAGTGTCTACATCAGAACAACTGTTCCGATGTAGATAACGATCGCGAGATTTTAATTATTAGATCGGGTCTGGGGGGGCGTCCCTATAACCCTAGGAATGCCCTCCAGACCGCGATCAAATCCAGGAAGCGCAGAAGGCTTCAGGACAGCTGTTGGCTATGACGTTCTATTCCGTCATAACGGCTCTAAAGCCCAGTGTAATTATGACGGAATAGAACGGCATAACAGCGTTAAAAGGTTAAGCATCTTCTGATAGTCCCCTGATCACATGACTTTTTATTTATTATTTATTGACTTGCATTTTAGCCAATTAGTGCTGTGTTGTGCTAACTCTTAAATAACTCCCCGAGCGTGAGCACAATGTTATCTATATGGTTCAAATTAACTAGCACTCCCCTAATGTGAAAAGCTTTCAGATAAGAGGCAGACTTCAAGGCTTAGAAATATGCATATGAACCTACCTAGGTTTAGCTTTCAACTAAGAATACCAAGAGAACAAAGCACATTTAATGATAAAAGTAAATTGGAAAGTTGTTTAAAATGACATGTCCTATCTGAATAATGAAAGTTTAATTTTGACTAGACTGTCCCCTTAATGCTTCTTTAATTTTCCTGCTGACCTATTATATGTGGTTATAATGCCCATGTTATTTCTATTTTTTATCTTCTGTTTTTTTTTTCCTTTTAATAGATTCATCCTATGTGTATTCCTAGCACTTTTATTAGTTTCTTTCACTAGATATTTCGGGTACTGTTTATTGAGAAAATGTTTCTTTAAAGTGTCTGCAGCAGCATTGTAATCCTCCAATTTGGAGCAATTGCGTCTAATCCTCAAAAACTGTACAAAGGGACTTTTTTCCCATTTATCATAATGTGCACTCTTAGCATGGAGTAGCCCATTAGTGTCTGTATTTTTTCTAAATAGCTTTGTTATTATTCTGCCTTTGAAAGTGTAAGATCTAGGAAGGTGACCCTTTTTGTATCCACACTAAGGGGTCTATTTAACAAGTATCGGGCGGACATCGATAAATGATGACAGCATACGCTGTCAGCATTTAACATTTCACAAGCATTTCTTGTGTCAATCATCCTGATCGGATCGGGATTATTGCAGTCCAACACCAAAAAGGTGGCGGACAAGTTAAGGAGCAGCGGTTTTACGAACCGCCGCTTCTTAGCTTAAGTTTAAACCGAGCCGGAAACTTTGGGCTTAGAAAGCAGCGTCCGCTGATTGTTAAATCTACCCCCAAGTGTGAATTTAAGATTACACAAATTTCTATTAACATGATCTATAAAGGAATCAATGTTCTGAGTGTCACCCTTCCAGATTAACACTATATCATCGATAAACCTATACCATTTGATAATGTTATTTTTAAAAGCATAATTGTTATATATATATATATATATATATATATATATATATATATATATATATATATATATATATATGACATTCCTCCCACCAACCCATATACAAGTTGGAGAATCTGGGGGCAAACTTAGTCCCCATGGCTGTCCCTATTTTCTGCACCTAATACTAATTTTCAAATAGAAGATAATTACTTTCTAAAAAAATATTATTGCTTTTTTTAATAAATTGCCATTGCTTACACTCAAAATAGTCATATTTTTTAAACTTGTGCTCCACTGCTATAATTCCCATATTATGTGGGATTGATGTATATAATGCTGTAACATCAAGTGTAACCTATACAAAGTCATCCTCCCATTTTTGTTCAGCTAGTAATTCCAGAATATATATGAGTATATATAATTCCAAATTAGGAACCATTGGTTTCAATACCGTGTGCACATATTCCGATAGTTTCACAGTCAAAGAGTTTATCCCTTACTCAATTAGGTGTCCAGGTGGATCTAGCAGACTTTAATGGACCTTTGGTAGATGGTAAAATACAGCTATCTTTGGGCAACCTACCCCCAGATAGCTGCTTTCCATCTCATGCAAGGCCCCCTCTCTCCTACCTTCATTAATGAGTTCCCTATATTGTTCTAGAAACTCCTAAGTGGGGTTTTTATATAGTTTAACATATGTGGCTTCTTCTCCAAGGAGGCAGAATACCTCCCTTACATTATTGTTTTTAATTTGTATCACAATTCCGTTTCCTTTGTCACAAGTCCTAATCACTATTTCTCTGGCTTTTTTCAAATCCTCTAGCACTTCTCTTTCCTTTTTGGCCAAATTTATCTTCTTCACACTTCTTCCCTCTTTTATATAAATATCCTCCAATTCCTTATACAATGTTTCCCTAAGCACCGTGTTGAAATTTCCTTGAGACTGTATTGGATAAAAAAATGATTTAGGTCTGAGCCCCATGACCCAGAGACCTTCTGTCTTGTTATACAGTGTGCTTACATACAGTATCCCTTAGTGATCTCTTCTATAATTTGCTTGGGCTCTTCCTCATAATGCCCATTTTCAATGTGGAGGTCACAAAGTATTTGCAAGCATTCTAAATCCTCTATATTCAACTTACCACTTGCATCATCCTTTTCCCCCTTCTCTCTTTTCCCCCCTTCTCTCTTTTTCCCTCCTTCTCAAAGTGATCTGCAATAGTAAGCTTTTTAATTCATTTCTGTGTGTCTATATAGAGTTAAAAACTATTAGGTCTGACTGATGGGGCAAAATATAGCCCCTTTTTCAGTACAGATTCCTCTACTGCTGTTAAATTATTTGAGGAGATGTTGAATAATTTATGCTCATGTTCCCTGAGGTGTATTTGTTGCTCTCTTTTTTTCTTTTTGGCTCTTACGGCCACTCCTCATCTATATCCTCTAGTTCTTTTTCCATCCATCTTTTTCTTCCTTGATTCTGCTCCCACCCTAAAAAATGTTCAGATTCTCCTGCTTCCTTATGCACGTTATTCTCGCTTTTTCTGGAATATGTACACTTATCTTCCTCTCCTGTACTTTGAAAATTCCCCCCCTTCCCTTTGTGTACTCGTTATTTTTCCATTGTTACTTAATCGGGGTATATTGGAGTCTTTTCACTTCTTGCCCCTATTTCTACATTATCCATTCTCCTCTTAGCATAATTAGTGATGTTCCCTCTATTGTCCTCTTAACGTAAATATGTGTTTTCCTTATGATTAGTCCTATTCCAATTATTATAATTAGTATTCCTTCTTTTTAGCTTATTCTTTGTCTGACCATTGGGGTAAAAATCCTTAACACTCCTTTCCCCATATCTATGTGTGTTCTTTATTTCTGATACCATGGTCGAGAGTCTAACTTTCGTTTTCCACCCTAGGTATATTATCTTCCACTTTTCTCCCCACTACCATCCTGCTGATTTAATTATTTTTCTTTTTAATTATATCTTGTTCAAATTTGTTTAAAAATTCCCTTTTCCTTTTATTCAGTTCATTATAGAACACATCCCCTGTGTATCTATCTAGCGCCTTCTGAATCTCTTCAATCTCTTTAGTTAATGATTTTTTACTTTTTCTCCCTGTATCTTTTTTGAGCAGTCCTCCAATACTTCTTCCAATTCTAAGGGCAGCTCTATTTCCTTTAATTCAAAGATACAGGGGTCCATTTATTAATGTGCCGATGGACATGATCCGATATAGTGGATCATGTCCGCCGCACATCGATAAGTGCTGACAGCATATGCTATCAGCATTGATCATTGCACCAGCAGTTCTTGTGAACTGCTTGTGCAATGCTGCCCCCTGCAGATTCACAGCCAATCGGCCGCTAGCAGGGGGTGTCAATCAGCCCAATCGTATTCGATAGGTTGGATTGCTGTCCGCCACCTCAGAGGTGGCGGACAAGTTAAGGAGCAGCTGTCTTAGGACCACAGCTTCTTGTCAGGGTTTTTTCCATGCTTTGTTTGCCATGTGTTGCTGGCAGCCATTTTACTCACCTCTCTTGCTGACTCTGGTGCATACTGTGTGATGCTGCTCATTTCCTGCACTTCCTTTTATGACCAGATTGGTGTACATCATCCGTGTGAGACAGGATGCAGTCTCAGAATTGTGATGTCATCACTTATTATTTAAAGGGCCTCTGTTTAGTATGCTTTGCCCTTGCGTTGTCTCAGACCTGTTTGTGAGAGCTCCTGTGTATTACCTGGCTGTCTGACATCCCTCCTGGCTTGTTTCTGACTCTGTTGTTCTCCTTGTTCCTGATTCCGGCTCGTCTGACTACTCACTTTGGCTCCTGACTTGGCTCGCCTGACTATTTGCTTTGGCTCCTGACTTGGCTCGTCTGACTACCAGCTATGGTTTTGATTCCTGGCTTGTTATTTGACTTGTAGACTTTTTATTATTTTTTGCTATTAATAAAGGTGTGATTATTTTTGCACTTCTCGTCTCAGTCTGATTCCTGGCATCCTGACATTACGCAAGGGCCATGAATCCTGATGGTGCTAATAATCCACCTTTACCTGCCATAATTTCCAGGATGGATGAACAGGATCACCACTTGGATCAATTTGCACTAGCCCTACAAACCCTGCTGACTCGCACTGCACATTTGGACCAAAGTGTCCCGCAAGTTATGGCTGCTCCTGTTTCCGCTGCTGCACCTAGTCCTACCAAGAGCATGTCCGGTTCTGCACCTCTACCTCAGGGTTATGGAGGTGATCCTAATCAGTGCAGAGGTTTTTTTTAACCAGGTGGGCATTTACTTTGAGATGTTACCTCAGGCATTTCCCTCTGATAGAGCTAAGGTGTGATTTCTCATCTTGTTACTTTCTGACACAGCTCTTGCCTGGGCTAATCCCTTGTGGGAGACTAATAAACCTGTGATTTCAAATTACCCTGAATTTGTGGCCTCCTTTTGAAATGTATTTGATGTTCCATCTCACTCCTCCTCTGCTGCTAAACGACTCATGTCCATTCAGCAAGGTACAAGATCTGTTGCTCAGAATGCCATTGAGTTCCGTACACTTGCTGCAGAGGTAGGTTGGAATGAAGCCCTTGTTGCCGCCTTCTTTCATGGGCTCTCTGATGCGATTAAAGATGAAGTTGCTGTCAGAGATTTATCAGAGGATCTCGAGGCATTGGTGTCTTTTTTGATCCTAATTGACATCAGACTCAGAGAGAGGCCCTCTTTCAAGGAGCGCTTGCGGAAGCCTCCTGTTCCGTTGTCTCCTACGTGTTCGTTCCCACCCATGCCTCCCTCTCCTCCCATGCCTCCTGGTCCTGAGTCACCAGGTACTGCTGAACCAATGCAGTTGGGATTCACGCGTCTCTCCGCAGCAATGAGGGCCTTTAGGAGGAGGGAGGGGCTCTGCCTCTATTGTGGGTTAAGGGCACCTTTTGAAGTCTTGTCCTACACGGTCGGGAAACGCTCACACCTAAGGTCCTGTCGGGGGCAGTACTTGGGTGGTTTATCCTCATCCCCGGAACCGCTTAAGGAGAAACCCTTGGTCACGGTTGTCCTTTCCTGGGTGGACTCCTCTATATTCACTCAGGCTCTTGTTGACTCCGGTGCTGCGGGCTATTTCATTGACAGTGCTTTTATATCAAAGCACTCCATTCCTGTTTTGCCTCGGTCTGTTCCGTTTGCTATTGAGGCCATTGATGGCAGGCCCCTTCAGCCTGCACTCGTTACTCACGAAACTGCTCTGTTGTCCATGGCTGTTGGGGCTCTCAATTTTGAAACCCTCCAGTTCCAGGTGATAAACTCTCCACATTTTCCGGTTGTTCTGGGTTATCTCTTGCTCCAAAAGCACAATCCCAGTCTCGACTGGTGCAGGTCCGAAATTTTGTCGTGGCCCCCGCAATGTATTTCCACTTGTCTTCAGAAACCAGTTAAAGTCTTGTGCACTTCTTCCGTATCTCAATTGCCAGAGGAGTACCAAGAGTTTCTAGACGTTTTTGACAAGGTGTGTGCCAGTACGTTGCCTCGTCACCGGTCTTACGATTGTGCCATAGACCTGCAACCCGGAGCGATTCCTCCTCAGGGCCGGGTGTACCCTCTGTCTGCTGCAGAGAATTGTGCTATGGAGGATTATGTTGCCGATGCTCTGTCGCGGGGGATCATCCGCAAATCCTGCTCTCCTGCAGGGGCTGGCTTCTTCTTTGTGAAGAAAAAGGGTGGTTAAGACCATGCATCAATTATAGGGGTCTTAATCGTCTTACCATTAAGAATGCTTACCCTGTTCCGCTCATTACGGAACGCTTTGACCGCCTCAAGGGAGCTACGGTTTTTACTAAACTTTATTTGAGAGGAGCGTACAATCTCGTTAGGATTAAGGAGGGCCACAAATTTAAAACAGCATTTAACACCAGGAGTGGGCATTATGAGTATCTTGTAATGCCCTTTAGCCTATGTAATGCTCCTGCCATTTTTTATGAATTTATTAATGATGTCCTACGAGATATGTTGCAACAGTGTGTTGTGGTGTACTTAGACGACATCCTCATACACTCACCCACACTTGAGGCTCATTGTTCTGATGGTACACGGGTTCTTCAGAGACTACGTGAGAACGGCCTGTTTTGTAAACTTGAGAAATGTGAGTTCCATCAGACTCAAGTAATCTTCCTAGGTTATGTTATCTCTGTTGCAGGGTTCTCCATGGATCCTGACAAGTTATCTGCAGTTCTGCAGTGGCCTCGCCCAGTTGGTCTTCGGTCTATTCAACGTTTTTTGGGGTTCGCCAATTACTATAGAAAGTTTATTAAAAACTTTTCTTCCTTGGTCAAACCTATCACAGACATGACCCGTAAAGAGAATGATCCACTCCATTGGTCACCTACTGCCATTAAGGCCTTTGATAGTCTTAAGACTGCCTTTGCTGCCGCTCCAGTTCTGGCTCATCCTAACCCTGTCCTGCCTTTCATTCTTGAGGTTGATGCGTCTGAGACTGAAGTAGGTGCCCTCTTGTCTCAACGTCCTATGCCTGACGGTTCCTTGCATCCATGTGGTTTATTCTCTAAGAAATTGTCTCCATCATAGTGCAATTATGAAATTGGTGGTGGTGAATTACTGGCCATAATTTTGGCACTCAAGGAATGGAGGCATCTTCTCGAGGGTACTAGCGTGCCAGTGCTCATTCTTACTGACCACAAGAATTTAACTTATCTATATGAAGCAAAACGTTTGTCGCCCCGACAGGCTAGATGGGTGCTAATTTTGTCTTAGTTTAATTATGTGGTCTCCTACCTGCCTGGTAGTAAGAATGTTAGGGCTGATGCCCTCTCTCAACAATTTTCGCCTCTGTCCAAGGAGGAGTCTGTACCTACTCCTGTTATACCTCCTGACCATATTTTGGCTACCATACGTACTAATTTGACTTCTCCCTTGGGGGAGGAGATCCTCGCTGCACAAACCAATGCACCTCCTGAGAAACCTAGCGGTAAGTTTTTTGTTCCTGAGAATCTTCGAACTAAACTTTTGCACACTTACCACTATCCTAAAGCCGCAGGTCACCCAGGCAAGAACCAAATGATTTGGTCTGTCACTCGACAATTCTGGTGGCCAGGTCTTCGTTCTGATGTTGCTGTGTATGTTGCCTCCTGCTCAGTTTGTGCACAGAATAAAACTCCTCAACGTCTTCCTGTGGGTCTTCTTCCACCTATTACTAATGGTGAGCGTCCTTGGACACATCTTTCCATGGACTTCATTGTTGAGCTCCCTGTTTCCAATTGCAATACTGTTATCCTTATGGTGGTTGACTGTTTTTCTAAAATGTCACATTGCATTCCCTTGATGAAGCTGCCTACCGCTCAGGAGCTTGCTTCAATTTTTGCCCGGGAGGTCTTCCGTTTACATGGGTTACCCAAGGAGATAGTGTCAGACCGGGGTAGCAAGTTTGTCTCCAGATTTTGGCATTCCTTTTGTGCTCAAATGGGGATCCAGCTTCCCTTCTCCTCGGCATATCACCCTCAATCCAATGGGGCTGCGGAATGGTCTAATCAAGCTCTGGAACAGTTCCTCCGTTGCTATGTCTCAGATCACCACAATAATTGGTCTGAACTGTTACCATGGGCAGAGTTTGCTCGTAATAATGCTAATAATGCTTCCTCCAAGATATCCCCGTTCATGTCGAATTATGGGTTTCAACCATCCAGGCTGATCATAGGCGTCTGCCCGCACCTTCCTGCCAGGTTGGTAAGAGAGTTTGGCTGTCCTCCCACAACTTGAACCTTTGTGTGTCTTCCAATAAATTTGCTCCCCGTTATGTTGGTCCTTTTCGAATACTCCGACAGGTTAACCCTGTGGCCTACGCTCTTGACCTTCCTCCTGCTATGCGCATCTCCAATGTTTTTCATGTCTCCCTCTTGAAACCACTGGTTTTTAATCGGTTTACCACTGTGTTGCCTCGTCCCCATCCTATCTTTGTTGACAACCATGAGGAGTATGAGGTCAGCAGCATTATTGACTCTCATATGTCCAGGGGCCGTGTACAGTATTTGGTTGACTGGAGGGGCTATGGTCTGGAGGAGCGTTCTTGGGTTCCCTCCTCTGTTGTTCATGCTCCCACCCTCCTCCGTGCCTTCCATGCCCGTTTCCCCAATAAGCCTTTTGTCCTCCCGTGGGGGAGGGGTCGTTGAGGGGAGGGTACTGTCAGGGTTTTTTCCCTGTTTTGTTTGCCATGTGCTGCTGGCAGCCATTTTACTCACCTCTCTTGCTGACTATGGTGCATTGTGGGGGATGCTGCTCATTTCCTGCACTTCCTTTTATGGCCAGACTGGTGTGCATCATCCGTGTGAGACAGGATGCAGTCTCAGAATTGTGATGTCATCACATATTATTTAAAGGGCCTCTGTTCAGTATGCTTAGCCTTTGTGTTGTCTCAGACCTGTTTGTGAGAGTTCCTGTGTATTACCTGGCTGCCTGACGTCCTTCCTGGTTCCTGATCCCTGACTCTGCTGTTTTCCTTGTTCCTGATTCCGGCTCATGTGACTATTCGCTTTGGCTCCTGACTCAGCTCGTCTGACTACAAGCTCTGGTTTTGACTCCTGGCTTGTTATTTGACTTGTGGACTTTTTTTTTTTTTTTTTTTTTTTTATTGAGTGATATTCAAAACATTACAAGTATCTATTCATCATCATTGAGAGTAGTATAGCAGTTTTTACATCAACAATCAAACAAAATAGGGTGTGGGGCCAAACCGGGCCATAAAATAAAAAGTAAAAGAAAAATTTAGACAAAGTTATAGACAATACCAAACGAGCAACACTCATGTAAATGATAATCAAATGAAAAAGTGATTAAGATGATATCTTCTCATCATGAGTTCCATGCAGTTAACGTAATTATCCGTAAAATCTAAGAAACAGGCTATACATCAGGGCTTTTAGCGTGCTTAGCGTTGTAACGTGCAAAGTATTCTTCCCACAGAAAAGAGATAGATAAGTAGTCATCAAGTCATTTAGAGACAACAAAATGGTACTTCTCTAATAGTATCATTGAGGAAACTACTTCTCTCCATTCAACTATGTCAGGGGGTCTAGTTTTCCTCCAATTTTTAGGTATTAGTCGGTTTGCACTGTTGACCATAAGGTATAAAAATTGTAGTCTGAGCCTTCAGCGTACCTTGGGGAATTTGTTAAATAAGAGTACGACTGGGTGAAGTGGTAGTGTAACTCCTATTACTTTTTTAATTTCATCCACTATAGTAACCCAGAATGAAGTTATAAGAGGGCAATCCCACCATATGTGTATAAATGTACCTGGGCTCCCACATTTCCTCCAGCACACCATTGTTGTATTCTTAAATATCGTGGATAACCTAACTGGTATAAGATACCATCTACATTGGAGTTTAATATTCATCTCTTGCGTTTGCACTGATGAAGAATATCTATTTATATTCTGAAAGATGTGCAACCAATCATCATGTGTGGGATGATCCTGCAATTCTAAATCCCATCTGCTTGTGTAAGATGGTAATTGCCTAGAGTGATGTTGCAGAAGTAATTTATAATTTAGAGACAGAGTACCCTTTCTAGAAGGGCTCATATGGCAAAGTGTTTCAAAAGGCGTTAAGGGTCTAAGTATACTGTCCTTATCCTTATGATTAAGGATGTAGTGTGTGATTTGGTGATATCTAAACCATTGACAGAAAATCCCCCCAAAACAGTCCGACAGTTCCGTCCTAGGCCTAATTTTCTTATTTTGTAGAACGTCATAGCATTTGGGGATGTCGGATAGTGTGGTGAATAGGTTTGAAGTTGGGGCTAGTGTAATTGGCAGACTGGGATTATTGACCAGTGGTGTCAGTGGTGAAGTACTTGAGGAGATGTTCAGGATTTTGGTAAAGTGTTTATCCCATATTTTGTATGTTTCAAGTGTTATTTTGGAGGTGTTGTGTCCCAGAAGCCGGTTCCGAGAAGGAATCCAGCAGCACCCCCCCAGCTGCGAAACGTCAGCTAATGTGTGTTCCAACACTACCCATTCCTTATGTGAGGAATGCCTGCACCAATCCACTATCCGGGTGAGAAATACAGCCCACCTATAATATTTCAGTTGCGGTACCCCCAAACCTCCATTGCCCCTTGTGCGGTACATGGTGGACCCAGCTATCCGTTGCCTTTTATTTTGCCAAATAAATGTGTTGATAGTTTTTTGAAGTATGTCTAACTGGAATTCTGAGACATTTATAGGGATTGTTTGAAAGAGGTATAAAATCTTTGGTAAAATGGACATCTTAACTGCATTTATCCTTCCCACCCAAGATATATTATTAGCTTGCCAAGAGCGTAGTTCCTGTTGTATATTTTTAGTTAGTAAGGAGTAATTAAGCGTGAGGAGATGATTAGGGGAGGTGGAGATAAATACCCCCAGGTATTTTGTAGAGATTTTTTGATGCTTAAATTCATAGCATTGTGTTATATAATCGATGTCAGCCTGGGAAAGGCCCAAGCTTAGAAATTCGGATTTACTGGCATTCACTTTAAAATTGGAGTGTAGGCCATATAAAGATAATTCTTCCATGAGGAATTTGATTGACCTATTCGGGGACGACAATGTTAGAAAAATGTCGTCCGCGTAAAGGGTGATTTTATATTTCCTAGTACCTATGTGTATGCCTTCAATGTTGGCATTTTGTCTGATTCTGGAGGCCAAGACTTCCATTGCGAGCACGAAAAGCAGGGGTGAAAATGAGCATCCCTGCCTGGTCCCATTTAGTATCGGGATTGGAGGTGCATTATTTAGTACAATTTTAGCACTGGGGCAGCTGTATAGAGCGAATATTTTTTCTATAAATTTAGTGGGGAAGCCGAATTGCGTAAGTGTGTGCCTAAGGAATGACCATTCAAGGCGGTCAAATGCCTTTTCTGCGTCCATTGACGCAAATACAGATTGGATTCTATGGGAGGACGCGTATTCTAATAAGGTGATTATTTTCGTAGTATTATCTCTGGCCTCACGGCCTGGTGTAAATCCAGCTTGGTTTATGTTTATAAGGGATGGGAGGATTTTGTTTAAGCGAGATGCGAAAATTTTTGCATATAACTTAACGTCGACATTTAATAGGGAAATTGGTCGAAAGTTAGATGGGCTATCTGGGGATTTACCTGGTTTGGGTATGACCGTTATGAATGCTTCTAGCATAGATGCTGGGAAGGTGACTTGATCGGATGTTTGATTAAACATATGCAATAGGTGGGGAAGAAGAATAGGTTGAAAAATTTGATAGTATTTGGCCATGAGGCCATCTGGGCCCGGGCATTTCCCTGTGTTTAACAGTTTTATCGCTGCAGCTACCTCCGAGGGGGTTATTGGGGAGTTGATATCACTAATCTGTTCATCTGTAAGTTTAGGGAGATTGCTAGTGTGAAGGTAGTCTGAAAGAGTGGTAGTAGTAACGTCTCTATTTCCCTGCGGGGTAATATTATATAGCTGAGAGTAGTATTCATAGAATTGCTGCAAAATTTCAGGGGTCGTCTGGACCTTCTTGTTGTTAGGTAATTTAATGTTGTGGATGTATGATTTCAGTTTTCTTTTCTTAAGTGCGCGTGCCAAAAGTTTACCTGCCTTGTTCCCTTCATAAAAGAAAAGTTGTCTAGTTTTCATATATGATTTTTGGTGTTCTATTGATAGAAAATTATTAAGTTGAGTACGGAGCGATTTGATCTCAGCTAGAATTTGGGAGTTAAAGGGATCTTGTTTATGGGCGTATTCCATCTGGGTCAGCTTAGAAGTTAATGTGTGATATAGTTGTCTAGCTATTTTCTGCGTATGTGATTTAAGCTTAATAAACTCTCCCCTAATGGTGCATTTGTGTGCCTCCCAGAGTATATACGGGTCTGTAACCGAGTTGGTATTAATTTCAAAATACTCCACTAATATCTTAGTTAGGTTCTCTATATTCGTGGAGTTACCTAGTAAAGAATCATCAAGGCGCCAGTTATTTGGAGTATGATATGTATCTGGCCATCTGAATCTAACCTCTACTGCCGAATGGTCTGACCAAGAGCTCGGCGTGATATTACTTTTGGTTATTAAGGAGAGGCCTTCCTGATTTGTTAATATGTAATCTATCCTGCTATATGACAGGTTTGGGTGGGAAAAAAAAGTATAGTCTCTTCGATCTGGATTTACAAACCTCCATATATCATACAGGTTGTAATCTCTAAGGGCTTTCCAGAGAAAGTTTGTGGTTTTCCGGGAGATCATGGTATTAGGGTTGGAAGAGTCTAATTTTGGGTCGAGTGGAAAATTAAGATCACCGCCCAAAAACACTATACCTTGTGACATCTAAATACCTACGAAGTAGTGATTTAAAGAAGGGCAGTTGCTGTGAGTTTGGGGCGTAAGCATTCAAAAGTGATACCTTTCTACCATACAATAGTCCCGAAACCCCAATAAATCTACCATCATTATCTCTGTCCAGTTTGTGAAGTGTGAATGGAACTGACTTCTTTATAAAAATACTAACCCCTCGTTTCTTAACTCCCGCTGAGCTGTGGTAGTGTTGAGTATATTGGGCCCCAAAGTATGTGGGTTCCTTGTGTTTTTTAAAATGGGTCTCTTGGAGAAAGAGAATGTCAGCACCCCTTTTAGCTAAATCAGATAGCGCTTTATACCGCTTGCTGGGAGAGTTAAACCCCCTGACATTTTGGGTGATTAAAGTTATCCTGCGGGTTTCTGCAGCCATACCATGCATGTCAAGATGTGATTTTCTATACAATTTGCCTGTGTGGAGCATAATAAAGACCATGAGCGAAGCCTAACATAACAATTAAAACCATTTAACAAAGCAGAGCCAGGTAACCATGACCTGTAGTGATACCGAGGGCATGCACAGCCACTAGGGCCATCTCCGCTCCCCCCACCACTATTCTGAAAAAAAGAAATTTTTCTTTCTTTTAAGGGGATTAATGACAGCTTCAGTGTTTGAAAACAGTATTTTGAAATAGTATCGGGGGCCATTTGTAAGTAAAGCTGTAGAATATAAAATAAGGGATAAGAACAGGGGAATATTTAACAATCAACCTTTTTCAGATAATAAGCTAAGATAACATTCAACAACAGATAATAAGTGCGGCCGCAACTTTTAACAGTCCCAGTCCATATCCTAGAAGGGGAGAGAAGCATTAAAGACATCTTAATAGTAATAAGCTAGAATAACATTCAACAATAAATAAATGCAGCCGCAACTTTTAATAGTCTCAGTCCATGTCCTAGAAGGGAAAAGAAAAAACATTAAAGACATTTCAATAGTTACCGTCCAGTCCGTGACCTAGGAGATCTGGGTTGCAAGTTATCTTGGGTTCTAGAATCTTGAGTATGGACTTGTGACAAAGGAGACGTCTTCTTCTGTTGGTTGTTGACTGATCTCCATTTTTGAAAAGCGTTTGAAGATCTTTGGTCTTGCTGAGATGGTGTCTCTTCTGATGCTTGGGGTATTGTAGGCGTCTCTAGTTTAAGAGCCTTGCAAAAATCCTCTATCTCCGAAACATCCTTGCAGATGTGTCTTCTGTCTTCATGAATTACCATAATATGGGTCGGGAATCCGCACCTATAAGGGACTCTTTTAAGGCGGAGGAGTTGAGTCAGAGGGCCAAACTCCCTCCTTTGTTGGAGGGTCCGTTGAGAGAGATCAGCAAAAAATTGTAGAACAGTGCCTCTAAACCTTACCGGTTGGTTTTTCCTGGAATGTCCAAGTATTTCCTCTTTATCTCTGAAGTTTTTAAACTTAATAATAATGTCCCTAGGGGGTGCTGTAGGTGGTGGTTTCGGGCGCAAGGCCCTGTGGGCTCTGTCCCATGGGATTGCTTCTGAAGATTTATCCCCTTTTAGGTGTGAGAACAATGCTGGGAGATAAGTGGGAAGATCCTTAGGGAGAACAGACTCTGGGATCCCGCGGATACGTAGATTTTTCCTTCTGCTTCTGTTCTCTAGATCATCAACTTTATCATACAGCAGATCCATAGCTTTGTTTTGGGTATCATATTGAGTTTGTAATTGATTAAATTCTTCCCTCATGGAATCATTACCATCCTCCAGTGCTTCCACTCGAAACCCCAATGCGTGCACATCCTGCTTAAGATCTGCCAATTCTTCTCTGACACTTGCACGAACGATATCAGCTATATCTTGCTTAGATGGGAGGGAGGAGAGGATATCTGCTGGGATTTGTATTAATTCCTGTGTGTCAGATTCTGCCTCTAAAGCTGAAGTTTTTTAAGTTTCAGTTGTCCCTGGCAGCATACTGTCGCTGTGTACTGTTTGCTCTGCTGAACTGAAGTATGAAGTGACTGAATGATTCTTGCTAGATTGGTGTTTACCAGGTTTCTCTTGTCTGAGTTTTTGTTTAGATGCCATTATAAAGGTGTATGTTTCAGAACTTAAGTCCAATATGTAGAAAGCAACCGCTGCCTACAATATGCACTGTCCTGCAATATCTCACGTGTGCTGCCTGTTTAAGAGCAGAGGCCAGGGGTTTAAAAAACAATTTGCTTGTTGATATTGGGCTTCCACTGTAATGTACTTCCACTTATGCCCCTTTAATATATGCCCTGTACTAAAAACAGAAAGGGCTGCTAAGGCCGGTGTATTTTATTGTTTTCTGGGGCCTGGATAAGCGTGCACACTGTCTGCCAGGGATCTGGGAGATATACCGAGTCCGGCTACAGATGGTTTAAAAAAGTAAGGTGGCTGGGTACTGACCGAATTACTGTGGGCTTAATTACTTGTGCCCAGTCTAATCGGGCTAGGATATAGGTAAGGGCTCCCACCACAGCACTCACCGCTGGTTGCCGAGGGTTTTAGGGATCCAGATGCCCTTATTATGGCCCTCCGGAGCCTTGCAGCTTACTCCCCAACACCAGCTGCGTAGAGCGCTTTGGACGCAGCTAGGCCGCACCCGGAATCACTGACGCGTCGGCTCTCAGCCGCTTCGTTGTCCTGTTGGTTTGCCAGAGGCGGTTCCCGGGTTCTCGGTAAGGCAGTCTCTTCTGTTTGTCCCCTTTAGCGTAGATTGGTCCCCTGTTAGCAGAGCATATTTACTGAGCCATCAACGGAGCTCGGAATTACACCGCCATCTTTGGTGACACCCGGCTCCGCCCCCAGACTTGTGGACTTTTTATTATTTTTTGCTATTAATAAAGGTGTGATTATTTTTGCACTTCTCGTCTCAGTCTGATTCCTGGCACCCTGACAGAAGCTCCCATTAGCCCCCAACCCCCTGATGCATTTTGTCCATATTGGACTTTTTCAAAGGCAGCGGCCCGTCATAGTTGTGGGTTTAAATATCCTGTAAGGGCCCGGAAGTGTGGTGTTCTCGTTCCTGATTGGATAGCTATCTTGTCACTCATTAGTGACACATATGTTAAATATACGTAGGGACATACTACAAGTATCGGAATAGGATTACTAAAAGCTTTTGCTGAACCATAATAGTAATGGTGATGCAGTAATGTATGTACTTGTATATAGCTGAATGGGACTTGTTAGCCATCTGGAGATATAAATCCGATCTCCTATAAAGATTATAATATTACATTTAAGAAATCATTCTTAAAGAGTCTATATAGGGTACAATACCTGTTTCAAGAGGTCCTTATTAAAGAATCTCAGTGTGAAGTGATGTTTTAAATTAAAATGAATAAATTAATAACACATTTTGCTGATAATTGTGTCAAAAAAGTGATCGTACAAGAAAAGAAAAGAAAAAACAAAAAAAAATGAGTCATTACCTTCCAGAGCCATGAAACTGTGTATTATCAATTCTAATAGTGATGGTGTTAGGAATGATGTCCTTCTGTGTTATAACGAAGTGTAATAGAAAAGTGAATATCATGGTGTTGTACCAATAATAGTCTACTATTGTTATAAATGCCATTATACGAAATTAAGCAAGGTGGTGTGGGGTTAGAAACTAGATTTTATAAGACCCTTTATATAGGATATAATGTGAGAGTGCACTCCTACAGTGTAATTATTCTTCCAGTGTACTGGAATTATTATGTGAAAGTGCACTCCTACAGTGTAATTATTCTTCCAGTGTACTGGAAATATAATGTGAAAGTGCACTCCTACAGTGTAATTATTCTTCCAGTGTACTGGAAATATAATGTGAAAGTGCACTCCTACAGTGTAATTATTCTTCCAGTGTACTGGAATTATTATGTGTTTGTGGACAACTAATAATGAAAGATTATGCATACAAGGTGCAAAGACATAAGTGTGGAGTTCTGTGGTGATGTGAATGAGGTTCTATCCCGTATTGAAAAGAAAACTGCTGATGTGCAGAACACAATTCGAAGGAAAGTATTCTGGTTATGAAGTAATACTTCAGGTATCAAGGTATATGGTAGGAACTAATACTTCAGGTATCAAGATATTGTTAGTCAACTTGTAAGAATTGATTCTTTAAGATATTATAGAAGGACATAATAGTTGATTTGCTCACTAAGGTCATTTGGTTGCACCGTAGAGTGCTTAGGATTTTCCCAACCGGGTGCTAAGCTGGATTTTATTTCTTTTTTTTTTTTTTTTTTTCCAGATCCCCAAGACTTATACCGTTGGAAAGGTTAGGCGAGATACAGGCTTCTAAGCAGCATGCCCCATTTCCCTATACTGTCCATTGTGATTTTTCAATAAAGTTGTGCGGTGACGTCATCACGAGGAGCGAGAAGCTGAATCAAATATAGATTAATGGTAGACTCTTGTGCTTATACTGTCTGAAATATAGGTAATGGTAACAACACAAATTATTGACACAAGGCCTCTTGTCTATTGTATAGCATTTACAATCAAGGGAGATGTTACTATAACAATATAACTACTTCCAGTTTATACGATATATCTATGTGTTAAGGGACCTGGAAATAGACGTTGTCATAAAACGCCCAACCATTTGGCACCAAATCGAAAGGTTAAAAAACATTTTACAGATAGTATTTAAAGGCTACCAGTGTACACCATATTTAGTCTTGATAAAGGCACATCAAAGGGCCAAAAAGCGTTGACAGTATATGGTAAGCCTATTTCTAATCATTCTATTGCTTGTTAGCATTGTTGCACAATTTTTGTTCTCTGTTTCTCCAATTTAGGTTTTCTTATAATACGACACCTAGAAGAAGAGCAACGGATCACACCAGATCTTGTTACCTCTTGATATAATTCAATCAGCAATTAGACACATTAAGTGAATTAACTATCATTTTGTAACCTTTGTGCACATAGTTTGTTATTTTGGACACAATGAGATTTTGTACCTTTTGACACTGACACATAATTTTCAGGTTTGGCATAATTTACAGTTGGCACATTTATTTGGAACCCTTGCGTTGTTTGGAACATGGATTTGGATTTTCCTATCACTGTGGAACATAACCAATTGTGATTGAACTTGTAAATTTTAGACTTTTTTCACTATTTTTTCACTTTTTATTTTTCATTTTTATTTTTTATCATCTTTTCCACAGGGTCCACACCCCTTTTTTGGTTGGATCAGCACGTTCTCCATTTAGGCATAACCAATTGGTTTTAGGTTTTACTCGTTTTTTGTTTTAGCTGTTTGATTGCAATCATTGCAACATACATGAACTCATAGGTCACATGGATCCATGTAATTCTGTATTGTATTTTTAATGATATTTTAATGTTTATTAAGATTGTTTATACCACTTTATTGTAATTACCAATATAGTTTGATACATAAAACACAGATTGGTTCTTTACATGGTTCTTTACATGATTGTGACATACTATAGCCACCTCCTTGTTGTATCAATTTACACTCAAGTAATTAGTAACTCTGCCAAAATATATCAATTAGTATATCCATCAGCAATCTATTTACCTTGGCCTTAATTTAGGTGCTCCTTGTACCTCCTTTTTCTCATATAGTGTTCTGAGCGTGTGCTAGGTGACCCTCCTTCAAGAAGCTAGAGTTCACTCAACCAAGCGCTAGAGTTATTCCTTTTGTAATAACGGTAATACTAGGCTAATCACTAATTATTGAGGGGATATCTTTGTTACTGTGAAAGATGTTCCAGTAACGCTAGCACTAGTATACCATAAATGGAGTGGTGTTGTTATTTTTTTCTCGGCTTTACCAAAGCAGCAGTATATTAATTTAATTGTAATCCAACAGCACGTACAAGCGGTAATTATGCCTGCGTAATTCACTCATAAACTTTAAATTCAAATTAACACTTGTGGATCGCTGTTTCAAGCACAAACTTATAGTGGATATTACATACATATCACAAAGCTTTTCCCAGTAGATATTCTGATTAGAATTACTGAACGGCTCTATTAAGAGAATATAAGGGATATTAACGCTTTGTGACAACAGCTCTAATCTAACTAATAGCTGTTCTTACTTCTACGATAACCAGCTGCTTTTTTGAATGTAACCGACAGTCGTTTACAATATAATAGATACTCAGCATTACCTGGTTTCACTCAACAGCTTAATATACAACTGGGGTGGATTCTAGACCATCATTTATAAGTACTAATAGTGACATTGCTGTGAAATTTGTTCAAGAATTGTGGAATATTGCTTAACCTGAGACCAGAACCCTGTTTTTAATCAGAGGTGGCACAACTCTAGTTTATATATTTGGGTTATTCCAACGTCCATATATACTGTTCTTAAAGGAACAATCAACACCAGAATTTTTGTTGTTTTAAAATATAGATAATCCCTTTATTACCCATTCCCCAGTTTTGCATAACCAACACAGTTATAATAATACACGTTTTACCTCTGGAATTACCTTTTTTACAAGCCTCTGCAGACTGCCCCCTTATTTCAGTTCTTTTGATAGACTTGCATTGTAGCCAATCAGTGCTCACTCCATGGTAAAGTCACGTGCATGAGTTCAATGTTATCTATATGAAACACATGAACTAATGCCCTCTAGTGGTGAAAAACTTTCAAAATGCATTTAGATTAGAGGCGGCCTTCAAGGTCTAAGAAATTAGCATATGAACCTCCTAGGTTTAGCTTTCAACTAAGAATACCAAGTGAACAAAGCAAAATTGGTGATAAAAGTAAATTGGAAAGTTGTTTAAAATGACATGCCCTATTTGAATCATGAAAGTTTTTTTTGGACCTGACTGTCCCTTTAAGGAGGAAAATAGTTCTGGCTGTAACTCTAACAAACAACCCTAGCACCACTGCGGGGAAATATTTCTTACAGTAGTAATTCAAATGGGTTATTTGTGTTCAATTGAAACCTCAATCCCTTGCGATTAATAAGGACAGTATAATATCGCTGTATTTACAAAGGGTTGGTTTCAACACATTGAGAAATCAATATATACTCGAGTTGAAGCACAACACACTCATATTTATATACTTGTATTGAAGTACTCCAATATTTGTATGATTTTAAGCCCTGCACTGTGGGCACTTTGTACCTAGTATTAGTATTTATATTACATTTGTAACAACTGCAATACAAGGAACTGTCACGTTCCCTACTATTTATTTTTGGATACAATATATTATATCTCCTTGCTGCTTGTTTTGAGCTAATGCTATCCTATGAGTAGCCATTATTATAACAGCAACCTCAATTTGAAGTGGTTCTGTTCTCCCACACGTAACCATTAATTATTGCTTGAGGACTTCCGTCTGTCCTTTTATCAGTGACTAGTACCCTATTGTGTCCGCACAGTTTACTTTCCTGATTGTCTTATCTGATCACTATCCAAAGGTAATATAGTTAGACAATCAGGATAATATCCATTATTTTATCAACTCTTTTGTTGTTTTTATGTGTGTCAATTTGGGTCTCTTCTTTTAATTTATTTATTAAAAGTTATGTTTTAATTCTTTGTGTTCTCTCCTTTATTGTCTAGGCAAAGAGTGCTATTAGTGAAGCCTTTTTCTGTGGGTTTCTATTTCCCACAGTTTGTACTTTTATAAATATATATGTATATGCTGATACACATATTAACACATAAATATATATGTATATGCTGATACACATATTAACACATAAATATATATGTATATGCTGATACACATATTAACACATAAATATATATGTATATGCTGATACACATATTAACACATAAATATATATGTATATAAGCATATACATATATATTTACTGGAAACACACAGTTCCCATTAACCACAATGTAAAGGCAATGAGGTCTATTTATGAAATGTCTGTCGGACCTGATCTGACAGTGTGGATCAGGTCCGACAGACATCGCTGAATGTGGAGAGCAATACGCTCTCCGTATTCAGCATTGCACCAGCAGCTCTTAGTGTGAGCTGCTGGTGCAACGCCGCCCCCTGCAGGGTGTCAATCAACCTGATCGTACTCGATCGTGTTGAATTGCGGCAATACCTGTCCGCCTCATCAGAGCAGGCAGACAGGGTTTTGGAGCAGCGGTCTTTAGACCGCTGCTTCATAACTGGTGTTTCTGGCGAGCCTACAGGCTCACCAGAAACACGGGGCGTCAAGCTCCATCCGGAGCTTGATAGATAGGCCCCAATGTTTTTTTTCTTAACCACAAGAAATTTAAAGCCCCAAAAACTGTCTAGTGCAGTTGTTTTTTATTTTTTTTAAAAATGCTACATTTTTTAAAATAAAATACAAAAATGCCCTCTGGTTAATTTTCTGAGCACACCACTTCTAATCGCTGGTTAACTATCACGTGCCCGAAAAAGGTCAAATGGGCGCGCAATAATTTAGAGCTCCACTTGTAACTTGGCCCTTGATATTTTACATTTAATGCAATATAATGTGCATAGCCAAATAGAGGTTTAAAAATATTATTAATAATTGGCTATTAAAATATGACCCTATGGGTTTTCAGTTCACTGTTGGGACATAGATCCAGACACACAGAACAGTATTAAAAAGTCATCTTCAAAACAGAACTAATCAGCACAGGACTAACTCTAATGGTGAGTGTGAATGTTATCATTGTATGTTATCATTGTTTATTCATTAAAAATATTCCAAATGATAGGGAAAATGCCAAACAAGAAGTTTCCAAAACAAAGATTGCCCTTAAAATAATTGTCAGATGCATTTTTAATTGATATTAGTTGCTGAAATACTGAAAAAATAAGTGTAAAGTTTTATTCTCTATAAAGTAATGGGCACCACCAATCTCCCCTGCTAAGGTTTATTAGTGATTGGCATAAATGAGCTGTGTCTCTTAAATGTTAGATTTACTTTTTTCATAACATTTTAAAATCTGATAGATAGATAGATAGATAGATAGATAGATAGATAGATAGATAGATAGATAGATAGATAGATAGCTAGATGGATAGATAGATAGATAGATAGATGGATAGATAGATAGATAGATAGATAGATGATAGATAGATAGATAGATAGATAGATAGATAGCTAGATGGATAGATAGATAGATAGATAGATAGATAGACAGATAGATAATAGATTGGTAGATAGATAGACAGAATGACAGACAGAAAGATAGAGATAGATGATAGATAGATAGATAGATGATAGATAGATAGATAGATAGATAGATAGATTGATAGATGATAGATAGATGATAGATATAAAAATTGTACCCTAATGTTCTCCCTGTTATCAGCCTTCTTTTGTTTTATTTTATTTTTTTAGTCATATGTTATGTGATATTCTGTAACTGAAAAAAAAAAACCTAATCTCCTTGTGTACGTGATATTTGCAACTCAAAAAAATGTTTTTACCCTAACCTTTCGGTTTTATATATGCTTTAAAGAAAATGGCATATGATATTCTACAGCTGAAAAAATGTATCCTAATCTCATGAGTCATATGAAGTAAAAACATATAACTGAATCTCCCCGTTTAAATCTTGCTCTTTAAAAATAAAAAGTTATATGGTGCATGGTATAATGCAACTCAAATAAAAAATAACCTAACCTCTTTGTTTGAAATCTTTAAAAAAAAAATAATAATATGGTATGTGATATTTCTCAGTTAAAAATGTGCACTTATCTAACTGATTAAATCTTGCCTTTTATAAAATAATTAGTCTATGGTACGTGATTTTCTGCAACTAAAAATATATGTACACTATTCTCCATGGTTGAATTAAAACTACAAAAATCAGTTATATGGTCTTTAAAATTTTGCAGCTCAAAAAAGTATGTTAATCTGTCTGAATCAATTTTTTTTTTAAATGAGTCTTATGTATCTGATAATCTTCATCTGAAAAATGTACCACAATTTCCCTGTTTGAATCATATTTTTTTTAGCAATTTGTTATATGGTATATTGAAGACTCTATTCAGGTTTTGTCCTTTCTAGCTTTAATTATTTACACTGTTCTGTAACTTCTCTCAATGGGCAAGATTTACAAGTCGAGCGGCAAATCAGTTGCGAAAACACCACGTGCATTATGGCTTTGTCGCATTTGGGGTTGCACAGTTATTACAAGTTGCAAAACAACTTATTTTGCACACATTAAGTCGCGTAATCTAAACAGCCAAATTGCGTGCCTGTTTATGTATTTCCCATAGAAGTCAATGGAGAAGACAAATGGGAAAAAACACACAAAAACTGTAATATGTTTTGCAAAACCCTTGACGTATTCTCCTCGAAAAAGTGTACATGAAAATGCAAATATTTCATATTGCGAAAAAAAATTCGTAGCGGAATATGTTCTAGATATTTAAAAAAAAAAATGGTTCACTATATATGTGATGATTTTTGGAATGATATATCTATTTATAGCGAGATATGTAAATGATTATATATATCTATATATGTCTAGATATCTCGAGAACTATATGTGAATATCTCTTTGAAAATCCCTCTGAGATATTGTTTAATGTGCATTAGATTGAAATGTAAAAGCTTTTTATTATCTATATTGTCACATATGTCTTCACATGTAAGACCATGTTACTCTATGTATGTGTATGTATGTCAATGTAAAATCCTTGCATCAGCTTTTTTTCCCCCCGAGATCGCATATATTTGAACCCTTATAACTTTTGTGTGCAATATTTTTTTAAATAATTTTTATTAGACAGTGTTAATATGAGAGCAACTGTACTTTTTAATGTATTTTTGAAGTATTTAGCGAAATTTTTATGTTGCGTAAAACTGTTAACTACAGCTCTTCGAGCACGGAGAGGATTGTTGCATAAAAGGCGAATGCGCATGCGCAATCATGATTTTTCAAAACTTTTAATAGCTGCGCAATGGAAATTGATTGCAACCACATTGCGCACGGAAAACTCATAATGCACAACGTGTAATCTTTTATTGTTTTGTGTTTATGTTTAGAATATTACACTCTAATCTGGTCTAAATCTAATTTTCTTCTTTTGGCCATTGCATATCTATAAATTCTGCAATCAACCAATTTAGGGATAGATTAGTGATGCACTCACTTTAGTGAGCAAGCAATCGAAATAGGTTATTTTGCGGCTCTTTGCGTGTGATGGAAATAGCTTGCATATTAAAAGTAAACATGTTCAATTAAGCACAATCTAATTTTACGTGTGTCTGGTAAGCACAATTTCAGATATCTGGTTAGCTGTTTTGCAAGACTAAAAAGTTGCACAAAACACATAAAAATACATTTAACATTATAGTTACACTCCAAATAACAATGTCTGTTAAAAAGTATTAATGTATAAGATTTAAGGTTTGAGGCATGCAAACTACTTTAACATATATAAAGTTCCCTGTTCATCTGCAAACTATTCACTGCATTCTGGTACCTTCTCCTCTCCTGTAACTCTCTTTTGGTATGTGTATATGTACAGTATCTCACAAAAGTGAGTACACCCCTCACATTTTTGTAAATATTTTATTATATCTTTTCATGTGAAAACACTGAAGAAATTACACTTTTCTACAATGTAAAGTAGTGAGTATACAGCCTGTTAAAGAGTATACATCTGCTGACTGCCCCCTCAAAATAACTCACACACAGCCATTATTGTCTAAACCATTGGCAACAAAATGTCCAAATTGGGCCCAAAGTGTCAATATTTTGTGTGGCCACTATTATTTTCCAGCATTGCCTTAACCCTCTTGGGCATGGAGTTCACCAGAGCTTCACAGGTTGCCACTGGAGTCCTCTTCCACTCCTCCATGATGGCATCACAGAGCTGGTGGATGTTAGAGATCTTGTGCTCCCCCACCTTCTGTTTGAAGATGCCCCACAGATGCTCAATAGGGTTTAGGTCTGGAGACATGCTTGGCCAGTCCAATACCTCAGCTTCTTTAGCAAGGCAGTGGTCATCTTGGAGGTGTGTTTGGGGTCGTTATCATGTTGGAATACTGCCCTGCGACCCAGTCTCCGAAGGGAGGGAATCATGCTCTGCTTCAGTATGACACAGTACATGTTGGCATTCATGGTTCCCTCAATGAACTGTAGCTCCCCAGTGCCGGCAGCACTCATGCAGGTCCAGACCATGACACTCCCACCATGTTTGACTGTAGGCAAGACACACTTGTCTTTGTACTCTTCACCTGGTTGCCTCCCCACACGCTTGACACCATCTGAACCAAATTAGTTTATCTTGGTCTCATCAGACCACAGGACATAGTTCCAGTAATTGCCTGCTTGTCTTCAGCAAACTGTTTGTGGGCTTTCTTGTGCATCATCTGTAGAAGAGGCTTTCTTCTGGGATGACAGCATGCAGACCAATTTAATGCAGTGTGTGGCGTATGGTCTGAGCACTGACAGGCTGACCGCCCACCCCTTCAACCTCTGCAGCAATGCTGGTAGCACTCATACGTCTATTTCCCAAAGACAACCTCTCGATATGACGCTGAGCATGCCCACTCAACTTCTTCGGTCAACCATGGCAAGGACTGTTCTTAGTGAAACCTATCCTGTTAAACTGCTGTATGGTCTTGCCCACCTTGCTGCAGCTCAGTTTCACGGTCTTGGCAATTTTCTTATAGCCTAGGCTATCTTTATGTAGAGCAACAATTCTTTTTTTCAGATCCTCCGAGAGTTATTTGCCATGGGGTGCCATTTTGAACATCTAGTGACCAGTATGAGAGAGTGTGAGAGCGATAATACCAAATGTAACACACCTGCTCCCCATTCACACCTGAGACCTTGTAACACTAATAAATCACATAACACCGGGGAGGGAAAATGGCTAATTTGGCCCAATTTGGACATTTCCATTTAGGGGTGTACTCACTTTTGATGCCAACGTGTTGAGTTATTTTAAGGGGAAAGCAAATTTACACTGTTATACAGGCTGTACACTCACTAGTTTACATTGTAGCAAAGTGTTGTTTCTTCAGTGTTGTCACATCAAAAGATATAATAAAATATTTACAAAAATGTGAGAGGTGTACTCACTTTTGTGAGATACTGTATATTGAGCATATGATTTTAAGTTATTAAATACGCCCTGCATTTATTGCAATGTTATTCCCAATATCTTACCTGCTATTATTCTTAAATGTATAGCTGTTGTATGCCATAGCTTCAACCTCCTCCAAATATTACTGTCTTGTTTATCTTAACTTATCTCACAATGACCAGACCAGAATCTAACTTTCCAATTGGCCTTTTAAACTGTCTTTGACTTAGCAATCAACTAATTTAGTTGTACCCAGCTGACTGCCCTGCCTATATATTTAACAATAGCTTGGGCTGTGCATTGCACTGGGGGTGCATTGCCTGGTCAGTGTGCATTTTTACAACAGCATATGTTCACATTTCTGAAAAGAACATTTTAAAAGTGAGGCATTAAGATAAGAATTATACAATAATTCAACAAGGAATAGACAAGGGGCAAGACACAAGGCAAGTACTCTTGTAATTTTGTGTTTTAAGTATCTCATTGTTTCCTTATGCAAGTGCTGCTGTAATGATGTGGTTTATGTGTTTAATTGGATCCCACTTTTGTAAAAATGCTCAATATATTCATATTCCTTTTTGCTACCTCTTGCCCTTATAACAAACTACTTTACTCAATTACTCCTTCCCCTTCACCACCTGCTCTATTCATTAGCCCATCTCTCTTAAACTTACCTTACATTTGTAATCATGATCTTCACACATTCCGAAATTCCCTCTCTTTCCCCCTGCACCTCATCCCACTATCCCAATACTGCAAATCTGCATCTCACCTCATGTCACTCTCCCTCTTGCCCATACTAGCTGCTGGTGACATCTCCCCTAATCCTGGTCCCCAACAACTTCCTAGCCATGAACATCCATGTGTACCATTCCATAGACCCAGAAAACAAAACTCTGGTAACCTTACTCACCTTACTCTTGTATCTAAAGCCACTACCCCCTTCACTTGTGCACTCTGGAACTCTCACTCTATTTGCAACAAGCTTACTTCTACCCATGACCTCTTTATCTCCCACTCCCTCAACCTTCCGGCTCTCACAGAAACTTGTCTCTCTCCTTTAGACACAGCATTCACTGCTGCATTTTCACATGGAGGTCTCTACTATAGCTACACTCCTAGGTCTGGTAACAGGCAAGGAGGTGGTGTTGGAATTTTACTTTCCTCTCATTCCACCTTTCAACAAATACAACCCATCTCTTCTCTCAAATTTTCCTTATTTGAAACCCACATGATTGGTTTATTCTCTCCCCTCTCTATATGTGTTGCAGTCATATATTGCCCCCCCGGCTCCTCAACTCAATTCCTAGATCACTTTGCTGCCTGGCTACCTTAATTCCTTTCCTCAGACACCCCTGCCCTCATTCTTTGTGACTTCAACATCACTCTTGACAATCCCACTGCCTCTTCTGCAAAACAACTTCTGCAACTCACGTCCTCTTTTGGTCTGTTACAATGGACTGACTCTCCCACTCAAAAAAATGGTCACTCCCTTGATCTGATCTTTAGCTATCGATGCACTATTTCAAACTTCACAAACTCCCATTTTCCTCTTTCTGACCATCATCTCCTTACTTGCAACATCTCATCCCTGCCTTTAACTCTCCCTCCTTCTACCCATCACACCAAACTTTACAGAAGCATTGTGTCATTCGATCAGCAACAGCTCACTAGTTCTCTCAAACCTTTCCGTTCATCCATCTCCTCCTTTTCCTGCCCTGACCAATCTATCTGCCATTATAATTCCATCCTTACATCGGTCCTTGAAAATCCTATTATTGTATATATTCTGGTGTTTATGATCTTTATTGTTAAACATTTTCTGTCTTCATATTCATTAGATCCTTCTTATTTCTGTTTAGGAAGCTAAATGACTCTTTTTTTTCCTCACCTCTATCAACCTGCAATACTTGAGTCCATCTCTCATGTCTTCACCTTGGATAAGTTCTTATGAACTACACAATTCACTAAAGTCACTTTCCCCACCCTATACTAAATCATACAAACACTTTCAGAACTGCAAAGCTCCCACAATCCTAGACCCAGTAACTACGACTTTATTATTACTTCCTGAATGCTTTATCAATCAATTCAGAATAAGAACACAGACAACCTAATCTCTATTTATTGTAAATACAAAGCCACCTTCACTTGGGCACTCAGGAATCCATGTTCTGCTTACACTAAGCTCACTTCTATACAGGACTTTTAATTCCCATTCTCTCAACCTCCTGAATCTCACTGAAACCTGTCTCTATCTCTATCTTTCTCTCTCTCTCTCTCTCTCTCTCTCTCTCTCCCTCTCTCTCTCTTTCTCTTTCTCTTTCTCTCTTTCTCTCTCTCTCTCTATCTTTCTCTCTTTCTTTCTCTCTCTCTCTCTCTCTCTCTCTCTCTCTCTTTCTCTCTCTCTCTCTCTCAGACTCTGCTTCTACTGCTGCTAAAACATTTGGTGACCTTCAATTCCACCTAATTCCTAGGAGGTGGTGTTGGTATTCACCTCTCTCCCCATTGTTCCTTTAAACACATCAAAACATAAATATATAGAGCATACAGAAAGAGAAGCGCTCTACCGGAAACAAACAACAGCTCAGTAGCTTGTTCTATTGTGAGCTACCACCCAGGAGCAGCCTCTTTTAACCCAATTGTGCTTTTCACAGAAAATAACTTTCCTGAAGTATATCAGTCTGATCCGCTAAGTTAGGTCAGTCCAACTCCAAAATGCCAGGCAAATATCCTATAAACAAGGGAAATCGCAACCCCAAATGATTGTTTTTGCCTTCTGTGGGTCTCGTCAGTAAAGTGCAGCCATATACTACCTAAGCACATTGGGCAAGATATATATAATATTGTAATGCTTCTACTGGCTTGTATCAGTGACACTTGCTACTACTTTAAATTTATTTAATTTGAAGCTGTTGTCCTGTGCCCTAAAACAAAATCTGGCAGAACCAAATGAACCTATGAACAAATATGTTGGACGAAAATAAAGAATTAGTGTTTAGTCCAAAAAAAATGCTTTGTCTGTGCCCAGGTCTATAAACTTGTTTCCATCCTATTTATCAGTTTGTAACAGGAATATTTTAAAGTTATCTAATTATATTTTGAAATCAACTTTATTTAAATGCTCTTTAAAAATTGCAAATACTAATAAATAATTAAGAACATAACATAAATCTAATTTCAGACTAAATAATAAGTATTCACAATTTCTAATACACCTGTATGGAAACATATTTGCAATGAAATCTTACTGAATGTAACATTTTTATTCATATTATTTAGCCCTGTGCTTATTACAAAACCAAAAAAAAATAATAAAGCCTAGATTACGAGTTTTGCGTTAACAGGGGTGCGGTGCTAACAAGCAGTTTATGCTCACCGCTCACTTAAAGACAGCGCTGGTATTATGTGTTTTTTCAATCCCGCTGTTAACCGCAAAAAAGTGAGCGTAGAGAAAAATTTTGCTACACATCTCATCTCAATACCAGCGCTGCTTACGTTAGCGGTGAGCTGGTAAAACGTGCTCGTGCACGATTTCCCCACAGGAATCAATGGGGGAGAGCCGGCTGAAAAAAAAACACCTGCAAAAAAGCAGCGTTTAGCTCCTAACGCAGCCCCATTGATTCCTATGGGGAAATAAAAGTTATGTCTACACCTAACACCCTAACATGAACCTGAGTTTAAACACCCCTAATCTTACACTTATTAACCCCTAATATGCCGCCCCCAACATCGCCGACACCTACATTATATTATTAACCCCTAATCTGCCGCTCCGGACACCGCCACCACCTACATTATATGTATTAACCCATAATCTGCTGCCCCCAACATCGCCGCCACCTACATTATGCTTAACCCCTAATCTGCTGCCCCAACATCGCTGCCACCTACATTATATTTATTAACCCTAATCTGCCGCCCCCAACGTCGCCGCCACTATTCTAAATTTATTAACCCCTAAACCTAAGTCTAACCCTAACCTCCCCCTAACTTAAATATAATTTAAATAAATCTAAATAAAATTACTATCATTAACTAAATTATTCCTATTTAAAACTAAATACTTACTGTACCTATAAAATAAACCCTAAGCTAGCTACAATATAACTAATAGTTACATTGTATCTAGCTTAGGTTTTATTTTTATTTTACAGGCAAGTTTGTATTTATTTTAACTAGGTAGAATAGTTACTAAATGGTTATTAACTATTTAATAAACTACCTAGCTAAAATAAATACAAATTTACCTGTAAAATAAAACCTAACCTAAATTACACTAACACCTAACACTACACTATACAGACTAATTAATTCCCTAAATTGAATACAATTAAATAAAATTAGCTAAAGTACAAAAAAAACAAACTAAATTACAGAAAATAATAAACAAATTACAAGTTTTTTAAACTAATTACACCTAATCTAATCCTCCTAACAAAATAAAAAAGCTCCCCCAAAATAAAAAAATCCCTACCCTACACTAAATTACAAATAGCCCTTAAAAGGGCCTTTTGCGGGGCATTGCCCCAAAGTAATCAGCTCTTTTACCTGTAAAAAAAATTCCAAACCCCCCAAACATTAAAACCCACCACCCACACAACCAACCCTACTCTAAAACCCACCTAATTCCCCCTTAAAAAAACCTAACACTTACCCCTTGAAGATCACCTTACCGGGAGAAGTCTTCATCCAACTGGGCAGAAGTGGTCCTCCAGACAGGCAGAAGTCTTCATCCAAGCCGGGCAGAAGTGGTCCTCCAGACGGGCAGGAGTCTTCATCCAGACGGCATCTTCTATCTTTATCCATCCGGTGCGGAGCGGGTCCATCTTCAAGACAACCGACACAGAGCATCCTCTTCTTCCGACGGCTACGACTGAATGAAGGTTCCTTTAAATGATGTCATCCAAGATGGCATCCCTTCAATTCCGATTGGCTGATAGAATTCTATCAGCCAATCGGAATTAAGGTAGAAAAAATCCTATTGGCTGATGCAATCAGCCAATAGGATTAAGCTGGCATTCTATTGGCTGATTGGAACAGCCAATAGAATGCAAGCTCAATCCTATTGGCTGATTGGAACAGCCAAAAGAATGCAAGCTCAATCCTATTGGCTGATCCTATCAGCCAATAGGAGTTTTTCTACCTTAATTCTGATTGGCTGATAGAATTCTATCAGCCAAACGGAATTGAAGGGACGCCTTCTTGAATCTTGTCACTTAAAGATACCTTCATTCAGTCGTAGCCGTCGGAAGAAGAGGATGCTCCGCGTTGGATGTCTTGAAGATGGACCGCTCCGGACCGGATGGATGAAGATAGAAGATGCCGTCTGGATGAAGACTTCTGCCCGTCTGGAGGACCACTTCTGCCCGGTTGGATGAAGACTTCTTCCAGTCTGGAGGACCACTTCTGCCCGGTTGGATGAAGACTTCTCCCGGTAAGGTGATCTTCAAGGGGTTATTGTTAGGTTTTCTTTACTATTATAATTATTAGTTATATTGTAGATAGCTTAGGGTTTATTTTTCAGGTAAGTATTTAGTTTTAAATAGGAATTAATTAGTTAATGATAGTAATTTTATTTAGATTTATTTAAATTATATTTAAGTTAGGGGGGGTAGTGTTAGGGTTAGTCCCTAGGTTTAGGGGTTAATAACTTTAATATAGTGGCGGCGACATTGGGGGCGGCAGATTAGGGGTTAATAAATGTAGGTAGGTGGCGGCGATGTTTGGGATGGCATATTAGAGGTTAATAAAATTTAACTAGTGTTTGCGAGGCGGGAGTACAGCGGATTAGGGGTTAATATATTTATTATAGTGGCGGCGGTGTCCGGTTAGGCAGATTAGGGGTTAAACATTTTCTTTTAGTGTTTGCGATGTGGGAGGGCCTCGGTTTAGGGGTTAATAGGTAGTTTATGGGTGTTAGTGTACTTTTTAGCACTTTAGTTAAGAGTTTTATGCTATGGCGTTGTAGTGTAAAACTCTTTACTGACTTTAAAATGCTGTACCAGTCTTGACAGGAGAGGGTCTACCGCTCACTTTTTGTCAGACTCATAATACTGGCGATATGCAAGTCCCATTGAAAAAATAGGATACGCAATTTACGTAAGTGGATTTGCGGTATTTCCAAGTCTGTACCTGCAAGACTCGTAATACCAGCGGGCGTTAAAAAGCAGCGTTAGGACCGGCCAATGCTTCTTTTTAAGCCTAACGCAAAACTCGTAATCTAGGTGATATTTAGTAAAGTGTACCGTGCAGCTATGATAATAAATAATAATATATACTTTATAATATGATGTATCTATACTAAAAATTAAGTGGTTAGTGTGACCAAAGAATAAAGAAGTATAACATGTTTAATTTTTAATGGGATCTATTTAAACCATTGGAATAAATTTCACATTTAATCATTTAAAAAGCAATTAATATAAAAATCAATATTAAGGGCTCCATGTACTAAGCCGTCAATTAATCCGACATTGTAGATGCGGATAAACTCGCCGTTACTCGCCGCTGCCGAAATGGTGTCCGCTGTCACTATGTACTAAAAATCCACCCAGAAATAGACACGTCTAGCCCGCCGGGAGCAGTGGCAGATTATTGATAAATTTGACGCCTTGCTCGCCGCGACTAAGCTAATGTACTTAAATGTCAGTAGAATTGTATGGCCAATTATTAACACGTGACATGCAAGGTGTCAGAAACGTCATAGTAGTCGCGGGAAAAGAATTTGGCTACTGTAAAAGTGCAAATTTTCTAAACAACTTTATTATTGTTCCAAATGTTTTGAACAGTTACTAAAGTGCGTTATTTTTGTAATAATTATTTACAAATTTAATACGGCGACATTTCCAGTATTCTGTCTTCTAGACCGGATTTGCATCACACAGAGAAGAAACAAATACAGAAGTGTCTCCATAGCTGCTGAAATCAACAATGTAAGTGCAATGCTGATATTACTGCCTTTTATATATGTCTAGACTGGCGTCTACATTGACTTTCCTATTGTTTTGTACCTTGCCCGCCACCTGAAAGGTGGCGAGGCAAAAATAACGAGACGAAAATGTAGCGAGCCGATAAATAGATTTTTTAGTACATTAGATTATGGCGAGTTGGTGGTCAAATCTGTCTATTTACAGTGAAAAATGGAGAGGTAGCGAGGTTTGGCGGGTAAGTATGCTCGCAATTTTAAATATGTGGGTTTGAACATAATTGACAGCTTTGTACATATCAGTGTGCGAGTTTTGACGCAAAATTTTTGCAGGTAGCTCGCTGACTGCTTAGTACATGGAGCCCTAAGACCTTTAGATTGTAAAGTGCCTAATTTAAAAATCCATTTTCCTTCTTTTTTTAAAAGTTCTTTATGTGGATTCCCTCCCCTCCAATTTCCTTTACATTTGTCAATACCCATATAGAAAAAAATAGTCTAAATTGGCCGGATTGCATAAAGCAAATTGTTTGGGGACAGGTAGCTCTTTATTTCTATCAAGAGTGTGATGTTCAATATACCAGATGTGCTCTATGATTCTATCTCTAGTCTTTCAGATTCTCCCACTTACTGTTTCCCACATTTGCACTGTATCATGTATACACCATTCTTGTCAGTGCATCTAATTACATCTTCAACTTTATATGATTGACCTGTTACATTTGAAACAACATTTTTCTTTGATTGCTTTACAGAATTTACATGTGATACATGGAAAAAAACTCAAGTTTTTTTCTTTAATTCTGTTGGAGCTAAAATAGTTTTTAAATTTCTTGCTCTTTTAAATATGTGTGGCCTTTTTGTGAGTAGGGGGCCTAACTAATCTTTCTGGAGAATCCCCCATTGTTTTCTTAGGATTTTTTCTATCAAATTTGTATTGCTATTATATTGAGTAATAAAAGGAATAAAAGTATCATTTGGATATTTACTTTTTGATTTATTCTCAAAAGCAGCGTTATTGGAGCAATTCTTTTTTATTCTTAGACATGGCACTTTAGGGATGTTAACCTTCCACTTTTGATGGCAACAGCTCATTTTATGAATGTAACTATTAGCATTAACCTGTTTGAAATGCGTTTTAGTGTTTAATTTATTATTTTCAACAAAAATTTCTAGATCTAAAAACTTGGATATTTGTTCTACTTTTCTCACATGTGAATTTTAAATTAAAATTGTTCTTATTCAATGAACTGATAAATTCTTCAAAAAATCCCTCTGTTCCTCGCCAGATAATTATAATATTGTCTATGTAGCGTTTGTAGGTTACCAGGTTTGCTCCAAGTGGGTAGGAATTAATAAAATTATTTTCCCAAAAACCCATAAATAAATTAGCATAACTTGGAGCAAACTTGGCACCCATTGTTGTTCCCCGCTCCTGATTATAAAATTGTCCATCATATAAAAAAAAGGTATGAGTTGAAATTAAATTGATAATAAATTCTTTTTGTTCTGTATTTAGTGAAGAATCCTGTTCCAAAATTTGTTTTACTGCTCTTTTACCATCATTATGGTCAATACATGTGTAAAGCGATGTGACATTGCAGGTTGCTAAAATTAGACCATCTTCCCATGTTATATTTTCTATCAATCGTAAGACGTCATTGGAGTCTTTTAAATAGGCTGGTAGTGTTTTGACATATTTCTGCAAAAAGATATCTAAATACTCCGAGAGGTTAGAAGTGAGTGACCCAATCCCTGATATGATGGGCCTACCGGGGGGTTGGGAGAGGGATTTATGTATTTTTGGGAGACAATATATTAGAGGTATTTAAGGGAATTTGGGTAGGAGATATAGTCTTTCTTTTTCCGTTAGTATTTATTTTTCTTTTGCTAAGTGTAACATGATTTTTAATTCAGCTGAAAAACGGTTTGTAAGATTGTAATTTAATTTTTTATAGATAATAACATCACTCAATATATCATCACATATTTTATTGTAGTGGTCTTTGTCTAAAATAACAATCCCACCTCCCTTGTCCGCTGGTTTGATGATAACATCTGCACTTTGTTCTAATTCTTTAATTACTTAAATTGTTTATTAGACAAACTATTTTGTGTTACTTTTAAAACATTTTCTGTGATATTTTCAATATCCTTCAAAACAAGCTTTTCATAGGCCTCTAGAAAAGGTCCTTTCTCGTGTTTTGGATAGAAAGTGGACCTTTCTCTTAAATTAGTATGTATAAAGCTATTTTACCTATAAGTGATGTTTCTTCAATTTTACTGATGCAGATTTAATGAACCAACATTTTACAGTCAATTTTCTGATATATTTATGGGCGTCAATAAATGTAGTAATTTTGTCTAATTTGCTTGAAGGAGCAAATGAAAGACCCCTACTTAAGACTTCTTCATGTTCTTGACTTAATGTCATTTTGCTTAAGTTGGAAATCCTTTTATTTGTTTTCTTTATATCTTTCATACTCTTGTCTTTTTGTGTCTCCTGATTTCTCTTACCCCTTCTTCTGATGCCCTTCTTTTTCTTGGGCCTCTTTGTGGCAATTGTTTTGTATTTATAGTTGGGCCCACCCCTAAAAAAAGAGTCTGTTTTTTTACAATGGTAACCCCTGATGTACCTGGCCTACAGTCATTGATTTCATAATTTGTCAATGAAGCATATCTATTACTTAGTGTTAGCTCATCTTTGTTTTTTGTTGGAGTTTGATTGTATTGTCTATTTTGTATATTATTATGATGACTGTATCTCCTTGGGGTGTGTGAATTATTAATAGATCTTTAGTTATTGCCTTCCACTTTCTTCTAGTAGAATTGTGTGTTCTAGAATAGTTATGTGTCCATTCTGTTTGTGATTTTACCACATTATGATCTCTCATATAGTGTTGGCTATTATTATTATAATAGTATTGTTTTTTAAAAGGATGCCAGTTATTGGAGTAGTTACTTCTCACATTAATGAGAATTAGATAAATGCAATGAAGCACAAATAATCCCATAAGGGGCGCTTCCTAATAAACATATACCGTATATCAATAAAACAAACACAAAAACATACAAAAAAGTCAATTTTCCATATTCCAGAACAAGGCAGCTTTCTGTCAAAGGCCGGTCAAATCCTGGTAAATGATGATCTGTGAAAAAAAAACAAAGACGCCACAATGACCTAGTACCACCAAAACAAATGCTAATAAGAATGGAACAAGAAATTTACTTGCACAAAAACAAAAACATTGGGTGCATCACGTTTGTGAGTACATTTCTTGTTCCATTATTATTATCATTTGTTTTGAAGGTACTAGGCCATTGTGGTGCCTCTGTTTCCTTTTCATTGTGGCGCCTCTGTTTCCTTTTCACACTTCTAGTATTAATTCTTGGTTCTCTACCATTATTACCTGACTCAAAATGTCTATTATAATTATTTTCACTTTGGGTATGTGAGCCATATTTTTGTTTTCTGTGTTTGTATTCTCTCTCTGGGGTCTCCATTTATGCAATATATATTGATCCCAATCTGGTGTATTGATATGTGTTAGATAATCATCACAATCAATTTCAAATATTTTGAGTATAGTCTTCAAAATTTCTTCTTTTGTATCTTTTAAACGTTTTTTTATCTCTTTCTCACGGTTTATATATTCTGTGTTTTCTTTAAATTCTAGTAGTTGTTCTTCTAATTGTTTTATCTCCCTTTCTAGTTTATCTAGAATAGCTCCTCTATATTCCTTAATCAATTTCATTAGTCTAAACGAGGCTTCTTCCAGGATATTGTTCCACTTAATTTTGAATTCAATATCCTCTATTTTAAAACTGCACTCCTTTTTAGTTCTAAGGCCTCTAGGAACTCTCTTGCTTTCTTGATATTGATTGATAAAAATATATTCTGTCCTATGTTTCATCTCTAATAAAAAAATTTCTTCTAGCTCTTTCAAAAGATTACATAGATTGTTTAAATTTTCTATAGTAACAATAGTTTCTTTAGAAAAAACATTGTGTATACTTTTATATATTTCGTCTCTATATTTAAAGACATTTTGATCTGTCATATTTCTGCAGCACAATATCAAAGGAAGGGGTGAAGATGCAAAATAGAGAAGTTTGGAGAAAGATATCAGCGCGGGGTAAAATGTTACAAAGCTAATGGTGAAAACAGAGGATCCCTAAAACCTCTACAAATGCAATTGACAAAAAATACAAAAATACCCTCATAAAACCGAGAGAAAATACACTATAGCGATATAAAAATACAGCTTAAAGGACATTATATGACAGAAAATATGAGATTTTGTATAGGAATATAAATAAGAACAATTTCATCTGAAACTAACGTATCACATAGAAACAAAAACTGGTAAAGTGCAGTATCCAGATAAAACACAGTTAAAAAATAAAACATAAAAACATACACAAGTTAAAAATCATACAAGTTAAAAGTCCATGTCAGAATAGGGGATTGGAATCCAGCAGGTGTTACCTAAACAGGTATTTAGACAAGATGCTGGAATAAAGGAACAAAGTCTCAAATCACAAATTACGCAAGAACCAAATATTAAGGTGTATATTTCTTACTTACACCGGGAATGAGTCCTTGTCTTTATTTAGAACGATAGTCCCATGAGCAAAAGGTTTTTCCAAAGCATCCGTTGTGCTATCTCATTCAGAGTCACTCCTTGGTGGTTTTTCTGAAGATTTGAATGGTTAGTGATTCCGATCTCCACTGCACCTCTAGGACATATAGGACTACGGATGCTTGGATGGGACAATAACAGCAGGAATAGAGCAACGCGTTTCAGATGTAACTGGCCTTTTTCAAGCTCTAAAAGTAAAGTGGGGTTAAACTTAAGGGTTTCTTTCCATGTACCACATGCAAATCCTGTAAGCAATCAAAGAAAAAGAAAGAGTTTGTTTCAAATGTAACAGATCAATCATATAAAGTTCAAGATTTAATTAGATGCACTGACAAGAATGTTGTATACATGATACAGTGGAAATGTGGGAAACAGTACGTGGGAGAATCTAAAAGACCCCTAAGAGATAGAATCAGCGAGCACATCTGGTCTATTGAAAATCACACTCTTGAGAGAAATAAAGTGCTACCTGTCCCAAAACAATTTGCCCTATGCAATCAGGCCAATTTAGACTATTTCTTTCTATATGGGTATTGACAAATGTAAAGGAAATTGGAAGGGAGGGAATCCACATAAAGAACTTTTAAAAAAAGAAAGAAAATTGATTTTTAAATTAGGCACTTTACAACCTAAAGGTCTTAATATTGATTTTGATATTAAATGGACATTATACACTCATTTTTTTCTTTGCATAAATGTTTTGTAGATTATCTATTTATATAGCTCGTATTTTTTTTTTTTTGTTTTTTTTTTTAAAGTATAGTTTTGCTTATTTTTAAATAACATTACTCTGATTTTCAGACTCCTAACCAAGCCCCAAAAGTTTTAGGAGACTACCGTCAGCTACCTTCTCCAGCTTGCTACTGTTTGTGTAAAGGGTCTTTTCAAATGCAAAAGAAGGGGGAGGGGGGGAGTGTCTTATTTCCCACTTGCAGTGGGCTTTCCAACTACCTTTTCAACAGAGCTAAACTGAGAGCTTCTAAGTAAGTTTTTAAACAGTTTTATACTGGATTTTTATATCAGTATCTGTGCATCTTATTCTTTATAGTAGTGTCTATTACATGCAGTTATATGAAAATGAGTGTATAATGTCCCTTTAATTGCTTTTTAAATGATTAAATGTGAATTTTAGCATTCCCTTTTTTCCAATGGTTTAAATAGATCCCATTAAAGATTGAACATGTTATACTTCTTTATTCATTGGTCACAGTAACCACTTCCTTTTTAGTATAGATACACCATATTATAAAGTATATATTATTATTTATTATCATAGCTGCACAATACAATTTACTAAATATATTTTTTAACATTATTAGGTCTCCTACACACAGATAAGTCTGTTTAGAAATACTTTTTCATTAAGGATATATTTGCACTTTAACAATTTACATAACTAGATGATTCCAATTTTTTCCAATTTTATCTCCAAATTTTCTCACTTTTATTAAGATTTGCCTTATCTATTCTCACCATTTATTATTTAAAAAGATTTGTTTCATTGACACATATACTTTTTGTATTTTGAATGTATAACTTATAACCCCTTTTTTAATTTTTTATTTGTTCTGAATATGTTGATGTTGTTTATATTGCATGTGTTTAGGTATTAGGATTTGTAATAATGCACTGTTCTTGCTTATATACTATAATATTTATAAGCTACGAAATTCCCTTTTAACATTTTCTATATATATATATTATAATGCACCGCTAGATTATATATCACTAAATGTTTTTTCATTGATTAGTTTATATCGCCCTTCATTTGCATAAGCATCCGTAAATTAAGCAATAGGGGTGCATTACTTTTTAGAGCTTGAAAAAGGCCAGTTACGGCTGAAACGCGTTGCTCTATTCCTGCTGTTATTGTCCCATCCGAGCATCCGTAGTCCTAGAGGTCCTAGAGGTGCAGTGGAGATCGGAATCTCTAACCGTTCAAATCATCAGAAAAAACGCCAAGGAGCAACTCTGAATGAGATAGCAAAACGAACGCTTTGGAAAAAACCTTTTGCTCATGGGACTATCATTCTAACTAATGACAAGAACCCATTCCCGGTGTAAGTAAGAAATATACACCTTAAAATGTGGTTCTTGCGTATTTTGTGATTTGCAATTTTTTCCATTATTCCAGCATCTTGTCTAAATACCTGTTTAGGTGTCACTTGCTGGATTCCAATCCCCTATTCTGACATGGACATTTAAATTGTATGATTTTTAACTTGTGTATGTTTTTATGTTTTATTTTTTAACTGTGTGTTAACTGGTGTCAGGAACCTTGGGTTGGGTTGTATACCTTTAATTTCTTTCGCCCAATAACATCATAATGCCCCCTTTATAACACCTGTTCACAGTTCAATCACTGCTTAGTATTTTGTGTATTCACCTCTAAGTGTCACATTGTCTCCTAAGCTCAAATTGTTTTTGCTGCTTCAAGCAGCCTCTGGACAACTCTAACCGCATATCCTGCAAGTCTATTTTGTGTGAGCTCTCTGGAACTAATTCTACCATCTCCCCAAGTCGACCTCTTAAGCTGCAGGAATTGTCATTAACAGCTACAACGTTACCGGACATTCATATTCATTCTTAAACAAGGTACTGCTTTGTAAACCAACATCTGATACAATTAAAAGTACTTTGTCTCCCTTTAAATCTGCAGCGTTCACTGCCAGCTCGATCCGTGGGTTGTGACGTCACACGCCGCAGTCAGTTCCTACAACGCCAAACAAAAGTAAAACTCCTCCCATTCTAACTTTTGCAAACACGGAGCTACACTTAGCAGTGAACTGGCGACCTAGCACTTCCAAAAAAGTAAGTTCTGAGATTATACTGTTTGATGTTACCTATAACCTGAACTGTTACTCAATACCTACTTATTAGAAGCAACTTTAATAAGTATTATATCATGATCCAAACGGAGGTTTATGTTTCTCTTTTCCAATGATCTATAATCTGTCTGTTTCCTAAATATGTACAGATTAACTATGATCTCCATGATTGTATACCTATAAATACACTAAGATTTGTGGTGTCACTTCATATAGTGCTCATCTATTAATTGGTGTTACAAAATTATTATTTCTATAATCTAAGTTCTCTGATAGTTATAAAACTATACACTATTTTAAACTATTATCCAGATACCTAGTCCTAAGTGGAAATAGGATTATTACATAATACTAAGCCTGAAAAAGAAAAAAAAGGAAGTAAGCCAGTATGGACCATGCTTACCTTCCACAAATAGTGTACAACTTGAGCCAAAAGGCTGACCAGATGGGTCAAGCAATATTGGATTTGCAGGTTGAAAATCAGGTGTTGAGAGAATTAATCAAAGACACCAAGGATCAACGAGTCATTTCACCTGAACCACAGGTATGTTTACCGGAAGTATTCTCAGGTGAAAGAAGGAACTAGAGGCAGTTCAAAAATGCCTGTCATCTGCTGTACAACCTAAAACCTAACACTTACCCTAACGATAGGGTGAAGGTTCTCACCACCATCTCTTTCCTAAGGGCGGAACCCAGGCGATGGGCAGATCAATTATATGAGACCAATTCCCCTATTCTAAACTCATTAACGGATTTCTTCGAAGCATTGGATGAGTTGTATATGGAGGCTGACGTACAATTGACAGCTGAACAAAGAATGAGGAGTTTAAAACAAGGAAAGAAGCCAGTGGAAGACTATACAGCAGAGTTCAAGCTATATGCTTCAGACTCCTCTTGGAGTATGATATCACTCAGAAACCAATACAGGTTGGGATTATCTGAAAGCAAAAAAAACGAACTTGCACGAATAGAATTACCCCCCAGCCTAGAAGACCTCATAAAAATAGCCACACAAATAGACAGAAGATTGCGGAAAAGGAAGGCTGAAGGTACTCAGACAGACTCTTTGCCCAAGGCTCTTGCTTCCGGGTACACAACACAATCCACATCCTCTCCAGATGACACAACACCAATGGAGATTGGAGTACTTCGTGGACCACTCACTGCTGAGGAGAGATTACGAAGAAGGACAAAACAGTTGTGTATGTACTGTGCAAGTCCAAGCCATACTGTCACCGATTGTCCCACCCTACGCAGGAATAAAAAGGGTAAGTGCACGTATCTAAATAACTCTCACTATTCAGAGAAAGCACTTACTTATTGCAACCTCTCTTTTTTACTACAGTGGGACCTTAGAAGACTGAACACAGATGCCATTGTTGACTCAGGAGCCTTTGGCAACTTTATTGATTCTTCTACTGTAAATCCCTGTCTCTCATAGGTTATTGATGGCTCCACAATCACCAACGGTCCCATCACACATAATACAATACCCCTTCTTGTCACAACAGACAAGGGTCATTCAGAATATATAACATTCGATATTATTCCATCACCTCATTTTTCTGTGATTTTGGGACTACATTGGTTGCAATTGCATAATCCTACCATCGATTGGTCTACTTTTCAGTTGACATTCCGTTCACACTATTGTACCACTACTTGTTATCCACAACAAGTACTTCTACATTCTGCTACTGTAATAACAATACCTTAACCCTATAATGATTTTACAGAAGTTTTTAGCAAAACAGAAGCTGAAGCTCTACCACCTCACCAGGTATACGATTGCCCTATAGAGTTGATACCCGGTTCTACTTTACCCGTCGGGCATCTGTACCCTCTAAGCCAACCAGAACTTGACCATTTGAAGCAGTATTTACAGGACAATCTACGGAAAGGATTTATTCGTCCTTCTTCACCTGCTGCAGCGGGCATGTTTTTCGTAACAAACTTACGCCTAGATTTAGAGTTCTGCGTTAGCCATCAAAACCAGCATTAAGGGGTCCTAACGCTGCTTTTTACCGCCCGCTGGTATTTAGAGTCAGTCAGGAAAGGGTCTAACGCTCACTTTCCAGCCGCGACTTTTCCATACCGCAGATCCCCTTACGCCAATTGCGTATCCTATCTTTTCAATGGGATCTTCCTAACGCCGGTATTTAGAGTCTTGGCTGAAGTCAGTGGTAGAGCCTCTACCGACAAGACTCCAGCCGCAGAAAAAAGTCAGGAGTTAAGAGCTTTCTGGGCTAACGCCGGTTTATAAAGCTCTTAACTACTGTGCTCTAAATTACACTTACACCCATAAACTACCTATGTACCCCAAAACCGAGGTCCCCCCACATCGCCGCCACTCTAATATTTTTTTTTAACCCCTAATCTGCCGACCACACACCGCCGACACCTACATTATCCCTATGAACCCCTAATCTGCTGCCCCTAACATCGCCGACACCTACATAATATTTATTAACCCCTAATCTGCCCCCCCAACATTTCCGCTACCTTACCTACACTTATTAACCCCTAATCTGCTGACCGGACCTCGCCGCCACTATAATAAATGTATTAACCCCTAAACTGCCTCACTCCCACCTCGCAAACCGTATAATAAATAGTATTAACCCCTAATCTTCCCTCCCTAACATCTGCGACACCTAACCTCAAGTATTAACCCCTAATCTGCCGACCGGACCTCGCCGCTACTCTAATAAATGTATTAACCCCTAAAGCTAAGTCTAACCCTAACCCTAGCACCCCCCTAAGTTAAATATAATTTTATTCTAACGAAATAAATTAAATCTTATTAAAAAAATTAATCCTATTTAAAGCTAAATACTTACCTGTAATATAAACCCTAATATAGCTAAAATATAAATAATAATTACATTGTAGCTATTTTAGGATTTATATTTATTTTACAGGCAACTTTGTATTTATTTTCACTAGGTACAATAGCTATTAAATAGTTATTTACTATTTAATAGCTACCTAGTTAAAATAATTACAAAATTACCTGTAAAATAAATCCTAACCTAAGTTACAATTAAACCTAACACTACACAATCAATAAATTAATTAACTAAACTACCTATAATTACCTACAATTAAATCAACTAAACTAAATTACAAAAAAAACGAACACTAAATAACAAAAAAAAAAAAGATTACAAGAATTTTAAACTAATTACACCTACTCTAAGCCCCCTAAAAAAATAACAAAGCCCCCCAAAATAAAAAAATGCCCTACCCTTTTCTAAAATAAAAAGTTAACAGCTCTATTACCTTACCAGCCCTTAAAGGGGCTTTTTGCGGGGCATGCCCCAAAGAAATCAGCTCTTTTGCCTGTAAAAAAAACATACAATACCCCCCCAACATTACAACCCACCACCCACATACCCCTAATCTAACCCACCCAAACCCCCCTTAAAAAACCTAACACTAAGCCCCTGAAGATCTTCCTACCTTGTCTTCACCCAGCCGGGTACCATCCGATCCGTCCAGAAGAGGGTCCGAAGTCTTCATCCTATCCGGCCAGAAGAGGTCCTCCAAAGGGTCCGAAATTTTCATCCAGACGGCATCTTCTATCTTCTTCCATCCGGAGCAAAGCGGGTCTATCTTGAAGCAGCCGGCACGGATCCATCCTCTTCTTCCGCTGTCCTAACACCGAATAAAGGTTCCTTTAAATTACGTCATCCAAGATGGCGTCCCTCGAATTCCGATTGGCTGATAGGATTCTATCAGCCAATCAGAATTAAGGTAGTAAAAATCTGATTGGCTGATTGAATCAGCCAATCGGATTCAAGTTCAATCGGATTGGCTGATCCAATCAGCCAATCATATTGAACTTGCATTCTATTGGCTGTTCCGATTATTATTATTTTAACTAGGTAGCTATTAAATAGTAAATAACTATTTAATAGCTATTGTACCTAGTTAAAATAAATACAAAGTTGCCTGTAAAATAAATATAAATCCTAAAATAGCTACAATGTAATTATTATTTATTTTACAGGTAAGTATTTAGTTTTAAATAGGATTAATTTTTTTAATAAGAAATAATTTATTTCGTTAGAATAAAATTATATTTAAAAATTCAAGAAATATACGGTGGGGAAGCAACTGCTAGAGTTAATATTGATAAATGGGTACCTCCAAAATCCTTATATTAGGATACCCTCAAGTAGAAAATGGTGCAGACCCTTTAATTATTTGTAATGAGATTAATAAGAAAGAAAATCCTGAAATATAATTCAAGACAAAAGACAGGGAATTCAGCACTCTTTTATGAAGAAATTTATTAACTCAAATATAATAATAGTATATCCTGAAATTGCTTAGGCCGCAAAGGACAGGAGAGCGGTACCTTCACACAAAATGTATGATGATTTACCATCTAAATTATTATATACAAAGATACCTGTCTTTTGTCTTGAATTATATTTCAGGATTTTCTTTCTTATTAATCTCATTACAAAAATTATATTTAACTTAGGGGGGTGTTAGGGTTAGGGTTAGACTTAGCTTTAGGGGTTAATACATTTATTAGAGTAGCGGCGAGGTCCGGTCGGCAGATTAGGGGTTAATACTTGAGCAAGATAGTTCCTTCTATTTTACCCGGGAAGCCAGGGGGGAGAGATGTAAGTAATTGCGTGTAAGGCCTTAACATGAGATCTGGCAGTTCATAGCAATTGAAGAAAGCTATATAGTTTCAGAGAAAAAGTTGGATAATCCGTTTGATGTTACTTTTAGAGAGCCAAATATACCAGTATATATGATGGATTGTAGAGTGTTCTCATGATAATTAGCAGATTAAGCTAACATTACTCTGAGCTCCATTTTTTCCTGTCTGCCATGGCTGCCGTCCAGACACGCCCCCCTAAGTAAGTTTTTAAACGGTTTTATACTGGATTTTTATAACAGTATCTGTGCAACTTATTCTTTATAGTAATGTCTATTACATGCAGTTATATAGAAATGAGTGTATACTGTCCCTTTAATTGCTTTTTAAATGCATTTCCTTTTTTCCAATAGTTTAAATAGATCCCATTAAAGATTAAACATGTTATACTTCTTTATTCATTGGTCACAGTAACCACTTCATTTTTAGTATAGATACACCATATTATAAAGTATATATTATTATTTATTATCATAGCTGCACGATACACTTTAGTAAATATATTTTTTAACATTATTAGGTCTCCTACACACAGATAAGTCTGTTTAGAAATACTTTTTCATTAAGGATATATTTGCACTTTAACAATTTACATAACTAGATGATTCCAATTTTTTCCAGTTTTAGCTCCAAATTTTCTCACTTTTATTAAGATCTGCCTTATCTATTCTCACCATTTATTATTTAAAAAGATTTGTTTCATTGACACATATACTTTTTGTATTTTGAATGTATAACTTATAACCCCTTTTTAATTTTTAATTTGTTCTGAATATGTTTAAGTTGTTCATATTGCATGTGTTTAGGGATTAGGATTTGTAATAATGCACTGTTCTTGCTTATATACTATAATATTTATAAGCTACGAAATTCCCTTTTAACATTTTCTCTATATATTATAATGTACCGCTAGATTATATATCGCTAAATGTTTTTTCAACGATTAGTTTATATCGCCCTTCATTTGCATAAGCATCCGTAAATTAAGCAATAGGGGTGCATTACTTTTTAGAGCTTGAAAAAGGCCAGTTACGGCTGAAACGCGTTGCTCTATTCCTGCTGTTATTGTCCCATCCGAGCATCTGTAGTCCTAGAGGTCCTAGAGGTGCAGTGGAGATCGGAATCGCTAACCGTTCAAATCATCAGAAAAAAACACCAAGGAGCGACTCTGAATGAGATAGCATAATGGACGCTTTGGAAAAAACCTTTTGCTCATGGGACTATCGTTCTAACTAATGACAAGAACCCATTACCGGTGTAAGTAAGAAATATACACCTTAAAATGTGGTTCTTGCATATTTTGTGATTTGCAATTTTTTCCGTTATTCCAGCATCTTGTCTAAATACCTGTTTAGGTGTCACCTGCTGGATTCCATTCCCCTATTCTGACATGGACTTTTAACTTGTATGATTTTTAACTTGTGTATGTTTTTATGTTTTATTTTTTAACTGTGTGTTAACTGGTGTCAGGAACCTTGGGTTGGGTTGTATACCTTTAATTTCTTTCACCCAATAACATCATCACACCCCCTTTATAACACCTGTTCACAGTTCAATCACTGCTTAGTATTTTGTGTATTCACCTCTAAGTGTCACATTGTCTCCTAAGCTCAAATTGTTTTTGCTGCTTCAAGCAGCCTCTGGACAACTCTAACCGCATATCCTGCAAGTCTATTTTGTGTGAGCTCTCTGGAACTAATTCTACCATCTCCCCAAGTCGACCTCTTAAGCTGCAGGAATTGTCATTAACAGCTACAACGTTACCGGACATTCATATTCATTCTTAAACAAGGTACTGCTTTGTAAACCAACATCTCATACAATTAAAAGTACTTTGTCTCACTTTAAATCTGCAGCGTTCACTGCCAGCTCGATCCGTGGGTTGTGACGCCATACGTCGCAGTCAGTTCCTACAACGCCAAGCAAAAGTAAAACTCCTCCCACTCTATCTTTTGCAAACACGGAGCTACACTTAGCAGTGAACTGGCGACCTAGCACTTCCAAAAAAGTAAGTTCTGAGATTATACTGTTTGATGTTACCTATAACCTGAACTGTTACTTAATTCCTACTTATAAGAAGCAACTTTAATAAGTATTATATCATGATCCAAACGGAGGTTTATGTTTCTCTTTTCCAATGATCTACAATCTGTCTGTTTCCTAAATATGTACAGATTAACTATGATCTCCATGATTGTATACCTATAAATACACTAAGATTTGTGGTGTCACTTCATATAGTGCTCATCTATTAATTGGTGTTACAAAACTATTATTTCTATAATCTAAGTTCTCTGATAGTTATAAAACTATACACTATTTTACACTATTATCCAGATACCTAGTCCTAAGTGGAAATAGGATTATTACATAATACAAAGCCTGAAAAAGAAAAAAAAGGAAGTAATCCAGTATGGACCCTGCTGACCTTCCACAAATAGTGTACAACTTGAGCCAAAAGGTTGACCAGATGGGTCAAGCAATATTGGATTTGCAGGTTGAAAATCAGGTGTTGAGAGAATTAATCAAAGACACCAAGGATCAACGAGTCATTTCACCTGAACCACAGGTATGTTTACCATAAGTATTCTCAGGTGAAAGAATGAACTACAGGGAGTTCAAAAATGCCTGTCATCTGCTGCACAACCTAAAACCTAACACTTACCCTAACGATAGGGTGAAAGTTCTCACCACCATCTCTTTCCTAAGGGCAGAACCCAGGTGATGGGCAGATCTATTATATGAGACCAATTCCCCTATTCTAAACTCATTAACGGATTTCTTCGAAGCATTGGATGAGTTGTAGGAGGCTGACGTATGATTGACAGCTGAACAAAGAATGAGGAGTTTAAAACAAGGAAAGAAGCCAGTGGAAGACTATACAGCAGAATCAAGCTATATGCTTCAGACTCCTCTTGGAGTATGATATCACTCAGAAACCAATACAGGTTGGGATTATCTGAAAGCATAAAAGACAAACTTGCACGAATAGATTTACCCCCCAGCCTAGAAGATCTCATAAAAATAGCCACACAAATAGACAGAAGATTGCGGGAAAGGAAGGCTGAAGGTACTCAGACAGACTCTTTTCCCAAGGCTCTTGCTTCCGGGTACACAACACAATCCACATCCTCTCCAGATCACACAACACCAGTGGAGATTGGAGTACTTCGTGGACCACTCACTGCTGAGGAGAGATTACGAAGAAGGACAAAACAGTTGTGTATGTACTGTGCAAGTCCAAGCCCTACTGTCACTGATTGTCCCACCCTACGCAGGAATAAAAAGAGTAAGTGCACGTATCTAAATAACTCTCACTATTCAGAGAAAGCACTTACTTATTGCAACCTCTCTCTTTTACTACAGTGGGACTTTAGAAGACTGAACACAGATGCCATCGTTGACTCAGGAGCCTTTGGCAACTTTATCGATTCTTCTACTGTAAATCCCTGTCTCTCATAGGTTATTGATGGCTCCACAATCACCAACGGTCCCATCACACATAATACAATACCCCTTCTTGTCACAACAGACAAGGGTCATACAGAATATATAACATTCAATATTATTCCATCACTTAATTTTTCTGTTATTTTGGGACTACATTGGTTGCAATTGCATAATCCTACCATTGATTGGTCTACTTTTCAGTTGACATTCCGTTCACACTATTGTACCACTACTTGTTATCCACAACAAGTACTTCTACATTCTGCTACTGAAGTAATAAAGATACCTTAACCCTATAATGATTTTACAGAAGTTTTTAGCAAAACAGAAGCTGAAGCTCTACCACCTCACCAGGTATATGATTGCCCTATAGAGTTGATACCTGGTTCCACTTTACCCGTTGGGCATCTGTACCCTCTAAGCCAACCAGAACTTGACCATTCCAGCCGCGACTTTTCCATACCGCAGATCCCTTACGCCGATTGCGTATCCTATCTTTTCAATGGGATCTTCCTAACGCCGGTATTTAGAGTCTTGGCTGAAGTGAGCGGTAGAGCCTCTACCGACAAGACTCCAGCCGCAGAAAAAAGTCAGGAGTTAAGAGCTTTCTGGGCTAACGCCGGTTTATAAAGCTCTTAACTACTGTGCTCCAAAGTACACAAACACCCATAAACTACCTATGTACCCCTAAACCGAGGTCCCCCCACATCGCCGCCATTCTAATAAAATTTTTTAACCCCTAATCTGCCGACCGCACACCGCCGCCACCTACATTATCCCTATGAACCCCTAATCTGCTGCCCTTAACATCGCCGACACCTACATAATATTTATTAACCCCTAATCTGCCCCCCCAATGTCGCCGCTACCTTACCTACACTTATTAACCCCTAATCTGCCGACCGGACCTCGCCGCCACTATAATAAATGTATTAACCCCTAAACCGCCTCACTCCCGCCTCGCAAACCCTATAATAAATAGTATTAACCCCTAATCTGCCCTCCCTAACATCTGCGACACCTAACTTCAAGTATTAACCCCTAATCTGCTGACAGGACTTCGCCGCTACTCTAATAAATGTATATAATAAATGATTAGGGGTATGTGGGTGGTGGGTTGTAATGTTGGGGGGGGTATTGTATGTTTTTTTACAGGCAAAAGAGCTGATTTCTTTGGGGCATGCCCCACAAAAAGCCCTTTTAAGGGCTGGTAAGGTAATATAGTTGTTAACTTTTTATTTTAGAATAGGGTAGGGCATTTTTTTATTTTGGGGGCTTTGTTATTTTTTTAGGGGGCTTAGAGTAGGTGTAATTAGTTTAAAATTCTTGTAATCTTTTTTTTTTGTTATTTAGTTTAGTTGATTTAATTGTAGGTAATTGTAGGCAGTTTAGTTAATTAATTTATTGATAGTGTAGTGTTAGGTTTAATTGTAACTTAGGTTAGGATTTATTTTACTGGTAATTTTGTAATTATTTTAACTAGGTAGCTATTAAATAGTCAATAACTATTTAATAGCTATTGTACCTAGTTAAAATAAATACAAAGTTGCCTGTGAAATAAATATAAATCCTAAAAGAGCTACAATGTAATTATTATTTATATTGTAGCTATATTAGGGTTTATTTTACAGGTAAGTATTTAGCTTTAAATAGGATTAATTTTTTTAATAAGAAATAATTTATTTTGTTAGAATAAAATTATATTTAACTCAGGGGAGTGTTAGGGTTAGGGTTAGACTTAGCTTTAGGGGTTAATACATTTATTAGAGTAGCAGCGAGGTCCGGTCGGCAGATTAGGGGTTAATACTTGAAGTTAGGTGTCGCAGATGTTAGGGAGGGCAGATTAGGGGTTAATACTATTTATTATAGGGTTTGCGAGGTGGGAGTGCGGCGGTTTAGGGGTTAATACATTTATTATAGTGGCTGCGAGGTCCGGTCGGCAGATTAGGGGTTAATACGTGTAGGTAAGGTAGCGACGACATTGGGGCGGCAGATTAGGGGTTAATAAATATAATATAGGGGTCAGCGATGTTGTGGGCAGCAGATTGGGGTACATAGGTATAATGTAGGTGGCGGCGGTGTCCGGAGCAGCAGATTAGGGGTTAATAATAAAATGCAGGGGTCAGCGATAGCGGGGGCGGCAGATTATGGGTTAATAAGTGTAAGGTTAGGGGTGTTTAGACTTGGGGTACATGTTAGAGTGTTAGGTGCAGACTTAGAAACTGTTTCCCCATAGGAAACAATGGGGCTGCGTTAGGAGCTGAACGCTGCTTTTTTGCAGGTGTTAGGCTTTTTTTCAGCCCAAACTGCCCCATTGTTTCCTATGGGGGAACGTTTTTCCAGCTAGCCGCTACCGTAAGCAACGCTGGTATTGAGAGTTGAAGTGGCGGTAAATATGCCTGTACACTCCCTTTTTGGAGACTAACGCAGCCCTTCAGAGAACTCTCAATACCAGCGTTATTTAAAAGGTGCGGGGAAAAAAAAACACGCGTAGCTAACGCACCCCTTTTTCCGCAAAACTCTAAATCTAGCCAAAAGATTCCACTTTGAGACCAATAATCGACTATCGTGAGTTGAACAAACGCACAGTCAAGAATCGTTACCCGCTTCCATTAATCCCGGAACTGATTGAACGACTTACTAACGCCACAATATTTACCAAGCTTGATTTACGCTGTGCTTACAACCTTATACACATAAGACAAGGTTACTAATGGCTAACTGCATTCAGAACCAGGTATGGTCTTTTTGAATATTTGGCCTGTGTAATGCCCCAGCAGCATTCCAACATTTTATCAATGACATCTTCCGTGACCTACTGGACATCTGTATGGTGGTGTACCTAGATGATATCCTAATCTACTCCAACTCTATCTCAGAACATATCAAACACGTCCGCTGGGTTTTGGCTAGATTAAAAGTGCACAAACTATACGCAAAACCGGAAAATTGTTCATTTCATAAAACCTCAATTTCTTTCCTAGGTTATACTATTTCCTCGTCTGGTATTCAGATGCAAACAGAAAAGGTGGATTCTGTAAGAAATTGGCCAATACCAACAAATATTGTTGGTATTGTTGGTATTGTTGTGAAACCCCTTACACAACTCACTGGTTCATCTATTACTTTTACTTGGTCACATGATCATTCAGGGATCTTTCAACATTTAAAATGTTGTTTCACTTCTGCTCCAATTTTAAGATTCCCAAATGTAAACCTACAATTCGTGATGGAGGTAGACTCTTCAGACTACGTGATAGGAGCAGTGTTGTCACAACGTACTGCACCAACTGAACCCTTGCATCCAGTATCTTTTTTCTATAAGATCATGTCACCAGCAGAGAAAAACTACGCAATTGGAGACAAAGAACTACTAGCGATTAGAAGATCTCTCAAATTTTGGAGACATCTGTTAGAAGGCGCTCTACATCCCATACTAGTATATACAGATCATAAAAATTTACAATACCTCCAAAACAACAAAACACTTTCTGCTCATCAGGTATGATGGAGCTTATACTTTGCCAGGTTTGACTTCCAGATCATCTACCATCCTGCTTGCAAAAATGGCAAAGCAGATGCACTCTCTAGACATCTACTCAACTCTCCAGAAACACCATCTCCCTCTTCCATCATTCCTGCTGAACGATTCATTGGGATCACTTCAGACTTTCTCACAGAAGTCAGAAATTTGTCTAAACTCCTAACTCCTGCCACCGACACTTAAACAATCAACAAAGATGGAATTCATTACTACAATGATCGAATTTTTCTACCAAATGATTTACGACCAAAAATTCTAGCACAGCATCATGATTCTCCGTTAGCTGGTCATACAGGTGTAAAGTGTACTCTAGAATTACTATCAAGAACCTTCTGGTGGCTAAAGATGAAGACTACAGTTTCAGAATACGTGAAGAGTTGTGTTACATGTCAGACGTCTAAGACTGAAAGAAACTCTCCATACGGTCTTCTCATGCCTCTACCTGTTTCTAACAAACCTTGGCAACAAATTGGTATTGATTTTATTGTTGAGTTACCCCCTTCGAAGAATCAAACTACAATAATGGTAGTCATTGATACCTTTACTAAAATGGCACATTTTCTACCGTACTACAAGTTACCCACTTCGTTAGAAACTGCCACATTATTTTTGGAAAACATTTTAAAATTGCATGGTCTACCCTCTATTGTCATATCCGATAGGGGTTCTCAATTTACCTCTCGTTTCAGGAAGAATCTCTGTCACTCTCTAAAGATCAAGCATCATTACACCACTTTTTTTCACCCTCAGGCAAACGGACAGACAGAACGATTGAACCAATGGATAGATGAGTATTTAAGATGTTTTTGTTCTTATCAACAAAATGATTGGGTCAAATTCCTACCTTATGCGGAATATGCATATACTAATCTAACTAATATATCAACTAAACTTTCCCCATTCTATGCTAATTATGGTTTTCACCCTAATTTCACCTCCATCTCTTCAATGCCATCAGACTCTCCACTGATTAATAAATTCAATAACACCATCCTGGACAATTTCAGATTCATCAAAGAGAATATCACAAAAGCCCAACCTACTTAAAAAGAGTACTAAGACTTACAACGTAAGAAACCGCCAGAATACAGAATTGGTGACCAAGTTTGGCTTTCGACAAAAAACCTGAAAATTCACGTACCCAGTAGAAAATTAACTCAAAAATTCTGTGGACCCTTTCCTATCACAAAAGTCATAAATGAGAACACAGTCACTTTAGAGTTGTCTACCTCCATGAAAATCCACCCTACTTTCCACGTCTCATTACTCAAACCATACACCCCAACCAGATCTTTGGTACCAGTACTACCCACCTCTCTGGCACCTTCAGATTTGGATGTCTTCGAGGTTCAATGCATACTTGACTCTCGATATTGTTAAGGAGTTCTTCAGTATTTGGTCAGATGGAAGAATTTCTCTGAGGAGGAAGATAGTTGGGAACCTTCTTCTAATCTGTCAGCACCTCAATTGGTTTTCCAATTTCACAGGAGGAACCCTGATCGTCCCAGACCTCAAGCTGTGGATCAGCTTGCTTGAGGAGGGGGTCATGTCAGGAACCTTTGGTTGGGTTGTATACCTTTAATTTCTTTCACCCAATAACATCATCATGCCCCCTTTATAACACCTGTTCACAGTTCAATGACTGCTTAGTATTTTGTGTATTCACCTCTAAGTGTCACATTGTCTCCTAAGCCCAAATTGTTTTTGCTGCTTCAAGCAGCCTCTGGACAACTCTAACCGCATATCCCGCAAGTCTATTTTGTTTGAGCTCTCTGGAACTACTCCTACCATCTCCCCAATTCGACCTCTTAAGCTGCAGGAATTGTCATTAACAGCTACAACATTACAGGACATTCATATTCATTCTTAAACAAGGTACTGCTTTGTAAACCAACATCTGATACAATTAAAAGTACTTTGTCTCACTTTAAATCTGCAGCATTCACTGCCAGCTCAATCCGTGGTTTGTGACGTCACACGCCGCAGTCAGTTCCTACAACACCAAGCAAAAGTAAAACTCCTCCCACTCTATCTATTGCAAACACGGAGCTACACTTAGCAGTGAACTGGCGACCTAGCACTTCAAAAAAAGTAAGTTCTGAGATTATACTGTTTGATGTTACCTATAACCTGAACTGTTACTCAATTCCTACTTATAAGAAGCAACTTTAATAAGTATTATATCATGATCCAAACGGAGGTTTATGTTTCTCTTTTCCAATGATCTACAATCTGTCTGTTTCCTAAATATGTACAGATTAACTACACCCTGTTCCAAATTATTATGCAAATTCTATTTCAGTGTCACAAAGATTATTATTATTTTTTTCAGTTTAACTCGTGGATGGCATTGTGTCTCAGGGTTCTTTTGATCACTGAAAACAATCTCGGACACATGTGATAATTAGATTACCAAGTGAGCTCAATTAAAGGAAAAACTACTAAAGGAGGGTGTTCCACATTATTAAGCAGAGAACCATTTTCAAGCAATATGGGGAAGAAAAAGTATCTCTCTGCTGCCGAAAAGAGTGAAATAGTTCAATGCCTTGGATGAGGTTTGAAAACATTAGATATTTCACGAAAACTTAAGCGTGATCATCGCACTATTAAGAGATTTGTGGCTGATTCAGAGCACAGACGGGTCTGTGCAGATAAAGGCACATTGAGGAAGATTTCTGCCAGATCCATGCATCGGATCAAGAGAGCAGCTGCTAAAATACCATTACATAGCAGCAAACAGATATTTGAAGCTGCTGGTGCCTCTGGAGTCCCACGGACATCAAGGTGTAGAGTCCTCCAGAGTCTTGCAACTGTGCATAAACCTTCCATTCAGCCACCACTAACCAATGCTCACAAGCAGAAATGGCTGCATTGGGCAGAAAAATACATGAAGACTAATTTTCAAAGAGTCCTGTTCACTGATGAGTGCCATGCAACCCTGAATGGTCCAGATGTATGGAGTAGTGGATGGTTGGTGGACGGCCACCCTGTTCCAACAAGGCTGAGACGTCAGAAGGGAGGTGATGGAGTCATGTTTTGGGCCGGAATCATGGGAAGAGAGCTGGTGGGCCCCTTTAGGGTCCCCGAAGGTGTAAAGATGACCTCTGCAAAGTATGTGGAGTTCCTAACTGACCACTTCCTTCCTTGGTACAGAAGGAAGAACTATGCTTTCCATAATAAAATCATCTTCATGCATGACAATGCACCATCTCATGCTGCAAAGAATACCACTGCATCAATGGCTGCTATGGGGATAAAAGGAGAGAAAGTCATGGTGTTGCCTCCATCCTCCCCTGACCTCAATCCTATTGAGAACCTTTGGAGCATCCTCAAGCAAAAGACCTATGAGGGTGGGAGGCAGTTTACATCCAAACAGCAGCTCTGGGAGGCTATTTTGACATCTTGCAAACAAATTCAAGCAGAAACTGTCCAAAAACTCACAAGATCAATGGATGCAAGACTTGTGAAGCTGCTATCAAATAAGGAGTCCTATGTTAAAATGTAATGTGACCTGTTAAAATGTTTAAAAAGTTAAAATGTTGTTCAAAGTTTAATTGAAATAGCTTTCGATTTCAGTAAATATGCTGCAAACACAACAAATGACAATTTTCAGTTCTTTACAACCTATAAAGTGTTTTGAAACTTAGTGTGCGTAATAATTTGGAACAGTGCATTTTAAGTTTTTTATTTTGAAAAAAAATACTGTTAACATTAGGAGGTTTGTTCAATAAAATTTAAATTGTACTCTTAATAGTTGATAACATGAGAATTATGCTGACTGTTGATTGCATCAATTATTTAGGTAAATGAGAAAGATATCATTGGCATAATAATTTGGAACAGGGTGTACGATCTCCATGATTGTATACCTATAAATACACTAAGATTTGTGGTGTCACTTCATTGTGCTCATCTATTAATTGGTGTTACAAAACTATTATTTCTATAATCTAAGTTCTCTGATAGTTATTAAACTATACACTATTTTACATTATTATCCAGATACATAGACCTAAGTGGAAATAGGATTATTACAACTGGATACTGCACTTTACTGGTTTTTGTTTCTATGTGATACATTAGTTTCAGATTAAATTGTTCCTATTTATATTCCTATACAAAACCTCATATTTTCTGTCATATAATGTCCTTTAAGATGTATATTTTATAGCGCTATGGTGTTATTTTCTCTCTGTTTTATGAGGGTATTTTTGTATATTCGCTTTATTGCAGTGGTCTGGAACCAAACATGTATTATCTCCAAGGTATGCCTGTATATGTATTCACAGACACATATATACACATATAGATTACATAAGGAGTGCTTACTTATTGTGCTCCAGCAAATGGTTATATTTGCCCCTTTACTGGTGCCCTATAAATAACCAGCCATTACAAGTGGCTGGATATTAATACCACAAGCTTGCAGTAGCAATTAGCACTGAAAACATTAACTAGAGGCCAGACCTATGGTTAATTTTATTAAAGTGTCCCAACTGCTCCCCCCCAAAAAAAATAAAAAAAATAATCTGTAATGCCTTTTTTTTTTTTTTTTTTTACTGCACTAGGCATTTTTTGTGGGCTATAGTTGGCAGCAGTCAGGTGTTAGAAAAAAAACAGCACTGAAAAGTTCCTTTATATTGCGGTCTTTGGTAACTGTGTCTTATATATATAACTTTCCCATTTCACTGCGCAAGTTCTCATGCCGTGTTTTATGGGATGGGAAAGAGGCTCGCATTAGAGTCTATGGAAGCGTGCTCTTGTGAGCGCAATGCCTCAGTGCAATGCAAACGCGAGGTCACGTTCACATTGCACCTCACTTATAATACCAGCACATATTTGCGAGAGTTGGTATTACTAAGTTGAGCTCAGATATCACTATTGCGGAATGTAACCCATAAACACATAAATACATATGTATACTTATATATATGTGCATTGGAGCCCTTTGCAGTCAAGTAGTTGAAAACATGAAAAAGCATATTTATGCAATATTTATATTTAATAAAGTGTTTAATTGTGTTTGTTCTGTAAATATGTTGCATTCTAATGTTCTGCACATGGCAGAATATGTTCTATGTATTTTTAAATAGATTTTCCTATATTTATCTGTATATTTCTATACCCATATATAATCATCTATAAATATATCTATAGATATATATTGTACCAAAATACCATCAGATATATGTAGAAATATGTATTTAAAGGACCAGTCAACACATTAGATTTGCATAATCAACAAATGCAAGATAACAAGACAATGCAATAGCACTTAGGGGCCTAGTTATCAAGCCGTCAACCTCAAATACGCTGGAATTCAACAGCATATTTGTGGCGAGGCTGATTCTCCTTAGTTATCAAAGGCTAGAGACTGGCAAAAGTAGAATTTAGTGACGTAAGCTTCGATCCGCCGGACTCAGTCCGACACAGATCGATTCTTACGCCACTCCAGATGTTCCGCACACAAGTTCGGCACAATCTGACTACTTTTGCTAGTTATCAAAAAACTAGCAGGTACGCTCGGCACTTTTCCGGCCCAGCGTACCTGGTTTTCAAACCGCCACCCTGGAGGCGGCGGATCCCATAGGAATTAATGGGAGTCTGATCATAGCGAAAGTACAAGTTCGCTGCTGCCAGATATCCCATTAATTCCTATGGGAGCTGTCTACACCTAACACCCTAACATGTACCCCAAGTCTAAACACCCCTAATCTGCCCCTCTACACCGCCGCAACTAAATAAATGTATTACCCCCTAAACCGCCGCTCCCGGAGCCCACCGCAAGCTACTCTATACATATTAACCCCTAAACCACCGCTCCTTGACCCCGCCGCAACTATAATAAATGCATTAACCCCTAAACCACCGCTCCCGGAGCCCACCGCCACCTACATTATACCTAGTAACCCCTATCCTGCCCCCCCTATACCGCCGCCCTCTATAATAAAGATATTAACCCCTATCCTGCCGATCCCGCACCTCGCCGCAACTAAATAAATAGTTTAACCCCTAATCTGCCGCTCCCTGACCCCGCCGCAACCTATATTAAATTTATTAACCGCTATCCTGCCCCCCCTACACCGTCGCCACATATAATACATTTATTAACCCCTATCCTTCCCCCCACTACACCACCGCCACTGTAATAAAATTATTAACCCCTAAACCTAAGTCTAACACTAACTGTAACAAATACGTTATAAATGCTACAAAAATAAGTTTTTGTTGCTCTTTTGTGAAAGATACTCAGGAGTCACTGATTACTCTTAGTAACAACACATTGAGCTAGTTTTGATGTTAAGTAGTTTCAGATATAAGAGAGCAGATTTTATGCTTTAAGATAGTTCTCTCAGCGTGGGCTGGCTCTGATATGAGTAGCTTAGCAAGGAGATGCTAGTTTGAATTGGTAATAGAAGCAGTAAAAAGTCTTTACACAAATGATGAAGTATAATCTGATTGAGTCTTTCTGTCTTCACACACACACACACACGATCAATACATACACACACAGAAGCTCACAGGTATTGAGAGGAATCCGGCAATGAGCAGAGATTAGGTAAACAGTCTTAGTATGAGTTCCGGGATTTGTATTAGTAACAGTTGATATAAGGTTTTGTATAAACACAAGTAATGAGAAAAGTAATATGCTTGAAGTGGTAACCGCTATGATACCTGACCTCCTCGGCGTGTTCAGTGTTTACACAGCAGCGGGTATGTGTGTGACTGACTTCCGGTCCTGCAAACACCGTGTCCTTGCTGTGAGATTCTGCAAACAGCTGACTCCTGTCAGCGTAACGGTTAATGTACAAATGGAAGTTTCCTGAGAAAAGGCTGAGAAGAGGTTTACCCAATAATGCACAAAAAAGGAATAGTAGCGAAACTGCTAGCAAAATAACAAATAGATAAATAGCAACAAAACTTGTAGTAGAAAGTTTGAAATACTGCAGTAACAATCAGAGCAATTAAGAAACTCAGATGCACAGCAGTGTTTGTCCTTCAATATTCAGGCAATGAGATACAGGAACAGGAAGCCTTTTATAGGGTTAGAGGCCAAACAGGTGATATACCTTAAAGGTATATCACATACCCCCCTCCTCAAGGCCCCCAAGGTCAAATCAGGAAGGTTTATTGGGGTAACGTCTGTGGAATGCAGAACGAAGCGAAGGAGCATGAACGTCAAAGTGAGAAACCCAGGAGTTTTCCTCCATACCATAACCTTTCCACTTAACTAAATACTGGAGAGTACGTCTCCGTACCCTGGAGTCAAGAATTCGCTCCACCTCATACTCCGGACCATCCTGAAGCAAAACAGGAGGGAGAGGAGATGATTGATGAAGGCAGTCATAAGGTTTCAGTAGGGAGACGTGGAATACAGGGTGCAACCTACAATCAATGGGTAATTTCAACTTTACAGCATTTGGATTCACTATGGAAATAATATGGTACGGTCCAAAATATTGATTAGCTAATTTCTTGCTGGGGAGCTGAAGCTTAAGATGTTTGGTAGAGAGTAGCACTAAGTCACCTATTTTGTAGAGAGGTGTTGGTGAATGATGATAATCATAATATTTTTTCTGACGATCTTTAGCCTCACTTAAATGTAGTTTGAGTATCTCCAGTCTGTCTTTCAATGTTGAGGTGAAATCAGTAACGCTTGGACAAGAGACCGGGGCATGCGAAATGGCTATAGTGGATGGATTATATCCGTAAGTGGCAAAGAATGGAGTCATCTTTGTGGATGTTGATATCGAATTGTTATAAGAGAATTCTGCCATAGGTAGGTATTCAACCCAATCGTCCTGTAAGTGGGTTATGTAACATCTTAGGAACTGCTCTAAAGTCTGATTTAGGCGTTCAGTCAACCCGTTGGTTTGAGGGTGGAATGAAGTTGAGTACCTAGTCTCTATTTGTAAAAGTTTACAAAGTGATTTCCAGAGAGCTGAGGTAAACTGTGTACCCCGATCAGAAATGATGGTAGTGGGAATGCCATGTAAGCGTACTATGTGTTTCAAAAATACTCTAGCTGTAGTCATAGCAGTGGGTAGATTCTTGAGAGGGATGAAATGTGCAAGCTTTGTTAAGTGGTCAACAACTACTAATATTGTGGTAAAGTGTTGAGATGAGGGTAGATCTACTATGAAATCTATGGAGATAGGGGACCATGGCATAGACGGTATTGGTAGTGGTGAGAGATATCCAATTGGTTTTTTGTGTATAACTTTGTTTCTTGCACATATATCACATTTTTTTATATAGGAGATAATAGAAAGTTCCATTTGAGGCCACCAGAAGTAGCGTTTAATTAGCTCTGTCGTCTTTTGTATGCCTTTATGTCCTGCTAATACATTGTCATGATGATGATGTAAAATGACATCTCTGAGTGTTTTGGGAACATAGATTTTCTTGTTGTGAAGGTAAAGTCCGGTGGCTTCGTCTTTCTCACAGTCACTTGGTAACTCTGTCTCTTTAAGAGTTTCAGTTAGTATCTCACTTTCAAGAGAGGTTAGGGATCCCAAGAATTTTTCTTGAGGAATAATCGGATTGAGGGTATCCAGACTCGAATTGACATTCGGTATTCGAGATAGTGCATCAGCTTTAGTATTACTGTTTCCAGGTCGATAAGTGATTAAAAAATTGAAACGGTCTAAGAATAAAGACCAGCGAACTTGTCGGGCCGAGAGAGTCTTGTTTTTCCGTAAGTATTCTAAGTTCTTATGGTCAGTGTATATTAGGAAAGGTTCTGGAGAACCTTCCAGAAGGTGCCTCCAATGCTCCAAAGCAGCTTTAATCGCTAGAAGTTCTTTATCTCCCACATTGTAGTTTAGTTCAGCTGGGAGAAAAGATCTGGAGTAGTACTCTATTGGATGTAATTCCTGAGTAGTTTTATCCTTCTGGGATAAGACAGCTCCTAGTCCATAATTAGAAGCATCAACTTCTAGGATGAACTGTGAAGTATAATCAGGCAGGGTTAACACAGGTGCAACTGTGAATAAATGTTTTAGAGTAAGAAATGCTTTTTGAGCCTCGTCATTCCATTTGTAGTTACAGTTCTTTCTGGTAAGTAATGTGAGTGGCTTCACAATGTCTGAAAATTTATTTATAAATTTTCTGTAAAAATTGGAGAATCCCAGAAACCTCTGGAGTGCTCTCAGGGTTTTAGGTTGTGGCCAATTAGTTATTGCAATGATCTTGTCTGGGTCCATTTGAATTGTATTAGGTGAAATGATATATCCAAGAAATTTTATTTGTTGAACATGGAAATTACATTTTTCCATCTTTGCAAACAGTCGGTGCTCTCGTAGCCGTGTCAGGACCCATCTTACATGTTTTTCATGTTCTTTAAGGGATTTGGAATATACCAGAATATCATCTAGATAGATGATGATGCATATGTCTATGAGATCGTGAAATATTTCGTTAATAAAATATTGAAAAGTCGCTGGGGCGTTAGTTAAACCAAATGGCATCACGTTGTATTGGAATAAGCCATAGCGTGTCCTGAAGGCTGTTTTCCATTCATCCCCTTTTTTGATGCAAATTAAGTTATAAGCACCTTTAAGGTCTAGTTTGGTATAAATTGTTGCATTTGTCAATCTTTCTATCAATTCTGGTATCAAGGGTAGTGGGTAACCATTTTTTATGGTAATTGCGTTGAGGCCTCTATAATCTATTATGGGTCGTAGTGAGTGGTCCTTATTTTTTACAAAAAAGATTCCAGCTGCTGCTGGTGATGTGGAATGTGAAATAAAACCTTTTTTGAGGTTATCATCTAGATATGTGCGTAAGTGTTCGAGTTCGGTTTGAGATAATGGGTAGATTTTCCCATATGGGATTTGTGAACCAGGAATTATATCTATTGGACAGTCAAAGGGCCTATGAGGTGGTAAACTGTCCGCTTCTTTGAGATCGAACACATCTACCAAATCAGAATATGCCAATGGTAAACCAGTCTCCAGGCTGGATATCGAACAATGTGGAAAACAAGTTTTAGTACAGTAATCCGAACTTAAGAGAATGGAATTATGCGACCAATCTATGTTTGGATTATGTGTATTCAACCATGAGTACCCTAGAATTATTTCATGTCTATCAATAGGAATTATATCATAGACTAAATATTCTGTATGTCCATCTAGTGTTGTGGTAAGTAAAGGAATGGTGTGATGGGTTATAGGCCCTTTTTGTATTAAAGAACCATCAATTAATTTGACAAAGACTGGTTGCTTTTTACACACAACAGGAATTTTATTTCTATATACATAATCAGCATCTATATATATCCCAGATGCTCCGGAATCTATTAAGGCATCAGTCTGGGTATGTGTTTGATCCCACTGTAAAGAAATGGATAAAGTGAGTTGGTTTGGAGTAGGTGTTTTGGTTTTACACACAAATATAGTGGTCTTAATCTTACCCTTCTTTTGTTTGGCCAATAGAGGACATGAGGATACTGTATGCTCTTTGTGTGCACAGTAAAGGCAAAGATTCGCCAGTCTCCTCCTGGTCTTTTCCTCTGCAGATAATGGTCCCTTGATAGTACCTATTTCCATGGGTGTGGATTGGTTTCTATCGTGACCTTGGGTAGTTTGAGTCATGCGTCTGGGGGTAGGATCATAGTAACCCTTTTCTGCCTTTCTTTCTCTTAATCTGCGATCAAGTGTAGTACTGAGTTTAATTAATGATGCAAGTGTCTCAGGCATTTCCAAACGAGATAGCTCGTCCTTCAGAGTCTCTGAGAGTCCCAACCTAAATTGATTTTTCAGGCTGATCTCATTCCAAAGAGATTCAGAAGCCCACATTTGGAAGTCAGTGGTGTATTCTTCCACTGTTCTTTTCCCTTGTTTGAGAGCTCTTAATTTTGTCTCTGCATTTAGCTGACTGTTTGAGTCCTCATATAAACTAGCTAAAGCAGAAAAGAATTCTTGAAGTGAATCTAATATTGGGTCATTGTTCTCAAAAAATCTATTAGCCCAAGTCCGCGGTTCACCAATCAAATAAGAGATAGTTGTGCAGACTCTGATTCTATCTGTAGGATAGGTACGTGGCTTCATAGAAAATAAAAGGAAGCATGCATTTTTAAAGTCACGGAACTCTGACCTTTTCCCTGAGAAGGGTGTAGGTGTTTGTATGTGTGGCTCAGGAAGCTGTGGTTCCTTAGGGGTTAATGAATCCTTTATCAAGGTTTTGATAGCTGTGTTTTCAGCTTTAACTTCATTTAATGCATGAGCTAAGAAATCTAACTTCTGGTACACATTATTAAATTCCTTTTTGATTTCATTAGGATCCATGGTTTAATAACCTGATACTAATGTTTATATGGCCTGAATATTATGTAACAAATACGTTATAAATGCTACAAAAATAAGTTTTTGTTGCTCTTTTGTGAAAGATACTCAGGAGTCACTGATTACTCTTAGTAACAACACATTGAGCTAGTTTTGATGTTAAGTAGTTTCAGATATAAGAGAGCAGATTTTATGCTTTAAGATAGTTCTCTCAGCGTGGGCTGGCTCTGATATGAGTAGCTTAGCAAGGAGATGCTAGTTTGAATTGGTAATAGAAGCAGTAAAAAGTCTTTACACAAATGATGAAGTATAATCTGATTGAGTCTTTCTGTCTTCACACACACACACCCGATCAATACATACACACACAGAAGCTCACAGGTATTGAGAGGAATCCGGCAATGAGCAGAGATTAGGTAAACAGTCTTAGTATGAGTTCCGGGATTTGTATTAGTAACAGTTGATATAAGGTTTTGTATAAACACAAGTAATGAGAAAAGTAATATGCTTGAAGTGGTAACCGCTATGATACCTGACCTCCTTGGCGTGTTCAGTGTTTACACAGCAGCGGGTATGTGTGTGACTGACTTCCGGTCCTGCAAACACCGTGTCCTTGCTGTGAGATTCTGCAAACAGCTGACTCCTGTCAGCGTAACGGTTAATGTACAAATGGAAGTTTCCTGAGAAAAGGCTGAGAAGAGGTTTACCCAATAATGCACAAAAAAGGAATAGTAGCGAAACTGCTAGCAAAATAACAAATAGATAAATAGCAACAAAACTTGTAGTAGAAAGTTTGAAATACTGCAGTAACAATCAGAGCAATTAAGAAACTCAGAGGCACAGCAGTGTTTGTCCTTCAATATTCAGGCAATGAGATACAGGAACAGGAAGCCTTTTATAGGGTTAGAGGCCAAACAGGTGATATACCTTAAAGGTATATCACACTAACCCTAACACCCCCTAACTTAAAAATTAATTAAATAAATCTAAGTAATATTTCTATTATGAACTAAATTAATCCTATTTAAAACTAAATACTTACCTTTAAAATAAACCCTAATATAGCTACAATATAAATAATAATTTTATTGTAGCTATCTTAGGATTTATATTTATTTTACAGGCAACTTTCAATTTATTTTAAATAGGTACAATAGCTATTAAATAGTTATTAACTATTTAATAGCTTACCTAGCTAAAATAAAGAGAAATTTACCTGTAAGTTTCAATTACACCTAACACTACACTATCATTAAATAAATTATTCCTATTTAAAACTAAATACTTACCTGTAAAATAAACCCTAAGATAGCTACAATGTAATTAATAATTACATTGTAGCTATCTTAGGATTTATATTTATTTTACAGGTAACTTTGTATTTATTTTAGCTAGTTAGAATAGTTATTAAATAGTTATTAACTATTTAATAACTACCTAGCTAAAAGAAATACAAAATTACCTGTAAAATAAATCCTAACCTAAGTTACAATTAAACCTAACACTACACTATCATTAAATTAATTAAATAAATTAACTACAAATAACTACAATTAAATACAATTACATAAACTAACTAAAGTACAAAAAATAAAAAAATCTAAGTTACAAAAAAATAAAAAAAATAAGTTACAAACATTTTAAAAATATTACAACAATTTTAAGCTACTTACACCTAATCTAAGCCCCCTAATAAAATAACAAACCCCCCCAAAATAAAAAAATGCCCTACCCTATTCTAAATTAAAAAAGTTCAAAGCTCTTTTACCTTACCAGCCCTTAAAAGGGCCTTTTGTGGGGCATGCCCCAAAGAATTCAGCTCTTTTGCCTGTAAAAGAAAAATACAACCCCCCCAACATTAAAACCCACCACCCACATACCCCTAATTTAACCCAAACCCCCCTTAAAATAACCTAACACTAATCCCCTGAAGATCATCCTACCTTGAGTCGTCTTCACTCAGCCGAGCAGCGATGGAACCGAAGAGGAGATACGGAGCGGCAGAAGTTATCCTCCAAGGGGCGCTGAAGAAATCTTCCATCCGATGAAGTGATCCTCCAGTCGGCGCTGAAGAAGTCTTCCATCCGGGCGATGTCATCTTCCAAGAGGCCCTGAAGAAGTCTTCTATCCGGGCGATGTCATCTTCCAAGAGGGGTCTTCAATCTTCAATCTTCATCCCGCCGACGTGGAAAATCCTTCTTTACCGACAGACTACCGACGAATGAAGGCTCCTTTAAGGGACGTCATCCAAGATGGCGTCCCTTCAATTCCGATTGGCTGATAGGATTCTATCAGCCAATCGGAATTAAGGTAGGAAAAATCTGATTGGCTGATTGAATCAGCCAATCAGATTCAAGTTCAATCCGATTGGCTGATCCAATCGGCCAATCAGATTGAGCTCGCATTCTATTGGCTGATCGGAACAAGATGACATCGCCCGGATAGAAGACTTCTTCAGTGCCTCTTGGAAGATGACATCGCCCGAATGGAAGACTTCTTCAGCACCGACTGGAGGATCACTTCATCGGATAGAAGATTTCTTCAGCGCCCCTTGGTGGATTACTTCTGCCGCTCCGGATATCCTCTTCGGTTCCATCGCTGCTCGGCTGAGTGAAGACGACTCAAGGTAGGATGATCTTCAGGGGATTAGTGTTAGGTTATTTTAAGGGGGTTTGGGTTAGATTAGGGGTATGTGGGTGGTGGGTTTTAATGTTGGGGGGGGTTGTATTTTTCTTTTACAGGCAAAAGAGTTGAATTCTTTGGGGCATGCCCCACAAAAGGCCCTTTTAAGGGCTGGTAAGGTAAAAGAGCTTTGAACTTTTTTAATTTAGAATAGGGTAGGGCATTTTTTTTATTCTGGTGGGTTTGTTATTTTATTAGGGGGCTTAGATTAGGTGTAAGTAGCTTAAAATTGTTGTAATATTTTTAAAATATTTGTAACTTATTTTTTTTTATTTTTTGTAACTTAGCTTTTTTTATTTTTTGTACTTTAGTTAGTTTATGTAATTGTATTTAATTGTAGTTATTTGTAGTTAATTTATTTAATTAATTTAATGATAGTGTAGTGTTAGGTTTAATTGTAACTTAGGTTAGGATTTATTTTACAGGTAATTTTGTATTTCTTTTAGCTAGGTAGTTATTAAATAGTTAATAACTATTTAATAACTATTCTAACTAGCTAAAATAAATACAAAGTTACCTGTAAAATAAATATAAATCCTATGATAGCTACAATGTAATTATTAATTATATTGTAGCTATCTTAGGGTTTATTTTACAGGTAAGTATTTAGTTTTAAATAGGAATAATTTATTTAATGATAGTGTAGTGTTAGGTGTAATTGTAACTTAGGTTAGTTTTTATTTTACAGGTTAATTTCTCTTTATTTTAGCTAGGTAAGCTATTAAATAGTTAATAACTATTTAATAGCTATTGTACCTGCTATTGCCTGTAAAATAAATATAAATCCTAAGATAGCTACAATAAAATTATTATTTATATTTTAGCTATATTAGGGTTTATTTTAAAGGTAAGTATTTAGTTTTAAATAGGATTAATTTAGTTCATAATAGAAATATTATTTAGATTTATTTAATTAATATTTAAGTTAGGGGGTGACAGGGTTAGTGTTAGACTTAGGGGTTAATAATTTTATTACAGTGGCGGCGTTGTATTGGGGGGCAGGATAGGGTTAATACATTTATTATAGGTGGCGACGGTGTAGGGGGGGCAGGATAGGGGTTAATAAATTTAATATAGGTTGCGGCGGGGTCAGGGAGCGGCGGTTTAGGGGTTAAACTATTTATATAGTTGCGGCGAGGTGCGGGATCAGCAGGATAGGGGTTAATAACTTTATTATAGAGGGCGACGGTATAGGGGGGGCAGGATAGGGGTTACTAGGTATAATTTAGGTGGCAGCGGTGTTCGGGAGCGGCGGTTTAGGGGTTAATACATTTATAAGAGTTGCGGCGGGGTCTAGGAGCGGCGGTTTAGGGGTTAATACATTTATAAGAGTTGTGGCGGGGTCTAGGAGTGGCGGTTTAGGGGTTAGTAACTTTATTTAGTTGCGGGAGGCTCCGGGGGCGCCGGTATAGGGGGTAGAACAGTGTAGTTAGTGTGAGTGCTTAGTGACAGGCTAGCAAGAAAGCTGTAAAAAAGCCAAAGAGCAGCGAGATCGGATGAGTAATAACTATCACAGTCCGCTGTTCATCGCCCCATACTTGGTGCGCGGCTTTTTGACAGCTTTTTTGATAACTTAGGCAAATTTATGCACGTCCGCGGCGGCGATGTGAGGCGAGCTTAGGCGGGCGTATTGGGCCGGCGAAGGCAGGAAAAGTAGACACGTTGATAACTACCCCCCTTTGTCTGAACTTCAAATGAGTGGTAGATTTTTTATAACAAATTTTAAAGTTATGTATATTTCCACTCCCCTTGTACCATGTGATAGCAATCAGCCAATCACAAATGCATATACATATAGTCTGTGAATTCTTGCACATGCTCAATAGGATCTGGTGACTCAAAAATTGAAAATATAAAAGACTGTGCACATTTTTTTTTAATGGAAGTAAATTGGAAAGTTGTTTAAAATGACATGCTGTATCTGAATCATGAAAATTTAATTTAACCTGAGTGTCCCTTTAAATCAAACATATTCTGCTATGTGAAGAACATTGAAATGTGAAATATTATTATTTTTATGTTTGGTAAGTGCACTTTAGAATATGTGATTGGGTTTGCAAGCGAGTAGGGTGCTTTGTTTTCTTTTTTTTTTTGCTCCATTGAATTCTATAGGCGATAGGTTAACCCAATTGCAATATTCGATGTTCGGCTTTTTGCACACATCGGATTAGAACGCAAGCGAAAAACTTTTTACTTTCAACTTGTAATGCGAGCTCTACCCAATTGCCCCCAACCCTCAGCAGAGACAGCAATTGTTAAAGTTACCAACTGCCTACTTACAGCAAAATCAAAAGGAAACTTCTCTCTGCTAATCCTCCTTGATCTGTCTGCTGCCTTTGATACTGTTGACCATCCTCTTTTGCTCTAAATGCTACAATCCTTCAGGATTTGTGACACAGCACTATTGTGGTTCACTTCCTACCTGTCTAACTGTACCTTTAGTGGAGCCTTCACTAGTGCATCCTCTGCCCCTTTAACACTTTCTGGTGGGATACCACAAGACTCTGTCCTTTTTCTTCTCAATTTATACATAATCATTAGGTTCCTTAATAAATTTCCATGGGTTTCAATATTATTTGTTTGCTGATGACCCCCAAATCTACCTTTCCACCAGACCTATCCCCTTCATTGCTAACCATGTCTCTAACTGTCTCTCTCATATCTCATCTTGGATATCCTCTCACTACATTAAGCTAAATCTCTCCAAAACTGAACTCAACTCCTTATTTGCCCACCTTCTTCCCAAATCTCCACTCCCAATTTTTATATAAATGTTGATAATTCAATCATTACCCTAACCCTGCAAGCCTGATGCCTTGGGGTCACACTTGACTCAGATCTTTCTTCCACTCTTCACATCTAGTCATTGGCTAATTCCTGCTGCTTCCACCTTAAAAAAACATCTCCAAAATTGAACATATCCTCACACAAAACACAACTAAGATTTTAATTCACTCTCTCATCCTTGCCTGCCTTGAGTACTACAACTCCATCCTCTTCCTCTAGCCTCCAGAATTAAACACAAAATGCTGACTCTGACATACAAGGCCCTCAATAGCACTGCTCCCCCACTCTATCTCAGACCATGAAGCCTACTTATCAAGCCGTTAACTATTCTGCATTTGCCGGCACCAATACGCTCGCCTAACATCGCGGCTGCGGACCTGAATACGCTCTCCTTATTTATCAAAAACGCTGTCAAAAAGCCACGCACCAAGTACGGGGCGATGAGCAGTGGACTGTTGCTAACAGTCACCGATCTCGCTGCTATTTGGCTTTTTCACAACTTTATTTATACCCTGTCACTAAACACCCCCACTATACTAAAATGTTTAACCTCTATCCCGCCGCTCCCGGACCCTGCCGCAACCTAAAGTTATTAACCCCTATCCCGCCTCTCCCCAACCCCGCCGCAACTAAATAAAGTTATTAACCCCTAAACCGCCACTCCCAGAGCCCACTAACTCTTAAACCCCTGGACTCCCACATCACTACCACTTACTAAACCTATTAACCCCTAAACCACCAGCCCCCCACATCGCCATAAACAAAATTTAGCTATTAACCCCTAAACCTAACAGCCCGCTAACTTTACATTATAATTACCTCATCCCTATCTTATAATAAATTTAAACTTACCTTTAGAATGAAATTAAACTATATTAAACTATTAATTAACAAACCCTAACTATTATACTAAAAGTACATTAAACTATAATAAACTTTTAATTAACCTACCCTAACTATTATACTAAAATTACATTAAACTATATTAAATTATTAATTAACCTACCCTATTATACTAAACTTACATTAAACTACAAATTAAATTAACTATATTATATATTTAAAAACCTAACCCTACTCAAGTTATTTAAATCCACAATAAAGAATTATTAAGTTACAAAAAATAAAAAAACACTAAGTTACAAAAAACAAACACTAAGTTACACAAAATAAAAAATAAATGATCAAATATTTAAACTAATTAGACCTATTCTAATAGCCCTATAAAAAAAGCCCCCCAAAATAACCCCCCCAGCCTACAATAAACTACCAATAGCCCTTAAAAGTTCCTTTTGCGGGGCATTGCCCCAAAGAAATCAGCCCTTTTACCTGTAAAAAAAAATACAAACACCCCCCCAACAGTAAAACCCACCACCCACACAACAACCCCCCCAAATAAAATTTAAGCTCTTTTTCCGCCCAAAGTCCCTATCCTAAAATTAAAACCCACCCAATAAACTCTTAAAAAAACCTAACACTAACCCCAGAAGATCCACTTACAATTTTTTGAAGACCCAACATTCATCCTCAACAAAGTGGCAGAAGTCCTCAGCAAAGCCGGCAGAAGTCTTCGTCCAAGCGGGCCAAAGTCTTCCTCCAACCGGGCAGAAGTCTTCATCCAGACGGCATCTTCTATCTTCATATCCATCCGGGGCGGAGCGGCTCCATCTTCAAAACATCCAGCGCAGAGCATCCTCTTTTGACAGTCTTCTGAACAATGAAGGTTCCTTAAAATGACGTCATCCAAGATCGCGTCCCTTGAATTCCGATTGACTGATAGAATTCTATCTGCCAATAGGAATTAAGGTTGGAAAAATTCTATTGGCTGTTGCAATCAGCCAATAGGATTGAGCTTTTATCCTATTGCCTGATTCAATCAGCCGATATGATTGAGCTTTCTTCCAATCAGCCAATAGGATTAAGCTTGCATTCTATTGGTTATTCCAATCAGCCAATAAAACGCGAGCTAAATCCTATTGGCTGATTGGATCCCGCTCCGTGCGGGATGGATGAAGATAGAAGATGACGTCTGGATGAAGACTTCTGCCCGGTTGGATGAAGACTTCGGCCCGCTTGGATGAAGACTTCTGCCGGCTTCGCTGAGGACTTCTGTCGGGTCTTCAAAAACTGTAAGTGGATCTTCAGGGGTTAGTGTTAGGTTTTTTTAAGGGTTTATTTGGTGGGATTTAATGTTAGGTTAGGAACTTTGGGCTGAGAAAGAGCTAAATATGCTTTTAAGGACAATGCCCATACAAATGCCCTTTCAGGGCAATGGGGAGCTTAGGTTTTTTAGCATTGTATTTGGGGCGGTTTGTTGTGTGGGTGGTGGGTTTTACTGTTGGGGGGTGTTTGTATTTTTTTTACAGGTAAAAGAGCTGATTTCTTTGGGGCAATGCCCCGCAAAAGGCCCTTTTAAGGGCTATTGGTAGTTTATTGTAGGCTGGGGGGGGTTATTTTGGGGGGGCTTTTTTATTTTAATAGGGCTATTAGATTAGGTGTAATTAGTTTAAATATTTAATACTATTGATAATTAGTGTTTGTTTTTGTAACTTAGTGTTTTTTATTTTGTGTAACTTAGTAATTCTTTATTGTAGATTTAAATAACTTGAGTATGGTTAGGTTTTTAAATATGTAATATAGTTAATTTAATTTGTAGTTTAATGTAATTTTAATATAATAGTTAGGGTAGGTTAATTAGTAGTTTAGTATAGTTTAATGTAATTTTAGTATAATAGTTAGGGTAGGTTAATTAATAGTTTAATATAGTTTAATTTAATTCTAAAGGTAAGTTTAAATTTATTATAAGATAGGGATGAGTTAATATTTAATGTAAAGTTAGCGGGTTGTTAGGTTAAGGGGTTAATAGCTGAATTTAGTTTATGGCGATGTGGGGGCTGGTGGTTTAGGGGTTAAGAGGTTTAGTAAGTGGTAGTGATGTGGGAGTCCAGGGGTTTATGGGTTAATACATTTAGTTAGTTGCGGTGGGCTCTGGGAGCGGTGGGATAGGGGTTAATAACATTATGTAGGTTGCAGTGGGCTCCGGGAGCGGAGGGATAGGGGTTAATAACATTATTTAGGTTGTGGCGGGGTCCAGGAGCGGTGGAATAGGGGTTAATAACATTATGTAGGTGGCGGCGATGTCGGGGCGACAGATTAGGGGTGTTTAGACTCAAGGCTTATTTTAGAGTGTTAGGTGTAAACTTAATTTGTTTTTTACCGCAGAAATCAATAGGATTTCTGGCAGCATCGAACATAAGCTTTCGCTGCTTTCAGACTCCCATTGATTCCTATGGCATCCGCGGCCTGCGGGGTTGTGAATTGAAAACCAGATGCGCTGGGCCAGAATAGTGGCGAGCGTACCTGTTAGAAAGTTGATAACTTGCAAAAGGTGTCAGATAGTGCCGAATTTGTATTCAGAACATCTGTAATGATGTAAGCATCGATCAGTGTCGGACTGAGACCGGCGGATCGTATGTTATGTCACAAATTTCAACTTTTGCTGGTCTGTAGGGTTTGATAACTAGGGCGAATCTGGCTCGCCACAATTACGCTGCAGAATTCCAGTGTATTTGCGGTTGACGGCTTGATAAATAAGTCTCCATGTCTCCAGCTACTCTCCCTCCCTTCACTGAGATCACAACTTCCTTCTCTACTGCTCTCTTGTTACCTCATCACATTCCCATCTACCAGACTTGTCCACACTACTTTGTAGAACTGTTTGCATTGCTCCACAAGACTCTCCTCTTGTTTTGAAAGTTTCAAGCGCGCCCTAAAGACTCTACTGTTCAGGGATGCATACAACATAAGTTAACCCATTCTAACCCCAGTTCCTCTTCTCCTTTTGTCCCTTAAACCCCCTTAGCCTGTAAGCCTACAAGCCCAGATGTTTGTAGATCATCTTCATATGAGCTGACTGAGTGCAATTCTCGGCAGGGCCCTCTAGCCACTTGTTCCCTTTAAATATTACCTTACAAATCATGCCTATGTTTATGGCGCTATGGAATGTTGGTGCTCTACAAATAACTGATAATAATAATGATGATATAAATTCTATTATCTTATTTGATATTTAACATTCAATGCAATATAATGTTCATAGCTAATTAGAGATTTCTAAAAATTCAATGATCCTATGGGTTTTCAGTACACTTTTGAGACATAGCCCAAGACATAGAGAACAATATTAAAATGTCATCTTCAAAACAGATCTAATCAGCACAGGACTAACTTTAATGGTGAGTGTTTATGTTATCATTGTATGTTATGTAATTTATTTCTTAAAAATATTCTAAATGATAGGAAACATGCCAGATATGAAGTATCCAAAACAAAGATTACCCTTAAAATAATTGGCAGATGCATTTTGTAATTTACATTAGTTCTTGAAATATTGAATAAATGAGTGTAAAGTTTTATTCACTATAAAGTAATGGGCACCACCAATCTCCCCTGCTAAGGTCTATTAGGGATGGGCATAAATGAGCTATGGTTTTGAATGCTAGAATGACTTTTTCATGACATTTTAAAATCTTATATATTTTTTGTAAAGTGATATATTTCTTTTTATTATGTGCCTTCCTATTCCTCCAATTTAGAATACATGGATTAACAATAATTCTTTAATTTGGCACATATAACTATATATTTTTTAACTTTTTAAATATTCTTTTATTTAATTCTTTACCTTTTTTAATATTTTTCCTTTAGCATAGATAGATAGATAGATGAGAGATAGATCGATGGATAGATAGATAGATATAAGCAGAGAGATAGACAGATAAATAGACAGACATCCAATTTAGAATAAATGGATTAAACCTTTGCGGTCCTTTTTCGGAATATATCCGACAAAGGGTTTTAGCACATGCGCTCAAATGTCGGATATATTCCAACTTTGCTACTTTTGAATTTCACAGCTAAATAACGACATCAAGCGGTGACTTGCTATTGGAGCAAAAAGTAAGTAAGACTTGCCGGCCCCACAAATTAAATATTTAAAGGACCAAAAGGGTTAATAATAATTCTTTAAATTGACACAGATACCTATATATTTTTTAGCTTTTTAAATATTCTTTTATTTAATTCTTTACCTTTTTTAATCTTATATAATAGATAGATAGATAATAGATAGATAGATAGATAGATAGATAGATAGATGAGAGATAGATCGATGGATAGATAGACAGATAGATAGATAGATAGATATAGGCAGAGAGCTAGATAGATGATAGATAGGTAGATAATAGATAGATAGATAGATAGATATAGACAGACAGACAGAAAGATAAACTGTTGATATATATATATACAGCAGCAAAGAAAGCGCACTCCAATAGGAATCATTTTATTAATTTTGTCTGGACTTTTATATTTATATATATATATATATATATATATATATATATATATATATATATATATATAGGCACATGTTTATCCCCTTTATCAGAAGGGGGATAGATGATATGTGATATTTATCAGTTAAAAAAAGCTGTACTCTAATGTTCTTCCTGTGTTCATCTGTTTTGTTTTATTTTATTTTTTAGTCATATGGTATGTGATATTCTGTAACTGAAAAACAAATACCCTAATCTCCTTGTGTACATGATATTCTTCAGCTCAAAATAATGTTTTCACCCTAACCTCTTTGTTTCAAATATGCTTTTAATTTTTTTTTATGATATTCCATAGCTGAAAAAAAAGTAACCTAATTTCCCAGTTTAAAAATGAGTCATAGGATAGATGATGCTATGAAGTAAAAACATTTAACTTAATCTCCTTGTTTAAAACTTGTTCTTTAAAAATAATAATTTATATGGTGCATGGTATATATATATATATATATATATATATATATATATATATATATATATATATATATATATATATATATATATATATACACACACAGTATATATAGAGTATATATAAAGGAACAAGCGCTTCTCTTTCTTTATGAACATTTGGAAAACAAAATATTTTTATGTTTCATGCAATTTTCAAGCACTGTATATATGTTTATATTTCTATCTCTCTCTCTCTCCATATATATGTATATATATATATATATATATATATATATATATATAAAGTGCTTCTACTGGCGTGTATCAGTGGTACTTACTACTTCTTTAACTTTATTTAATTTTAATCATTTGTCCGGTCTCCTTGAAACATTCCCATAGAAAATAAAGGGATAACACATAAGGGTCAAATCACCATGACTTCATTTCCACCTTACCCAATAAAAACACAGACACATAGTTGGAGGTAAAAGACCGTGAAGCAAGGTCGCGTTTATTAAACAAAACCAGGCAAATTCTAAACTTATTTAACTTGTGAAGCATAAGGCTTATATCGATAGGTGGCGGCATCTGAGACTAATCTATATCCTAAAGACTAGCAATAACTTAGTATCTACAGCAAGCGTATTGAGGTCACCGGCCCAGATCGGTTGTCGCAATGCTCCTGCCGAACATTGCCCTTCAAAGGCTGGCATCATCCACAAGGGGTTTCTAGGTCAGCAGGCCCGCGGGGAGAGGCGTTACAAGCTGCGACTTGCAACATCATGCCCCTCCCATTAGCTCGACCACACCCTCGCGGAAACCATAAAAATTATTCGGCCGGGACCCCGCCTACCCAGCCGGTAATTTCTACCTTCATTCCTAGAAAAAATTGCTCCAGACCCAGTAAGGTCGACATCAGGCGCAAGACGCACAACAAACGCCCTTGATGTGAAGCCAAAAATTGTTACTACTTTGGGCTTACGATTAGCTAGCCTGATTAGGCATGCCCCCGCCAAAGTCCTGCAACCACCCTAATGGCAGCCGTTCTCTCAGTGCCGCACCTCCTGAAAAAACAACAATTCAACATGTTAACAACAAGGGAGGGATGGGCGGGGAAAAAACCTTTCTCCAGCAGTTGCAGACAAGAAAGAGGAAGTGTACCAGCATGCATGCAATTTTATAAGAGGTATGAATCCCCACCCCACATATTGCAACAAATGTTGCAAACTCACACACTGCACAGTTTCACATTTCAGTCAGGCAGCATAACCCTTAAGACGTTACATGCACAATTATGCCTTCCACTACCATAAGGGTCAAATCACCATGACTTCATTTCCACCTTACCCAATAAAAACACAGACACATAGTTGGAGGTAAAAGACCGTGAAGCAAGGTCGCGTTTATTAAACAAAACCAGGCAAATTCTAAACTTATTTAACTTGTGAAGCATAAGGCTTATATCGATAGGTGGCGGCATCTGAGACTAATCTATATCCTAAAGACTAGCAATAACTTAGTATCTACAGCAAGCGTATTGAGGTCACCGGCCCAGATCGGTTGTCGCAATGCTCCTGCCGAACATTGCCCTTCAAAGGCTGGCATCATCCACAAGGGGTTTCTAGGTCAGCAGGCCCGCGGGGAGAGGCGTTACAAGCTGCGACTTGCAACATCATGCCCCTCCCATTAGCTCGACCACACCCTCGCGGAAACCATAAAAATTATTCGGGCGGGACCCCGCCACAAGAGATACTACCTATATGCCCGCACAATGGAGCTCTTGCCGCCACCCCAAGAGGCTAGCCTATAAAACATGCCTCCTAATAGCACCAGACAAATTAGCCACAAATAACTCTAAGCCCTCTTCTGTTAAATGGACCCCGTCCGGCCTATACAGCCGCTTGCAGTCCCCCAAAATGTTATCATGCCTGATTGTAAAACCACCTTCCTCCACGATCAACCTCCCCACATCTCTGTTCAGCTTTTTCCGGATACGGTAAGCAGAACGGTGCACCCTCACATGTCGCCACTGCAATCGAGCAATTACGTTCGACCAAGCCACTCGCACTCCAGGAAAACGAGCTTTCAACCACCTCACATCCGACTGGATGATAGCCACCAGGTCCAACACAGGCAAACGCCCCACATCATTGCCTCCCAGATGCAGCACTATCAAGGAAGGCCGCCCCCAACGGAGGAAGGCCTCCTCCAAACAAGCCGGCAAATCACTCCACAACATTCCCCTCTTCCCCAGCCATCTAATGGAAACCGCATCTGGACGAAATCCCAGCTGCTGGCCGCCCGGGCGCTTCAAAGCGTGAATGGCCGCCCAGTGGACGTACGAGTGGCCAACTATCCACGCTCTACAAGGAGGAGTTCTTAAACCTAAAATAAACGAGAACCGTCATTACTAAAATTGGAAACACACGCCTATATAACTCTATTCTGTCTCTACTTTACCCTTAAGGGGTCTAATGTACAACCTATACCTTTTGGAACTCCACCTCCCTAGTCTCTTAATCTCCCGCTCTGATGCCCCAGCTGCAGCCGCGCTGGTGGCCGCTCCGATGCGAAAGGAATGTGGCGCAATAACCCCGGGATCTAGGCCAACCCGCTTAGCAGCTTCCTCCAACACCCGCCTAAACTGAAACCGAGACAAACTAGACCCATCCGCGTGCATGAAAAACTGCCCAGGAGTCGCCGGCCTCCGAGCCAAAAACTCGGACGAGAGCTGGACGGGGCAACATTCCGAATAATCCTGCTGCTGTATGGATAACCATACACCTTTCTTCTCCTGCTCGGTCTTAGATCTGGGAATAAACAACAATAGTGCCTGCATGTCAAACCTGACATGCTGCACTTGAATACCACAACCTGTTGATGACCTAGTCGGACTGACTAGCTCACCAATCCTCAAGGCCCCAAAGAAAGCAACCGCGAACGCCGCCCTGAACAGGCCTACCTCATACTCATCTGCGCAGACCTCCGGAAGCGCCGCTAACAGAGCCCCTAGCCGCTGTACCATAATGGGCTCGCGCCTATCCGCTACCTTCGCCTCAATTCTCCCCCAACCCTTCATTACCTGCCTAACGAGAAAGGTATTTGTCCCATCCGGGATACCCTTCCACTTAGCAAAGAAAGACAAGGCTGCCAGCCTTCCCTGCATCGACCCTTTCTTGCAACCAGCCTCCTTCAGACACACCATCCATTCCAGCAACAAAGTCGGTGATCCGGATTCCACCGGAACACCCTTACCCCTGAGGAAGATTTCCCATTCCGCCCAGTATTTGACGTAGGCTCTCCAGGTAGCAGGCGCCAGCGACGCCTGTACCAACGAAGTCAGCACGTCCCCCCTTCCGCCACCTGCCAAAGAAAGGAAGGACAAGTACCAACCCTTGCCGCCCCCGGTGCCAATTTCCTAAATGCCTCCCACTGGCCCCGGGACAGCGCATCTGCCAATACGTTATTAACCCCGTGCCGTGCCCTAAAGTCAATGTTGTGCCGCAGGCATCGCAGTACTAACCACCTAAGGTAACGTACTACAATAGGGGAAGAGGCGGAAAGGTTGTTGATTGCGAACACGACGCTCATATTATCACACCAGAATATCACGTCCCTATCCGCCAGCTGCTGCCCCCATAGTTCAACAGCCACTACAATGGGGAACAACTCCAGGAGTGTAAGATTCCTGGTCCATCCCCTCTCAACCCAGGCCGGAGGCCATTCTTCGGCGCTCCACGCGCCGCTGAAATACGCCCCATAACCTAGAGCCCCGGCCGCATCTGTGAACAAATGCAAAGCCTGACTAGAAGTCCTTTCCTGTCTCCACAACAATACGCCGTTGAAATCCACCAGGAACAACTCCCAGACTCTCAAGTCCTCTCTCATATCTGAGGACACCACACACGCCTTGCGACACCCACTACTTCCTTTCAGCGGGCCTTCCAACCTCCTGTTGAACACCCTGCCCATTGGGATCACCTTGCAAGCGAAATTCAACAGACCCAGTAACGACTGTAACTCCCTTATCGCGAGCCGGTCAGCCGCCGCGGCCGAAGTAACCGCGGCGAGCATACGCTCCACCTTGTCCTCTGGCAGCCTGCACCTCCGCTCTATGGTATCGATCTCGATTCCTAGAAACGTCAAGCGAGTGCATGGCCCCTGAGTCTTGTCTTCCGCCAACGGTACTCCGAAATACGCAAATAGGGCCCTCATGACCGACATAAGCCGTGCGCATTCTGCCGCCCCAACTCTGCCGATCAGCAGAAAATCATCCAAATAATGGGCTATAAGCCCACCGTGCGCCTTGGAAAAAAATGCCCAGTGCAAGAATGTACTGAACATCTCAAAGAAAGCGCAGGAGACCGAGCAACCCATTGGGAGACAACGATCCACATAATACGCCCCTTCAAACCAGCACCCCATCAACCTAAAGGAGACCGGGTGTATTGGCAGCAAGCGAAATGCTGACTCAATGTCAAGCTTCGCTAGGAGGGCCCCGACCCCAGCCTGTTGCACCAAAACCATAGCCTGGTCAAACGACTGATAGAAAACAGAGCTAACCTCTGGGTTGATAGCGTCATTGACCGAATTACCTTTCGGATACGATAAATGCTGGATCAACCGGAATTTCCCCGCTTCCTTCTTGGGGACAACCCCCAGCGGGGAAACCACTAGCCCTGGAATTGGGGGTTCTGGAAATGGGCCAACCATGCGGCCCAAACCCAGTTCTTTACCCAGCTTTTCCCTAACGATATCGGGGTATTCATACGCCGACTTAAGGTTTCGTTTCTGCCGCGCCCCCGACACTGGCCCGACCACCGGAATGATGAAACCCTCGCGAAGCCCGGACAAGAGAAGCTCCCCAGCGCGCCTGTCCGAGTAGACCCTTAGCCAAGGCTCAAGGGCGTCCAACCTCAGCGGCGTTGGAGCCCTTTGACCCAGCAGCCCCTCTGCCAGCACCCCGGCCCCCCATCTCTTTTCGTTTTCCACACTCGGACCCCGGGTGGCCCGCCCCGCAGTACAGGCAAGAGTGTCGAAAGGAACAGTTTGCTCCCCGAACACACTTCCCATCGTTGAACTTCCAACATTCCCGGCCTTTTCTCTTAACTCCCCCCAGCTGCCTATTCCCCCCGACCCTTCCACCTGAAGGGGGGAAGGGGAGCGTTCAGCCCCCAAGCGCTGCCATAGATGGACATCCGTAGTGCCAAAGGTCAGCAAAGGGTTCCCCACCATCTTTCTCCTATAGTCTGCATCATAAGACCGCCACACGCCGTCTTTATATGTTTTGTGGACGAACTCAATCGTCTCCATATATTTTAGCACGTCAACCCTCAATTCGGGCTTTGCCTCCACGAGACAGGACGCCAGTACTCGAAAACACGTGCGCCACTCGTCCATCGTTTCAGGCCTCTTCACCTTTTTTGGGCCCGAGCCATCCTCACTGCGTTCCTTGGCCTTATGGGCCTCGAGCGACAGATTAAAGATGTGCACATATCTGCCCTCCCTAATTTTTTTAACCATTTTTACCTTCAAATGCGAATGCAATGAGTGCACATTGCAGGGGTATGCATCGCCCTGCAACGCCACTTTGCGGTCCGCTAATGGCAAGCTCGCAGCCCCTGACCCTACCTGCAGACTAGCCCCTGCTATCTGCCCAGAAACCCCGGCCTGAACTCCCCCACCCGGAGAAAGCCTCAGTTCCTGCCTCTGCTGCCCAGCCACCAATCTACGCAAGTACCTTAGCACACGTTTTTGAGGTTTGGACACCGGCCCTAAGGAGTCGTCACTCCCCGAGCCAGAATCGCTAGATGAGCCCCCCCCACCGGCCCCCCACCCCCCGTGTAATGCAATCTCACCTGCTCCTGGTACTGTAGGGGGACGCGCCTCCTGCCCAGCTCCGGTCCCTTGGGCTGACGCCTGCCCAGCGTCCTGGTTCACTGCCACCACCGCAACACTGCTCACCTGTGGAGAAAAAACAGAGCCGGGAGCACTGGGGATCGCGGGAAAGGTGCCACTCCCAACCCGCTCCCCAACATGGCTAGCTTGCTGCCTACCCCCCTGTGCTCCACCAGCCGACTGCCTCTCCCTGCCGCCCCCTTCAGACCCAAGTGCTCGTGCTGGCCCATGGCCACCCACCCCCCCGTGACTGGTACCAGCCTGACTGGGCCCCAAACCCCCTGCACTAACCAGTGCTGGGTGCTGAGGGTGCCCTGTTCCAGAAGCCAACGGTTGCGCCCCTTGGGCTAGCAACGAGGCCAACCTAAGAATTTCGCCAAGCACATCCTGTTGCCCTCTCCCCAGAGGTTCATGCCCACTACTAGCCATTCCCCCAGCCACATACAATTGCCCTCTCTCCAGAGGTTCATGCCCCCCACTGGCAATAGGCCTACCTACGGCCGTTTGACTCCCAGGCCTGGTATATCCTAGTATGTTTGCAGCCGCAGGCCCGCTACCCCCAGCCCGTTGCCCCGCATCATCCAATACCCCAGGGCCAAAACCCCCAACAACCAAATCAGCCCCCATATAATTCTGCATCTGCCCAATGCCGACCTCCCGTTGACTGCTGCCATGCGCCCCCAAATGCCAGGTGCCTGCCCCCTGGGGCCCACCGCCAGCCACCTCCTGACCAGTGCCGCCTTGCTCGGATCCCCAGACCCCCGACTCACCTGCGCCGACGCCATGCCCAGACTGGAGACTCGCCCGCACGCGACCGCACCCAGGACCGAAAATGCCGATATCAACGCGGCGCCCGGAAGTGACGTCACGGCCGCGACCGCCGGCAATGACGTCACCACCGCCCGACAACGACCGGAAGGCACCGACAGAAGAGGACGCGTCACTCACCGCTCCCGAGGGGACCACGACGCCTGCCGCCGCGACACTATGGACGACGCTGGACTGCCCGCCACCCACCGCGATGCTGGGACTAGCACCCGCCGAGAGGGCCTGGATCAAGGCCGCCACCGCCGCCCGCGCTGCATCCGGAACAGGTAAGTCCGGTAAGTACCCGGCCCTGAAGGGGGCCGCGCCGCCACCGGAACCACCAATGTGACAGGGGGCATTCTGCAAACTGCGATTTGCATCCCCCAAGACCACCAGAGGGGGGGAGGGATCCCTTAGGCCGCCAGTCGCAACCACGCGGTGCAGGCCCGAAGGCCCACCGCCCGCTCCCAGACCTTCTTGCCCCACTAGGCCGCCAGGCGCCACCACGCGGGGAAGGCCCGAAGGCCCGCCGCTCACTCCCGAACCTACTTGCTCCCGGGCCACAGGCGCCCCCGCAGGCCCCGATGCGGGCCCGCTGGCCCGCCCGCGATCCCGGGCAGATTGCCCACACTCGGCCACAACCTGCCCCCGAGCCCCTGGCACGCCCGCAGGCCCCAAACCGGGCCCGCCGGCCCGCCCGCGGCCCCTAGCCTCCTGCCCAGCTCTAAATACCTCCGGGAGGCCGATTGAGCCATCCGGAGACCCCACCTCGACCCCGCTGCCCCCAGCCCCACTTGAACCCAACCCCGAATCTGAGGGACCCTCACTCTGCGACAGGGGAAAAAGGAGGGGGGAAGGTGACACACTGGGAGGCTCAACTAACCCCCGGGAAGGAGTGGGGCCTACCTCCTGGGAAGGACTAAGGCCTACCTCCCCAGTACCTAAACTAACATCTCTCCCTCTCATAGATACTCGCCGTGACACAGGCGATGACTCCCTCAACCTCTTCGGAGGAACCGAATGACGCCTAGGCCGCACCATCACAGCAGAAAAAACCTTTCTCCAGCAGTTGCAGACAAGAAAGAGCAAGTGTACCAGCATGCATGCAATTTTATAAGAGGTATGAATCCCCACCCCACATATTGCAACAAATGTTGCAAACTCACACACTGCACAGTTTCACATTTCAGTCAGGCAGCATAACCCTTAAGACGTTACATGCACAATTATGCCTTCCACTACCATTTTTAATATCAAATTAATAATGTTGTCAACTGGCAAAACAAAATGAACCCACAAACAAATATCTTGGATGAAAATAAAGGATTGTTTTTCATGATAAGTGATTGATCCAAAACAATACTTTTTTGTCTGTGTACAAGTTTATAAACTTGTTATCATCTTATTTATCAGTTTGTAACAGGATTATTTTAAAGTTATCTAATTGTATTTTAAATCAACTTTATTTAGATGTTTGCTAAGATTACAAATATAGGGACTGTCCACCAATAAATAATTAAAAACATAGATATATATGTACAACTAGTCTATAAGGTGATAATAGGTTGAAATAAAAAAAATCATAAATCCTTATTTCAGACCAGATGATATGTATTCATAATTTCTAATATACCTATATGGGAACATTTATGCTATGAAATCTGAATTTAACATTTGTACTCTTATTATTTTAGGCCAGTGCTTATTACAAAAGCAAACAAAAAATAATAATATTATTTACATTTAAATTTACATTTTAAACTAAATGATTGGTTCAAAAAATATTTGAATATTTTTTTAACTCTTTAGTAGCCTTTATTCCACAGCATGTTGCAATTTTATGCTTCCTCAAATTTCTCCTGAATCTGCTACCCTCTAACTTTAGAGGGTAACTTTAGACTTTTTTGTGGAAAGTGCTTTCAGTTTCTACTTTATTAAATCTCTTCATATATTTGTAGGTTTCTATCATGTCACCTCTTTCCCTTCTATCCTCTAAACTATACATATTTAGATCATAGAGTCTTTCTTTGTTTATTGGTGCTTTGTTTAGAGGTGATATCCTCTAAACTATACATATTTAGATCATAGAGTCTTTCTTTGTTTATTGGTGCTTTGTTTAGAGGTGATATCCTCTAAACTATACATATTTACATCATAGAGTCTTTCTTTGTTTATTGGTGCTTTGTTTAGAGGTGCTATCCTCTTAACTATACATATTTACATCATAGAGTCTTTCTTTGTTTATTGGTGCTTTGTTTAGAGGTGCTATCCTCTAAACTATACATATTTAGATCATAGAGTCTTTCTTTGTATGTTTTATATTTTACACCATGTATCATTTTAGTAGCCCTCTTTTGGACAGCTTCTAGTTTTTTTATATCTTTCTGAAGATATGGGGACCGTTTTAAGAAACAGTCAATGCTGCTTATTCCACTCTAGCCTTCAGGCGCACCAGAAATATAAATTAAAGGGACAGTAAACCTTAAAAATAATGTTATATAATTCTGCACATAGTGCAGAATTATATAACATTATTTAGGTGCTATAGCCATAAAAGCATTTTTTACCATTTAATTTGCTAAAATACAGCGCTTTTACAGACCCGCTCTCTGCTCTCTGCTGAGTGGGTCTGTTATTTTTAGTCAGCGCATCGGGCCAGCTGTATAGTCACAGCCCGGCCCGACCGTGCCATAGCACTAAGTGCAGCTCGCTCCTGTCACAGGAGCGAGCTGCACTTAGTCTTATGGCGCGGTCGGGCCGGGCTGTGACTATACAGCTGGCCCGATGCGCTGACTAAAAATAACAGACCCGCTCAGCAGAGAGCGGGTCTGTAAAAGCGCCGTATTTTAGCAAATTAAATGGTAAAAAATGCTTTTATGGCTATAGCACCTAAATAATGTTATATAATTCTGCACTATGTGCAGAATTATATAACATTATTTTTAAGGTTTACTGTCCCTTTAAGAAGCAGTAGTCTTAAAGGGACACTAAACCCAATTTTTTTTCTTTCATGATTCAGATAGAGCATGTTTAAAGAAACTTTCTAATTTACTCCTGTTATCATTTTTTCTTCGTTCTTTTGCTATCTTTATTTGAAAAAGAAGGCATCTAAGCTAAGAAACCAGTCAATTTTAGGTTCAGACCCTGGACAGCACTTGTTTATTGGTGCTGTCCAATCAGCAAGGACAATCCAGGTTGTCAACCAAAATGAGCCGGAAACTTACATTCTTGCTTTTCAAATAAAGATAGCAAGAGAATAAATAAAAATTGATAATAGGAGTAAATTAGAAATTTGCTTATAATTGCATGCTCTATCTGAATCATTAAAGAAAAAAATTAGGTTCAGTGTCCCTTTAAGACTGCTGCTCCTTAACTGGTGGACAGAAATCATCCGGATTGGATACGATCGGGATGATTGATACCCCCTGCTAGCGGGGTGGCATTGTACAAGCATTTTACTAGAAATGCTTGTGCAATGTTAAATGCCGACAGCGTATGCTGTTGGCATTTAGCGACTTGGGGCGGACATGATCCGCTACAGCGGATCATGTCTGCCCCACAGTTTGGCCCCTCTGTCTTTAGAACTGAACACAGTGGCATAAGAACCTTACTATTTCTGCTACTAAAACCTTTCCCAATGCAAAAAAGTATTTGACTGGCCTTACTGGCTGCACTGCTGCATTGTGTACCAAATTTTAAATCATCCGATATAATAATTCCCAAGTCCCTATCTTATTTAGCTACAGTCAGTAATGTGCCATTGAGACTATAATTGGCCTTTGAGTTTTTGGATCCTATATGTATAATTTTGCTCTTGTTAATAATTTCAGATCCCATTTATTTGACCAGTCCTCTAGTTTTTTAATATCACTATTTATTTGATCAACCCCCTCCTGGAACATTGATATTAAATGTAAACAGTTTTCGATGATGCTCTAACCTTGCGCTATTTCACGCGTGTTAACATATTCCACCATAGAAGTCAATACAGCAAAAAAAGTGGATAAAAAACTAGCACCTCACTCGAGAGCTAACCCAATCACATATTCTCAAGTGCGCTAACCAGACAGGGACATTTGAATATTTCACATTCCACTATGTCCTATTTATTCTTAAATACATATTTCTACATATATCTGAAGGTATTTTGGTACAATATATATGTAAATATGTACATTATATATATATATATATATAAATACATGAATACATATGTATACATATATAGACATATATTCGTATGCATCTCTATGTAAAAAGTTCTTTGCCTGCTTCATTTTTTTTAACATCTGAGAACTATATTTGAGCTCTTATAACTTTTTTGTGCAGTAATTTTTTTAATCATTTTTGTTAGATGGTGTTCTAGTGTAACTATAGTTTAATATGTATTTTCAATGTGCAACTTTTATTCAAGGGTAACAGTAACCAGTGCTCTGAAGTTGCACTAACCCGACCTGTGTTAACTTAAATTGTGCTCAAGTGATTGCATTTACATTCATCTTGTAATGCACATGCTACTCCCGATGTGCACAGACAGGCTCGATAAACCGTTATCGCTTGCACGTAACTGTTAGAGCACCCCTCGTAATCTGGCTCTAAATGAGACGGACAATGGAAGACACCTTTGACGCCCATTTATTTAAAGGTAATTGTTATTTGCAATATAATATTATATTCAAATGTATAAAAAATTTACTTAAAGGGAGATGAAACCCAAATTTTTTCTTAACCACCAATCAGCAAATGCTACCCAGGTGCTGAACCAAAAATGAGCCGGCTCTTCAGCTTTCATTCCTGCTTTTTCAAATAAAGATACCAAGATAACGAAAAAAAATTGATAATAGGAGTAAATTAGAAAGTTGCTTAAAATTGCTACTCTAGCTGAACCATGAAAGAAAAATAAATATATTAATTACTTACATTTTAGTTACTTTTTATTGATTTTTATTAACATTTATTTATGGTGTATTATGCTCTTTAAAGGGACACTAAACCCAAAATTAAATTCCCAATAAAGGGTCAAATTACATGTGGCGTGATATTTAGCTCATGCACAAACACCGCCAGAAGTAAACTTTTGCGCAGGTTAGTGTATGTAGCACAAGTTGAAAGTAAAATTTTAGTATGCGAGGGAAAGACAATGCCCGCTAACTTCAGAAATTTGAATATCGTAACCACGCTAACTTATTTTCCCTATATATTTCATTGGAGAGAGAAAACTGGAAAAAAAGCACGTATCGCTCGTACTCTATCCTGAAACGCATTCGACCAACGTGAAGGTAGTTATGAAAATGTTACATTCCAATGTTCTTCCCGCTGAAGAAAATTTTCTGTTTATTTTTAAATATTTATATATATATATAGTGATATATAGTATAGTGATATATATAGTGATATATAGTATAGTGATATATATAGTGATATATAGTATAGTGATATATATAGTGATATATAGTATACTATATATTTTTTTATATATATATATATATATATATATATATATATATATATATATATATATATATATATATATATATATAGTGACAGGGTGAGAGAAGGAGTGTATGTTAGCAGGAAATTGGAAAGGTCACTTTTTCCCCTCTAACAAAGTGTTAATTTGTTAGTAGCTCACCACAGCTGATTCTGGTTAAATCATTTGGATCATTTATAAGCAGTTCTGTAGAGGGAATCAGTGTCTCATTGTGCAGGCTACTCCAGAGAGGGAGGATTTGAGACCTTGCTGCATGTCTGCATTTATAGCTGGTAGAAACAAGAGACTGGTGAGCAAACTTTGTTCTATTCTGCTTATTTTGATTTGTTTTGTTAACTGGGATCAGCTTAGCTGCCCAGTACTGGCTAGTAAGGAAATATTGCATGTATAGTTAGTCTCCTAAAGAGGAGTAGGATTTTGTTTGTTTTAAAGGGGAAGTACACCCCATGTTTAAGACAGCTGATAAAAATAAAACAGCCTAAACCACTATATTTCATGCTGAAGTGACTATTCCTGCAAGGGCTTTGTCACAGTGGTATCAGAAGTGGGATTGTTAGTGCCTGCTTTACTATTCTGGAAGCCTTAAAGGTACAGACCCACATAAATATGGAGGATGTTTTACAGGCCCTGTTGCAGGCTGCATCTATACAACAAGAGACTAATCGTCAGGCTGCAGCATCAGTTGCAGCTCAGCAAGAGTGTAACAGACTTTTAGCTTTACAAATTGGGATCCTGGCTGAGGCCCAAAAACAGGATCATGCCATGCTTTATGATGTTGTGCAGTGTATTATTGCTCAGGGAGCACCTACGCAAGCAGAAGGTGTGAATAGGATACAGGCAAGCAGCTGCTTACAGAAAATGACATCAGAGGATGATGTGGAGGCGTATTTGGTGGTATTTGAACGCACAGCTATACGGGAAGCCTGGCCACAAGCCCAATGGGCAGGAATCATTGCTCATTTTCTCCTCAGTGAAGCCCAAAAGGCTTATTATGACTTGGAAGAAGAAGCTGCTAGAGACTATACATGGTTAAAAGCCGAAATTCTTGCCAGAATGGGTGTAACATGTACAGTGAGAGCCCAGCATTTCTATAACTGGCATTTCAACATGGGGAAAGCTCCCAGGTCTCAGATGTTTGACTTAATACATCTGGCACGAAAATGGCTTAGACCAGAGGCCCAAAGTCCTGCACAAATTGTTGAAATGCTAGTACTTGACAGATTCTTGCGAGAATTGCCACGAGGCCTCCGTGAGTGGGTAAGACAAGGAAACCCCACTACATATGATTCTATGGTAGCTCAAGTAAGATACATTGCTGCCAGGGACCTTGCGAAAGCCTGTCCTATGCCTTCTAAATTTGTTTCAGAATCTCTGAGACAACAAAAGACTTTTAGGACCCAGAGTCCAGGAAACAAAAAGGATGAGACTGAAGATAAACCAGCAGATCGCTATCAGATAAACCACACTTTGCCAAGAGTGGATCGTTTGGGGAGGAACCCTTTAACCTGCTTCGAGTGTGGTGCCAAAGGACATGTCAGGGCAGGATACCCAAACCTACCAGAACCAATGCAATGTGCCCTAGCAGAAGACTTTTGTGGACTTATTTGCCTAGCAGGCATGGGAGAAAACATACACACCTTCCGGGTGTCGGTATGCTTTAATAAAAGAGACACAGATGCTTTGGTGGACTCTGGCAGTGCCTTAACTCTAGTGTCAGGAGATTTAGTGGAGCAATCACAGTTGCAAAAAAATAAGACAATAGGGGTACTGTGTATTCATGGGTGTACTGTTACTTATCCTACTGCTGTTAAAAGTGTCTCTATACTTGGGAAATTAATACAAACAACTGCTGTAGTGGTACCTATGCTGCCCTATCCCTTGGTTATAGGAAGAAACTTTCCAGAGTTTCACACCCTAATACAGTCTAAACTTACTGCTAAACAAGGAGAGTCAGAGGTTGAAGCAGGGGATAGGAGTCTACATGAAGTTTTCCCTTTTATTCACCCTGATTTGTATGCATCCAGTCCCAAAAGGGGTAAATCTAGAAAAGAGCGCAGGAAGAGTAAATACAGATTTAATAAAGTCCTTAATGAAGTTTTGTTAAATGAGCAGGGAAAATGTAGTAATAAAGGCACGGCCACTCAGTGCACAGAATCTGAAGTAGATCAGGGAAGTGAAATTACTGAAAATGTTCCCTGTGAACTAGACATTATTAGCAGTAGCTTTTGGTGAGAACAAGCTAATGAACCCTTGCTACACCATGCAAGAAGGAGCAGGGTAGTAGAGGTTAATGGAGCACCTGTAGAAGGTCAAACAAAAAGTGTATAGCCATATTTTATAGTTAAAAATGACCTTCTGTACCGAGTAATATCAGAGGAAGCTCAAGAGAGAGAAGAACTAATTGTGCCTTCCTCTCATACTAGGAAGGTGTTAGATATTGCACATTCACACCTTTTGGGTGGACATCTGGGGGTAGATAAAATTCAGGAAAGGGTCCTGAGGAGGTTCTATTGGCCAGGGGTTTACGAAGAAATAAAGAGATATTGTGCTTCCTGCCCAGAATGCCAACTGTCATCCTCAAAATCCAAGTTAAGGGCTCCACTTATACCCATCCCAATTATTGATGTAACATTTGATAGGATTGGGATGGACTTGGTAGGCCCATTAGAAAAATTAGCTCATGGTCACCAATACGTTCTTGTTTTTGTAGATTATGCAACTCGATACCCTGAGGCCATTCCACTACATAAGGCTAATGCTAAAAATATAGCAAAAACATAATTTATGCTTACCTGATAAATTTATTTCTCTTGTAGTGTATCCAGTCCACGGATCATCCATTACTTATGGAATATATTCTCCTTCCCAACAGGAAGTTGCAAGAGTCCACCCACAGCAAAGCTGCTATATAGCTCCTCCCCTAACTGCCATACTCAGTCATTCGACCGAAAACATGCAGAGAAAGGAAAAACCATAGGGTGCAGTGGTGACTGTAGTTCAAATGAAAAAATTACCTGCCTTAAAGTGACAGGGCGGGCCGTGGACTGGATACACTACAAGAGAAATAAATTTATCAGGTAAGCATAAATTATGTTTTCTCTTGTTAAGTGTATCCAGTCCACGGATCATCCATTACTTATGGAATACCAATACCAAAGCTAAAGTACACGGATGATGGGAGGGACAAGTCAGGTACTTAAACGGAAGTTACCACTGCCTGTAAGAAACCCTTTCTCCCAAAAATAGCCTCCGAAGAAGCAAGGTATCAAATTTGTTAAATTTGAAAAAGTATGAAGCGCAGACCAAGATTCTGTCCTGTAAATCTGTTCAAAAGAAGCCATATTTAAAAAAGGCCCAAGTGAAAACCACAGCTCTAGTAGAATGAGCTGTAATCCCTTCAGGAGGCTGCTGTCCAGCAGTCTCATAAGCTAAATGAATTATGCTTTTTAACCAAAAAGACAGAGAGGCTGCTGAAGTCTTTTGACCTCTCCTCTGTCCAGAATAGACAACAAACAAGGTGAACGTTTGATGAAAACTGTAGTAGCTTGTAATTAAAACTTTAAAGCCCAAACCACATCCAATATTGTGTAATAGACGTTCCTTCTTTGAGGAAGGATTAGGATACAAGCATGGAACAACTATCTCTTGAGTGATGTTCTTGTTAGATACCACCTTAGGAAAAAACCCAGGTTGGTACGCAGGACTACCTTATCCATACGAAGGACCAGATAAGGAGAATCACATTGTAACACAGATAACTTGGAGACTCTACGAGTCGAGGAAATAGCTACCCAAAAGGAACTTTCCAAGATAAAGATTGATATCTATGGAACAAAAAAGGTTCAAACAGAACTTCTTGAAGAAACCTTAAGAACCAGGTTTAAGCTCCATGGTGGAGCAACAGTTTTAAACACAGGCTTGGATCTAACCAAAGCCTGACCAAATGCCTGAACGTCTAGAATACCTGCCAGACGCTTGTGCAAAAAAATAGACAGAGTAAAAATCTGTCCCTTTTAAGGAATTAACTGACAACCCTTTTCTCCAAAACATCTTGGAGAAAAGATAATATCCTGGGAATCCAGACTTTACTCCATGAGTAACCCTTGGATTCATAACAATCAGATATTTACACCATATCTATGTTCAATTTTCCTAGAGACAGGCTTTCATGTCTGTATTAAGGTATCAATGACTGACTCGGAGAAGCCATGCTTTGATAACATCAAGCGTTCAGTCTCCAGGCAGTCCATCTCAGATTGATTCTATTTAGATGGTTGAAAGGACCCTGAGGTAGAGGGACCTGTCTCAGAAGCAGAGACCGTGATGGAAAGGATGACATGTCCACCAAATCTGCATACCAGGTCCTGCGTGGCTACGCAGGCGCTGACAAAAACACCAAAGCCCTCTCCTGCTTGGTCTTGACCTCCGGAGGAAATCCCACTCCCCCGGAAGAAAAGTCTGACGACTTAGAAAAACCACCTCCCAGTTCTCAACACCTGGGATATGGATAGCTGATAGACAAGAGTGAGTCTCTGTCCAGTGAATTATTGAAAGACTTCTAACATCGCTAGGGAACTTCTGTTCCCCCTTGATGGCTGATGTAAACCACAGTCGTGTATATTGTCCGACTGAATATGATGTACCTCAGAGTTGCTTAACTGAGGCCAAGTCTGAAGAGCATGGAATATCACTCCCAGTTCCAGAATATTTATTAGAAGGAGGGTCTCCTCCTAAGTCCACTATCCCTGAGCCTTCAGGGAGTTCCAGACTGCATCCCAACCTAAAAGGCTGGCATCTATTGTAACAATTGTCCCATCTGACCTGCGGAAGGTCATACCCTTGGACAGATGGACCCGACATAGTCACCAGAGAATCTCTGGTCTCTTGGTCCAGGTTTAACAGGGGGACAAACCTGTGTAATCCCCGTTCCTCTGACTGAGCATGCATAGTTGCAGCGGTCTGAAATGTAGACGTGCAAATGGTACTATGTCCCTTGCCGCTACCATTAAGCCGATTTCATTCATGTACTGAGCCACCGAAGGGCGCGGATGGAATGAAAAACACGGCAGAAATTTAGAAACTTTGACAACCTGGACTCCGTCAGGTAAATTTTCATTTCTACAGAATCTATCAGAGTCCCTAAGAGGGAAACCCTTGAGATTGGGGATAGAGAACTCTTTCCTTGTTCACTTTCCACCCATGTGATCTCAGAAATGCCAGTACTACGTCCGTATGAGACTTGGCAATTTGGATGTTTGACGCCTGTATCAGGATGTCGTCTAAATAAGGGGCCACTTCTATGCCCCGCGGCCTAAGGACCGCCAAAGCGACCCCAGAACCTCCATAAAGATTCTTGGGGCTGTAGATATCCCAACGGAAAGAGCTACAAACTGGTAATGCCTGTCTAGAAAGGCAAACCTGAAAAACAATGGTGATCTTTATGCATCACAATGTGAGGATAAACATCCTTCAAATCCATTGTAGTCCTCTATTGACTCTCCTGGATCATAGTTAAGATGGTACGAATAGTTTCCATCTTAAAAGACGGAATTCTGAGGAATTTGTTTAAGATCTTTAGATCCAAAATAGGTCTGAAGGTTCCCTCTCCTTGGGAACCACAAACAGATTTGAGTAAAAACTCTGTCCCTGTTCCTCTCTTGGAACTGGATGGATCTCGTACACAATGTAAGAATGCCTCCTTCTTTATCTGGTTTGCAGATAATTGGAAAGGCGAAATCTCCCCTTTTTTGGGGGGGGAATCTTTGAAATCCAGAAGATATCTCTGGGATATAAATTCCAATGCCTAGGGACCCTGGGCATCTCTTGCCCACGCCTGGGCGAAGAATGAAAGTCTGCCCCCTATAGGATCCGTTACCGGATAGGGGTCCGTTCCTTCATGCTGCCTTAGAGGCAGCAGCAGGCTCCTTGGCCTGCTTATCTTTGTTCCAGGTCCGATTGTCTCCAGACCGCCTTGGACTGAGCAAAAATTCCCTCTTGTTTTGCCTTAGAGGAAGTGGATGCCACACCTGCCCTGAAGTTTTAAAAGGCACGAAAATTAGACCTTTCTTGGCCCTTGATTTGGACCTATCCTGAGGAAGGGCATGACCTTTTCCTCCAGTGATATAAGCAATAATCTCCTTCAAACCAGGCCCGAATAGGGTCTGCCCCTTGAAGGGAAGTTAAGTAGCTTATTTATTAAAGTCACGACAGCTGACCATGATATAAGCCATAGCGCTCTGCGCGCCAGTATAGTAAAAAACAGAATTCTTAGCCATTAGTCTAGTCAAATGAACAAAGGCATCAGAAAACAAAGGAATTGGCTAGCATAAGCTTGTCAAATATATTCATCCAATGGAGTCGCTTAACTGTAAAGCCTCATCAAGAGACTCAACCCAGAACGCCGCAGCAGCAGTGACAGAAGCAATGTATGCAAGGGGCTGCAGGATAAAACCCTGTTGAATAAACATTTTTTATCCATTGGATCTAAAAAGCACAACTGTCCTCGCCAGAGGTAGTGGTACGCCTAGCTAGAGTAGAAACTCTTCTCTCCACCTTAGGAACTGTCTGCCAGAAGTCCCGTGTGGTCGTAACTATTAGAAAACATTCTTCTAAAAAATAGGAGGGGAAGAGAACAGCACACCTGGTCTATCCCATTCCTTATTAAAAAAAAATTTAATAAACCTCTTTAGGTATTGGAAAAACATCAGTACACACCGGCACTGCATATTATTTATCCAGTCTACACAATTTCTCTGGCCCTGCGATTGTACACATTCATTCAGAGCAGCCAAAGCCTCCCTGAGCAACAAGTGGAGGTTCTCAAGCATAAATTTTAAATGTAGAAATATCAGAATCAGGTTAAATCATCTTCCCTGAGTCAAAAAAATCACCCACAGACTAAGCATATTGTGAGGTAGTATCATACATGGTTCTTAAAGCGTCTGTATGCTCTGTATCTACCCCCAGAGCTATCTGCTTTCCTTTAATTTCAGGTAGTCTGACTAATACTGCTGCCAGAGTATTATTCACCACCTTTGCCATGTCTTGTAAAACAAACGCTATGGACGCCCTTGATGTACTTGGCGCCATTTGAGCGTGAGTCCCTGAAGCGGGAGTCGAAGGGTCTGACACGTGGGGAGAGTTAGTCAGCATAACTTTCCCCTCGACAGAATCCCCTGGTAAAATAAACGCTATGGGTGCCCTTGATGTACTTGGCGCCATTTGAGCGTGAGTCCCTAAAGCGGGAGTCAAAAGGTCTGACACGTGGGGAGAGTTAGTCGGCATAACTACCCCCACGACAGAATCCTCTGGTGATAATGTTTTTAAAGACAAAAAATGATCTTTATTGTTTAACATGAAATCAGTACATCTGGTACACATTCTAAGATGGGGTTCCACCATGGCTTTAAAACATAATGAACACAGAGCTTCCTCTATGTCAGACATGTTAGAACAGACTAATAATGAGACTAGTAAGCTTGGAAAACACTTTAAATCAAGTTAACAAGCAAATATATAAAACGTTACTGTGCCTTTAAGAGAAACAAATTTTGTCAAAATTTGAAAAACAGTGAAAAAAGGCAGTAAAACAAACGAAATTTTTACAGTACATGTAATAAGGTAACAGAGCATTGCACCCACTTGCAAATGGATGATTAACCCCTTAATGCAAAAAACAGATAAAAAAAACGACATAGACGTTTTTAAAAACAGACACAACAAACTGCCACAGCAGAGCTGTGGATTACCTTCCCTATAAACGATTTTGGAAGTCTTTTTAGCCCTTTAGAAATGTCCTGTAGTATTCATGGGACTGCTGAGGGAATCTGGATGATTCATTTTGTAATTTTAACTGCGCAAAAAAGCACTAAATTAGGCCCTTCCCACTCATATTACAACAGTGGGAAGCTTCAGTTAACTGTTTCTATGCAAAATTTAAGCCAGCCATGTGGAAAAAACTTAGGCCCCAATAAGTTTTATCACCAAACATATGTTAAAAAACGATTAAACATGCCAGCAAACGTTTTAAAACACATTTTTACAAGAGTATGTATCTCTATTAATAAGCCTGATACCAGTCGCTATCGCTGCATTTAAGGCTTTACTTACATTACTTCGGTATCAGCAGTATTTTCTTAGTCAATTCCATTCCTAGAAAAATATTTTACTGCACATACCTTATCTGCAGGAAAACCTGCACGCCATTCCCCCTCTGAAGTACCTCACTCCTCAGAATGTGTGAGAACAGCAAATGGATCTTAGTAACGTCTGCTAAGATCATAGAAAAACGCAGGCAGATTCTTCTTCCAAATACTGCCTGAAATAAACAGCACACTCCGGTGCCATTTAAAAATAACAAACTTTTGATTGAAGAATAAACTAAGTATAAAAAACCACAGACTCTCACAACCTCCTATCTATGTTGAGGCTTGCAAGAGAATGACTGAGTATGGCAGTTAGGGGAGGAGCTATATAGCAGCTTTGCTGTGGGTGGACTCTTGCAACTTCCTGTTGGGAAGGAGAATATATTCCATAAGTAATGGATGATCCGTGGACTGGATACACTTAACAAGAGAAATAATTGGTACAAGTATTTTCACGGGTTGGGATCCCAAAGGAGATTTTAACTGACCAAGGTACTCCTTTCGTTTCCCGTCTCATGAAAGAGTTGTGCCAGTTATTTAAAATACAGGCTTTGAAAACCTCGGTATATCAACCTAAGACAGATGGGCTAGTAGAAAGGTTTAACCTCACACTTAAGGGGATGTTAAGGAAAGTTGTTAGTAGAGATGGGAAGGATTGGGATCAACTGCTTCCTTTCTTATTGTTTGCAGTCCGTGAAATTCCCCAGAGCTCAACTAATTTTTCTCCTTTTGAACTTTTGTATGGTCGACATGCGAGAGGTATGTTGGACATACTAAAGGAAACTTGGGAGGAACAGGGAGTACCAGGTACTAATGTGGTGCAGCATATAGAGAAAATGCAGGAGCGAATGGCTCATGTTTTCCCCCTGGTTCGCCAATATATTGAAAAAGGCAATTTAAACAGGGTTACAGGGTAATGGTTTTGGTTCCTACAGCTGAGAGTAAGCTTTTGGCTCATTGGCAGGGACCTTATGAAATTAGAGAAAAGGTAAGCCCTGTTAATTATAAAGTTAGTCAGCCTGACCAACGTAGGAAAGAGCAAATATTCCACATAAATCTTCTTAAGTCATGGAGGGATAGAGAAATATTACTAGCCCAGTTAGATAATACCAGGGCTGAGCCTCAAGTCTCAGAACAAGTAGTGACTATTTCACCAGAGCTAACACCTGAACAAGTAAAGGAAGTTATGGAAATGGTGGAGAGGAATAAGGATGTTTTCTCGCCTATGCCAGGCAGAACACAAGACATTGCCCATGATATTGTTACTGAGCCTGAAGTAACACTTAAATTAAAACCATACAGGATTCCTGAGGCAAAAAGGATGGCTGTACGAGCAGAGGTTAGGAAAATGCTTGAATTAGATGTGATAAAAGAATCACATACTAATTGGTCTAGCCCAATTGTTTTGGTATCTAAACCGGATGGTTCTATCTGATTTTGTAATGATTTTAGGAAATTAAATGAAGTGTCAAAGTTTGATGCCTACCCAATGCCAGGGGTTGATGAACTGGTAGAGAGGCTAGCTAAGGCCAGATGTTTTTCTACATTGGATTTAACAAAAGGGTATTGGCAGATACCCTTCACTAAGCATGCCTGAGAGAAAACTGCCTTTGTAACTTCAGATGGTTTATTTCAATATAAGGTGATGCCCTTTGGTCTCCATGGAGCTCCAACCACTTTTCAGAGGCTCATGGATAAATTATTAAGACCCCATGCGCACTATGCCGCTTCGAACTTGGATGATGTCATAATCCATAGCCCAGACTGGGACTCTCATTTACAGAAAGTAGAGGCAGTGGTAGACACCCTTAGGAAAGCTAGATTAACTGCCAACCCCTCCAAATATTTTCTTGGATTGGCAGAGGCTAAGTATTTAGGTTATGTAGTGGGAAGGGGGTTAGTGAAACCCCAATTGAACAAGATAGGAGCTATACAGAATTGGCCCAGGCCTCTTAGGAAGAAGCAGGTTAGAGCCTTCTAGGGAATTGTTGGCTACTACCCCAGGTTCATACACCATTTTGCGACCAGAGCTGCTCCTCTCACAAACCTAATTGAAGCCAGAAGTCCAGACACAGTAATGTGGGATAGAGAGGTAGAGGATGTGTTTATGGACCTTCATTCAACATTGTGTGAACAACTCGTCCTCGTGGCACCTGACTTTGATAAAGAGTTTTTCTTACAGACAGATGCCTCTGAGGTCAGTTTGGATGCTGTACTGTCACATTACATAGGCGAGGAAGAACATCCAGTGCTATATCTAAGCAGGAAATTGTTGCCTCGAGAACAGTGCTATGCTGTTATAGAAAAAGAGTGCTTAGCTATTAAGTGGGCTATGGAGACTCTAAAGTATTATTTACTGGGAAGGCGCTTCACCCTTGTCACTGACCATGCTCCGTTAAAATGGATGCACACCAACAGAGATAGAAACTCATGAGTCACTAGATGGTTTTTGTCCTTGCAACCATTTACTTTTGTAGTGAAGCACAGAGCTGGATTGCTCCATGGTAATGCTGATTCACTGTCTCGTGTGCATGGGCTTCTTGCAGCAGTTGCTTCACACACTGTTGTTGCACTGGGGAGGGGGATGTGTGACAGGGTGAGAGAAGGAGTGTATGTTAGCAGGAGATTGGAAAGGTCACTTTTTCCCCTCTAACAAAGTGTTAATTTGTTAGTAGTTCACCACAGCTGATTCTAGTTAAATCATTTGGATCCTTTATAAGCAGTTCTGTAGAAGGAATAAGTGTCTCATTGTGCAGGCTACTCCAGAGAGGGAGGATTTGAGACCTAGCTGCATGTTTAAATTTATAGCTGGTAGAAACAAGAGACTGGTGAGCAAACTTTGTTCTATTTTGCTTATTTTGATTTGTTTTGTTAACTAGGATCAGCTAAGCTGCCCAGTACTGGCTAGTAAGGAAATATTGCATGTATAGTTTGTCTCCTAAAAAGGAGTAGGATTGTGTTTGTTTTAAAGGGGAAGTACACCACATGTTTAAAACTGCTGATAAAAATAAAACAGCCTAAACCACTATATTTTGTGCTGAAGTGACTATTCCTGCAAGGGCTTTGTCACTATATATATATATATATATATATATATATATATATATATATATATATATATATATATATATATATAAATATAAATAATTTCTCAATTCCCCAGCTCAGAACAATACATTTTATCAATTTGGAATCTCTGGAAAACATGTATATTTATAATCCAGAGGTACTAAAAAAATAATAATATCAAGAGTACCTTAGTCAGCAGCTACCTGTAATTGAGTAACAGCAAAATAAACAGACCGTTAGCAAATATGGACAATCAGTAAAGCATAACAGCAAAAGAGGTCAAAATAATTAGCACCCTTTATTATCCATCATAAAAATAGACATTGAAAAACCACCTGAATAAGTGAGAAAAGACAAAAGTAATATCAAAATAAAATACCCTAGTGGCCACTAGGAAAACATAGAAAGTCTATATGACCTAAATATGTCAGTTTGATTGTCCCTGCAGCAGTGTACACTGAAATCTGATTGAATAATGTGCCTTACACACATTCATCATTATGCAGATATTCAACAGTTGTTAGTAGCAATCGCTAAATAGAATAGATTTAATGCAGGTTCAGATGTTTGGCAAGCGAATATTCATCTGTCAGCAAACAAGCCAGTAGCTGTTAGCAGCAGTTCAAGCATAAATAGAAATGATGCAAAGCAGGTTAATTCCTTCATTCAAGCACATATACGATTAAGCCAAGTAAGGGTTCAGCTTTGTTATGGCAACAGCTTATATACTAATGGCAATCACATGCAGACAGCAATCCAATTACAGCATATAAGGGTATGCATAAGTGTAGAGTATAAAGCTAAAGCAGTGATATCCTCGCCAAGAGATACTTGGGGGTCAATTTATCAAGCTCCATACGGAGCTTGATGCCCGGTGAAGGCTTGGTTTAAAGACCGCTGTTCCATAACCTGTCCGCCTGCTTTGAGGCAGCGGGCAGAAATCAACCAGATCGAATACAATCGGGTTGATTGACACCCCCAGCTAGCGGCCGATTGACCGCGAATCTGCAAAGGGTGGTATTGCACCAACAGTTCACAAAAACTGCTGGTGCAATGATAAATGCCGAGAACGTATGCTGTCTGCATTTATCCATGGGCAGCGGACATGATACGCTACATTGTATCATGTCCGCTCGCACATTAATAAATTGGCCCCTCAGAGTACATCCATATACTTCTCAAGTCCTCAAAGAGGTTAAAGGGACACTTAACCCAAATTTTTTCTTTCGTGATTCAGATAGAGCATGACATTTTAAGAAACTTTCTAATTTACTGCTATTATCAAATTTTCTTCATTCTCTTGGTATCTTTATTTGAAATACAAGAATGTAAGTTTAGATGCCGGCCCATTTTTGGTGAAAAACCTGGGTTGTCCTTGCTGATTAGTAGATAAATTCATCCACCAATAAAAAAAAGTGTTATCCAGTGTTCTGAACCCAAAAAAAAGCTTAGATGCCTTCTTTTTCAAATAAAGATAGCAAGAGAACGAAGAAAATTGCTAATAGGAGTAAATTATAAAGTTGCTTAAAATGGCATGCTCTATCTGAATCACAAAAGAAAAAATATGAGTTCAGTGTCCCTTTAATATAACAATCTCACCCCTTATGCTCCACAGTTCCGGTAACAAGTTCCCTGCTGCTGTTTTTCTTATAGCCATCTTGTCTCAGTGCCTTTTAGTCATTAGCTGCCAAAACCTCACTGCCGCTCCCTCCAGTAGCCACTGTATAGGGTAAGCTCAGTTGGCCTTATCGAGTATATACATAATGTATTTGTTGTAAAATATATATCTATGCGAAGAACATTGTAATGTAAAATATTTACACTAAATAAACAGTAAAACACATTTTTAAATATAAATATCTATTAAAAATTATTTTTATAATTTTTCTGGTATTTGACTGGAAAGAGCTCCAATATATATAAATAAATATATATGGTTGACGGTTAAGGGATTAAGGGGTTAATTACTTTATTATTTTGCGATGTGTGGGTTTGTGGTGTATGTGTTATTACTTTGTATGGGAGGTTCTGTTTTTTTTTTGTTATACTTTGTGCGGGTGTTTTTTTTTTTTTTTGTAATGCTACATTTGCCTTCGCTGCATCCCGGTGGATTCTGAAAATGGCAGGGTGGTGAAAGAATCCACCTTCACTGCATCCAGGTGAATTATTTTGGCTGTGCGCGCAGCCAACATTCTGTTGGCTGGCTGCCTCGTGCTGCCAATATTCCATTGAGGATGCATGCGCAAATGCACACGGCGACGGACATTACAAACGCAATTATAGTGTATATATATATATATATATATATATATATATATATATATATATATATATATATATATATATATATATATATATATATATATATATAAATATATATATATGGAGTTGAGTTTCAGAGTTCAACGCACATAGAATGGAGAAAAACAAAAACAAAAACAAATTATGGTGCAGTATGTCAGTACTAGGCAATCAAAAACTAAACGTGAGATTTAAATGTGCTCACCTTGTTTAACCTCAAACATGTGATGAAGTGAATGTAATTCACGAAACGCGTAAGGGCACGCCCACTTCTGACGTCACTTCCTGTCCAGGGAGACCAAGCTTCAAACACTTCAGCAACGGACCCTGTCACTGACAGGCTTAAGAATCCACATCCATCCGGATATTGTGAGCTATCTAGAGCTCAAAAAACCACAAGGAATCATCATCTAGCTGTATTTACAGCAGTTCATGTAACTATTTATTACGGTTTTCCATCATAAACACCAACTTATCCACCTGAACTCTGGGAGCTTTTCAGAGCTCAAAACCACCGCAAGGAATTTACCTCCAGCTGTACTTACAGCATCCTATACCACAATATCACTAATTTTTATCAGCAAGCTGTTTTTGCACCAGCCCTGATAAAAAAAACTCACTACCGGATTTAAAGAAATATACTATATTTCATCTGCTCACCTATTTCTGTCCCTGATCTGGACTATTATCAAAGAGGATTTCTGTTTATCATTTTTTATTGGACATTAGAAAATAAAAGTGTTTTTTATTTTAAATTTCACTTTGTGTCCTTGCAAGCATCATTTATACACATCTCATGAGTGCTGCAATTAATATCCACAATTGATCTCATAGTATGTAAACTGAGCACTAATTGGTTTGCATACATAAAGTTTATACCATACTCCAGAGAGGAGAAGCCTTTCAAGTATAAAGAAGGGGAAAAGAAATAAACAGCAACAAGGAAAGAAATCCAGCAAAAAGAATTAAAGTGTCTCTACCTAACTCCAGAGAGGAGAAGTTTGTCTGAAATACCAACATATTTCTACTCCAGGGATATCAAGATTTCCACCTGCTAAAAGTTTCTGCATACCAGCTGGAAACATCTTTACCACAGATAGGGATTACATCCCCTCCATGCTTCCAACATACCTCACATGTTTGAGGTTAAACAAGGTGAGCACATTTAAATCTCACGTTTAGTTTTTGATTGCCTAGTACTGACATACTGCACCATAATTTGTTTTTGTTTTTGTTTTTCTCCATTCTATGTGCGCTGAACTCTGAAACTCAACTCCATACCTTTTTCCTTCACATTCCATTTGATGATAGTGGAATATTCAGAAACTAGCTGCCATTGAAATATATCAGGAGGAACTAATTAGAGCAAAATAACCATTTGCAACATACACAGCGCAGATCAAGAAACACCCAAGCAACACTATATATATATATATATATATGTGTGTATTTATATATATATAAAAATGTGTGTGTGTATATATATATATGTGTGTGTGTGTGTGTAAATATATATATATATATATATATATTTATGTGCATGTTTTTATAAGTGTATATATGTGTATATATGTATGTGAGCTATCATACCCATGTTAATACAAATCTCTGTGAAGACTATGGGGCCGATTTATCATTGGTCTGTCCGACAGACATCGATGAATGCCAACAGCATACGCTGTCAGCATTTATCATTGCACAAGCAGTTCTTGTGAACTGCTTGTGCAATGCCAACCCCTGCAGATTCGTAGCCAATATACAGGGAGTGCAGAATTATTAGGCAAATGAGTATTTTGACCACATCATCCTCTTTATGCATGTTGTCTTACTCCAAGCTGTATAGGCTCGAAAGCCTACTACCAATTAAGCATATTAGGTGATGTGCATCTCTGTAATGAGAAGGGGTGTGGTCTAATGACATCAACACCCTATATCAGGTGTGCATAATTATTAGGCAACTTCCTTTCCTTTGGCAAAATGGGTCAAAAGAAGGACTTGACAGGCTCAGAAAAGTCAAAAATAGTGAGATATCTTGCAGAGGGATGCAGCACTCTTAAAATTGCAAAGCTTCTGAAGTGTGATCATCGAACAATCAAGTGTTTCATTCAAAATAGTCAACAGGGTCGCAAGAAGCGTGTGGAAAAACCAAGGCGCAAAATAACTGCCCATGAACTGAGAAAAGTCAAGCGTGCAGCTGCCAACATGCCACTTGCCACCAGTTTGGCCATATTTCAGAGCTGCAACATCACTGGAGTGCCCAAAAGCACAAGGTGTGCAATACTCAGAGACATGGCCAAGGTAAGAAAGGCTGAAAGACGACCACCACTGAACAAGACACACAAGCTGAAACGTCAAGACTGGGCCAAGAAATATCTCAAGACTGATTTTTCTAAGGTTTTATGGACTGATGAAATGAGAGTGAGTCTTGATGGGCCAGATGGATGGGCCCGTGGCTGGATTGGTAAAGGGCAGAGAGCTCCAGTCCGACTCAGACGCCAGCAAGGTGGAACTGGAGTACTGGTTTGGGCTGGTATCATCAAAGATGAGCTTGTGGGGCCTTTTCGGGTTGAGGATGGAGTCAAGCTCAACTCCCAGTCCTACTGCCAGTTTCTGGAAGACACCTTCTTCAAGCAGTGGTACAGGAAGAAGTCTGCATCCTTCAAGAAAAACATGATTTTCATGCAGGACAATGCTCCATCACACGCGTCCAAGTACTCCACAGCGTGGCTGGCAAGAAAGGGTATAAAAGAAGAAAATCTAATGACATGGCCTCCTTGTTCACCTGATCTGAACCCCATTGAGAACCTGTGGTCCATCATCAAATGTGAGATTTACAAGGAGGGAAAACAGTACACCTCTCTGAACAGTGTCTGGGAGGCTGTGGTTGCTGCTGCACGCAATGTTGATGGTGAACAGATCAAAACACTGACAGAATCCATGGATGGCAGGCTTTTGAGTGTCCTTGCAAAGAAAGGTGGCTATATTGGTCACTGATTTGTTTTTGTTTTGTTTTTGAATGTCAGAAATGTATATTTGTGAATGTTGAGATGTTATATTGGTTTCACTGGTAAAAATAAATAATTGAAATGGGTATATATTTGTTTTTTGTTAAGTTGCCTAATAATTATGCACAGTAATAGTCACCTGCACACACAGATATCCCCCTAAAATAGCTAAAACTAAAAACAAACTAAAAACTACTTCCAAAAATATTCAGCTTTGATATTAATGAGTTTTTTGGGTTCATTGAGAACATGGTTGTTGTTCAATAATAAAATTAATCCTCAAAAATACAACTTGCCTAATAATTCTGCACTCCCTGTATGTGTGTAAGTGTAAGGGAACCAAGAAGCCAGACTGAAATGGAAAGTGCATGTTAAAAAATAAATAGAGTTTATTAAAAGTAGTAATAAACAAAATAATAAACAACAATAGGGAAATCCAGAGTCAGGAATCATGAAATCAGTCGGCCAAAGCCAGGGTAATACATGGAGAATGAAACAAAACACAGGTGTGCACTTGGTAGGTCTGGACTCATGCAAGGGCGGAGACAGAAAGGACTGGATGATGGTTTACATAGTAAACTATTATTATTTATTATTAGTATTATCAGGTATTTGTAGAACGCTAAAAGATACTGCAGTGCTATAAGCATAGGCGGTATACAAGAACATTTATAGGGATCAAATGGGTAGAGGGCACTACCAAGAGTTGCACTGTTGTAGAAGGCTCTTATGAAGATGATCTACAAACATCTTGGCTTCTAGGCTTATACTCTAAGGGGTTCAAGGTTAAAGCAATGGAGTTAGGAAAGGTTAGTTTAGCTTGTATGCATCCCTGAATAGTTGAGTCTTTAGGGAGCGCTTGAAGCTGTTAAAACTAGGGGAGAGTCTTGTGGAGCGAGGCAAGGAGTTCCACAAGATGGGAGCCAGTCTGGAGAAGTCCTGTAAACGGGAATAAGAGGAAGTAACAAGAGAAGAGGAGAGTAGGAGATCGTGAACAGAGCGAAGGGGACGGGAGGGAGAGTATCTGGAGACAAGGTCTGTAATGTAGGGGGGGAGCAGTGCAGTTGAGGGCTTTGTATGTCAGAGTGAGGATTTTGTGTTTAAATCCTGGAGGCAAGAGGAAACCAGTGAAGAGATTGGCAGAGAGGTGCAGCAGATGAAGAGAGACATGTAAGGAAGATGAGCCTGGCAGTGGCGTTAATTATGGATTGTAAAGGAGCGTGGCAGCAGGTAGGGAGACCAGAGAGGACGGAGTTGCAATAGTTGGGGCGGGAAAGGATAAGAGAGTGGATTCAAATCTTAGTTGTGTCTTGTGTAAGGAAATGTCTAATTTTAGAGATGTTTTTAAGGTGGAAGTGAGGACTGAATGTGAGGAGTGAAAGAAAGGTCTGAGTCAAGTGTGACCCCAAGATTACCGGGCATGCAGGGTAGGGGTAATGATGGAATTATCAACAGTTATAGAAAATTGGGGGGTGGAGATTTTTGAGGAAGGGCAAACAATAAGGAGTTCAGTTTTGGAGATAATTAGCTTAAGGTAGTGAGAGGATGTTACGGTTGCCTCCAGGCTGGCTGGAAGTTGGACCGTAGAAAAGGATGCTCCTAGCGCTCACCAAAGGAGCAGCAGCACCGTAGACACTCTAACTGCTGCGTAGCCACCATAAGTAACGCAGACTCTATGAACCACCGCTGCTGGGCTGGTATCTCGCCGTCTGCTCTGCGCCCTGGACCTACGACCAGGCTCCAGTAGGTTAACCCAGGAACAAGAGCTCTTACAGGAGCTCAGTAGCTAAGGGAGTATATAGAGCATAGCAATCCCTGTAGTGATTATAGCTGGCCCCTACAAACATGAGTCAAAGCTGCAAGTTAGAGGGACAGAATAGGTCTGATGTACTGGAGCACACAGCCTGCTTTTTATCGAGGTTACATGCAAAAAAGACACTCTCAGGGGGAGGCATAAAATCCCCAATCACACATTTGATGCATTTAGATAGAGAGGCAACGCCCTTTGACAGGCCACAACATTACTTCAGCAGATAACATTACACACAATAAAACAATGCAGTCCACCTTATCACTAGCAGTCTGATTAGACAATGGGAATGTTTTATCACTAAACTTAATTAGAGCTGATCCCAGCAAACTGTATTTAGAATAGTGTTACGGTTATCCTTAGTCTCGCTGAGAGATGGACCGCTTAGTAGCCTGGATCCCTATTGCTGAAGAGGGGAGAAGCTGCTTTCCATAGTATTCTATATGAGTCTCGCAAATGTAGAATAATCCCCCTTAGCTGTAGTACAGCTAGGATACCCTTCTGCCCACAAAAACGAGTCAACGCTGCGATTGAGGGTCAACCAAGAACTCAGGACTGGGATGCCCAGCCTGCTTTTTATTGAGGTTACATGCACACAGGGCACTCCCAGGGGGGGAAGCATAAAATCCCCCATCACACATTTAGATAGAGAGACAATGTCCTTTGACAGGCCACAATAGGATTACAGTACTTCAGATAACAAGTTACACATAAAAAAAAAACAATGCAGTCCATCTTATCAATTAGCAGTCTGACTCCGGAGGTGATTAGACAATGGGAATGTTTTATCACTAAACTTAATTAGAGCTGAGGCCAGCAAACTTATATTTAGAAAATAGTTTCTAAAAGCTGAAAAAAAGTTAACTCTTTATGAAATGATACTTGTCACGGTTTTCTTGGAGCCCTTCTTAGGCGCTGGCTTGGCTGGTTCAGGCATTGCTGCTGGGAAATAAGCTCTTCACAACAAAATAACTAATGCTTCTGTAACAGTGCTCCCTTTCTATGGAACACTCTGGCAGACACGGTCTGACCCCTTTTCGGGGCAGACTAAGGCTGTCCAGACCGCTGGTTATGCGGGGCTGAGGTCGGTTTGTCTGGACAACCCGTCGGCGTTGCCATTCTGTTTCCCAGGTCTGTAAGTAATGGTGAAATTGAAGGGTTGCAACGATAAACTCCAACGTAATAGCCTGCCTTTATCTCCAGAGACCCGGTTCAGCCACACCAACGGGTTATGATCGGTGACCAGAGTGAACTCCTGCCCATATAAATAGGGAGTCAATTTCTTTAATGCCCACACCAAAGCCAAACACTCCTTTTCGACCGCTGCATAGCTGACTTCGCGGGGCAGGAGCTTCCGGCTGATGTAGGCAACTGGATGCTCCCCTCCATCTTCGCCTACTTGGCTGAGGACGGCTCCCAGCCCGAACATGGAAGCATCTGTATGGACGATAAAACGTTTGTTAAGGGCTGGGGCCGCCAAGACAGGAGTGTTAATTAGAGCATTTTTGAGAGCCTGGAAAGCCGTTTCACAGTGGGGAGACCACAGGACCTGTCGAGGTAAGTTCTTCTTGGTCAAGTCAGTCAGGGGTTTGGCAAGTGTGCTGTAGTCTGGTACGAACCGTCTATAGTACCCTGCCGTGCCCAGGAAGGCTAGGACCTGAGTCTTAGTGATGGGGGTGGGCCAATTGGCGACAGCTTCTATCTTGGCCGGCTCTGGTCGCTGCTTTCAACACCCCACCTGGTGACCCAGGTACTGTACCTCGGCCATCCCAAAGTGGCATTTTTCTGGCTTCAGAGTCAGGCCAGCAGCCCGGATCTGATCCAGAACCATTCCTACATGAGCTAAGTGGTCCTCCCAGGACTCACTGTGGATCGCTATGTCATCCAGGTAGGCGCAAGCAAAACTCTGGAAGCCATCCAGGAGCCTATCCACCAAGCGCTGGAATGTAGCTGGGGCATTCTTCATCCCAAACGGCATTACCCTAAACTGATATAAGCCGAATGGGGTGACGAATGCCGACTTGGGGATAGCCTCCGGGGCCAGGGGAATCTGCCAGTAACCTTTGCAGAGGTCAATAGTGGTCAGGTAATTTCCCCTGGCTATACGATCGAGTAGCTCATCTACCCTGGACATAGGGTAAGCGTCCGTCACGGTTTTTTCATTGAGCCTCCGATAGTCTACGCAGAACCGGGTGGTCCCATCTTTCTTGGGCACCAAGACAACTGGGGAGGCCCAGGGACTATCGGAGGGCTCAATTACCCTGAGTTGGAGCATCTCATCGATCTCCTTCTTCATTCCTGTCCTAACTGCTTCGGGGATTCGGTACGGAGCCTGGCGCAAGGGAGCTTGTCCCGGAGTATCTACCTGGTGGGTGGTTAAAGTAGTGTACCCTGGCTTTGGGGAGAAGGTGAGGTGTTTGGACTGTAGGAGTTGGTTGAGCTGCTCCCTTTCAGTGGGGCTAAGTCGGTCTCCTATCTGAACCTGAGCCACTATACCTGTGGGGAGACTCTTTTCTAATAGGTCTGGAATGGGTAGACTGTCGGGGTCTTCCTGAGGGGAACAACATACGGCCGTCACGTTCTCTGGTCGCTCAAAATATTCCTTGAGCATGTTTACATGGAATGTCTTTCTAAGATTGTTGTCGTGGCAGCTAGCTATCACATAAGTGGTGTCTCCCCTTTTCTCTACGATCTGGCAGGGCCCCTACCAGATCGCCTGCAATTTGTCTGTCTTCACCGGCTTAAGTACTAACACCTTTTGTCCTATGGTGAAGATTCTCTTTCGGGCCCCCCGATCGTACCATACTTTCTGTCTTCTCTGGGCCGACTGGAGATTAGCCCGCACGGATTTGGCTAATTGCTCCATTCGGTCCCTGAGTTCCAGCACGTATGGCACAATGGGGACACCGTCAGTGTCCATCGCTCCCTCCCAGTGCTCCCGGATCAGATTTAGGGGTCCCCGTACCTTTCTTCCGTAGAGCAACTCAAAGGGAGAGAACCCTGTCGTTTCCTGGGGCACCTCCCGATAAGCAAATAGGAGGTGCGGCAGGAAGCGTTCCCAGTCTCGGTATTCCTGAGTGAATGTCTTGAGCATTTGCTTGAGGGTCCCATTGAACCTCTCACACAGCCCGTTCGTCTGGGGGTGGTATGGGGAGCTCAAGAGGGACTTAATTTTGCAAACCTGCCAGAGTTGTTGGGTCATTTCAGCCGTAAATTGGGTGCCTCGGTTGGATAGGATTTCTTTTGGAAATCCTACCCGGGAGAACACCTGTACTAGTGCATTCGCTACCGTATCCGCTTGTATGTTGGATAGGGTGACAGCCTCTGGGTACCTGGTAGCGTAGTCCACTACGGTAAGAATGTAGCGCTTACCGGAGGGACTAGGGGTAGCCAGTGGTCCCACTAGGTCAATAGCAACCCGGCTGAAGGGTTCCTCTACAATGGGCATATTTACTAGATGGGCTTTAGGGTGATCGCCTCGCCTTCCTACTCGTTGACACACATCGCAGGTGTTACAGTAAGTTCTAACGTCAGCGTGTACCCCTGGCCAAAAGAACGTGTGAGTAATGCGGTGTAGGGTACGGGTTACGGCTAGGTGGCCTGCTAAGGGGATGTCGTGGCCTATCTTGAGGATTTTGTGACGGTATTTGTGGGGCACTACCAGCTGATGCCTACGCTGTCCCCTTTTCTCTGTCCAGCGGTATAGTTTCCCTTTTTCCCATAAGAATGTTTCAATTTCTGCCCTGCCCCATCCGGTCTCTGCTCGTTCCCGGTACTTTTGTAAGGTCGGTCAGTCTTAGACTCTGTCTCGAAAGCATCTGGGGTGTCCCAGGGTATGGGGCCTAACATGTCGGGCAAGGTCGGGGTAGGTCTTACCTGTGTCTCCCGCACTGGTGAGAGCTCTCGCTCCGTCTGGGCTTGGGCCCGTGTAGTCACTGGGTCCGCCTCCTTGTTGCATACTGGAGCATAGGCAGAAGTCATGGGGCCCAAATCGTTGCCCAGTAGTACTTCGGCAGGTAAATTATCAATTATGCCCACGTTCACAGCCCCCTTTCCCGCTCCCCAATCAAGATGCACTTTAGCTGTTGGAATTTTGTACACATCCCCCCCCGCCACTCTAACGGCCACAGTCTGTCCGGATCGCTTGTGCTCCGGCACCAAATGACTCTGTACCAGCGTGATAGTAGCCCCTGTGTCTCTCAATCCCTCGGTAGATCGCCCCTTGAGCCATACCTTCTGCCGATGGTGCTGGCGGTTATCTGAGGCAGCATATACAGGGTCCGCCTCGTGAAGCGGCCCCAAATATTCCTCCATAGGGGCCTCTTGGTTAACACAGAGGGCCCGGGCCGGACGATATGACCCAGAGGGGTAATTGTAATTCCTGGGTGTCTGGTGCGTATTAAGGGGGCAGCTAGCCATGAAATGCCCTGGTTGCTTGCATCGGTGGCAAGTCGGTCTGGGACGCTCAGAGCTGTTATTGGGTGGTCCTGAGTGTCGGGCGGGCCCTGCGGGCACCGGGGCTCAGAATTCAGCACGAGGGGGTGCACAGTAAACCTCTCTGGGTTCGACCCGTGCTGGAGCTCGGTAGTTCGTGGGTTCGTGAAGACGGGAGTCATAATGTTCATCGGCCAATTTGGCTGCTTCTTCTAAGGTAGAAGGCCGCCTGTCTCGCAGCCATTCCTTCCCTTGCTGTTCCATGCCATTATAAAAATGTTCTAAGAGAAACAATTGTAAAATTTCCTCACCAGTCACCGCTTTACTTCCGCTCAGCCAGTGATTTGCCGCTCTCCGCATTCGGTGCGCCCATTCCATATGGGTATCGTTAGGCTTCTTTTTCGTGCCCCGAAACTGTCGGCGATACGTGTCCGGAGTTACTGCGTACCGTCGCAACAGTGTCTCCTTAACTAGCTCATACTGTGTCACTTCCTCAGCACCCAGAGTACGAAAGGCTTCCAGGGCTCGCCCGGATAGTTTCCCAGACAATATCGTGGGCCACTCTCTGTTGGGAATCTGGTGCAGGGCACATTGCCTTTCGAAGTCCGCCAAATATTCATCAATCCCTGTCTCGCTCTCTAGGAAGGGTCGAAATGCCGCATAGGGTATCTTGGGCCTCCCAGCATTTTCGACAGGGATGATTACCTGCGGGGCTTCAGCATTGCGGTATGCGTTCGCTAGGTTGAGTTCGTGGGCTTGAGTCTCTCGTATATCCTTGTCCGCTTCCGCCATCAACTGCTGTACCAATTCCATGGAGGGGTTCGGCCCGTACAGTGAGAGCCTCTCCCGAACAATCCTGGTTTTTTCGTCACTAATTGTGGTCGGTGTTTCCGCCATTGTGAAGCTCTGATCCAGTTCGGTCAATTCTGCGATCAGCTCTCTCCTCGGCCGGTTGCTGGCGTACCCCCCTCTGCTTTCAAGTAAATCCTTTAGGGTTGTACGCTTCAATTTTTCGTAAGCGCTCTCCATCCGTTCTGTACCTCTCCTAGGAAATTCAGGAAAATCCCACCGCTGCCACCAAATGTTACGGTTACCCTTAGTCTCGCTGAGAGATGGACCGCTTAGTAGCCTGGATCCCTATTGCTGAAGAGGGGAGAAGCTGCTTTCCATAGTATTCTATATGAGTCTCGCAAATGTAGAATAATCCCCGTTAGCTGTAGTACAGCTAGGATACCCTTCCGCCCACAAAAACGAGTCAACGCTGCGATTGAGGGTCAACCAAGAACTCAGGACTGGGATGCCCAGCCTGCTTTTTATTGAGGTTACATGCACACAGGGCACTCCCAGGGGGGGAAGCATAAAATCCCCCATCACACATTTAGATAGAGAGACAATGTCCTTTGACAGGCCACAATAGGATTACAGTACTTCAGATAACAAGTTACACATAAAAAAAAAACAATGCAGTCCATCTTATCAATTAGCAGTCTGACTCCGGAGGTGATTAGACAATGGGAATGTTTTATCACTAAACTTAATTAGAGCTGAGGCCAGCAAACTTGTATTTAGAAAATAGTTTCTAAAAGCTGAAAAAAGTTAACTCTTTATGAAATGATACTTGTTACGGTTTTCTTGGAGCCCTTCTTAGGCGCTGGCTTGGCTGGTTCAGGCATTGCTGCTGGGAAATAAGCTCTTCACAACAAAATAACTAATGCTTCTGTAACAAATAGGTTTCTTGAAGCTGAACAAAATTTAACTCTTTAGTTCTGACCGAAGGGTCTGTCACATAGCACTTAATGGCACACAATGAAAACCAATGCCTCTGTAACAGTGCTCCCCCTCTGTGGAACACTCTGCCTGTGTGGCACCTGGCTCAGCAAGTCCCATTCACTGAACCAAGTGGGAGAAAGCCAGGGACAAGCTATTTTACAGGTCTGGGGACATAGTCTTAAAGGGGCATTGTTCACCAAAGTCACAATATGTCCCCAGACGGTTCTTAAAGGGCCATACACACCCAATAAAAGTTAATATGTTCTCAGGGGCACAATCTTCCAGGGGCCATAGTCATGAGAAGGAGGCTGGCAAATAGGCTTCTCCACGATCCATGGAAGCAGGGCAATTTTTTATTTAAAGGGCCAGTTACAAATAGCAGTTTGTAACATATCTCCCCTTTTGGAGGGAGACTAACCAGGCACCTGACCTTCTGTCGGTCAGTGCCTAAGTTAGTCTCGCAACCCACCCACAAATAAACGTTGGCAGCAAAGTAGCCCCCCCACAATACGTAGTACTGGCCTGTAGGTTCCAGGTTGTAGGATGAAAGTGTAGCATCCTCGGCCTTCCTGGCGCAGCTGGGCAAATAGCTGATGGTACTTTGGGGGGCAGAGGCCAGCGGCACTCTGCCCTGGTGCCAGCGCTTCTGCTGGGGTGAGGGGTTTGCAGGCCAGTCCTGAAACAAGGGGGTCTGTAGGGCAGAGGCCAGCAGCGCTCTGTCCTGATGCCAGCTCTTCTGCTGGGGGAATTGGGGCATAGTCCTGCCCGGTGGCAAAGGGAACGTGGGGGTCAGTAGGGGTTAACATCTCCACTGTTAACCCTGGGCCCAAGTTAGGAGTTAGCTGGGGAGGGGGAGATTGGCTTACCTCCTCCTCCTGATACTCCAGTGGCCGTTGGGAAGGGAGGTCGATGCTCTCCGCTTCCTGTGGAACATGCTGCGGCTGGGGAGAGAGACCGGTTGTCTCCTCTCCCTGGAAGGCACACTCCGGCTGGGGAGGGAGGTCGATGCTCTCCCCTCCCTGTAGCTGGGTCTGTCGCTGGGGATCTGGGCCGCCTGCCCAGCATCCCTGTAGGGCCGGTAGAGAGACTGCGGTCCCATCTCCACCTGCCTACTGGGGGTCCTCCCAGGACCAGTCTATGAGGCCTGCTGCCTCTGGTATCTCTGGTTGGGGAAGGAGACTGGTTGTCTCTTCCCTCTGCACGGTATACTGCCGCTGGGGAGGTCGCTGCTCTCCTCTCCCTGTAACTCCGGCTGCCGCTGGGGAGGGAGGTCGTTGCTCTCCGCTCCCTGTAACTCACTTTCTCGCTGGAGACCAGGTGTCCATACCCTCAAACTCCACAGTTGGCGCTCAAAGGCTCGTGCCGCTTTGTTCTCCGTATCCAATTCCCGGATGGTGCGACTGACTTCCTCCTGCGCAGGGTCTGGACCATATCGGACTAGCCGCCTCTTTACCTCTGGAACGAAATCCGCGCCCTCATAGCGACGGATCCGGTTGAGGTGCTCTTCACAGGGTTCTGACCAGTATCTTGTCAGCTCCATGCTGCTGTAGGTAGGGATGCTGTGCAGTGGCTAGCGTTGCCCTCAATAACTTTCCTACAATACCAGTGCTGTTGGGGTGCTGCTCCTTGCGCTAGGACGCTATCCCACCGCTGCCGCCAAATGTTACGGTTGCCTCCAGGCTGGCTGGAAGTTGGACCGTAGAAAAGGATGCTCCTAGTGCTCACCAAAGGAGCAGCAGCACCGCAGACACTCTAACTGCTGCGTAGCCACCATAAGAAACGCAGACTCTACGAACCACCGCTGCTGGGCTGGTATCTCGCCGTCTGCTCTGCGCCCTGGACCTACGACCAGGCTCCAGTAGGTGAACCCAGGAACAAGAGCTCTTACAGGAGCTCAGTAGCTAAGGGAGTATATAGAGCATAGCAATCCCTGTAGTGATTATAGCTGGCCCCTACAAACATGAGTCAAAGCTGCAAGTTAGAGGGACATAATAGGTCTGATGTACTGGAGCACACAGCCTGCTTTTTATTGAGGTTACATGCAAAAAAGACACTCTCAGGGGGAGGCATAAAATCCCCAATCACACATTTGATGCATTTAGATAGAGAGGCAAGGCCCTTTGACAGGCCACAACATTACTTCAGCAGATAACATTACACACAATAAAACAATGCAGTCCACCTTATCACTAGCAGTCTAATTAGACAATGGGAATGTTTTATCACTAAACTTAATTAGAGCTGATCCCAGCAAACTTGTATTTAGAATAGGTTTCTTGAAGCTGAACAAAATTTAACTCTTTAGTTCTGACCGAAGGGTCTGTCACATAGCACTTAATGGCACACAATGAAAACCAATGCCTCTGTAACAGTGCTCCCCCTCTGTGGAACACTCTGCCTGTGTGGCACCTGGCTCAGCAATTCCCATTCACTGAACCAAGTGGGAGAAAGCCAGGGACAAGCTATTTTACAGGTCTGGGGACATAGTCTTAAAGGGGCATTGTTCACCAAAGTCACAATATGTCCCCAGACGGTTCTTAAAGGGCCATACACACCCAATAAAAGTTAATATGTTCTCAGGGGCACAATCTTCCAGGGGCCATAGTCATGAGGAAGGAGGCTGGCAAATAGGCTTCTCCACGATCCAAGCAGGGCAATTTTTCATTTAAAGGGCCAGTTACAAATAGCAGTTTGTAACAGAGGACATCCAAGATGAGATATAAGAAAGACAGTTATTGACACAGGTTAATAAGGAAGGAGGTTGGTCTGGAGGAGAGAGATAGATTTGGGTGTCATTGGCATACAAATGGTATTAAAACCTGTGGGACTTTATTAAGGAACCTAATGATGATGTGTTGATTGAAAAGAGAAGGGGGCCGAGGACAGAGCCTTGAGGTACCCCAACAGAAAGTGGTATTGGGGCAGAGGATGCTCCAGAAAAGGCTACACTTAAGGTATGGTTAGATAGATAGGAAGACAACCACGAGAGAGCTGTGTGATGTAACTGGTGTTACATCATCACTGAGAGACAGGAAGGTGCCAGAAGTTGCAGAGTGATGATGTTCACAAGTTTGCCCATAAGAGGGCATGAGAGAAGAGCGCACAGATACACTGCAAGAGAAGCCAGAAACAGTCCTACAATTCAGGTAAAACAAGGAAGGGTGAGTAAAACTGAAAGTGAGTAACCCACAGGAATCATGCACTGTTTTTTTTTCACCAGGCCCAACAGCTTCAAAATATAATATTATATTTATATTTCATGACATGTCAGAGCACATGTACATTTTTAAGATTTTAATAAATAAAACTGAAAATAGCATGGTGACCACTGTTGCTACCATGATCCCCCTACTAAACTTTTATTAAAAGGACATGAAATCCGGGGGCGTGTCCTAGCCGCAGCCGTTAGCAGTCGCATATTTGAGGAGCTCCTCTTATAAACTTATAAAATGTCTATAATTTCCTCTCCAGCCAACTACTTTCACTTCTAAGTTGAGAAACCGACAGAGGAACAGATAAGGATCTACTTGGTACTAGCCATTACCTTGTTTGTGCCGACAAAGCATAAAAAAAGAAAAGCAACCTGAGCCTCCACAGATCGACGGCTGCGGCCTCATATCTCCTCTACATTCATCCATCCCCCCCCCGGTTTGTTAGCAGCCGGGTAAAGCAAACTCACGCTAGTGAAAACTCTATCTATTTCCTACCTCCTGAAACCTTGTAATTTGACATGGGGAGGGTTTTGCATTGGCAGCTACAGCTTATGTTGGAAGTGCTGACACGACGGATGCATCGCAATTTTGATGACCTGCGCCATACATTGCGAGCAGCCAGCAGCAAGGAGATACATAAATCCTCTGAGTCTGAAACAATAGAAGCGACAGACACCTCTACACAGAAGTGGAAGCCAAAACCAAGCAAACAGTGCCTCCCTCTAGAGCTTACATGTGATCCTACTACTGAAACAGCGGAGCCGGTAACCCTACAGGTGGCCTTTCCCCCACGAGTATTTGCAGCACCTCAAGACGGAGTCAGTGCTCACCCTCCGACTTCAGCTGCCAGTGATCCTCAGTGTAACACTATAGGGGAGATACCGGGGAACACCCGACCTGCAAAGAACATTCCAATTTCTTACAATGCCGGAACCGCCTCACTCATCCACGCCTGCCAGACAGAGGTTGCCATTCTATCTGCCCCGACCGTCTCCTGGGTGGGTGCGGTCGACCCCCGGGGATGCGTTGAGGCTTTAGAGAAGAAATCTGCCTCGGTGGCCGAACAACGGAACATTATCTGGGGAACCGACAAAGAGAGATTACCGCAGATTCTGACATCTCACAGGGTGGCTGCCTTTTTCATCTTTATTTGGCTCGTTAGGGATCAGCCACCTAGAAGAGGTATGGGCTAATTGCAAATACTCTCACACATGAACAGAACAGTGGACATCTTTGTTCTAATCTGAAGCCCACTCCCTTTGTTTTTTTCTTGTTTATATAAGTCTTTGTCTTTGAACTCTTTCTGCCTATATGGGTCCCTATGTGTGCCCACTTGGACATTACTGAACTTATTGTGCTTAGTTCATTAGCCACGTGGATGCTCTCTAGTATACTGCATATCTATCTACACAGCTCCAGCTCTGGTTCTCCTTGCACCACAACAAAACAATAAAACAAACAATAAAATAAACTATGCAATCACCTCACTTCCAAACCCATTATAAGGGAACAGCTTTTTCACTTTGAATGTTCATACCCTATTGATGTTCTCCTTCAGTTTAATGTTTAGTTGGGGATATAGGTTATTATATAACAAGATAGAAATGTTATGTTATAGTTAAAGAGTGATTAATGGGCCATAATGCTAGATGAACCTTAGCGGGTATTGTTACTTGATCTGTATTAATCCACCATTGTATATTATATCCACATTTGAACCTATGCTACACTTGAAACCTGGTTAGCTCAGTGCCACATGCGCATATATCCTAACTTGTATGCCTACCTGATTTACCTAGGTCCATTCCATCCTCTTGCGTAACTATTTGAAGCTGACATTCTATGTCCCACAGTTAACCCCTTTACAATTGCACGTTAACACCCTAATTTACCTATACTACTTGCCCCAAATGATTGGTTTTGGTACCCTCTCCATGTCATGGTATATTCACTAGCTCAATAAGAAATCATATTACAGTACATACCCCCACTTTACCGCATATGAGTGGCTCTTGCCCACTGCTCTTCTTTCCCTATACCCCCTAAATAAAGGGGACAAAAAAAAAAGAGGTTCCATTTTAAAAACAAGAGGTTAGCCATTAATTGTTTTAACTTGATATTTCAATATTGATTTGTCCGCTTGTATGATGACTATTTTCACTGTATCTGTAGAACACTATGTTAAGAGATCTTTAATTTGAACTTTTACTCAACCTGTTACCAGACCTCATAGTTAACGAGTTTAAGTTGAACTCAAATGACAGATTTTACGGATAATATTGGCTATATGTTGTCAACCACTTGTATCCATGACTAAACTATAAACCTGGTTGTAATATATTACTTTTGAAACCTCAATAAAAATATAAGTTTAAAAAAGGACATGAAATCCAAATTTTTTCTTTCATGATTAAGATAGAGCTTTTCATTTTAAATAACTTTCCAATGTATTTATTTTATCTAATTTGTTCCTTTCTTTTTGAATCCTTTGTTCAAAATATACCTAGGTAGGTTTAGAAGCTGCTGATTGGTGGCTGCACATATCTACCGCTTTTTCATTGGTTTTCAGCCAGCTACCAGTAGTGCATTACTGCATTACTGCTCCTTCAACAAAGGATACCAATAGAATGAAGCAATTAAGATTATGGAAGTAAATTGGAGAGTATTTTTAAACTTGTATAATCTATCTGAATCATGAAAGAAAATACCATGTTTTCAGTTTTTACTTTTTTACTTTGGGAGGGCTTTTATATTTGTAGCATCTTTTGCATTTGAGATAGCAGACATGTTTCTTTGAAGTTAGAGATCTTGGACTTCTGTAGCAGCTAAGGGGGACAAAATTCAGGGACTTTAATAACGTCTCCCATTCCAGGTACCTTGACTCCACCCCTATGTGATATCACCACACATTTCTAGTGACATCACTGGAACTCCCTTAGGAGACCACCAACTATCATCATTCTGTAATGTGTGGGACTGCCAAAAATGCTTTTATATGATGATCCCCCTTCATAACGAACATGGTTCATTATACACACTCAGACCTCAATGCTCATTATGACAACCGGTAATTATGTGCAATGAATCGGTTAAAAGAAAAGGAACAAAGACAAATACATGTTGTCACAGAATAGTGACCAATCTGAAATGTATTACTTACAAACTAAATTGGAAATGTTTTCACTGTGTTTTTATGTCTTGACTTTAATAAATGAGTTAATTTATAGAAAAATAAAGATTAACTAAGATTTTATTTATTTTAGCATCTAAATCATGGAACAAATAAATTACACTGCAGTAACATATTTCATTATTAAGGGTATTTCTGACAGACCCGAGCTGCAGGCGCCAATCTTCCTTCTGATTTTACTTATTTATCTAATTTGTCTTGGTGGTAACACAATGATTCTCCTGCTTGTATTTCTGGATCCTCAACTCCGCACCCCCATGTATTTCTTCTTGAGTAACTTGTCCCTCATTGACATATGCTCCACCACCGTCAACCTACATAAAATTTTGTTTATCTTCATTTCAGGAGACAATACAACGTCTTTTATTTGCTGCATGATTCAGATGCATATGTTTATTTCCTTGCAAAGTACTGTGTTTTTAATCCTAGCGGCCATGGGCTACGACCGCTATGTGGCTATCTGTAATCCCTTGCATTATCATATGGTAATGAACCAAAAGATTTGTCTTATATTGGCCACTGTCTCCTGGGTTATGGGTTGTATGGAAGCCACACCTACTCTATTAGGAATATTAAGCTTCACATGTTATAAATCCAACATAATAAATCATTTTTTCTGTGATGCTATGCCGTTGAAGACACTCATTTGCAGTGACACAACATTTGTGGATCTTTATATACTTATTGGTGGAGGTTTGATCACAGGTTTCACTCCATTTAGTTTCACTTTAGTATCTTATATCTTCATAATTAACACCATCATGAGAATTAATTCCCGCACTGGAAGACGTAAAGCCTTCTACACATGCTCCTCCCACCTCATCGTTGTTATCCTTCTTTATACCACTGTCTGCTGCCAATATCTGACACCAGAATCAATGTATAACTTGGAAAGCAAAAAAATATTTTCTCTCTTTAACACAGCAGTAGTTCCCATTCTGAATCCAATGATTTACAGTCTAAAAAACAAAGATGTGAAATCATCAGTTAGACGACTTTTAAAATCACGTAAGCTTTGTTTTTAAAAGGATATAGAAAACCCAAATTCCCCAATACAAATAAAAAAACTCAAGCAAATAAACATTTTGAAAGCATTTTTGCATGGAACAAAAATATGCATCAGTTGCTTACATTTAGAATGAATTTAGTGGCAATGTATTATTTAAAATGATATATTTATTAATTAATTTCATGGAGGCAGTAGATACTGGAGTATGCTCTTTCTGTTAAAGAATAACACACTTTGGGCCAGATTACAAGTGGAGCACTATTATTTGCGCACAAGTGATATCAGTTTTTGCAATCATTTGCGTGCAAGTGAAATTGCGCTCATATTACAAGTTGAATGTAAATGTAAATGTGTGAGCACAATAACGATTAACGCTAGAATGATCAGAGCTCGAGTTAAGTACAGTTACACTCATAATAACACCATCTAATAACAATTGAAAAAAAAACACACACAAATGCCTAGATTACGAGTTTTGCGCTATAGAGGGTGTGAAATGAACGCAACAAAAGTTGCATTATTTCTCCCTCCATAGCACTGCCATTACAAGTTTCTGAAAAACCGCCTTGTGCGTGCAATAAGGTGGTGATAAGCTCCGCACAAATTCCAAGGGCTGAGAATACGTGCTTGTGCACGCTTTCCCCATAGACATCAATGGGGAGAACATGTTAAAAAAAAAACTAATACCTGAAGCGTGGAATGCAAAGCTCCATAACGCAGCCCAATTGATGTCTATGGGAAAAAAATGTAGGTTTAAACCTAACACCCTGACAAAAATCCCAAGTCTAAAAACCCCTAATCTGCCACCCCCGACATCGTGGACACCTAAATATTCTGCCACTCCCCGACATCACCATCACTATAATAAAGTTATTATCCCCTATTCTGGCGCTCCCCAACATCGCCGCCGCTAAATAAAGTTATTAACCTCTAAACCTCTGGCCTCCCACATAACCGCCACTAAATAAACCAAATAACCCCTAAACCACCAGCCCCCCACATCGCAAAAAACTAAATTAAACTGTTAACCCCTAAACCTAACAACCCCCTAATTTCAAATTAAAATTACAATATCCCTATCTTAAAAAAAATAAAAACTTACCTGTGAAATTAAAAAAAAACTAAGTTTAAACTAACAATTAACCTAACATAACTATTATACTAAAATTAAAATAACTACCAATTAAATAAACTAAATTACACATTAAAAAACCTAACAAGAATAAAAAAAATTAAGTCTAACATTACAAAAAATAAAAAATACTAAATTACAAAAAATAACAAACACTAAATTACAAAAAATAACAAACAAAATTATCCAAAATAAAAACAATTACACCTAATCTAATAGCCCTATAAAAATTAAAAAGCCCCCCCAAAATAAAAAAAACCCTAGCCTACAATAAACTACCAATAGCTCTTAAAAGGGCCTTTTGTAGGGCATTGCCCTAAAGAAAACAGCTCTTTTACCTGTAAAAAAAATACAAAGACCCCCCAACAGTAAAACCCACCACCCAACCAATCCCCCAAAATAAAAAACCTAACTCTAATAAAAACCTAAGCTACCCATGCCCTGAAAATGGCATTTGTATGGAAATGCCCTTAAAATGGAATTCAGCTCTTTTACATTGCCCTTAAAAGGGCATTCAGCTCTTTTAAAAAAGCCAAAAAACCCTAATCTAAAAAAAAAAAAAAAACCACCAAAAAAACACTAACCCCCGACGATCCACTTACAGTTTCTGAAGTCCGTACATCCATCCTCATCCAGGCAGCGAGTTCTTCATCCATCCAGGCAGCGTCTTCTATCTTCATCCTGGCAACGCGGAGCAGGTCCATCCATGAAGGCATCCGGCGCGGAGCGTCCTCTTCATACAGTCACCGCTGTACACTGAATCTTCAATGCAAGGGAGCCTTTTCAAAATGGCATCCCTTGCATTCCTATTGGCTGATTCTTGAAATTCAAATTGGCCAATAGGATGAGAGCTACTGAAATCCTATTGGCTGTTCAAATCAGCCAATAGAATGAGAGCTACTGAAATTCTATTGGCTGATTTGAATAGCCAATAGAATTTCAGTAGCTCTCATCCTATTGGCTGATTTGAAGAGCCAAAAGGATTTCAGAAGCTCTCATCCTGTTGGCTAATTTGAATTTCAAAAATCAATCAGCCAATAGGAATGCAAGGGACGCCAATTTGAAAAGGCTCCCTTGCATTGAAGATTCAGTGTATGGCAGTGACCATATGAAGAGGACGCTCCGTGCCGGATGTCTTCAAGGATGGACCCGCTCCACGCCACCAGGACGAATATAGAAGACGCTGCCGGGATGAAGATAGAAGATGCCGTCTGGATGAAGATAGAAGATGCCGCCTGGATGGATGAAGACCTTGCCACCGAGATGAAGACTTCTCGCTGCCTGGATGTCCAAACTTCAGAAACTGTAAGTGGATCATCGGGGCTTAGTTTTTTTATTAGTTTTTTTTGGGTGTTTTTTTTTTTAGATAAGGGTTTGGGCTTTTTTTTAAAAGAGCTGAATGCCCTTTTAAGGGCAATGTAAAAGAGCTGAATGCCCTTTCAAGTTCAATGCCTATACAAATGCCCTTTTCAGGGCAATGGGTAGTTTAGGTTTTTGTTAGAGTTAGGTTTTTTATTTTGGGGGGGTTGGTTGGGTGGTTTTACTGTTGGTGGGTCTTTGTATTTTTTTACAGGTAAAAAAGCTGATTTCTTTAGGGCAATGCTCTACAAAAGGCCCTTTTGGTAGTTTATTGTAGGCTAGGGCTTTTTTATTTTGGGGGTCTATTTTATTTTTATAGGGCTATTATATTAGGTGTAGTTGTTTTTATTTTGGATAATTTCGTTTGTTATTTTTCCTAATTTACTGTTATTTTTTATAATTTAGTATTTTTTTGTAATTTTAGACTTGCATTTTTTAAGTAGTTAGTTTTTTTTTTCTATGTGTAATATAGTTTAATTAATTGGTAGTTAATTTTATTATAATAGTTATGTTAGGTTAATTGTTAGTTTAAACTAGGATTTTTTAATTTCACAGATAAGTTTTTATTTATTTTAAGATAGGGATATTGTAATTTTAATATAAAGTTAGGGGGTTGTTAGGTTTAGGGGTTAATAGTTTCATTTAGTTTTTTGCGATTTGGGGGGCTGGCGGTTTATGGGGTTAATAGGTTTATTTAGTGGCGGTAATGTGGGAGGCCAGAGGTTTAGGGATTAATAACTTTATTTAGTGGTGGAGATGTCGGGGAGTGGCAGAATATGGGTTAATAGCTTTATTATAGTGTCAGCGATGTTGGGGTGCGGGGGAATAGGGTTTAAAAACGTTATTATAGTGGTGGCGATGTCGGGGAGCAGCGGAATAGGGGTTAATAACTTTTATTAGTGACGGTGATGTCGGGAGCGGTAGATTTGGGTTAATACATTTTAAATAGTGTTTGCGATGCGGGAGGGCAGCGGAATAGGGGTTAATAGGTAGTTTATGGGTGTTAGTGTACTTTGTAACATTTTAGTTATGAGTTTTGTGTAACTGTTTTGTTGCGCAAAACTCATAACTACTGCTCTCAGATAGCGGAACAGATTGTGTCGGTATAGGCTGTAAAGCAAGCATTTTAGCCTCACTGCATAACCTGTAATACCGGTGCTATGGAAATCCCATGCAAAATCGTTAATTTTTGAGTGCGGGATTGACATTGCGTTACAGGCTAAAATGCTTGCGGTATAGCTATACTGACAAGACTCGTAATGGCTGCATTACTATTTTTACGCTAAAATTGCAATTTTTTTCAGCATTAAAACCGTAACGCAAAACTCATAATCTAGGTGTCAGTGACTAAATACTGCTCTTAGCTACTATACAGACGTGAGACGTTGGTCCAGATTATATAGTTCATACTACTGTTTCCAAAGCTAAGCGGAATAATCATATAGCTCTTACTCCCGCTCCCTCCATTACCCCTGTGTGCAAGGTAACTATATAGCAACAGAAACATTTAATGATACATTAACCTTTAACTGTCTGGCAGAGAAGTGTTTATAATATTGTTTGGCAGCTTTTCCCTTTATTACAGCTGTCTTTTAATAAGATAATCGAATAAAGGTTACATTTTAAAGATATTTCAGTCTTATGTGCGGTTAGCATTTTCTTTGTGTACCTATCTATCAATAGGTTATTTTTGTATATATAAATATATATTTGTGCAAAAACCCCACATAATATATATATATATATATATATATATATATATATATATATATATATATATATATATATATATATATATATATATATATATATAACTTTGTATTTATGAATAAATAGAACATATTTTTCTATGTGAAAAAAATAGCACGCGTGGTGTGTTTTTTTGCTCCATTGACTGCTATTGGTGAACAGGTTACCACACACAATATTCTACGTTTGGCTTTTTACACGTCGTGTTAGTGTGCAAGCGAAAACTGTTTACTTTCAACTCAGAATATGAGAGCAACCTGATGTTTCGCAAAAAGCTTACTTCTAGCTTCTAATCTAGCCCTTATTGTTTCCTCTGCCAGGCATGATTCTGTCCCCATTATGTTTCCTCTAATTTTGCAAACCCAAAGCTGTTAGGAGTAAACATAAATAAATAAATCATTTGGATCTGGTTTTATCATGAACTAAAACATGGAAGAAATTATAAAGTTGTTAACTGTATTATCTGTAGATATATTTATAGATGGTTATATATGGGTACTGTATAGAAATATACAGATAAATATAGATATATCTATTTAAAAATACATAGATCATATTCTGTCATGTGTAGAGCATTGGAATGCAACATATTTACAGAACAAACACAATTGAACACTTTATTAAATATAAATATTGCATAAAAATGCTTTTTCATGTTTTCAACTACTTGACTACAAAGGGCGCCAATGCACATATATATAAGTATACATATGTATTTATGTGTTTATGGGTTACATTCCGCAAAAGTGATATTTGAGCTCAACTTAGTAATATCAACACATGCAAATATGTGCTGGTATTATAAGTGAGGGGGAATGTGAACGTGACCTTGCGTTTGCATTGCACTGAGGCATTGCGCTCACAAGAGCACGCTTCCATAGGCTCTAATCCGAGCCCCTTTCCCATGCCATGAAACACGAGAACTTGCGCAGTGAAATGGGAAAGTTATATATATATAAGACACAGTTACCAAAGTAAATTTTAAAAAAAACCAAGATGCTATAATTTTGTATTTGCCAAAAGGCATTACAGATTATTTTTAATTTTTAGACCTTAATAGTTATGCCCATTACTTTATAGAGAATAAAACTTTACACTTATTTATGCAATATTTCAAGAACTAATGTCAATTACAAAATGCATCTGCCAATTATTTTAAGGGTAATCTTTGTTTTGGATACTTCATGTCTGGCATTTTTCCTATCATTTAGAATATTTTTAAGAAATAAATGATGATAACATACAATGATAGCATACACACTCACCATTAAAGTTAGTTCAGTGCTGATTAGATCTGTTTTGAAGATGACATTTTAATACTGTTCTCTATGTCTGGGACTATGGCCTCTATCTATCAAGCTCCGAATGGAGCTTGATGGCCCCTGTTTCTGGCGAGTCTGAAGACTCGCCAGAAACAGCAGTTATGAAGCAGCGGTCACAAAGACCGCTGCTCCATAACGCTGTCCACCTGCTCTGAGCAGGCGGACAGGAATCGCCAGAAATCCATCCGGTCAGGTACGATCGGGTTGATTGACACCCCCCTGCTGGTGGCTTATTGGCCACGAGTTTGCAGGGGGCGGCGTTGCACCAGCAGCTCTTGGATGTGAGATTTAATGTGGATAAATTGATGACCCTCAATGGTTCATCCTGATCTGTGAGAAGGGACTCTGTTCTCTCCTGGGTGGTCTCCAGTGGCCTTGTTGTCCTCTCTGGTACCTGGTTCTGCCTCTGGTTGTTTTTTTGTTTATGCCTCCCCCCTCTGCGTATTCCCCTCCTGATTCTCCTGAATCTAAAAAATCTTTCCTCTTGTTTCTGCTGGATGATCTAGATATAACCGGATTGGCTAGGGGTAAGGTTGTCTGTTGGGGGGGATTACTGTTAGAACCTCCTTCTTCTCCATCAGTATCAGAGATGTCACTTTCTATGATATTCACTTTGGGGTTTTTATTTGTATTTCTATAGAACCCATTTTTTTCACCATTTATACACTTTGTTATTTGTGAAATCACTGATGTCCCTGTTTAGTTTACCTAATTTGATATTTTTGAGTTCTAGCTCATACTTATCCAATTCTTGTTGGTACGTTTTGTACAATTGGTTAAAATTAGGATTTATCTCAAATTTTTTGAGGTTTTCATACTGTTCTTTAATTTTAGTCTCAAACAGGTCATATTCTAGTGTGTCATGTTTTACCAGTATTTTCATAAGTTTCTCTGAACATTCAGAGAGAGCTTCTTCCCACTCGGTTGTCAAACTTTCATTTTTAAATTCAAATGCTGGAAATAATTGTATACGTAGACCTCTGGGTATGAGTTTCCTTTCTATATATTTTTCAAAAAAGTGTTTATTCCACCATGTTTTGTCCTGTTTGTATAGGGTTCTATGTAGATTTTTCAATGCCCCCTCAAGTGAAGTAGCTGCCTGTGTTTCTAGAGAGGTATTCAGAAGAAAACAGGGAACATGATAACTTTATCCTAAAATTACTAGATTTTGTACTAAACTACAATTTCTTTACGTTTGATGGTCAATTTTATCTGCAGACCAGAGGCACGGCCATGGGCACTACCTATGCCCCCACCTATGCCAATCTGTTTTTAGGCTGGTGGGAGAAAGAATTTGTTTTCACAGAGTGCAACCAAAAATATACAGACTGTATCCCTATGTGGATTCGCTTCATAGATGACATCCTCTTTATTTGGGAAGGCACACACAATGATTTACTTAATTTTTTAAAACATCTAAATCAAAATAACCTGAACATCAAATTAACACATGAGGAAAGTCTTACCACAATAAATTTTTTAGACATAACAATCAATAAACAAAGTGATGGTAATGTAACTACGGATTTATTCAGGAAACCTACTGCAGCCAATAGTGTACTACACAGTACTAGTGCACATGCACCAGGGACTATGAAAAGCTTACCCATAGGATAATTTTTAAGACTACATAGAAATTGTTCAGATCAACAGATCTTCAACGTGAGGGCAAAAGAATTGGAGGAGAGACTGTGGAGAAGAGGGTACAGTAAAAGAAGTACTAAAAAAGCAAAATATAGAGCCTTACATACTCCCAGGCATGATCTTCTGTTCAAGAAACATAAAAATAGTCCAAATATACCAAGGCTGATTATGACATACAACAGCCAAACTCCACAAATTCTGAACATCATACAGAAGCATTGGAATATTTTGATGATGGATCCAACACTAAAGACAATCTTAGGAGACAGACCCTCATTCGGATATAGAAGGACTAAAAACGTAAAAGATCTTGTGACCAGTAGTCATTTTCAAAAGAAGAAAACCAGAACAGCATTCAAACCAGGAGCATATAAATGTGGTAACTGCAGTACCTGTAAATACATGCGCAACACAGATACCATCACAGACAGGTTCGGTAAGAACCATAATATAAAAAGATACATAAGTTGTAACACCGAAAGTGTAATTTATGTACTTAATTGCACATGTAATTTATACTACGTGGGTATGACCTCTAGAAAACTACATGTGAGACTAATGGAACATTTAAGGAATATCAAAAATGCAGCCAAAGATAAGGAAGAAATGAAATCCATAACTAGTGTAGCTGCACACTTCTTGAATTTCCACAATTCTAACCAAAATGACCTGCAATGCTGGGGTATAGAAAAAGTGAGTCTAGGAATGAGAGGAGGAAACTTAGAAACAGCCCTATTGAGGGCTAAAAGCCGGTGGATATATCTGCTCAATACGGTCCAACCACAAGGACTGAATGAACAAAACAACTACTATATTTGTCTATGAACATAATACACACAAAAACCTTTGTTGATATATAAGTTGTGTACAATGTATACAGATAATAAATTATAATTATCAAGTAGGATAGATAAGTTATAGAAGAAGAAACTACAATATGATTATCCATAGAATTAGTTTGTCATTAGAAACAATAAAATAAATTGTGTCACTTTTAATTTTTTTTTACCACTTTTCACTAATTATACACTTTTCACAAACAACACACATATAATAAAATAGTGCAAATAAAACACAAACGGTAACACAACCAAAGAATGCACCCATTGGAGAGGCTATATTATGTACACAATGACAGCCTTAAAAGAAAGATAAGAGAAATGTGCACAACTAAGAAGTCAGAATGAAAATTTTACACAAAGAACATTCAGATCATAATAGATTGCATCACCATCACCAGCTGAATAATACATGCACAATTAGTATAACTGGTGTCACTTTCATATATGAATAACACAATTGATAGAATTAGTGACTAGTTCTATATTGTCTATTTAGTTCACAGAGCCTAGCACTAGCAGGCTGTAATTTTCACCTTTATGGTTTTCCTTTTAGGTTTTCTTTTCACTTTTTTCACTTTTTTCTGTTTTTCAACACCCCCCCCTTTTGATATATAACAACATATACTAATGGCAAACCATTCATCTTTTTGATTCTACACAGATGATGTGAATAGAAAGATCTAATCTTAATCGATAGAATCTAATGTCATATTATACCATTTATAACAACAAAAGACATATATCAATATAGAGTGTATGAAGAGACATCAATTGTAGCAGTCTGGTAATAAAAACATAGATATAATATCTGCAAGTCAGCTGTCAAATGAGTTGGCAGTTCACGAAAGCGCAGCACCAGGCATACAGAACAAAATACCCCATGATTGGAACCTCAAGCTGTCAATCCTCTGAGACCGTCCAATCGAAAAACCAAATTGAAAAATAGTAAGGCGGGACTTCCGGTTAAACCGGCATATACCCCCAAACAATCAGCGGCTCGCCGCCTTTGACAAAGCCCGGAGGGGCGAAACTAGTTAGGAGTTAACCTGAGCGTTTGGGCGCTCAATTTTAACCAGCCTAGCACTAGAATGTTACTCTAGACTTATATTGCCAATAACTACTTGCTATACTTAGCTTATAACGTTGAACAGTCTGGGTTGTGCCAGACTTAGCCGTAGTTTATACATAACAATGATACCGATATTAGCCTTTTACCTGTAATGATACAATGAAATATACGCTGCTCTCAATATATATATAGATAACTATCACAGAGTAAACCTAAGAAAATATATGTAATTTATATTTATTGGAAGTTTCAAAACCAACAGGGTGGGTGATATCACAATAACTCAAATATATTAGCGTTTTATATGGGCAACACAACACAAGTGTTGTCTTCCAATAACGATACTGTCTATTTAAGTGCATATAAGACAGCATGTTACAAAATATATGAAGCTATTTTGACTACTCTCATGTATATATAGAGTGTGAACATTGGTAAATATATACCACATTACAGTGAAGATTACTATAAACACACTGAATGGTAGTCAAACAAAGAAAAACTTGGGTTGAGCCAGATCAGATAGTGGAAATACAAAGAGATATACTACCTGCATTTGTACACCATGCACTATATTTACACAGCGATAAGCCTGGTCTGATACACAGCCTAATTTTGACAATTTGCAGCAACATTGTAGCGCTAAAAACTAACAGTTCTCATTTGTATTATACAAAATATTAAAAATTGATTGAGATACTGTTAGACTTTATCTGAGCTATATAACAGTCTAATTGTCTTCAAAACAAAAGTTTCACATGTGGCACAATAGACCATTGAGAAATAGTGGTACTAACTACACCCCAGAGCAGCCATACTAAGGCACACATAGAACTGGGATATAGTGGACAAACTACTGGCGTGTTCAAGGTCGTTACTGAACAATTTAGGTATCCCAATATTCCTATGCAGAGGAGTGTTGATATAAGTAACTACACAATTATTCTATATTTGGATACACAAATAGAGTATAGCAGAATGATTATAATACTTTATTGAGGACATATACACATGTACCCAAGGCGGTTTATTACATAGTCCTCTTTATATGGTGGAATAAGTGTTAGAGAGCACAACAGTGCTAGTGTCGATTTTAATTTGTGTGTGTTACCCTTATTTTAAGTAAATTCACAATAAAAGTTATATTTTATTATATTCTAACCAGAAGAAACTGCCTTACAGTCTAGGCTAAGAGTGCTTACAAGTGCATACTTACAGGAGATATCTACACCTCTGTGTAAAGATTCTTCCGAGTTTTCAGTAATTCTAAAGGTAATTATCTGGATACATTTGAAAAATTGGTCCTCAGTGATATAAAAAAGTGTAATCCACCTAAACTCAAAAAGTACAACATGACCATAAAAGAAAGATCCATACTTGATGATTTGAAAAATAATACTGAACTCAACATTAAATCAGCTGATAAGGGTGGAGGAATTGTCCTCATGGACACACAAAACTATTTAAAAGAAGCATACAGATTACTTAATGATAACAAGACTTATAAAAAACTAGATTTTGACCCAACTTCAAAGTTTACACAGACACTGAATACAATTTTTCTAGAGGGTAAGAAATTGCAGATACTTAAGGAAAAGGAATTTCAGTTTTTAACTCCGAAGCATCCCAGGATTCCCATTTTTTATTTCCTCCCAAAAATCCATAAGTGTTTAATTAATCCATCAGGCCATTATCTCAGGTATTGATTCTCTGTCAGCTAATTTATCAAAATATGTAGATGGCTACCTCCAGAAATATGTCCAAAAACTAGATTCATACCTTACAGATTCTACACAAGTTTTAAATATATTAAACTCTTTGAAATGGGAGGACGACATGGTTTTAGTGACATGTGACGTCACGTCACTATATACTGTGATTAATCATACTAAAGGAATTAAGGCAGTAGATTCTTTTTTAACATCAGATAAAGATATGACAGATTTACAAAAAAACTTTATACTAAAATTTATAAAATTTATCCTAGAAAACAATTATTTTTCTTTTAATGACAGTTTCTACATACAATCGCAGGGTACAGCTATGGGTACAAGGTTTGCACCTAGATACGCCAATTTATTTATGGGAGACCGATTTTTTTGGTGGGGGTAGCTATGGTGCAAACCTTGTACTCTACAAAAGATATATAGATGACCTTCTGTTTGTATGGAAAGGATCGGAATCTGGACTTGCAGCACTTTTTGACAATATGAATAGTAACACATATGGTTTAACTTTTACTTATAATTATAGTAGAACTTCAATAACATTTCTGGATTTGGAAATAATGACTATCAATAACACTATAGAAACAAAAACACACTTCAAAAAGGTAGACTGTAATACCTATATTCACGCTGAAAGTTGTCACTTGAATACATGGAAAGAGAACTTTCCTGTGGACCAATGCCTAAGAATTAGGAAAAACTGCTCAAGATTGATGGACTTTGAACAACAGGTTGAGATCTTAGAAGAGAGATTTAATTCTAGAGGCTATAATAAAGAGCACACCAAAAAATCTATACAAAGGGCTAGGAATACTGAGAGGGAGACTTTGTTAACATATAAAGTTAAAACCAAAGATGCTGATGATGAGTTGATTAAAGTACCCTTTATTACAGAGTACAATGCAGACCACAACTTGATAAAGAGGATTATAAAAAGACATTGGCATATCCTGAAAGAAGATAGTATCTTAGGAGGAAAATTCCTAATAACTCAACCTTCATTTTTAAAAAAGCTGCAAACTTAAAATCAATTTTAGCCCCTAGTGAACTTAAAAGACAGAATAATAAAAAAAAGGTTGACTATACAAAAAGATCTATCTGGTTTCAAACCAATGGGTTTCTTCCCATGCTATTCCTGTAAGGCCTGTGGTCATAGCAAAAAAATTAAAGAAATCAAGTTTAATAATTCCCAAGAAATCTTCCAAATAAAGGAGTTAATTAGGTGCACACATACATGTGCAATATATGTTTTAAAATGCACATGTAATTTATTTTACATTGGAGAAACGAAAAGAGTCATCAGGGATCGAATCAGGGAACACCTAAGGAGTATTGAGAAAGAGGTGGAAGACACATATCTATATAAACATTTTAAAAATGTCCATAAAGGGAGAACGAAGGATCTAACATAATGGGGAATTAAAACAATAAAAAAACACTGGAGAGGGGGAAACATTGAAAAAAAGTTCTTAATTAAGGAGGCTGAATTAATATTCAAATATGATACACTAAACCCTAAAGGCTTAAACTCCAAACTGGATGTATCCCCATTTCTTTTAGACTAAAGATTATTTATATTTCTTGTAGAGATAAAATATGGCGTAAATCTAAACCGTAATATGAATAGAGTTAATCCCCATTCCATCATTTCACACAATTTTTTTCCTAGAAACTGAAGTCTTTGAATATACAGAACTTTGTTTTATATTTAGGATTGCTTGATGTATTTAGGATCCTTTTATTATATTATCAATTTTTAATGAAATATATTACCAGAGATTAACTGATAGAGTGGGTAATAGATACTGTAATAATATTATTCTATGGGCACCTCTATTAAGGAATATAAACCATAAGGAAAGAAACAAATAATAACATGATAAAAGTGTCACTAAGATAGTGGACATTACAAATCTTCCACCTTAAAATAGAAGGTGCCAAAAAATTGTTCTCCATATTGGAAATGTAAAGAAAAATACCACCTTTAATACCTGTAAAAGACTGACCAATGAGAATAAAGAAGTCTCTTTGAAAGAAGGAGGAGCATATGGGCTAGTTATTCTTGATAAAGCTCTGAAAGGAGTGAAACGCGTTGAAACAAAACTAGTACCATATACTAAACTCTGAGGATCAACCATCAGCATATAGAAAAGTATTCATCAACCCGGGTTGTACTTTGACTTCCATATCCCCTGGCGGATAGTAGGAAAGAGGTTGCGTGCACAGCACTAAGAGCAATCTCCAACTGTAATTGTGACCATATTCGGAGAACAGCGGAGTACCATACAGGAATTCACGGTGGTTTCTGGTTGGCCGGATAGAGACGAGCCCCCGAGTCGGAAGTAGTGACGTCAGATGCCGAAACCTCGAGGAACACACACGAAGGCTAACTGACACAGACTGGCTATGGGTAAAACAATATACCAGACATCTGAGATAAGGTACAGACATATTTAAGTTATATAAGACTGAAAACTACAGTCTGAGACTTTGCTAATACTATAACGGCAATATCCTAAGGAGTGAACTTTCCATATATGCAGTATCTACCACTCTATCGCACTCTGGTATTTGGATTCTGAACTTTTCATATTGCAATATATTTTTAGATTGTTATATTTGTTTTATTGGCACAGTGCACTTTCAATAGATATACAGGGAGACGTCCCGATGTTTTAGAGATATGTGTTTGATTGATTTTTAGCTTATCATTTTTGACTGTTTATTAAATATGTATATACATTTTATTTAGTGTTCCTGGTCATTTATATTTTACAAATATTTGTCAGCTTATAAGAGGTATCTTAAGCTTTTAGCGCCCTTACTTCCCCTCTTTTTGTCTCAAGTGCACTTACCCAACATAAAAATATTAATATTTCACATTTCAATGTTCTTCACATATGTTTGATTTAAATACATATTTCTACATATATCTCATGGTATTTTGGTACAATATATATATCTATAGATATATTTATAGATGATTATATATGGGTATAGAAATATACAGATAAATATAGGAATATCTATTTAAAGATACATAGAACATATTCTGCCATGTGCAGAACATTAGAATGCAACATATTTACAGAACAAACACAAGTGAACACTTTATTAAATATAAATATTGCATAAATATGCTTTTTCATGTTTTCAACTACTTGACTACAAAGGGCTCCATTGCACATATATATAAGTATACATATGTATTTATGTGTTTATGGGTTACATTCCGCAAAAGTGATATCTGAGCTCAACTTAGTAATATCAACGCACGCAAATATGTGCTGGTATTATAAGTGAGGGGGAATGTGAACGTGACCTCGCGTTTGCATTGCACTAAGGCATTGCGCTCACAAGAGCACGCTTCCATAGTCTCTAATGCGAGCCTCTTTCCCATCCCATTAAACACGGCATGAGAACTTGCGCAGTGAAATGGGAAAGTTATATATATAAGACACAGTTACCAAAGACCGCAATGTAAAGGAACTTTTCAGTGCTGTTTTTTTTTCTAACACCTGACTGCTGCCAATTTTAGCCCACAAAAAATGCCTAGTGCAGTAAAAAAAAAATTAAAAAAGGCATTACAGATTATTTAAAAAATTTTTTTTTTGGGGGGAGCAGTTGGGACACTTTAATAAAATTAACCGTAGGTCTGGCCTCTGATTCATTTTTTGAGTGCCAATTGCTACTGTAAGCTTGTGGTATTAATATCGGGCCACTTGTAATGGCTGGTTATTTATAGGGCACCAGTAAAGGGGCAAATATAACCATTTGCTGGAGCACGATAAGTAAGCACTCCTTTTGTAATTTATATGTGTATATATGTGTCTGTGAATACATATACAGGCATACCTTGGAGATATTGCGGGTTTGGTTCCAGATCACTGCAATAAAGCGAATATACAAAAATAGCCTCATAAAACAGAGATAAAATACACCATAGCGCTATAAAAAATACTGCTTAAAGGACATTATATGACAGAAGATATGAGGTTTTGTATAGGAATATAAATAGGAACAATTTAATCTGAAACTAATGTATGACATAAAAACAAAAACTGGTAAAGTGCAGTATCCAGTTAAAACACAGTTAAAAAATAAAACATAAAAACATACACAAGTTAAAAATCATACAAGTTAAAAGTCCATGTCAGAATAGGGGATTGGAATCCAGCAGGTGACACCTAAACAGGTATTTAGACAAAATACTGGAATAAAGGAAAAAATCTCTAATCACCAAATACGCAAGAACCACTTTTTAAGGTGTATATTTCTTGCTTACACCGGGAATGGATTCTTGTCTTTAGTTAGATTGATAGTCCCATGAGCAAAGTGTCGGTTGTGCTATCTCATTCAGAGTCGCTCCTTGGCGTTTTTTCTGATGATTTGAACGGTTAGTGATTCCAATCTCCACTGCACCTCTAGGACCTCTAGGACTACGGATGCTCGGATGGGACAATAACAGCAGGAATAGAGCAACGCGTTTCAGCCATAACTGGCCTTTTTCATGCTCTAAAAAGTAATGCACCCATATTGCTTAATTTACTGATGCTTATGCAATATAAACTTATCGTTGAAATAACATTTTGCGATATATAATCTAGCGAAAGCGGTACATTATAATATATATATAGCAAATGTTCAAAGGGAGTTTGGTAGCTTATAAATATTATAGTATATAAGCAAGAACAGTGCATTATTACAAATTCTAATCCCTAAAACATGCAATATGAACAACATCAACATATTCAGAACAAATTAAAAATTTAAAAAAGGGGTTATAAGTTATACATTCAAAATACAAAAAGTATATGTGTCAATGAATCAAATCTTTTTAAATAATAAATGGTGAGAATAGATAAAGCAAAATTGGAAAAATTGGAGATAAAATTGGAAAAAATTGTAATCATCTAGTTATGTAAATTGTTAAAGTGCAAATATATCCTTAATGAAAAAGTATTTCTAAACAGACTTATCTGTCTGTAGGAGACCTAATAATGTAAAAAAATAAATTTACTAAAGTGTATTGTGCAGCTATGATAATAAATAATAATATATACTTTATAATATGATGTATCTATACTAAAAATGAAGTGGTTACTGTGACCAATGAATAAAGAAGTATAACATGTTCAATCTTTAATGGGATCTATATAAACCATTGGAAAAAAGGGAATGCTAAAATTCACATTTAATCATTTAAAAAGCAATTAAAGGGACAGTATACACTCATTTTCATATAACTGCATGTAATAGACACTACTATAAAGAATATAATGCACAGATACTGTTATAAAAATCCAGTATAAAACTGTTTAAAAACTTACTTAGAAGCTGTCAGTTTAGCTCTGTTGAAAAGGCAGTTGGAAAGCCCACTGCAAGTGGGAAATAAGACACTCCCCCTTCTTTTGCATTTGAAAAGACCTTTTACACAAACAGTAGCAAGCTGGAGAAGGTAGCTGACGGTATTCTCCTAAAACTTTGGGGCTTGGTTAGGAGTCTGAAAATCAGAGCAATGTTATTTAAAAATAAGCAAAACTATACTTTAAAAAAAAACAAAAAAAAACTTTATGAGCTATATAAATAGATCCTCTACAAAACATGTATGCAAAGAAAAGAAATGAGTGTATAATGTCCCTTTAATATCAAAAACAATATTAAGACCTTTAGGTTGTAAAGTGCCTACTTTAAAAATCCATTTTCCTTCTTTTTTTAAAAGTTCTTTATGTGGATTCCCTCCCTTCCAATTTCCTTTACATTTGTCAATACCCATATAGAAAAAATAGTCTAAATTGGCCTGATTGCATAAAGCAAATTGTTTGGGGACAGGTAGCACTTTATTTCTATCAAGAGTGTGATTTTCAACAGACCAGATGTGCTCTCTGATTCTATCTCTTAGGGGTCTTTTAGATTCTCCCACGTACTGTTTCCCACATTTGCACTGTATCATGTATACAACATTCTTGTCAGTGCATCTAATTAAATCTTGAACTTTATATGATTATCCTGTTACATTTGAAACAAAATCTTTTTTTTTTCTTTAATTGCTTACAGGATTTGCATGTGGCACATGGAACGAAACCCTTAAGTTTAACCCCATTTTACTTTTTAGAGCTTGAACAAGGCCAGTTATGTCTGAAATGCGTTGCTCTATTGCTGCTGTTATTGTCCCATCCAAGCATCCAAGCATCCGTAGTCCTATATGTCCTAGAGGTGCAATGGAGATCGAAATCACTAACCATTCAAATCATCAGAAAAACTGCCAAGGAGCAACTCTGAATGAAATATCACAACAGACACTTTCGAAAAACCTTTTGCTCATGGGACTATCATTCTAAATAAAGATAAGGACCCATTCCCGGTGTAAGTAAGAAATATACACCTTAAAATTATGTTCTTGCATAATTTGTGATTTGAGATTTTTTTCCTTTATTCCAGCATCTTGTCTAAATACCTGTTTAGGAAACACTTGCTGGATTCCAATCCCCTATTCTGACATGGACTTTTAACTTGTATGATTTTTAACTTGTGTATGTTTTTATGTTTTATTTTTTAACTGTGTTTTAACTGGGTACTGCACTTTACCAGTTTTTGTTTTTATGTGATACATTAGTTTCAGATTAAATTGTTCTTATTTATATTCCTATTCAACATCTCATATTTTCTGTCATATAATGTCCTTTAAGCTGTATTTTTTATAGCACTATAGTGTATTTTCTCTTGGTTTTATGAGGCTATTTTTGTATTTAATTGCATGTGTAGAGGTTTTAGGGATCCTCTGTTTTCACCATTAGCTTTGTAACATTTTACCCCGCGCTGATATCTTACTCCAAACTTCTCTATTTTGCACCTTCATCCCTTCCTTTGATATTGTGCTGCAGAAATATGACAGATCAAAATGTCTTTAAATATAGAGACGAAATATATAAACGTATACACAATCTTTTTTCTAAAGAAACTATTGTTACTACAGTAAATTTAAACAATCTATGTAATCTTTTGAAATAGCTAGAAGAAAAAATGTTATTACAGATGAAACATAGGACAGAATATACATTTTTTTTTTTAAAGTAAACTTTTTTATTGAGGATATATTTTTTTTTTTTTTTAAATAATTTTTTATTGAGGGTTTTTCATAATGACAACAAACAAACTATGGCAAATACATGTTTCAAAACATAGCAATGATTAACGCAGTAACAATATAATAGGCAAAAAATAAGGAATAAAATATATATGATGAATGCCAAGATACATCTGAAAACCTCATTTTGTGTTTTTATATGATAATATGAGTAGCTATTATTCCAGGCTATAATGTTAAAAAAGGCACTCTGAAAGAGCACTGTAGCTACTATATAGACCCATTTTATTCTGAACTAATTTGTATTTGAACGCTTTGTAACGTTAAAGTCAGGATCATAATGTCAGGAGCTTCATAAAAAGCAAGGGGGGAATTAGGGAATAGTCAGCGGGTAAGCACCGCTTATACAGATAATTTGTCTATAGAACAATATTATAGCATACTTAAATTATTTGATGGAGATAGAAGTAATAGCAATGTAAATAGCTATGGTCTACTACTGTGGGGGGGCGGGAGACCATAGAAATGTTAATGAACATGGTCACTCATTTATTATTGTCTAACATGTGGCGTATAGGACTGTGCTATGCGAGAGTTAAATATAATTTGTAATGGGTATCCATAAAGGGTAGATATAGCTCCTGCCTGGTTAGGATGAGGACCATGGATCAATATTGGAGCATGTATGTAGTATCTCCCCTCAGGGAGATTGTCACCACTGGACAGAGACGGTTAGGGGATAGTGGATATGACCCGCTCGGAGATAAAGAGCGGGAAAGGATGAGGGGAGATACAGTCTATAAAGAAAATGCTAAGGGAGCTAGCGGCTCTATAAGGAATAAGCCCGGGAATATTTAGAGTAAATAAAAAGTAAGAATACATTGGGGGTAATAAACAGCATGTAAATATAAGCTATAGTTAGACGATATTAAAGATACAAATTGGGTATTGTTGTAGATTAATCTTTTGGCATCTAGGGTATAAGATACATCTGATAAAAATGAGTGAAATGAAATCATACTAGACATTAAATATATACGTGGTTAACTCCTTTCTATCATAGTAGCATAGGGTCTAGTAGGTATAGATGTATAGTTGTGGTACTTATATATAAGTGTACCTTTAAGATAGATTATAATAATCTACAAAATTAGTAAATAGCTATATGTCCGGTGTGGGCCAAGGACTGCAGTACTATGTGTATTTCAGAACGTCAATATAACTCTGGCCAATACTTAGTGTGATAGCTTTATATGTTGTGAGCCAGTATGTAGCATTCAGCAGAAGTAATAATAGTGTCATAAGGATAGATATCCTGCTCTCTGGGAAACTAAAAACTGCAGATATAACTATATGGCATAAAATTACATTGTTTAACTACAGAGAGGTTATAAAAAGAAATATGTGAGATGGCTAGAACAGTAAACAACATGACAAATACCAGTTGCGTAGAACTATTTGAACACAATATAGAGAGAATCATATACAATTATAGAGAGATATAGCGAAAATAATATACGCAACACCTGTTTACATCTAGATATTGTCTATGTATGTGCATACCAAACTGCAATATGTACAACTACTGTATTGCACCTATATGAAATATTTAAAACTCTTGCAAAGATTGAACTGTACAGAGCTATAATAAGCTTATGCTAAGCAGAACATTCTATACTAAAACATTGTGCATAATCTCCCAAATTGCAGCAAATCATAGAGGACTGTCATTATGTTAAATCTCTTCTAGTGTAACAGACTCAGCGGGTGATATCTACGTGACACTAGAGGGTTAGATTAGTGAGGGCATAATAGCTGTGCTCATGAATGGGCAAGAACATCTTTAACTAATCCTTTACATTAGGATATAGAAGGCCTTAATAATACACACGAACATGCTAAGATATTAAGTAGTGGCAGGCTACTGCAGAGCATAACACTCAGAATATGATATTATATGATACTATATGATATAGTATTGTTGATAGCCTTATTATAGCTTGGATGCGGTTTACATATTATGAATAAAGGAGAGCATTAGGTTATAAAACATACTCTGAGCTCAATCTAACATTAGGATAACATTATTATTATGACAGACGGTTGGAGAGTGTGTAGTAGTAGTATCTGAGTGTTTGTAAGCGCCAGCATGATTATGGGAGGTATATTATCAAACATAGCATTAGACCTGTTGCAGATTTAGAATAAACCTGGGGTGAGATATGTTATTTCTGTAAGGGGAATATGCAACAACCAATGAATATTAGCAAAATCAAGATAATATAATCTGAATCTCATATCATCTAATCAAGCACATAGAGAGTGCATCATAGTCTAACAAAGAATCTTTAAGCTACTTTAAGAGGAAGGCCAAAAAATTATTTCCTATAGTATGTTACCAGCCATATATTAAGCTAGAGCATTGCCCTCTTGGTAGACTAGGCACAGATTAGCTGTGACATAACTAGCAGTTGGACACTCTGAGGATATTTAGAACCGTGTGTGAATTTGTCTTACAAAGTGAGTTGCAAAGGCACAGGTGCAAGACAGTTATCAACTAAAGATCAATATTTGCATATGAACAGATAGATATAGAGTCTGGCTAAAACTGTTGTAGAATAATATAGCTGCTCTTACATTTGAAATATGTCCAGTATATACAAGTATTAAGAAACAGCCGGGACTGATATAGGAATTCCCCGGATTAGACTAAGCATGCATCAGTGGCATATGTTACTTCTAAGTCGACTCTGGCTACCAACAGAAACTGTAATAGCTTGTGGCCGAGTGTCCTGAAAATGTTCTTTTATCCTATGCCACCTCTAGGTAGCGGGTCTCGTCCGGACAGGGTACAAGAGCAGGATCTGCGCCATGTAGAGTGATATAGTGGGCTGGTAAGTATCTTAGCAGACCGGTCTGAAGCTTGAAAAAAGAAGCTGAAGTTATAAAGAAAAGGGTTCATGGAATAGTGCGACCTCAATTCAGATGGGTTAGTGCGCTTGGGATGGGGGTCAGATCGTGCTTCAAATCTTCCGCGAATAGGCTTCTCTGGATCTGACTGCTGTGGTCCGGTATAATTCAAAGGCGGCTTGTTCTGTTCAGTTCCCAATGCAGCCATCCCACATGACCCGGAGGGATTCACGTAAGCCAGAGGTATCGGCCATAGGCTGCATGTATCAGACGGTTCAGATCTCTGTGTCTGTAGATCCACAGGGTATGTCACACTACTCCGCTCAGGCACTGCGGGTACTGGTGCGAGCTGTAAGGCGCTGTCCTGTAGAAGCATATCCGGCTGCTCTGGGCTCCATGCGCTCAAGGCCTCACCGTCAGCCATAACCCAGTCCTCCGAGTCCTGGGGTATATCTTTATCGTAATGTGAAGGGTTAAATTCCCACCAGGCAAACTCCCCCTCGGCTTGCCCCTGTAGGGTTCCATTATGCAATGGGGCCGCAACGGCTCTCAATTCAGCCACGAGGGTTTGTTGGTTTTTATCCATGGAGCGCCCCAAGGCGAGCAGCTCTGAATAGATTTGTAGCTCCATTAAACTAGAGAAGGGAGATACAGGAGGTATTTTCTTGTCCGTGAGGTTAGCGGGTAGTTATCTCTAAGTGTGATGTTGGAATTTTAACTGCGGTCTCCGCTAGCTAGTAGGCCACTGAGCTGAGAATACGTTATTTTGGTTCAAAACTTCACAAACCACATCCAGATATACATTAGAAACCCAGTAGGTTAATATTTCGAGTTTTATAAGTTCTTAGGGAGCCATAAAATAGCTATTTAGGGTATAAGTTTCAGGAGCTCTGATATGGCCCGTCCTGTAGCTTCGGCAGTTGGCTCCGCCCCCCGAGGATATATTTTTAACATACAACCTTTCGGTAATAAAGATAAAGACAGCGTCAATATTCAACAATGCATGAAAGGTACATACATAAGTGCAGGGTTCTGTAAATACAGACAACAAACGAGACTGTAAACTTCTCCTTGTAGGGAAAATCCTCGTTTTTACAGAGGTCACCTTTTGAATGGACAATGAATTTTCAGGGATATACAATCATATATCATTATATTACAAAGGTGCTTTCCTTAGATCAACAAACCAGTCAATGGAAGTGAACAAATAGTGTAATTTAAATTAGTACATTACATCACGGATTCTTATTAGTATGGGGGGCCTTCCGGCCCCTCTCCGCCTGTTATCTATCAATTAGTATGGTAGGCTACTATCTTAGTATCTAGAGAGGTTTAGGGATAAGAGGCGAGAGAGAAAGAGAAAGGTGGGGTGAGGGGTGGTAGTGGCTGGAAGGGATACTTTCCTATTCATCTCCCTATTTCTGAGTATTTAGGTGGGGGCTAGGCGAGCGAGCATGGATTCCCAGGGCTCCCAAATTAAACAGTAATTGTTCAGCTGGCCCTGTTCCCTAGCAACGTAGTTTTCCATATTTTTGATGTAGTTCACACCCTCTATCACACTCTGTAGCCTGGGGGGTTGGCTCTTTTTCCAATTCCTAGCTACAAGCAATTTAGCAGAAATAAGAATATATATCAGGAGATTATGCTTGGCTTTAGGGAGCTTATCTACTCCTAGATGTAATATGGCCAGAGCTGGGCTTAAGGTTGGTGTCAACTCCAAATCTTTACAAATCTTTTCTACTTTCTGCCAATAAGTTGTCAATTTAGGGCAGGTCCACCAAACATGGATGGGGGACCCCGGCTCTCCACACTCCCTCCAACACAACTGTGAGTTCTCAGGGTAGAGTTTCTGCAATTTTGTGGGGACTAAGTGCCATCTGGTGATTACCTTGAAATATAGCTCATATAGTGTGACGCAATGAGTTGCCTTTTTCGTTAAACTAATGGCTTTACCCCAGGAATCTGGCGCAAATGTAGTTTGCAGGTCTCTCTCCCAGGCAGCCATATGAATTGTTTTTGGAATAGTCTCTTCCTCTAAAAGACAGTGGTAGTGTACTGTAAGGGGTTTATGTTGTTGGGTGTTGGCTGTCCACCGTGTCTCCCAGATGGTCAGGTCTCTCAGTGAGTCACCTAGAAAGCCCCAAGATTTCATTAGCGTACAAAGTCTCAGTAAGTCAAAGTGTGGGAAGGTCTAGCATGCCCCTGTGTGTCTTTAACTGCCCATTACAGTAAAAGTCTCCCATGTTGTTTATGCCTGTAGCAGCCCATGCATTAAGATGTGTGTTGAGTAGTCCCACTAGGAGACCCCTTATTGGATGAATTGGCGAGGGGTGTGGGGCCACAAGTTTATTGTGTCTCAGTTTAGCCCAAGCTTCTTGGCACCCTTTCACTATGTTGTTCGCGACATGGACTTTGGATTGCCAATGTGGGGGTAGCCAAAGCAAATCTTCTAGGTCAGTGAATGCTCGCAGTGAAGCTTGTTCTAGTTCTCTCCACCTTGTCGGGGGGAGACCTTTGCCCCACGCTGTAGCATGGGTTAGCATTGCCGCCTCGTAATATTTTCTGATACTGGGAAGCCCAAGGCCTCCTTTCTCTATCGGCATTTGTAGGATATGTGCAGCCACCCGGGGTCTTTTGTCGTGCCAGGTGTATGAGTTAAAGAGGGTCTGACTTCCTTATCAGTGTACATGGGACTGGTAGCGGAATACAGCAGAATAGATAGGTGAGCTTTGGCAATATCATCATCTTAAGAGCCGCTATTCTGCCCATCCAGGAGATTTCGCTATATCTCTTTGAATTAAGTTCCGAAGTGACGGCTGTTAGTAACTTTTCAAAGTTTTCCTTGATCACTACTGACTTTTTATGGGAGAGAAAGACCCCCAAGTGACGGATTCCTTTACAGGACCACTTGAAGGAGTAGGTAAGCTGGACAGCTTCCCTCTCATCCTGTGGGATATTAATGGAGTAGGCCTCTGTCTTGGCCACATTCAATTTGTAATACGAAATTTCCCCAAATTGTTTGAAAAGGGTCATCAATGGGGGGAGAGAATCCATCAGATCTGAGAGAAAGACCGTGAGGTCATCTGCGAAGAGTGCCAGATTCTGGGGGATGTCATGCATCTGCACACCATGAATTAGTGTTGATTCTCTAATGGCAATTGCCAGGGGTTCGATGGCTAGGATGAATAGCAGGGGGGAGAGAGGGCACCCCTGCCTGGTTCCATTACTAATTGTGATTTTAGGGGAGCAAAATCCCAATCCCCTAACAACTGCGGTAGGGGCTGAATACAAAGCCTTGGTCGCTGTAATGAAAGGATCCGGTATTCCAAATGCCGATAAGGTTTGAAATAGGTAATTCCACCTCACCCTGTCAAAAGCCTTCTCGCCATCTAATGACAGGGCGAGTACTGGAAGTCCCATATCTGCAGCCTCCGAGAAGATATTCAGAAGGTGCCGAGTGTTGTCGGTGCCCTGTCTCCCTTGGATAAAGCCCACTTGATCTAGGTGTATAATTGACTGCAGGTGTTTCCCTAATCTGTTTGCTAAGATTTTGGCATAGATCTTGGCATCTACGTTAATAAGTGATATGGGCCTATAGCTGGAGCACAGTAGTGTGTCTTTACCTTCTTTGTGGATTGTGGTAATGCTCGCTTCCAAAAATTCTGCCAAGAATGCACCCTCAGTGGCCGCATTCTTAAAAAAACAATCAGAGCAAAACCGGGGTTATGATCGGGCTGAGTCCTCGATAGAATATCACCGTAAACCCATCTGGCCCAGGGGCCTTGTGAGGCGCAAGATCTTCTATGGCTATTTTGATCTCTGCTAGGGTAAACTGCCATTCTAGTTCAGCCTTGGATTCCTCGGATAGGGTGGGCACAGGTAGTTTTCCTAAAAATCTAAGAATATTGCTACGATCGGATTCACCAGTCTCTTCTGAAGTCTCAATATTGTATAGGGAAGAGTAGTAATTAGCGAACACCGTGCCTATTTCTTTGGGAGAATGTACCTCGCCTCTGCTAATCGCAATGCGGGGTATCCTGTTCTGTAGCGTACGCTGACAGAGCTTATTGGCCAGAAGTTTGTCTGCCCTTTTCCCCTTGTGATAATATAATTGTTTAAGCTTATGTAAATTTTCCTGGACCCGTGATAAATCTCTCTTGGAGATTTCTTCCCTAATGAGTCCAATTTGGCGGGATACTTTAGTACTAGGGCTCAGTTTGTTTGTCTGTTCAAGGGCGCAAAGGTCACCATACAGTTCTGCTAAGGACTGGCTACTCTATTTACGCCGTCGGGTCGTTTTTTTGATAAAGTGCCCACGAAGGTGCGCTTTAAGAGCGGCCCAAACCATGTTTATATCAGTGACACCTGTGTCATTATGTGACAGGAACTCCTTCACAACCTCCTGGAGTGCTGGTAGTTCTATGTCTGATAGCCAGTGCTCGGGGAGTCTCCATGGGGGTCTATGCGTCAGGGTTTGTAGCTTAGCAAAATCTAGGCAGACCATGTCATGGTCTGACCACGTACAGGGCCTAATGGTAGGGTTAGCAAATTGGTCCAGGGACCACGAGTCGCAGAATATATAATCCAGTCTGGAGTATGAATTATGGACCTTTGAGTGGTGAGTGAAGTCTTTTACTGAAGGCGCCAGGCACCTCCATGCGTCATATAGGTTGTGTTGGTATATAAGTTTCCGAAAGGCATTTGAGGTAGATGAAATGTTTCTGTCAGAGTGTGTCGTGAGGGTGGACTGTTTGTCTATGGCTGGGTCCCAAACCATATTAAAGTCTCCCCCAATGAGTAGGTGGCCCCTTTTGATCTGGTTTACATGTGTTAAAAGTTTGCGAAGGAAGGGGATCTGCTTGGAATTAGGTGCGTACAGTGAGACTAATGTGAACAGTATATGATTGAGTGAACAAATAAGTATCAGGAATCTACCCTCACTATCTCTTTCAATATATTCCATTTTAAAGGACATGTCTCTACTGATCAAAATGGCAACTCCTTTGGTCTTGCCATCCGAGTTGGAGGCAGTTTCACACACCGGGTAATGCTGGGAGATCCCAGAGGTTCGAGGTTCCCCCATCCAGTGTGTCTCTTGCAGGAACATGATGTGAATTTTGTGTGTTAAAGTATAACGCTGCAATAGTTTCCTCTTAGTAGGGGAGTTCAGGCCCTGTGCGTTCAGTGTGGCTATGCGAATGGGGGTCATTATGATAGTGATAGGAAGGTAATCTGGGTCACTAAGGGTGAAAAATCAATTTAGTAGTCAGGTGGAGGGGTTTTGGTCTTACACTGTGAGGGATAGGAGTACGTGATGCACTGTGAGATAAGAGGTACTACAAAGGGAAACCTCTATGACTGGCTAAAAGTGGTAAATATACACTTTCGCAATGAGTGCACCAACCGGACAATGCCAGTGGGGCACAACTACTATTTTGGGGTGATAGCTAGGCGGAGAGGGGTCCATGGCCCCGCCGGCCTAAAATATAATTCAAAATTCTATGAGAAAGGCAAAACATAAGGGTTGCATATGTATGTCATACATGATAAAACATTCACTGCTGTAAACCTTAAAACATAAACAATAAAACGAAAAGTTATCAGGGGTACAACAGCTACTATTCCCTTGTCAGATATTGTTTAATCCACTATGTCTAGTATGAGGTCCTATGTGTTGTACGACCAGGCTCCTGTTAGGGGTACAGTGTGCGTTCCGTCATATCTGGGCTTTCTAGAGGGAGGGTTGAGGTTAAAGACTAGAGCGTTCTGTACTGTAGCCATGCAACTTGTTAACAGTCAGGAGTATTGCTCTGGTAGCTAAAGTACGTCTAAAGGATCCGGGTCTCAAGAGGGCATTGAGCCTCCACTATCCTATGGGTCGCTTACTGTGGGCCTACTAGTCGTTGCTGTCAGTAATTTACTGCTAAGGGTCTCAGAAAGGACAGGCTGGTCGTCTCGTGTATCTATAGTAGAGAAACAAATGACTCAGCAGTCACTAAGTAGGTCGAGGTATAACAGGGGGTATTAAGCTATGGTATGGTCAGAGCGTACTTCTGGTTCATGGATTTAAGCCCTAGGGTAATGGTAGTCATATATTCGCTGTAGGCCCTCTGATATAAGTGCAAACTACGCTGAATCACCCCTGTTATCAAACGTCAAAGGGAACAACATAGTATAAGATGGGAACAATCAAGAACCTAGAGATACATTTCAGAACAATAAAACAACATTACATGTGTTATTGGTAACAGAGAACAAACAAGTTTAAAGGCTGTGGCTAGCATCCATTACTTAAGTAGATAAACAAGCTATAACATGCAGGTACATTGATCTCACCCATCTTCATTCCGTTTAGTCTGTAAGGTCATCTTTGAGCTTTAGAGGACATTTCCTCCTGCGACGGTTCATTTTCTATTTTCAAGGAGAACAGTGAGTAGAGCATGTAAAGTACGTAAAGTATGTAAGCAGGCTCTCTATGTGTTCCAATGGTGGCATCACAGGGGCAGTAAAAATGTATGCACCCGTGGATATGGCTGTTAATAATAGTGATAATAATAATAGTATCCCCCAATGGCTGAAAAGTCCTGGTCATTTATATGGGGAGCAAGTTTCAGGATGGGAGCAGGGCCGGGACCTGGGGAACTTTTGCACAGTCTCGACAGAATATATTTTTATCGATCAATATCTAGAAAGCAAAAGAGTTCCTAGAGGCCTTAGAACTAAAAAGAAGTGCAGTTTTAAAATAGAGGATATTGAATTCAAAATTAAGTGGAACAATATCCTGGAAGAAGTCTCATTTAAACTAATGAAATTGATTAAGGAATATAGAGGAGATATTCTAGATAAACTAGAAAGGGAGATCAAACAATTAGAAGAACAACTACTAGAATTTAAAGAAAACACAGAATATATAAACCGTGAGAAAGAGATAAAAAAACATTTAAAAGATACAAAAGAAGAAATTTTGAAGACTAAACTCAAAATATTTGAAAGAGATTGTGATGATTATCTAACACATATCAATACACCAGATTGGGATAAATATATATTGCATAAATGGAGACACCAGAGAGAGAATACAAACACAGAAAACAAAAATATGGCTCACATACCCAAACAAAGTGAGAATAATTATAATAGACGTTTTGAGTCAGGTAATAATGGTAGAAAACCAAGAATTAATACGAGAAGTGTGAAAAGAAAACAGAGGTGCCACAATTGCCTAGTACCACCAAAATAAATGATAATAAGAATGGAACAAGAAATGTACTCACAAACGTGATGCACCCAATGTTTTTGTTTTTGTTCAAGTAAATTTCTTGTTCCATTTTTATTATCATTTGTTTCGGTGGTACTAGGCCATTGTGGCACCTTTGTTTTCTTTTCACAGATCATCATTTACCAGGATTTGACCGGCCTTTGACAGAAAGCTGCCTTGTTCTGGAATATATGGACTTTTTTGTATGTTTTTGTGTTTGTATTATTGATATACGGTATATGTTTATTAGGAAGCGCCCCTATGGGATTATTTGTGCTTTAGTGCATTTATTCTCATTAATACGAGAAGTAACTACTCCAATAACTGGCATCCTTTTAAAAAACAATACTATTATAATAATAATAACCAACGCTATAAGAGAGATCATAGACAACACCCCATGCATAATGTGGAAAAATCACAAACAGAATGGACACATAACTATTCTAGAACACACAATTCGACTAGAAGAAAGTGGGAAGGCAATAACTATAGATCTGTTAATAGTTCACACACCCCAAGGAGATACAGTCATCATAATAATATACAAAATAGACAATACAATCACATTCCAAGAAAAAACAAAGATGAGCTAACACTAAGTAATAGATATGCTCCATTGACAAATTATGAAATCAATGACTGTAGGCCAGGTACATCAGGGGTTACCATTGTAAAAAAACAGACTCTTTTTTTAGGGGTGGGCCCAACTATAAATACAAAACTATTGCCACAAAGAGGTCCAAGAAAAAGAAGGGCATCAGAAGAAGGGGTAAGAGGGAAGGAATCAGGAGACACGAAAAAGACAAGAGTCTTAAATACCTCTAATATATTGTTTCCCAAAAATACATAAATCCCTCTCCCAACCCCCTGGTAGGCCCATCATATCAGGGATTGTGTCACTCACTTCTAACCTCTCGGAGTATTTAGAAATCTTTTTGCAGAAATATGTCAAAACACTACCAGCCTATTTAAAAGACTCCAATGACATCTTACGATTGATAGAAAATATAACATGGGAAGATGGTCTAATTTTAGCAACCTGCGATGTCACATCGCTTTACACATGTATTGACCATAATGATGGAAAAAGAGCAGTAAAACATTTTTTTGGGAAAGGATTCTTCACTAAAAACAGAACAAAAAGAATCAATTTATTATTAATTTAATTTTAACTCATATCTTTTTTTTTTATATGATGGACAATTTTATAATCAGGAGCGTGGAACAACAATGGGTGCCAGGTTTGCTCCAAGTTATGCTAATTTATTTATGGGTTTTGGGGAAAATAATTTTATTAATTCCCATCTACTTGGAGCAAACCTGGTAACCTGCAAACGCTACATAGACAATATTATAATTATCTGGCGAGGAACAGAGGGATTTTTTGAAGAATTTATCAGTTCAATAAATAAGAACAATTGTAATTTAGAATTCACATGTGAGAAAAGTAGAACGAATATCCAGTTTTTAGATCTAAAATTTTTTGTTGAAAATAATAAATTAAACACTAAAACGCATTTCAAACAGGTTGATGCTAATAGTTACATTCATAAAATGAGCTGTCACCATCAAAAGTGGAAGGTTAACATCCTAAAGTGCAATTTCTAAGAATAAAAAAGAATTGCTCCAGTAACGCTGCTTTTGAGAATCAATCAGATCTAATACAAGATAAGTTTTTAGAACATGGATACAGTGAAGAAAATATAAAAGAGATCCCTAGCAAGAAGTACGAATAGAAAAGTATTATTGCAAGACAAACATAATAAATCAAAAAGTAAATATCCAAATGACACTTTTATTCCTTTTATTACTCAATATAATAGCAATAAAAGTTTGATAGAAAAAATCCTAAGAAAACATTGGGGGATTCTCTAGAAAGATGAGTTAGGCCCCCTACTCACAAAAAGACCACACATATTTAAAAGAGCAAGAAATTTAAAAACTATTTTTTAGCTCCAACAGAATGAAAGAAAAAAACTTAAAGTTTTTTTTCCATGTATCACATGTAAATCCTGTAAGCAATCAAAGAACAAGTTTGTTTCAAATGTAACAGGTCAATCATATAAAGTTCAAGATGTAATTAGATGCACTGACAAGAATGTTGTATACATGATACAGTGCAAATGTGGTAAACAGTACATTGGAGAATCTGAAAGACTATAGATAGAATCAGAGAGCACATCTGGTCTATTGAAAATAACACTCTTGATAGAAATAAAGTGCTACCTGTCCCAAAACAATTTGCTTTATGCAATCAGGCCAATTTAGACTATTTTTTTCTATATGGGTATTGACAAATGTAAAGGAAATTGGAAGGGAGGGAATCCACATAAAGAACTTTTAAAAAAAGAAGGAAAATGGATTTTTAAATTAGGCACTTTACAACCTAAAGGTCTTAGGGCCCCATGTACTAAGCAGTCAGCGAGCTACCCGCAAAAAAATTTTCATCAAAACTCGCACACTGATATGTACAAAGCTGTCAACTATGTTCAAACCCGCATATTTTAAAATTGTGAGCGTACTTACCCGCAAAACCTCGCTACCTCTCCATTTTTCACTGTAAATAGACAGATTTTAGAAAAGTTGCACTTTTTAAAAAAAAAATCTTTTTATTGAGAGTATCACACATGAAAACACATAGTTACATCAGATATCAAAAGAACATCAGAATCAAGCACCAACACAGTTGGGCACATTGTCATATCTTAATCTTGCAACATAACCTTATGTCCAATGGCTGTAACATGTTTATGTCATGAATATATCCCAAATGTGTTCACCTCTCACTGATTTTGTATTTTATAGTACCCCTCACCCCCACCCCTCCGCCCTCCCTAACCTCTACCCAAACTGTCAAAACTCCCACCCACACCCTGTAGGCCTGAACTTATAGGACCTCTCGAGCTAGCTTTTTAATATGTTACTTAGTGAACAGCGTGAAGAGGGGAAGGGAAAAAAAAAAAAATAATAAAAAAAAAAAAAAATTACAATTGTCTCTCCCACCCCTCCCTCCTTCTGCAGTCTTTAGGAGTTCCTTGGATAAAGTATGTGTGCCCACTCGCCTCTCAGGGAGTTCTCCAAGAATATCTCAGAGTGTTGAAATGGTAGTAAAATCTGTCTTTGGATCTGGAGTTCAAAGGTCAAAATCAGTCTGCGCCATTTCCTTAAGAACAAGTTAAGCCTATTACCGACATCTACCCTGGTGTCAACCTGTTCTATAAATAAGTGAGTTTTCAGGATGTTACGAAAGTAAGCTATAGTAGGTCTTGTCCTCTTGGTCCAGTGATTTAGGATACACTTTCGTGCAAGTAGGATAGTCATGGTCAGTTCTATGTCACAGTGTTTATATTGGGCACCCCAGTTTAGAAACAGGATATCTGTGGAATTGAGGGAGATAGGGATCTTCAATTTCCTGTTAATCCAGTATTGCAATTGATGCCAGAATTGTCGAATCACTGGACAATCCCATATACAGTGTAACAGACCCGGGGCTTCCGCCGCGCATTTAGAACATTTATTAGGGCAATTAGGTAGCCATTTGACCAGTCTTTTAGGGGTCAGGTAAGCTCTATGTAGAAATTTAGTTTGGGTCTCTCTGAGATTCACTGAGAGAGTCGCCTTTCTAACTTTCTCCAACGCCCTCCGGGTCTCCTCCACTGTAATCCCCGAGACTCCCTCTCTCTCCCATCCCATCACAGCAGACGACTGTATTTTCGTCAGTCTATCCTGTAGGAAGGTTTGATAAATCTCTGATAGGGAGAATCTGCCCATTTTAAAGAGGGATTGGGTAAGTCGAAAAGGGGAACCATCCCAGAAGTCCGGATTATCCCTAATCAGTGTGTTCAAGTAATGACGCGTCTGCAAGTAAGCATAAAAGTGGGCCTTCGGAAGATTAAACTCCCTTTGCAGCGTAGAAAAGGATTTGACCGAGCGAGTCAGGGGCTCCAGTAAGGATCCCACCGACTTCAGGCCTAGCTTCTCCCAACAGTCAAAGGGTCTCATATCCAGCCCCGCTGGGAAGTCCGGATTATTATGGAGGGGAAGAAAGACAGAGCTGTGACAGCTTTTTTTTAAGAATTTATGTGCCTGGTGCCAGGCTTTTAATGGGTCACGGTATAGCAAGTTCATGCCCACCAATTTAGCTGCTCCAGATTTCGCCATGTGTGGCAAATATGCCAGAGAGATACCCCCAAGGGCTGCACGTTCCAAGGTAGGCGTATAGAAATGTTGTGTATCCACCTGCCAGTCAAGAACCAAACGGATCAGCGCTGCCCAGTTGTAAAGTTTAAAATCTGGTAGGGAGAGACCCCCTTTTAGGTAAGGCATAGATAATTTATCTGTCGATATGCGGGGTTTACCCCCCCTCCAGACAAAAAGTCGTGTTGCCGCATTCAATAATTTCACATCTGACTTCGTCAGTAATAGAGACAGCATAAGTAGCGGGTATATGAGGCGGGGAAGAACCACCATCTTCACTAGGCTGATCCTGCCCGCCAGTGACAAGGGAAGAGATTTCCAGCTTCTCATTAAACTACAGAGCTTGGCACACAGGGGGGTTAGATTCATAGAGTATATCTTATTAGGATTAATAGGAATATGAATTCCAAGGTAAGTTAGACTCCGGGAGGCCGTTACAAACGGGTAGGCATGCACGCTGCCTTTTTTTTTATTTAACCACAGAATCTCTGATTTTTGCATATTGACCTTGTACCCCGTGAAAGAGCCAAAGTCACTCAAGGTTTGCAAAATCGAGGGGATATGCAGCTTCGGATCCTGTACGAACAACATCATATCGTCCGCATATAATGCCAGTTGTTGGGGGGCCCCTCCTATGTCGATACCTGGGAAGATCTGGCGCAGCTTGATTGCCAGTGGCTCTAGGGCCATATTGAATAGGAGCGGCGACAGGGGGCAGCCCTGTCTGGTGCCTCGTCCCAAAGTCACATTGGGGGAGAATGTATTGTTTACACATATGTTCGCCACGGGAGAGGAGTATAGGTTTTTGAGGAAGGCCGTGAAGGGGCCCGAGATATTGAACTTGGTCATAGTGTGAAACAGGTGACTCCATTCCACCCTATCAAAGGCCTTCTCTGCGTCCAAGGACAGCAGGAAGGCCTTCGGAAGCGGTTTGTTCACTCCATTGTGATTTCCAACCCAGAAATACTGAAGCAAGTGTAGCACTCGTCGGATATTAACTACTGATGATCTCGCATGCATAAAGCCGGTTTGGTCTTCATGGATCACGTCTGGCAGGATGAATTTGAGGCGCTCTGCAAGTAATTTCGTAAGAATCTTATAGTCTGCATTAAGCAGCGATATTGGTCTATACGATTCAGGGAGGAGAGTGTCCTTTCCCGCTTTAGGGATAAGGGTAATATAAGCCGCTGAAAAAGAACTGGACGGTGTGTCAGCCGTCAAAAAGTATGCCGTGAACAGGTCTGTCAACACTGGGACTACCTGTGGTTTCAGCATGCGATAGAGTTCGATGGGCAATCCATCAGGGCCAGCCGCTTTGCCCAATGCTAGTGATGCTATTGTTTTACCTACTTCCTCCCTGGAGATAGGCGCGTTCAGCTTGTCCAACTGATCATCTGAGATCCGTGGTAAGTGAATTGAGCTCCAGAAGTCTCTCAGGACCTCTTCAGAACAGCTTTGGTCACTGGTGTACAGCCGGGAGTAGTAGGAGGCGAATGCCTCTGCTATTCTCTTGGGTTCCCTGACCACTTTATCGCCTTCTTTGAGGGCAGGTATAAAGCGTTTTGAGGTTTTTAAATTGACCAAGGAGGCCAGCAACCTACCTGATCTGTCACCGTACCTGTAATATTTACCTCTGGTCCTTAAAAGGGTCTGAGATGCCTGAGAAGCCAGGAGTGCGTCATACTCATTTTTGACAGCAATGTATTTCTGGTGGTGTGACCTCGAGGGTCCATTACGATAGGTTGAGTAGGCGGCAGCTAAGCTGGTTCTAAGTGCTTCCAGTCTCTCTGCATGTACTTTTCATTTGCGGGAGAGAAAAGCCAAGATGTCTCCTGCTAGCACCACCTTCGCAGTTTGACAAAAAAGTTCAGGCGTCGCCAGATGTTGCGCATTGGTTGAGTGGAAATCATCCCAACATTTGACCATGTACTGCTGGAATTCCTGAGATGTGATTAGGTATTGCGGGAACCTAAGAGTTCGCCTCTGATTTGGTGGATCTACCGCATCAAGGAAGAGCCCCACAGGGGCATGGTCAGACACCATCACCTCACCGATCTTGGCATCTATGATCCGCTGAATCAAAGAGTTAGAGGTCAGGAACATGTCAATGCGGGACATCGAGGGCAGAGCCCAGGAGACACATGTATAGTCTCTTCCGTCTGGATAGAGTTTGCGCCAGATGTCGACAACATCCAGAGAGGCAGTTAGAGCTTGAAAAATTTCAAATTCAAATTTACCGTCCGATGTAATTTGCGTTCCAGGGGCAGCCCTAGAGGCGTCCCTGAGCCTGTCACACCGCGGATTGGGAGCCAAGTTAAAATCCCCTCCGATGATAAGGGCAGAGCCCAGAAAAGGAGTCAGGACTCCAATCAGATTTTCCCAGAATATCCTATCCCTCTGGTTGGGGGCATAAACATTACATAGAACATATTTTTTATTGTCTATTGTGGTTTGTACAATAAGGTACCGGCCCTCTGGGTCTTTAGTCACTGTCGTGTCTATGAGGTCTAGTTTCTTCCCAAACAAGATTGCCACCCCTCGGCTAGCACTCTTATATGAAGCAAACTCAGCTTTACCCACCCAGTCTCTCTCTAACTTAGCGTGTTCGATGTCAGTCAGGTGCGTCTCTTGCAAGAACGCGACATCAGCTCTTTTTTTCCTCAATTGAGTAAGTATGGTCTTTCTCTTTATAGGGGAGTGGATACCTCCTACATTCCAGGAGTATATATTAAATTATAGTATTAAGTGAGATACCTCGTGAGAGACAAAAAAAAAAAAAAAAAACAGGTGGGGGAGGGAGGGAGATAGGGGATCTTCACGCTGTCACCTACCTCTTGATAATTTTCAGTTCTCCAATGTAATACAGGGTCTTGTAAGCTACAAAAGAACAATGAGATACAAAATGTCAACCAAACATCAACACAGCATATATCAGTGAGCAGCTTATTACAACCTAAGTTGCTGAACGAACATTCTACACCAGGTCCTAAGAGCCCCTGCTGCAGGGCCAGGAGAAGGCTGTTCCAGCCCCTTGGTAGCAGTTGTAAATGCAATATAGAAAGATCAGTGGATAAACCACTGTTTTTTAACATACAATATTCAGCGATCTCAGTAGACATAAATATAAGCAGGATAAGCATCAACAGGGTAAACCTTGCATAAGAGAGTAAGCCCGTGTTGCTGGGCATTGGTCTCGGTATTTTAACTATAAGCAATTTCAGGAACTCAAACATTAAACTTATAAACAATCTAAACTTATATAATATCAACCTGGGTGTCCAAAGATTGGGCAACCACCTTCTTGATTTGGCTACTGCAGCCATTTAACACATTATAATGGAGAAAATGTAAGCGTTGCGAATGAGTCAAAGTCTTCAACCCTCCCCACCCCTTGCTCTCCCTGGGCTCATTCCTCCCCGTTCTACTTCTAGAAAAGCTTGCGCCGTTTCTGGCGAGTCAAAAAATTTGGGTCCCCTCGGGGTCGAGATTTTCAATTTGGCCGGGTACAGCAAGTAAGCCTGTCTACCCTCACGGTGTAATCTGGAGCATAGCGCAGAGAATTCCCTACGCCTTTTCATCAAGTCTACAGAATAGTCCTGAAACAGCAGGAGCCTGGAATTATCATAGGTTAAGTCCTCAACTCTTCTATATGCCCTCAAAACTATGAGTTTAGTTTGGAAATGGAGGAACTTTATCATTACTGGGCGGGCCTGAGCATCGCGATCCATGGCGGGTCTTTCTGGGCCTACTCTATGTGCCCGCTCAACACTCCCCGCCAACTTATCAGATGGGATATCTAGCAGTGTCGGGAGAACAGTTTCTACAAATTTTAAAAGTTCTGTTGGTTTAACCGACTCAGGGAGCCCCAGTAGGCGAACATTATTGCGCCTCGAGCGATTCTCGAGGTCATCAATTTTTTGCTGCAAGACCAGAGAGTGTTTTTCTAGGGCCTCTAATTTACTAGTGGTGGCAACCTGCGTGTCCTCGAGATCAGAGATCCTGGTCTCTGCCTCAGTTACTCTAGTGGAGAATTGTTTCACCTCCTCCGCCAGGGTATCTACTCCCTTTTTGAGGTTCTTTATTTTGGGCAAAAACAGGGTGGAAATCTGCTTGACTATAGGGTGTGGATCAAGTAAAGTGTGGTCTTGCTGGACCTCATAGGAAGGTCCTTGTGCTACAGCTTCTGAGCCCTGTCTGGCTCTACGCTCAGCATTCTTATTGCGGTTTGCCATTGGGTCTGGTATGAGATATTTCTCCATGCACACACACAGCTATGTTTTAGGGTACACCATACATTGAACTTTTTGCCAAAAGAGTAACGGGTTCTAGAAAGTCACCCCAAATGTACCTATATAACCACAAATATAAGGACCAGCAAAACACAATTCCTGTTAAATCAACAATTTAAAAAGTACACCTGTAGGAAATAAAGCGAAGGTTAGATACATCAACACCATCAAAAGCACTTGTAATAAAAGGTCCTTTTCAGTCTTCGTCCACTTGCGTGGCCCCAGAACAACTGGTGTGAGTCAGGGTCCCACAATATGCTAAACAAAGTTGCCCTTGTATAGGGTAAAATATCACAAGCTGAGCAGAGAAGTGAGTCTTTAATTTGGCAAGAAAGTTTATGTTTCCGCACCCTAATACTTTGTTTTGCCTCACAGGCACCTGCAGATACTGAAAGTCCTTAGGGGGTAATGAAAAACAAAGCTTGCTCTTTCAAGGCTGTACACAAGCAGGGTTCTGCAACAACAAATAACTGGATGTATCACACTTCAACTCTGATGTAGCCGGTCTTTAGTAGCTCCCAAGTAAAGGCCTCAGTAGTATGTGGATAAGAAATGCTGGAGGCCATCCCACGTGGCTATGCCACAGTTATATGATATAGTGTTATTTCCCAGCTATATTATGAGTGCTGCAGGGGGCTCATTTAACTGTGTGTCCCAGGCTTAGGGCCTTCTTATTTATCCCAAGTCTCGATACTCCCAAGAGTCAGGAGGGCCCCAGTACAATAAATTGAACCAGCAAGGTGGCACTAAGTAGTAGGGACTGTAAATCAGGCTGTGTTAAAGGCTTACCAACCGCCACTGTAAAAGCCGTCACCGTCCATGTGTCCTCATTGGCCAGATAGTACCTAAGTGTAGGCCAGGAGAGCCCTTTGCCAAGATTTGGCCCAATTCCAGGTTGGGTATTGATGCTTGTCTCTTAGGTGGTAGCAAAGCGTGGGACAAGTCTGCAGGGCCCTTTAATGCTTATCGCTGAGTTCCCCACCGATCTCCGGTACTGCAGCGCGTCCTGGGAGTCTGGATATGTGAATGCGCTCCTCCGGAACCTCCTCCGGAACCTCCTCCGGAACCTCCTCCGATACCACCGCTACAAGCGGCACTTGTTGCAGCCGCAGTAGTCACTTTTCCTGGCCGATTCACTGTGTCCGCTTCGTCCCGCAGCTATGTACACAGCTCTGTCCCTCTCTGCTTTAAGACGCCAGTATGGCCGCCGCCGCTCCTGCCAAGAGAGCCAAGGTTCTTCACGGACCTCCGTGGGGGAAAGTTGTTCTAGTTCCGCCTCTTCAGTGCCCAGACACGATGACTGTCAAGGGCAGTTAGGCTCGGGCAAAAATTGAGGCTGAAGTCTGCGAAAAGCACTCAATTTAGGGGTACTGTGCACAGAGCTCCACACACATGCTGCTGCTCTCAAGCCCGTCCCACCGGAAGTCCAAAAGTTGCACTTTTATAGCAGCCAAATTCTTTTCCCGCGACTACTATGATGTTTCTGACACCTTGCATGTCACATGTTAATAATTGGCCATACAATTCTTCTGACATTTAAGTACATTAGCTTAGTCACGGCGAGCAAGGCGTCAAATTTATCAATAATCCACCACTGCGGGCTAGACGTGTCTATTTCTGGGTGGATTTTTAGTACATAGTGACAGCGGACACCATTTCAGCAGCGAGTTTCTCCGCGTCTACAATGTCAGATTAATTGACGGCTTAGTACATGGAGCCCTTAATATTGATATTGATATTAATTGCTTTTTAAATGATTAAATGTGAAATTTAGCATTCCCTTTTTTCCAATGGTTTAAATAGATCCCATTAAAGATTAAACATGTTATACTTTTTTATTCTTTGGTCACACTAACCACTTAAATTTTAGTATAGATACACCATATTATAAAGTATATATTATTATTTATTATCATAGCTGCACAATACACTTTACTAAATATTACCTAGATTACGAGTTTTGCATTAGGCTTAAAAAGCAGCGTTGGCCGGTCCTAACACTGCTTTTTAACACCCGCTGGTATTACGAGTCTTGCAGGTACAGGTGTACCGCTCACTTTTTTGGCCAGACTTGGAAATACCACAAATCCACTTACGTAAATTGCATATCCTGTTTTTTCAATGGGACTTGCATATCGCCGGTATTACGAGTCTGACAAAAAGTGAGCGGAAGACCCTCTCCTGTCAAGACTAGTACCGCATTTTAAAGCCAGTAGTTAAGAGTTTTACACTACAACGCCGTAGCATAAAACTCTTAACTAAAGTGCTCAAAAGTACACTAACACCAGTAAACTACCTATTAATAGTGATGTCGCGAACAGTTCGCCGGAGAACAGTTCCCGGCGATCATAGCTTGTTTGCGTTCGCCGCGGCGGGCGAACTTATGCAATGTTCGATCCGCCCCCTATTCGTCATCATTGAGTAAACTTTGACCCTGTATCTCACAGTCTGCAGACACATTTCAGCCAATCAGCAGCAGACACTCCCTCTCAGACCCTCCCAGCTCCTAGGCAGCAGCCATTTTAGATTCATTCTGATCCTGCATTTTTAGTGAGAGGAGAGATAGTGCTGCTGCTGCTGATTTTATAGGGAAATTGATAGCTAGGATAGTGTATTCAGTGTCCACTACAGTCCTGAAGGACTCATCTGATCTTTGCTGTAAGGACAGCACCCCAAAAATCCCTTTTTAGGGCTACATAAGTCGTTTTTTTTTTCGTTTTTTTCTTTGTAATCTAATTGCATTTGCCTGCCTGTCAGCGTGTGTCAGGCTCACAGCATATACTGTGCCTAATTGCTCAGTGACACCAGTCATATCTGGTGTAACATTAGTGTAAATTTAAAAAAAAAAAACTTTTACATCAGTCTGCTAGTGTAATCTAATTGCAGTTGCCTGCCTGCCAGAGTGTGTGCCAGGCCCACTTGCCAATTAGTGCCATCAATCATATTTGTTATAGCAGTAGTGTAAATATTTAAAAAAAAACATTTTTGACTGTGAAACATCAGTCTCCTAGTGTAATCTAATTGCAGTTGCCTGCCTGCCAGCGTGTGTGTCAGGCCCACTTGCCAACTAGTGCCACCAATCATATTTGTTATAACATTAGTGTAAATATTTAAAAAAAAACTTTTTTGACTGTGAAACATCAGTCTGCTAGTGTAATCATATTGCAGTTGCCTGCCTGCCAGCGTGTGTGCCAGGCCCACTTGCCAACTAGTGCCACCAATCATATTTGTTATAACAGTAGTGTAAATATTTAAAAAAAAAAAACTTTTTGACTGTGAAACATCAGTCTGCTAGTGTAATCTTATTGCAGTTGCCTGCCTGCCAGCGTGTGTGCCAGGCCCACTTGTCAAGTTAGTGGCACCACTCATATTTGTTGTAACAGTAGTGTAAATATTTAAAAAAAAAAACTTTTTTGACTGTGAAACATCAGTCTGCTGGTGTAATCTAATTTCAGTTGCCAGGCCAGCCTGCCACTGCCAGCCTGTGTGTCAGGCTCACAGCATATACTTTGCCTACTTCCTCAGTGCCACCACTCATATCTGGTGTAACATTAGTGTACATTTTTAAAAAAAATACTTTTACATCAGTCTGCTATTGTAATCTAATTTCAGTTGCCAGGCCAGCCTGCCACTGCCAGCCTGTGTGTCAGGCTCACAGCATACACTGTGTCTACTTCCTCAGTGCCAACACTCATATCTGGTGTAACATTAGTGTAAAAATTTTTAAAAAAAACTTTTACATTAGTCTGCTAGTGTAATCTAATGTCAGTTGCCAGGCCAGCCTGCCACTGCCAGCCTGTGTGTCAGACTCACAGCATATACTGTGCCTACTTCCTCAGTGCCACCACTCATATCTGGTGTAACATTAGTGTAAATTTTTTGAAAAAAAGTTTTACATCAGTCTGCTAGTGTAATCTAATTTCAGTTGCCTGCCTGACAGCGTGTGTGCCAGGCCCACTTGCCAAGTAGTGCCACCAATCATATTTGTTATAACAGTAGTGTAAATATTTAAAAAAAAAACTTTTTTTGACTGTGAAACATCAGTCAGCTAGTGTAATCTTATTGCAGTTGCCTGCCTGCCAGCGCATGTGCCAGGCCCACTTGCCAAGTAGTGCCACCAATCATATTTGTTATAACAGTAGTGTAAATATTTTTTTAAAAAAAACTTTTTGACTGTGAAACATCAGTCTGCTAGTGTAATCTAATTGCATTTGCCTGCCTGCCTGCCTGCCAGCGTGTGTGCCAGGCCCACTTGCCAAGTTAGTGGAACCACTCATATTTGTTGTAACAGTAGTGTAAATATTTAAAAAAAAAAACTTTTTGGACTGTGAAACATCAGTCTGCTAGTGTAATCATATTGCAGTTGCCTGCCTGCCAGCGTGTGTGTCAGGCCCACTTGCCAACTAGTGCCACCAATCATATTTGTTATAACAGTAGTGTAAATATTTAAAAAAAACTACTTTTTTGACTGTGAAACATCAGTCTGCTAGTGTAATCTAATTGCAGTTGCCTGCCTGCCAGCGTGTGTGCCAGGCCCACTTGCCAAGTTAGTGGCACCAATCATATTTGTTGTAACAGTAGTGTAAATATTTAAAAAAAAAAAACTTTTTTGACTGTGAAACATCAGTCTGCTAGTGTAATCGTATTGCAGTTGCCTGCCTGCCAGCGTGTGTGCCAGGCCCACTTGCCAAGTTAGTGGCACCACTCATATTTGTTGTAACAGTAGTGTAAATATTTTTAAAAAAACTTTTTTGACTGTGAAACATCAGTCTGCTGGTGTAATCTAATTTCAGTTGCCTGGCCAGCCTGCCACTGCCAGCCTGTGTGTCAGGCTCACAGCATATACTGAGCCTACTTCCTCAGTGCCACCACTCATATCTGGTGTATCTTTAGTGTACATTTTTAAAAAAAATACTTTTACATCAGTCTGCTATTGTAATCTAATTTCAGTTGCCAGGCCAGCCTGCCACTTCCAGCCTGTGTGTCAGGCTCACAGCATATACTGTGCCTACTTCCTCAGTGCCACCAGTCATATCTGGTGTAACATTAGTGTAATTTTTTTTAAAAAACAACTTTTACATCAGTCTGCTAGTGTAATCTAATTTCAGTTGCCAGGCCAGCCTGCCACTGCCAGCCTGTGTGTCAGGCTCACAGCATATACTGTGTCTACTTCCTCAGTGCCAACACTCATATCTGGTGTAACATTAGTGTAAATTTTTTAAAAAAAAACTTTTACATTAGTCTGCTAGTGTAATCTAATGTCAGTTGCCAGGCCAGCCTGCCACTGCCAGCCTGTGTGTCAGACTCACAGCATATACTGTGCCTACTTCCTCAGTGCCACCACTCATATCTGGTGTAACATTAGTGTACATTTTTTTAGAAAAAGTTTTACATCAGTCTGCTAGTGTAATCTAATTTCAGTTGCCTGCCTGACAGCGTGTGTGCCAGGCCCACTTGCCAAGTAGTGCCACCAATCATATTTGTTATAAGAGTAGTGTAAATATTTAAAAAAAAACTTTTTTGACTGTGAAACATCCGTCTGCTAGTGTAATCTTATTGCAGTTGCCTGCATGCCAGCGTGTGTTCCAGGCCCACTTGCCAACTAGTGCCACCAATCATATTTGTTGTAACAGTAGTGTAAATATTTAAAAAAAAAAACTTTTTTTACTGTGAAACATCAGTCTGCTAGTATAATCTTATTGCAGTTGCCTGCCTGCCAGCGTGTGTGCCAGGCCCACTTGTCAACTAGTGCCACCAATCATATTTGTTGTAACATTAGTGTAAATATTTAAAAAAAAAACTTTTTTGACTGTGAAACATCAGTCTGCTAGTGTAATCTAATTGCAGTTGCCTGCCTGCCTGCCAGCGCATGTGCCAGGCCCACTTGCCAAGTAGTGCCACCAATCATATTTGTTATAACAGTAGTGTAAATATTTTTTTTAAAAAAACTTTTTGACTGTGAAACATCAGTCTGCTAGTGTAATCTAATTGCATTTGCCTGCCTGCCTGCCAGCGTGTGTGCCAGGCCCACTTGCCAAGTTAGTGGAACCACTCATATTTGTTGTAACAGTAGTGTAAATATTTAAAAAAAAACTTTTTTGACTGTGAAACATCAGTCTGCTAGTGTAATCATATTGCAGTTGCCTGCCTGCCAGCGTGTGTGCCAGGCCCACTTGCCAACTAGTGCCACCAAACATATTTGTTATAACAGTAGTGTAAATATTTAAAAAAACTACTTTTTTGACTGTGAAACATCAGTCTGCTAGTGTAATCTAATTGCAGTTGCCTGCCTGCCAGCGTGTGTGCCAGGCCCACTTGCCAAGTTAGTGGCACCACTCATATTTGTTGTAACAGTAGTGTAAATATTTTAAAAAAAACTTTTTTGATTGTGAAACATCAGTCTGCTGGTGTAATCTAATTTCAGTTGCCAGGCCAGCCTGCCACTGCAAGCCTGTGTGTCAGGCTCACAGCATATACTGTGCCTACTTCCTCAGTGCCACCACTCATATCTGGTGTAACATTAGTGTACATTTTTAAAAAAAAATACTTTTACATCAGTCTGCTATTGTAATCTAATTTCAGTTGCCAGGCCAGCCTGCCACTTCCAGCCTGTGTGTCAGGCTCACAGCATATACTGTGCCTACTTCCTCAGTGCCACCAGTCATATCTGGTGTAACATTAGTGTAAATTTTTTTAAAAAACAACTTTTACATCAGTCTGCTAGTGTAATCTAATTTCAGTTGCCAGACCAGCCTGCCACTGCCAGCCTGTGTGTCAGGCTCACAGCATATACTGTGTCTACTTCCTCAGTGCCAACACTCATATCTGGTGTAACATTAGTGTAAATTTTTTTTTTAAAAACTTTTACATTAGTCTGCTAGTGTAATCTAATGTCAGTTGCCAGGCCAGCCTGCCACTGCCAGCCTGTGTGTCAGACTCACAGCATATACTGTGCCTACTTCCTCAGTGCCACCACTCATATCTGGTGTAACATTAGTGTACATTTTTTAAAAAAAAGTTTTACATCAGTCTGCTAGTGTAATCTAATTTCAGTTGCCTGCCTTACAGCATGTGTGCCAGGCCCACTTGCCAAGTAGTGCCACCAATCATATTTGTTATAACAGTATTGTAAATATTTAAAAAAAAAAACTTTTTTGACTGTGAAACATCCGTCTGCTAGTGTAATCTTATTGCAGTTGCCTGCCTGCCAGCGTGTGTGCCAGGCCCACTTGCCAACTAGTGCCACCAATCATATTTGTTGTAACAGTAGTGTTAATATTTAAAAAAAAAAAACGTTTTTGACTGTGAAACATCAGTCTGCTAGTGTAATCTAATTGCAGTTGCCTGCCTGCCTGCCTGCCAGCACGTGTGCCAGACCCACTTGCCAAGTAGTGCCACCAATCATATTTGTTATAACAGTAGTGTAAATATTTAAAAAAAAACTTTTTGACTGTGAAACATCAGTCTGCTAGTGTAATCTAATTGCATTTGCCTGCCTGCCTGCCTGCCAACGTGTGTGCCAGGCCCACTTGCCAAGTTAGTGGAACCACTCATATTTGTTGTAACAGTAGTGTAAATATTTAAAAAAAAAAAAAAAAGTTTGACTGTGAAACATCAGTCTGCTTTTTTGTGTCAGGCTCACAGCGTATACTGTGCCCACTTGCCCAGTGGCACCACTCATATTTTGTTTAATAGTAGTGTAAGTCTACATTTAAAAAAAAAAATGACAGGCAGAGGCAGGCCACCCTGCAGGTGCCGTCGTGGTCGTGGTGCTGTGATTCCCTTTGACCCTACAATAATGCCCAGTGTTCAGAGGCCACGTACCATGAACGTGAAAAGTTCAGAGGAGGACCTAGTTGACTGGCTAACACAGGACACCCAATCTTCTACAGCTTCCGCTTGGAACCTTGTCGCACCATCCACCTCCAGCTTAGCTTCGGGCACCACTCAAGTGACCAGTGCCACTCGCCCGCCTGCCACCACCACCAACACTAGCACCACAGCCACTTCACTTGATCTGTCAGAGGAGTTATTGACACATCAGTTGGAAGAAATGAGTGAGGCGCAACCATCATTGAAAGAGGATGTAGATAACAGTGATATGTCTCAGTCAGGCAGCATTACAGACATGGACGTACGGTGTGATGATGATGATGATGATGTTGTACCCGCTGCTGCTTCCTTTGTTGATTTGTCAGATACAAGTGAAGCGGTTGATGATGATGCGTTTGTGGATGTCACGTGGGTGCCCGCTAGAGGAGAAGAAGAAGAGGGGGAAAGTTCAGATGGGGAGACAGAGAGGAGGAGGAGACGAGTTGGTAGCAGGGGGAGGTCGTGGCAAGGAGATAGTGGCACAGTCAGACAGCATGCATTGGCACCCGGGGTCAGCCAGACAGCACGCCAATCAACGCATGCTGTTGCCACCACCAGAATGCTGTCATCGCAGAGCTCAGCAGTGTGGCATTTTTTGTGTGTCTGCCTCTGACATCAGCGATGCCATTTGCAACCTGTGCCAAAAGAAACTGAGTCGTGGGAAGTCCAAAACCCACCTAGGTACAACTGCTTTGCGAAGGCACATGATCTCACATCACAAACACCGATGGGATGAACACATGAGTAGAAGCAGCTCACAAACTCAAAGCCGCCATCCTCCTCTGGTCCAGCATCTTCAGCCACGTCAACCACTGCTGTCCTCCTTGCCCCCTCTCAACCATCCGCCACTCAGTCTCTCTTCCATAGCAGTTCCTGCTCATCTGCCCACAGTCAGGTGTCTGTGAAGGACATGTTTGAGCGTAAGAAGCCAATGTCCCAAAGTCACAACTTGCCCGGCGTCTGACAGCTGGCTTGTCTGAACTCTTAGCCCGCCAGCTTTTACCATACAAGCTGGTGGAGTCTGAGGCATTCAAAAAATGTGTATCTATTGGGACACCGCAGTGGAAGGTCCCAGGCCGAAATTTCTTTTCACAAAAGGCAATCCCCAACCTGTACTCGATTGTGCGAAAGGAAGTAATGGCATGTCTGGCACACAGTGTTGGGGCAAGGGTTCATCTGACCACTGATAGCTGGTCTGCAAAGCATGGTCAGGGCAGGTATATCACCTACACTGCGCATTGGGTAAATCTGCTGACAGCTGACAAGCATGGAATGCGTGGCTCTGCAGAGGAGTTGGTGACACCGCCACGACTTGCAGGCAGGCCTGCTGCTACCTCCTCTACTCCTCCTACTCCATCCTCTTCCATAACCTCTTCCTCGGCTGAGTCCTCTTCTGCTGCTGCGTCTTGCTCCACATCAACGGCACCCCCCCAGCTCCCCAGGTACTATTCCACATCCCGGATACGGCAGTGTCACACCGTCTTGTGGTTGACTTGCCTTGCTGACTCTGCACCAACTGGAGATAGGATAAAAAGAGAAAGAAGCACATTAAATAATTGAAGTAAATTGGAATGTTGTTTGAAATTGTATTCTCTATCTGAATCAAGAAATAAAAATTTTGGGTTTCATGTCCCTTTAAGGAGGAAAATAGTTCTGACTGTAACTCTAACAAGCAACCCTATTATTATTATCATGTATTTGTATAGCGCCGCCAAATTCCGTAGCGCTGGGTACAATGATAGGGGTATACAATGACAAAGATTTGTGATAAAATACAAAACATAACAAAACTAAACAAATCTAGTACAGGAGGAAGAGGGCCCTGCTCCGGAGAGCTCACAGTCTACAGGTTTAGGGTGCAGAGACATAAGGTTGGGGTAGCTTGTCACATTGTTTGTAGTTGCAGCAGTGAGTAAGGCAGTTCATGTATTAGTTTGGTTCGGATGAGGGATGGAGGAGAGATGGTAAGCCTCTTTGAATAGGTGAGTTTTTAAGGAGCGTCTGAAGCTATACAAGGTTGGAGACAGTCTTATCGAGTGGGGTAGAGAGTTCCAGAGGACAGGAGCATATACATATATATTTACTTGGAACACACAGTTCCTATTGACCACAATGTAAAGGCAATGAGGCCTATTTATGAAATGTCTGTTGGACCTGATCCGACAGTGCGGAACAGGTCCGACAGATATCGCTGAATGTGGAGAGCAATACGCTCTCAGTATTCAGCATTCCACCAACAGCTCTTGTTGTGAGCTGCTGGTGCAACGCCGCCCCCTGCAGACTCGCTGCCAATCGGCCACCAGCAGGGGGTCTCAATCAACCGGATCGTACTCGATCGAGTTGAATTCCGGCGATTCCTGTCCGCCTCATCAGAGCAGGTGGACAGGGTTATGGAGCAGCGGTCTTTAGACCGCTGCTTCATAACTGGTGTTTCTGGCGAGTCTGCAGGCTCGTCAGAAACATGGGGCGCCAAGCTCCATTCGGAGCTTGCTAGATAGGCCCCAATGTTTTTTTTCTAACACCTTAACCCCACCAACTTTAAAGCCCCAAAAACGGTCTAGTGCAGTTGGGTTTTTTGTTTTTTTTAAATGCTACATTTTTTTAAATAAAATACTAAAATGCCCTCTGGTTAATTTTCTGAACACACCACTTCTAATCGCTGGTTAACTATCATGTGCCCGAAAAAGGTCAAATGGGCGCGCAATAATTTAGAGCTCCACTTGTAACTTGGCCCTTGATATTTTACATTCAATGCAATATAATGTGCATAGCCAATTAGAGGTTTTAAAATATTATTAATAATTGGCTATTAAAAATATGATCCTATGGGTTTTTTTTTTCCTGATTGTCTTATCTGATCACTATCCAAAGGTAATATAGTTACACAATCAGGATAACATCCATTATTTTATCAACTCTTTTTGTTTTTATGTGTGTCAATTATGTGTCCCTTCTTTTCATTTTTATATTAAAAGTTATGTTTTAATTCTTTGTGTTCTCTCCTTTATAGTCTAGGTAAAGAGTGCTATTAGTGAAGCCTTTCTTCTGTGGGTTTCTATTAACCACAATTCATACTTTTATATGAACCTCTGCACAGCACCACTCCTCATTCATTACTACCATTAGAGGCCTAACAAATCTTTTTAGCACCTCATAAACTATTGAAATTAGAGGAGATTGCCGTTGTGGTGCCATTGTAATTTTGTGTACATATATATATTTATAAATGCTGCAAGTGCTGCATGACTTACCCCCTTCGCTGCACTTTAGTTCTGATGCCGTCTCTGACAGCATCAGAACGAGGCTCCAATTGGAGCCTATGGAAGTGAACTCTCATTGCTGTTAACTTTTAATACCAGCGCATATTAAAAGAGCTCCAAAGTTGAAAACGGTATTTAGTGTTACACTTGTATTCTGGCTCAAATAAGATAATGGAATTTATATTATCATTATTATTATTATCAGTTATTTGAAGAGCACCATCAGATTCTGTAGTGCTAGAAATATAGGTATGATTTGTAAAGTAATATTTATAGAGAAAAAGTGGGTAGAGGGTCCTGACAAGAATTGCACTGTTGTAGTCAGCTCTCATTAAGGTGATCTACAAACAGCTGGGTTTGTAGGCTTACATGCTAAGGGGTTTAAGGGGAAAACAAAGGAAAAGAGGAACTAAGGTTGGAAAGGGTTAGCGTATGTTGTATGCATCCCTGAACCGTTGAGTCTTTAGGGAGCACTTGAAACTTTCAAAACCAGGGGAGAGTCTTACGTAGGGAGGCTGAGAGTTCCACAAAATAGTCTGGAAAAGTCCTGTAGATGGCAATAAGAGAAGAGAACAAGAGAGGAGTATAGAAAAAAGTCATGATCAGAGCAAATGGGATGGGAGGGAGACAGTGGAGTATTTATGTTTTGTGCTGCCCTAGGCACTCAAATTTCTGCTGCCCCCCCCCCCCCTCAAAGGTTTTGGCTTTTTTTCCACTTAATATTATTTTGGGTCAGTGTGTAACATGTTTTTGTTTTGTTTGTTTTTTTAATAACAATTAAAAAGTAAACGGGCTAGCAAAACACTTGCATACAGGTGGGTTGAATTGCATGCATTTCATACCATTTTCTCCCTGAGAGAAGGAAGAGAAAAAAAGGGGAGATGAAAAAAGGGAGGGAAAGAAAAACAGGAAGGGAGTGAGATAGAAGAGAAAAGTGGTGAGGGAAAAAAAGGAGGGAAAAAAGAGAGCAAGGGAGGGAGTTTAGTTGAGAGAGGAAGGGATGGAAGGAGAAAGCAAAAAAGGGAGAGAGGAAGGGAGGGAAAGACGAATACACTTTGAAACAATCAGTGCCCTTTAGATACAACAACATACAGTAATTACTATTATTCAAGTAATGAAACTATTTAAGTGTCCATTTACTATTTACCCCGTGGGTTCATGAATGTAGATAAACCTAGCTATTAGTAACTAACGTACATTAGCACTGAGAGTTTATGATTAGACATCACAAGCAGATCTAAGCAGTGCACAGACGCATCCAGTCTGTTAGTTACTAAGACCTGCAATAAGCACTGCGCTCACAGACCCGCCACAGCTGATAAGGGGAGGCAGCATATCGGCATAAGGTCTTCTCCTCCAGCCTCACCTTGTAAGCATATCCCCAGGCAAGTTTCTCACCAAGAAAGCTTCCACTGCAAAAATGCAGGCAGCTCTAAATGAAGCAATGTTTTAAAGGAGCACTGCCTGTAAAGAGCGACCGTAATCGGCGCATGTGCCTTGTCTTCTCTGTAAAAGCCTGCACTTTATCGCTCACTGTACTGTATGTTGGCTTTTAGAGATATGATAGGACAGATGTGCTGCCCATCCCAAATCTGCTGCACTAGGCACCGGCCTTGTTGGCCTAGGCCATAATACGACTGTGGAGGGAAAGTATCTGGAGACAAGGTCTGAGATATAGGGGGGAGCAGTGCTATTGAGGGCCTTGTTTTTCATAGTCAGAATTTTTTGTTTAATTCAGGAGGAAGCCAGTGATGGAATTGGCAAAGAGGTGCAGCAGATGAAGAGTGACATGTAAGAAAGATAAGACTGGCAGAGGCATTCATTATACAATTTAAAAAGTTAAACAACAGCTAGGGAGACCAGAGAGGTTGGAGTTGCAGTAGTCAAGGCCGTTAAGGATGAGAGAGTGCATTAAAATATTAGTTGCGTCTTGTGTGAGGAAATTTTACATTTTGGAGATGTTTTTAAGATGAAGCAGCAGGAATTAGCCAAAGACTGAATGTGATGAGTGAAAGAAAGATCTGAGTCAAGTGTGACCCCAAGACATCAGGCATGCAGGGTTGGGGTAGTGATGGAATTATCAACAGTTATAGACAAATGGGAGTAGAGATTTGGGAAGAAGTTGGGAAAATAAGGAGTTTAGTTCAGTTTTGGAGAGATTTAGCTTAAGGTAATGAGAAGACATACAAGATGAGATATGGGAGAGAAATTTATTGACCCAACTTAGCAAGGAAAGGGATAGGTCTAGTACAGAGAGGTAGATTTGGGGGTCATCAGCATACAAATGATAGTGAAACCCATGGAAATGTATTAAGGAACCTAATGATGGTATATAGATTGAGAAGAGAAAGGACAGAACCTTGTGGTACCTCAACAGAAAGTGGTAAAAGGGCAGAGGATGCACTAGTGAAGGCTACACTAAAGGTACAGTTAAAAAAGTAGGAAAAGAAACACAAGAGCACTGTGTCAGAAATGCTGAATGATTGGAGGGTCTAGAGCAAAAGAGGGTGGTTAACAGTATAAAAGGCTGCAGACAGATCAAGGAGGATTAGCAGAGAGAAGTAGCCTTTTGATTTTGCTGTAATTAGTTCATTGGTAACCTTAACAATTGCTATCTCTGTGGAGGGTTGGGGGCAAAATCAAGATTGCAGTGGGTCAAGGAGGGAGTTTAATGTAATGAAATGTGATAGAGGTGTATATACTAGTTTTTCTATAGTTTTGAGGCAAGGGGGAGTAAGGAAATATGGCAGAAGTTGGATGGAGGTTGGATTGAGAGCATTTTTTTTTAAAGATAGGTGTGACCAGTGCATGTTTTAGAGATGAGGAAAGTGTACTGGTGCTGAGGGAGAGGTTGAAAATAGGTATAGGGGTAAAGGTAAAAGAGAGGTAGTGGAGTAGCTGTGAGGGGATGGAAATGAGTGGGCAGGTAGTGAGAGGACAGTATAAGGGCACAAACTTCTTATTTAGTAATGGGGCAAACTAGCTGAATGTATGGCTTTGTGGTTTTAGGGTGATTGTGAGCTTTTGAGGGAGTTGAAGACTGTTACTATGTTGAGAGATAATTTAGTTTCTAAAGTAATCAATTTTGTTGAAGTTGCTGGCAAAATTTTGAGCTGAGAGAGAAGTTTTAATAGGAGGTGGGCATGGGCAGAGAAGAGTATTGAAAGTGGAGAACAGACATTTTAATTTTCAAGAAAGAGTAGAGATAAGAGTAGATGTTGGGGTACCAGGAACAAAAAAAAAATGAATAGCTAATTTAATCACACCTTTAACAGGAGCAGGAACAGCCATTGGTTGTGGGGTGCTCTGATCTATGTGTGCAGTGAGAGTCAGAAGGGTTTGCAGGGCTAGTGCAAATTGATCCACGGGGTGATCCTGTTCCTCCATCCTGGAAATAATAGTTGGTAAAGGTAGATTATTAACACTGTCAGGGTTCATGGCCTTTGCATAATGCCAGGCTACAAGGAACCAGACAAAAGATGAATAGCTAAATTAATCACACAAAATTATAACAAGTCCAAAAGCAAAAAGACAAGTCAGCAGACAAAGCCAGAGCGGGTAGTCAGGCTAACCGGGTCAGGTGCCAAAGCGAGTACTCAGGCGAGCCAATGTCATAAACACAAAGATCAGCAAAATCAGGAACAAGCCAGGGATCAGGAACCAGAAGGGACTTCAAACTTGCCAGGACATACACCGAGTCTGGAACACAGTTACTCATAGAAAAGTCAGAGACAACACAAGGGCAAAGGCAAACTGGACTGAGGCAGTTAAATAGGAAGCGATTACATCATTATTCTGGGACTGCAACCTGTCTCCCATTGATGATGTTCTCTTTTTTGGCTATAAGAGGGAGCTTGGGACTAGTGAGTAGCGTTACATACTCTGCTAAGGTAAGGAGATAACTAGCAAAGTCAGGGTGAAAATCCTAACAGTAGAGAAGTCATTTTACTTAGAGAGGTTAAGGGTAGAATAGTAGTTGTTCAATGAACTTGTAATGAAGGAAGTCAGCTGAACACCAAGATTTTCTCCAGTATCAATCAGGAGTGTGGGAACATCTGCATAGGTAGCCTGTCAGAGGAGTATGCCAGGTTTGAGGGGGTTGAGGATGAGTGTGTGACTTCTGAGCTATGGTAGGAAATCTAATGAAATTGCAATAACTTTTCATTAATAGTTTTGTTATTGAGGGCTATAAACAAAGATAAAAACGAAAATACTAAACGCTGCCTTCTAAGGTGAATCAATAGTCAAATGCTACTAGTAATAACCTATTAAAGCAGATGTATGACAAACTATTCACATATAGGGGCATATTTAACAATGTGCGATTGGACATGATACAAAGTAGCATATCATGTTCCGCTTCACAGCAGCTGTATCAGATAGTCATACTTGGTGTGTAAGGAACGGTCTCCAGTTTATGTATTGAGTCTGATAGTCACCCCCCATGGCCAGTTACCTACCGACCGTAAGATTAAAGAATCAGCTGGTTCTCTGAGTCCACTTAATGTTTCTTCTACTCTGTGATCCAGAAATCTATATCCGTTTGCTGCAAGTATTGTATATCCTTAGTCGCTGCTCCATTAGAGCTCACTCCATGAGCTACCTCGACTCGCTCCAGACCAACCACTGTCACATGATCCCGGACCACCAATGATAACATGTCTCCACAGATTCAAAGGGGTGCATTTATCATTGTGCAGATGGACATGAACATGATCCGCTATAGTGAACCATGCCCGCTGCCCATCGATAAATGCCGACAGCATATGCTTTCAGCATTTATCATTGCACCAGCAGTTCTTGTGAACTGCTGGTGCAATGCCGCCCCCTGCAGATTTGCGGCCAAACGGCCGCTAGCAAGGGGTGTCAATCAACCCGATCGTATTCAAACAGGTTGATTTCTGTCCGCTGCCTCAGAGCAGGCGGACAAGTTATGGACCAGCGGTCTTTAGACCACTGCTTCATAACCTCTTGATAACTTCTGTTTGATTAATATGCCCCATAGTGTTCTATAAAATATTTACAAAAGTGCCTTAAAGCAATACATAAAATATCCAGTGAATAAATGTCCAAAGACTCAGGGATATACTTTAGGTAATGAAGAGTCCTTAATAAAGTTCTTAGGCAATTGTCACAAGCCAGTCCGATTTTCTCTCACTGGTATAGATGTCTCTGCTGCTTTTCAAAAAGAATGTCCAATTGAACATTCAACAAAATCACTGGAAGAAAGAAAAACAAGAAAAGTTCACTAAAGCATTTAAGTGCAGGTGTAAAAAGACTATTTATTGTAGCCCTACACCCTTAGGCCGCTACTAACAGGATACAAAAGTAAAACAGGCACATCAATACAGTGAGGAATGTTATCGGCTGAACGCTGCGTTATCCGTAAGGGTTCACCTCTTTATAATTATAATATAATAATTTATTTAATTGTAGTAATTTTATTTCGATTTATTTAAATTATATTTAAGTTAGGGGGGTTAGTGTTAAGGTTAGACTTAGGTTTAGGGGTTAATAACTTTATTATAGTGGTGGCAACGTTGGGGCGGCAGATTAGGGGTTAATAAGTGTAGTTAGGTTGCGGCGACACTGTGGACGGCAGATTAGGGGTTAATAAATATAATGTAGGTGGTGGCGATGTTAGGGGCAGCAGATTAGGGGTTAATAATATTATGCAGGTGTCGGCGATGTCGGGGTGGCTGATTAGGGGTTAATAAGTGTAATATTAGGGGTGTTTAGACTCAGGGTTCATGTTAGGGTGTTAGGTGTAGACATAAAATGTATTTTCCCATAGGAATCAATTGGGCTGCGTTAGGAGCTGAACGTTGCTTTTTTGCCGGTGTTAGTTTTTTTTTCCAGCCGAATCTGCCCTATTGATTCCTATGGGGAAATCGTGCACGAGCACGTTTAGCCAGCTCACCGCTACCGTAAGTAGCGCTGGTATTGAGGTGAGATGAGGAGCTGAATTTTGTTCAACGCTCACTTTTTTGCGGATAACGCCTGGTTTAAAAAAACCTGTAATACCAGCGTTGTTTGTAGGTGAGCTGTGAGCTGTAACTGCTCGTTAACACTGCAAGCCTTACCGACAAAAACTCGTAATCTAGCCGTAACTGTTTTATGTGTATATTCTTGTGAGGGTTTTAATATTGATCTCAAACTCCCTTCCCTATCAGAATTTGAGTCTTCCCCTGAATCTGTTTCTGTTATTGTTGTATGACTCTGTCCTCTTCCTCTGTTTTGAAAACTTTTATTGTATCTGCGGTCCCTAGATCTACTCCTTTGTCTCCTATGCAAATTGTACACATTAAAAGTGTTGTTCCATCTTGTTAAGTCCTTATCCTCTGTTTTAAAGGTAAGGAACTTTCTTAATCTGAGACCTCTTGGAATAATTGTCAGTTTTATAAACCTTTCTAAAGTCCATTTATTCCATTTTAATTTTGTTTCTCTTTTCATCAGATTCTCCATATTTTGGAATTTATCTCCTAGAATATTAACTTCAGGGATGTCAGTAAAAATAGTCTCAAAATCTTGTTCTAATTGTTCCATATCTGATATGAAAGTCAGTGAATAAAAGTAAGGATTATCTTCTCCTGTATTAGCTTCCATTCTTGTATACATTAGCAAAAGTCAGGATAGAAAACAGTATGAAAGGATCAAACAATAAACTCAATAAATTGCATAAATTATCTGTGTGATATCTAGATCCAGGCATTAGTTGCAAGGTTAAGGAGTTATCAAGTTCCCTCGTCTTAAACATGAAGCAAAAACAAACTGTCACATGATCCCGGACCACCAATGATAACATGTCTCCACAGATTCAAAGGGGTGCATTTATCATTGTGCAGATGGACATGATCCGCTATAGTGAACCATGCCCGCTGCACATCGATAAATGCCGACAGCATATGCTGTCGGCATTTATCATTGCACAAGCAGTTCTGGTTAACTAAAGTAATAAATTGTATCCAAAGGTGCCTGGATAATCAATGAGGGTTAAAACTGACCAGTAGAAGAAACGAATGTTGCCGGCACAACTTCATTAAAACTCCAGCTTTATTTCACAATTTTAAAAAACACAAAGAGCTACTGAGGTCTGCCTTACAGCGTAAAAAGACTTAATCATAGACATGACCCCCATAAAATACTGCACACTTTTATAAAAACATTTGTTGATCATGTGTTTAAGGCTGGTACAGAATTTAAAGAGACATTGTCCAATATTTATATCAGCACCTTGTACCTTTCATGCTGATTGCATGTTTTTATAGGTGTTAGATTTTTGTTCATCATTCATGGCTGTCAAGGTTGACTTATGGGGGCCGATTTATCAAGGGCCGAATGGCCCCTGATGCCCCTGTTTCCGCACAAACCTTTAGGCTCGCTGGAAACAGCAGTTAAGATGCAGTGTACTTAAGACTGCTGCTCCTTAACTAATCCGCCACCGCTGAGGCTGTGGACAGCAATCAACAAGATCAGATGCGATCGGGTTGATTGACAACCCCTGCTAGCCGCCGATTGGTCACAAATCTGCAGGGGGCAGCATTGCACAAGCAGTTCACCAAAACTGTTTGTGCAATGTTAAATGCCGACAGCGTATGCTGTCGGCATTCATCAATGTCGGGCAGACACGTTTGCTACAGCGAATTATATCCACCCACCATTTGGTAAATTGGCCCCTTTGATGCATCATTTTTTGCTGTGTTACTTGCTTTTCACAAAATTTTTAGCAAAAACATAGTAACAAAAATAAACATAGATTTGCAACCCCACATGAACCCTCAAGCATCATCCATAATTTATCAATGGAATCAGGTTTTTATTCAACTATGGCCTTGGGCTCCCATCAGTGTGTACAGTTAATAACTTTATAATTTCTTCCATGTTTTAGTTCATGATACAAACCAGATCCAAATGATTTATTTATTTATTTTTACTCCTAACAGCTTTGGGTTTGCAAAATTAGAGGAAACATAATGGGGACAGAATCATGCCTGGCAGAGGAAACAATAAGGGCTAGATTAGAAGCTAGAAGTAAGCTTTTTGCGAACATCAGGTTGCTCTCATATTCTGAGTTGAAAGTAAACAGTTTTCGCTGTACACTAACACGAAGTGTAAAAAGCCAAGCGTAAAATATGGTGTGTGGTAACCTGTTCACCAATAGTAGTCAATCGAGCAAAAAAAATGGGAAAAAACACCACGTGTGCTATTTTTTTCACATAGAAAAATATGTTCTATTTATTCATAAATACAAAGTTATATATATATATATATATTATGTGGGGTTTTTTTGCACAAATATATATTTATATATACAAAAATAACCTATTGATAGATAGGTACACAAAGAAAATGCTAACAGCACATAAGACTGAAATATCTTTAAAATAACCTTTATTCAATTATCTTATTAAAAGACAGCTGTAATAAAGGGAAACGCTGCCAAACAATATTAAAAACACTTCTCTGCCAGACAGTTAAAGGTTAATGTATCATTAAATGTTTCTGTTGATATATAGTTAGCTTGCACACAGGGGTAATGGAGGGAGCGGGAGTAAGAGATGTATGATTATTCCGCTTAGCTTTGGAATCAGTAGTATGAACTATATAATCTGGACCAACGTCTCAAGTCTGTATAGTAGCTAAGAGCCGTATTTAGTCACTGACACCTAGATTATTTTTGCGTTATGGTTTTAACGCTGAAAAAATTGCAATTTCAGCATAAAAATAGTAATGCAGCCATTACGAGTCTTGTCGGTATAGCTATACCGCAAGCATTTTAGCCTGTAACGCAACGTCAATACTGCACTCAAAAATTAACGATTTTGCGTGGGATTTCCATAGCACCGGTATTACAGGTTGTGCAGTGAGGCTAAAATGATTGCGTTACAGCCTATACCGACACGATCCGTTCCGCTATCTGAGAGCAGTAGTTATGAGTTTTGCGCAACAAAACAGTTACACAAAACTCATAACTAAAATGTTACAAAGTACACTAACTCCCATAAACTACCTATTAACCCCTATTCCGCTGCCCTCCCGCATCGCAAACACTATTTAAAATGTACTAACCCCTAATCTGCCGCTCCCGAAAACACCACCACTAATAAAATGTATTAACCCCTATTCCGCCACTCCCCGACATCGCCGCCACGAAATAAAGTTATTAAACCCTATTCCCCTGCACCCCAACATCGCTGACACTATAATAAAGCTATTAACCCCTATTCCGCCACTCCCCGACATCGCCGCCACAAAATAAAGTTATTAACCCCTAAACCTCTGGCCTCCCACATTACCGCCACTAAATAAACCTATTAACCCCATAAACCGCCGGCCCCCCACATTGCAAAAACTAAATTAAACTATTAACCCCTAAACCTAACAACCCCCTAATTAAAATTACAATATCCCTATCTTAAAATAAATAAAAACTTATCTGTGAAATTAAAAAATCCTAAATTTAAACTACCAATTAACCTAACATAACTATTATAATAAAATTAAAACAACTACCAATTATTTAAACTATATTACACATAAAAAAAATAAGACTATGACTACGGCCACACAGGGCCGAAACCGGTCAGACATTTTCACCTTGTCTCTCTGCTGAGAGTTTTTATATGACCATGTTTTATCCTGCTGAAAAGTTCAAATAAAGGCTTGCTGTTTTTTTATCTACAAGTTGGATGTCAAGGGACTTTTTCTTTCCTATCGGTACATGCTTTGGATACTTTTTTGTTATAAAAAAAATAACTACTAAAAAAATGTAAGTCTAAAATTACAAAAAAATTAAAAATACTAAATTATAAAAAATAACAGTAAATTAGGAAAAATAACAAACGAAATTATCCAAAATAAAACAACTACACCTAATCTAATAGTCCTATAAAAATAAAAAAGCCCCCCAAAATAAAAAAAAGTCCTAGCCTACGATAAACTACCAAAAGCCCTTAAAAGGGCCTTTTGTAGAGCATTGCCCTAAAGAAATCAGCTCTTTTACCTGTAAAACAATACAAAGACTCCCCAACAGTAAAACCCACCACCCAACCAACCCCCCAAAATAAAAAACCTAACTCTAACAAAAACCTAAACTACCCATTGCCCTGAAAAGGGTATTTGTATGGGCATTGCCCTTGAAAGGGCATTCAGCTCTTTTACTTTGCCCTTAAAAGGGCATTCAGCTCTTTTAAAAAAAGCCCAAACCCTTATCTAAAAAAAAAAAACACCCAAAAAAAACTAAAAAAAAAAACTAACACTAACCCCCGATGATCCACTTACAGTTTCTGAAGTCTGGACATCCAGGCAGCGAGAAGTCTTCATCTCGGTGGCGAGATATTCATCCATCCAGGCGGCATCTTCTATCTTCATCCAGGCGGCATCTTCTATCTTCATCCCGGCCACGTCTTCTATCTTCATCCTGGTAGCGTGGAGTGGGTCCATCCTTGAAGACATCCGGCGCGGAGCGTCCTCTTCATACGGTCACTGCTGTACACTGAATCTTCAATGCAAGGGAGCCTTTTCAAATTGGCGTCCCTTGCATTCCTATTGGCTGATTTGATTTTTGAAATTCAAATCAGCCAATAGGATGAGAGCTACTGAAATCCTATTGTCTCTTCAAATCAGCCAATAGGATGAGAGCTACTGAAATTCTATTGGCTATTCAAATCAGCCAATAGAATTTCAGTAGCTCTCATTCTATTGGCTGATTTGAACAGCCAATAGGATTTCAGTAGCTCTCATCCTATTGTCCGATTTGAATTTCAAGAATTAACCAATAGGAATGCAAGGGGTGCCATTTTGAAAAGGCTCCCTTGCATTGAAGATTTAGTGTACGGCGGTGACTGTATGAAGAGGACGCTCCGCGCCGGATGTCTTCATGGATGGACCTGCTCTGCGTTGCCAGGATGAAGATAGAAGACGCCGCCTGAATGAAGATAGAAGACGCTGCCTGGATGAATGAAGAACTCGCCGCCTGGATGAGGATGGATGTCCGGACTTCAGAAACTGTAAGTGGATCATGGGGTTTAGTGTTTTTTAGTTTTTTTTTTTTGTTTTTGTTGGTGGTTTTTATTTTTAGATAAGGGTTTGGGCTTTTTTAAAAGAGCTGAGATGAATTCCATTTTAAGGGCATCCCCATACAAATGCCCTTTTCAGGGCATGGGTAGCTTAGGTTTTAATTAGAGTTAGGTCTTTTATTTTGGGGGGTTGGTTGGGTGGTGGGTTTTACTGTTGGGGGGTCTTTGTATTTTTTTTACAGGCAAAAGAGCTGTTTTCTTTAGGGCAATGCCCTACAAAAGGCCCTTTTAAGGGCTATTGGTAGTTTATTGTAGGCTCGGGTTTTTTTTTTATTTTGGGGGGGCTTTTTTATTTTTATAGGGCTATTAGATTAGGTGTAATTGTTTTTATTTTGGATAATTTTGTTTGTTATTTTTTGTAATTTAGTATTTTTTATTTTTTGTAATATTAGACTTAATTTTTTTTATTATTGTTAGGTTTTTAATGTGTAATTTAGTTTATTTAATTGGTAGTTAGTTTAATTTTAGTATAATAGTTATGTTAGGTTAATTGTTAGTTTAAACTTAGTTTTTTTTTTATTTCACAGGTAAGTTTTTATTTATTTTTAGATAGGGATATTGCAATTTTAATTTGAAATTAGGGGGTTGTTAGGTTTAGGGGTTTAGGGGTTAACAGTTTAATTTAGTTTTTTGCGATGTGGGGGGCTGGCGGTTTAGGGGTTATTTGGTTTATTTAGTGGCGGTTATGTGGGAGGCCAGAGGTTTAGGGGTTAATAACTTTATTTAGTGGCGGCGATGTTGGGGAGCGCCAAAATAGGGGTTAATAACTTTATTATAGTGATGGTGATGACGGGGGGTGGCGGAATAGGGGTTAATAGATTTTATTAGTGGCGGCGATGTCAGGAGCGGCAGATTAGGGGTTAATAATATTATTTAGGTGTCCGCGATGTCGGGGGCGGCAGATTAGGGGTGTTTAGACTTGGGGTTTTTGTCAGAGTGTTAGATTTAAACCTAACTTTTTTTTTCCATAGACATCAATGGGGCTGCGTTATGGAGCTTTTCATTCCGGGCTTCAGGTGTTAGGTTTTTTTCTAACACGCTCTCCCCATTGATTTCTATGGGGAAAGCGTGCATGAGCATGTATTCTCAGCCCTTGGAATTTGTGCGGTATGGAGCTTATCACCACCATATTGTACGCACAAGACGGCTTTTCAGAAACTTGTAATGGCAGCGCTATGGAGGGTGAAATAATGCAAACTTTGTTGCGTTCATTTCACACTCTCTATAGCGCAAAACTCGTAATCTAGGCATTTGTGTGTATTTTCTTTAACAATTGCTATCAGATGGTGTTATTATGAGTGTAACTGTACTTAACTCGAGCTCTGATTATTCTAGCGTTAATCGTTATTGTGCTCACACATTCACATTTACATTCAACTTGTAATATGAGCGCAATTTCACTTGCGCGCAAATGATTGCAAAAACTGATATCACTTGTGCGCAAATGATAGTGCTCCACTTGTAATCTGGCCCAAAGTGAGTTATTCTTTAACAGAAAGAGCATACTCCAGTATCTACTGCCTCCACGAAATTAATTGATAAATATATCATTTTAAATAATACATTGCCACTAAATTCATTCTAAATGTATTTTTTGTTCCATGCAAAAATGCTTTCAAAATGTTTATTTGCTTGAGTTTTTTTATTTGTATTAGGGAATTTGGGTTTTCTATATCCTTTTAAAAAGAAAGCTTACGTGATTTTAAAAGTCGTCTAACTGATGATTTCACATCTTTGTTTTTTAGACTGTAAATCATTGGATTCAGAATGGGAACTACTGCTGTGTTAAAGAGAGAAAATATTTTTTTGCTTTCCAAGTTATCCATTGATTTTGGTGTCAGATATTGGCAGAAGACAGTGGTATAAAGAAGGATAACAACGATGAGGTGTGAGGAGCATGTGTAGAAGGCTTTACGTCTTCCAGTGCTGGAATTAATTCTCATAATGGTGTTAATAATGAAGATATAAGATACTAAAGTGAGACTAAATGGAGTGAAACATGCGATCAAACCTCCATCAATAAGTATATAAAGATCCACAAATGTTGTGTCACTGCAAATGAGTTTCTTCAACGGCATAGCATCACAGAAAAAATGATTTATTATGTTGGATTTATAACATGTGAAGCTTAATATTCCTAATAGAGTAGGTGTGGCTTCCATACAACCCATAACCCAGGAGAAAGTGGCCAATATAAGGCAAATCTTTCGGTTCATCACCATTTGATAATGCAAGGGATTACAGATAGCCACATAACGGTCGTAGCCCATGGCCGCTAGGATTAAAAACACAGTAGTTTGCAATGAAATAAACATATACATCTGAATCATGCAGCAAATAAAAGACGTTGTATTGTCTCCTGATATGAAGATAAACAAAATTTTATGTAGGTTGACGGTGGTGGAGCATATGTCAATGAGGGACAAGTTACTCAAGAAGAAATACATGGGGGTGCGGAGTTGAGGATCCAGGAATACAAGCAGGAGAATCATTGTGTTACCACCAAGACAAATTAGATAAATAAGTAAAATCAGAAGGAAGATTGGCGCCTGCAGCTCGGGTCTGTCAGAAATACCCTTAATAATGAAATATGTTACTGCAGTGTAATTTATTTGTTCCATGATTTAGATGCTAAAATAAAGAAAATCTTAGTTAATCTTTATTTTTCTATAAATTAACTCATTTATTAAAGTCAAGACATAAAAACACAGTGAAAACATTTCCAATTTAATTTGTAAGTAATACATTTCAGATTGGTCACTATTCTGTGACAACATGTATTTGTCTTTGTTCCTTTTCTTTTAACCGATTCATTGCACATAATGACCGGTTGTCATAATGAGCATTGAGGTCTGAGTGTGTATAATCAACCATGTTCATCATGAAGGGGGATCATCATATCAAGCATTTTTGGCAGTCCCACACATTACAGAATGATGATAGTTGGTGGTCTCCTAAGGGAGTTCCAGAGATGTCACTAGAAATGTGTGGTGATATCACATAAGGGTGGAGTCAAGGTACCTGGAATGGGAGAGGTTATTAAAATCCCTGAATTTTGTCCCCCTTAGCTGCTACAGAAGTCCAAGATCTCTAACTTCAAAGAAAAATGCCTGCTATCTCAAATGCAAGAGACGCTACAAATATACAAGCCCTCCCAAAATAAAAAAGTAAAAACTGAAAACATGGGATTTTTCATAGAGACACATCATAAGAAAAAAATTAAACATTTATAGACCCCCCCAAAAAAGTTTATTTTGTATTGGACAAGTTTCTTTTTAAAAATATGTGCTTTTATTTCTACTCAAAAAATGCCCATCTATTTTTTTATTACAACCCACAAAAGCCTGTAGGGGCATTTCTTTAAAATTTGGATGACCTTAAAGTAACACAAAATCCAACATTTTCTTTCATGATTCAGATAGATCATACAAGTTTAAAAATACTCTACAATTTACTTCCATCATCTTAATTGCTTCATTCTATTGGCATCCTTTGTTGAAGGAGCAGTAATGCACTACTGGCAGCTGGCTGAAAGCCAATGAAAAAGCGGTAGATATGTGCAGCCACCAATCAGCAGCTTCTAAACCTACCTAGGTATATTTTGAACAAAGGATACAAAGAGACAGGAACAAATTAGATAAAATAAATACATTGGAAAGTTATTTAAAATTAATTGCTCTATCTGAATCATGAAAGAAAAAATGTGGGTTTCATGTCCTTTTAATAAAACTTTAGTAGGGGGATCATGGTAGCAACAGTGGTCACCTGGCTATTTTAAGTTTTATTTATTAAAATCTTAAAAATGTACGTGTGCTCTGACATGTCATGAAATATAAATATAATATTATATTTTGAATCTGTTGGGCCTGGTGAAAAAAAAACAGTATATGATTCCTGTGGGTTACTCACTGTCAGTGTTACTCACCCTTCCTTGTTTTACTGAATTGTAGGCCTGTTTCTGGCTTCTCTTGCAGTGTTTCTGACTGTGCGCTCTTCTCTCATGCCCTCTTATGGGCAAACTTGTGAACATCATCACTCTGCAACTTCTGGCAACTTCCTGTCTCTCAGTGATGATGTAACACCAGTTACATCACACAGCTCTCTCGTGGTTGTCTTCCTATCTATCTAACCGTACCTTTAGTGTAGCCTTTTCTGGAGCATCCTCTGCCCCATTACAGCTTTCTGTTGGGGTACCTCAAGGCTCTGTCCTCGGCCCCCTTTTCTTATCAATCTACACATCATCATTAGGTTCCTTAATAAAGTCCCACAGGTTTTAATATTATTATTATTATTATTATTATCATTTATTTGTATAGCGCCGCCAAATTCCGTAGCGCTGGGTACAATGATAGGGGTATACAATGACAAAGATTTGTGATACAATACAAAACATAACAAGACTAAACAAATCTAGCACAGGAGGAAGAGGGCCCTGCTCCGGAGAGCTCACAGTCTATAGGTTTAGGGTGCAGAGACATAAGGTTAGGGTAGCTTGTTACATCGGTTGTATTTGCAGCAGTGAGTCAGGCAGTTCGTGTACATGTATTAGCTTGGTTCAGATGCAGGATGGAGGAGAGATGGTAAGCCTCTCTGAATAGGTGCGTTTTCAAGGATCGTCTAAAGCTATACAAGGTTGGAGACAGTCTGATGGAGCGGGGTAGAGAGTTCCAGAGGACAGGAGCAGCACGTGCAAAGTCTTGGAGGCGGGAGTGGGATGTAGAGATAACAGGAGTGTAGAGACGTAGGTCAGAGGTTGATCGAAAAGGACGGGATGGGGAGTATTTCACGATGAGAGAGGAAATATAGTTGGGAGTTAGACAGTTGAGTGCTTTGTAGGTTAGGGCTAATACTTTAAATTGTATTCTGGAGTGTATGGGGAGCCAGTGTAGAGACTGGCAGAGGGGAGCAGCTGATGTAGATCGTCGACCTAGGTGGATGAGTCTAGCAGAAGCATTCATAATAGATTGGAGGGAGGAGAGGCTGTGTTTTGGAAGGCCAATTAAGAGTAGATTGCAATAATCAATGCGTGACAGGATGAGGGAATGAATAAGTATTTTTGTAGTTTTTTGAGTAAGGAAGGGACGAATTCTGGAAATGTTGCGTAGGTGTGAACGGCAGGATTTGGTAAGCGTTTGTATATGTGGGTTGAATGTGAGTTCTGAGTCTAGTGTGACCCCAAGGCAACGGACCTGGGGTGAGGTGTTGAGAATAGAGTCTCCAACCATCAGAGAAATGTCAGGTGTCGGATGTCTCGAAGAGGGGGGGATAAGAAGCAGCTCAGTTTTGGACAGATTGAGTTGGAGGTAGTGTGAAGACATCCAAGAGAAAATTGCAGAGAGGCAGTCAGAAATCTGGTTGAGTAAAGAGGGAGAGATATCAGGAGAGGAAAGATAGATTTGGGTATCATCAGCATATAGGTGGTACTGGAATCCAAAGGAGGCTATAAGTTTTCCGAGGCAGGATGTATAAAGAGAGAAAAGCAAGGGACCCAAGACAGAACCTTGCGGTACTCCAACTGAGAGAGGCATAGGATCACAAGATATGTTGTTAAAGGAAACTGAAAATGAGCAGTTTGAAAGATATGATGCAAACCAGGAGAGGGCTGTGTCTCGGATGCCAAATGAATGTAGTATTTTTAGGAGGAGAGGATGGTCAACTGTATCAAAAGCTGCGGACAGGTCAAGAAGAATTAGTAAGGAGTAATGGCCTTTTGCTTTAGCTGATAACAGGTCATTTGTTACTTTAGCAAGAGAGGTTTCTGTTGAGTGTTTAGGGCGGAAACCAGATTGTAGTGGATCAAGTAAGGAGATAGTTGTGAGAAATTGAGTTAGCCGATTATAGACTAGTCGTTCCAATAATTTTGAAGCAAAGGGAAGTAAGGAGACCGGTCGATAGTTAGAAGGCATGGAGGGTTCAAGCGAGGGCTTTTATAGGATTGATATGATTGACTAATGCTTGAAAGTGTCAGGAAATGTGCCAGCAGTGAGAGATTGGTTAAAGAGATGAGTTAGGGTAGGGGTTAGTGAAGCAGAGAGAGAGAGAATAAGTTGTGAAGGAATAGGGTCAAGTGGGCAGGTTGTTAGATGAGCCGAGTATAGGAGTGCAGAGACTTACAGGAGGGAAATAGCATAGATTTTTGTTAATAGAAGGGGTGGGTAGGATCGCTGGGTTTGCAGGGTGTGAGGTGCAGATCTCTTTTCTAATGGTGTCAATTTTTTTTTTTTAAGTGATCAGCAATAATTTGAGCAGTGAGGTTGATAGTGGGCGGGGGTGCAGGTGGATGTAGAAGGGAGTTAAAGGTTGAGAACAGTTTTCTGGGGTTGGATGCGTGAGATAACACAAAGGAGGAGAAAGAGACTTGTTTTGCCAGGCTGAGCGCAGAGTTGTAGGACTTAAGGGTGAATTTATAATGTTGGAAATCATCAAAAGTGCGTGATTTCCTCCACTGCCGTTCAGTGGCCCGTGAGCATCGCTGAAGATATCTGGTCTGTTTAGTGTGCCACAGTTGCCGTCGAGTGATTGATGTACGTCGAAGAGTGGAGGGTGCAGTTTTATCAAGTGTTGATTTTAGTGCCGAATTATACTGTAGAGTCACGAGGTTTGGACAAGAGAGGGATTAAATGTCAGAGAACAGAGGACTCAGTTGAGTGGAAAAGTCTGTGAAATCCAAGTCATTTAAATTCCTGTGAGGTAGCAGTTTTTTGGGGGCTTGCAAAGATGTAGCAGGTAGAGTGAGAGAGAAAGTTAATAGATGGTGGTCAGAGAGAGGAAAGGGGAAGTTAAGGGAGTTGGAAACAGCACAGAGATTTGTGAAGACCAGGTCTATGGAGTTGCCTTCACAGTGTGTTGGAGATGTTGTCCACTGGGACAGGCCTAAAGAGGTGGTAAGGGATAGAAGTTTAGAGGCAGCAGGCGTGTTAGGCTTATCAAGGGGTATGTTGAAGTCCCCTAAGATGAGAGAAGGGACATTAGAAGAGAGAAAATGTGGAAGCCAGGCTTCAAAGTGGTCCAGAAATTGTGATGCTGGGCCAGGGGGCCGATAGATAACTGCAACACGAAGAGCTATAGGGGAGAAGAGGCGGTTAGCGTGAACTTCAAAAGATGAGAAGGAAAGAGAGGGGGGTGAAGGAATGCAGTGAAAGGTACTGTGTGGAGACAGGAGAATTCCTACTCCTCCTCCTTGTTTGTCTCCAGGCCTGGGAGTGTGACTGAAGTGCAGGCCGCCATAGGACAGAGAGGCTACAGCAGTTGTGTTAGAGGAGGAAAGCCAAGTTTCAGTGAGGGCTAACAGGTTAAGTGAACGTGAAATAAATAGGTTGTGAATAGATGTAAGCTTATTGCATACCGAGCGTGCATTCCAAAGGGCACACGAGAATTGGGGTGTACTAATAGAGGTGCAGTTAATGAGGTTTAGAGGGTTACGTGTGCAAGGTGTATGAGGTGTCATTTGGGGTAGTGATCTGAGGGAAGCAGAGGGTGGACCTGTGTTAGGCGAGACATCCCCAGCTGCAAGAAGAAGAAAGATGGTGAGTGAAAGGAGATAAGAATGTGTCTTATGTGAGTGTTTAAGTTTAGGATCAGTAAAACATGGCTGGCTGAGGGATGTGAGATAGGAATAAAGTTCATGTGTGTTGTAGAGGGGGGAAGGTAGAAGAGATGGAGAAATATGAATGTTCTGAGTGCTGTTTGTGAATACCATTTGTATGCCGATGACACCCAAATCTATCTCTCTCCTCCAGACCTACCTCCTTCCTTACTAAACCGTGTCAATAACTGTCTTTCACATATATCATCTTTGGATGTCCTCTCACTACCTTAAGCTAAATCTCTCCAAAACTGAACTCCTTATTGTTTGCCCTTCCTCAAAAATCTCCACCCCCCCAATTTTCTATAACTGTTGATAATTCCATCATTACCCCTACCCCGCATGCCCGGGAATCTTGGGGTCACACTTGACTCAGACCTTTCTTTCACTCCTCACATTCAGTCCTTGGCTAAAGCCTGCCACTTCCACCTTAAAAACATCTCTAAAATTAGACATTTCCTTACATAAGACACAACTAAGATTTTAATCCACTCTCTTATCCTTTCCCGCCTCGACTATTGCAACTCCGTCCTCTCTGGTCTCCCTACCTGCAGCCTAGCTCCTTTACAATCCATAATGAACACCACTGCCAGGCTCATCTTCCTTACATGTCTCTCTTCATCTGCTGCACCTCTCTGTCAATCCCTTCACTGGTTTCCTTTTGCCTCCAGGATTTAAACAAAAAATCCTCACTCTGACATACAAAGCCCTCAACTGCACTGCTCCCCCCCTACATTACTGACCTTGTCTCCAGATACTCTCCCTCCCGTCCCCTTCACTCTGTTTACGATCTCCTACTCTCCTCCTCTCTTGTTACTTCCTCATATTCCCATTTACAGGACTTCTCCAGACTGGCTCCCATCTTGTGGAACTCCTTGCCTCGCTCCACAAGACTCTCCCCTAGTTTTAACAGTTTCAATCGCTCCCTAAAGACTCTACTATTCAGGGATGCATACAAGCTAAACTAACCTTTCCTAACTCCATTGCTTTCACTTTGAACCCCTTAGAATGTAAGCCTAGAAGCCAAGATGTTTGTAGATCATCTTCATAAGAGCCTTCTACAACAGTGCAACTCTCAGTAGTGCCCTCTACCCATTTGATCCCTATAAATGTTCTTGTATACCACCTATGCTTATAGCACTGCAGTATCTTTTAGCACTCTACAAATACCTGATAATAATAATAATAATAAATAATAATAGTTTGCTATGTAAACCATCATCCAGTCCTTTCTGTCTCCGCCCTTGCATGAGTCCAGACCTACCAAGTGCACACCTGTGTTTTGTTTTATTCTCCATGTATTACCCTGGCTTTGGCTGACTGATTTCATGATTCCTGACTCTGGATTTCCCTATTGTTGTTTATTATTTTGTTTATTACTACTTTTAATAAACTCTATTTATTTTTTAACATGCACTTTCCGTTTCAGTCTGGCTTCTTGGTTCCCTTACACTTACACACATATATATATTGGCTACGAATTGGCTACGAATCTGCAGGGGGTGGCATTGCACAAGCAGTTCACAAGAACTGCTTGTGCAATGATAAATGCTGACAGCATATGCTGTTGGCATTCATCGATGTCTGTCGGACATGATCCACTGAGCGGATCATGTCGGACAGACCGATGATAAATCGGCCCCATAGTCTTCACAGAGATTTGTATTAACATGGGTATGATAGCTCACATACATATATACACATATATACACTTAGAAAAACATGCACATAAATATATATATATATATATATATATATATATATATATATATATATATACTGTATATATATACTGTATATATATATTTATTTACACACACACACATATATACACACACATTTTTATATATATAAATACACACACATATATATATATATATATATATATATATATATATACACTTTAATTGCGTTTGTAATGTCCGTTGCTGTAGGCAGTTGGGCATGCATCCTCAATGGAAAGTTGGCAGCGCGAGGCAGCCAACAGAATGTTGGCAGCGCGAGGCAGCCAACAGAATGTTGGCTGCGCGCACAGCCAAAATGATTCAGCTGGATGCAGCGAAGGTGGATTCTTTCACCACCCTGCCATTTTCGGAATCCACCGGGATGCAGCGAAGGCAAATGGAGCATTACAAAAAAAAAACACCCGCACAAAGTATAACAAAAAAAACCCCGAACCTCCCATACAAAGTAATAACACATACACCGCAAACCCACACATCGCAAAATAATAAAGTAATTAACCCCTTAATCCCTTAACCGTCAAACATATATGTTTATTTATATATATTCGAGCTCTTTCCAGTCAAATACCAGAAAAACTATAAAAATCATTTTTAATAGATATTTATATTTAAAAATGTGTTTTACTGTTTATTTAGTGTAAATATTTTACATTACAATGTTCTTCGCATAGATATATAGGTATAGATATATATTTTACAACAAATACATTATGTATATACTCGATAAGGCCAACTGAGCTTACCCTATACAGTGGCTACTGGAGGGAGCAGCAGTGAGGTTTTGGCAGCTAAAAGGCACTGAGACAAGACGGCTATAAGAAAAACAGCAGCAGGGAACTTGTTACCGGAACTGCGGAGCATAAAAGGTGAGATTATTTTATTAACCTCTGTAAGGACTTGAGAAGTATATGGATGTACTCTGAGGGGTCAATTTATTAATGTGTGAGCGGACATGATACAATGTAGCGTATCATGTCCGCTGCACATCGATACATGCAGACAGCATACGTTCTCGGCATTTATCATTGCACCAGCAGTTTTTGTGAACTGCTGGTGCAATACCGCCCCCTGCAGATTCGCGGCCAATCGGCTGCTAGCTGGGGGTGTCAATCAACCCAATTGTATTTGATCGGGTTGATTTGTGTCCGCTGCCTCAGAGCAGGAGGACAGGTTATGGAGTAGCGGGCTTTAGAACACTGCTTCATATTTCTGTTTCCCACAAGCCTTCACGGGGCATCAAGCTCCGTACGAAGCTTGATAAATTAACCCCCAAGTATTTCTTGGCGAGGATAACACTGCTTTAGCTTTATACGCTACACTTATGCATACCCTTATATGCTGTAATTGGATTGCTGTCTGCATGTGATTGCCTTTAGTATATAAGCTGTTGCCATAACAAAGCTGAACCCTTACTTGGCTTAATCGTATATGTGCTTGAATGAAGGAATTAACCTGCTTTGCATCATTTCTATTTATGCTTGAACTGCTGCTAACAGCTACTGGCTTGTTTGCTGACAGATGAATATTCGCTTGCCAAACATCTGAACCTGCATTAAATCTATTCTATTTAGCGATTGCTACTAACAACTGTTGAATATCTGCATAATGATGAATGTGTGTAAGGCACATTATTCAATCAGATTTCAGTGTACACTGCTGCGGGGACAATCAAACTGACATATTTAGGTCATATAGACTTTCTATGTTTTCCTAGTGGCCACTAGGGTATTTTATTTTGATATTACTTTTGTCTTTTCTCACTTATTCAGGTGGTTTTTCAATGTCTATTTTTATGATGGATAATAAAGGGTGCTAATTATTTTGACCTCTTTTGCTGTTATGCTTTACTGATTGTCCATATATATATATTTAAAAATAAACAGAACATTTTCTTCAGCGGGAAGAACATTGGAATGTAACATTTTCATAACTACCTTCAGGTTGGTCGAATGCGCTTCAGGATAGAGCACCAGCGATACGTGCTTTTTTTCCAGTTTTCTCTCTCCAATTAAATATATAGGGAAAAGAAGTTAGCGTGGTTACGATATTCAAATTTCTGAAGTAAGCAGACATTGTCTTTCGCTCGCATACTAAAATTTTACTTTCAACTTGTGCTACATACACTAACCTGCGCACGTTAAAAGTTTACTTCGGCGGTGTTTGTGCATGAGCAAAATATATTACGCCACATGTAATTTGACCCTTTATTGGGAATTTAATTTTGGGTTTAGTGTCCCTTTATAGAGCATAATACACCATAAATAAATGTTAATAAAAATCAATAAAAAGTAACTAAAATGTAAGTAATTAATATATTTATTTTTCTTTCATGATTCAGCTAGAGCAGCAATTTTAAGCAACTTTCTAATTTACTCCTATTATCAATTTTTCTTTGTTATCTTGGTATCTTTATTTGAAAAAGCAGGAATGAAAGCTGAAGAGCCGGCTCCTTTTTGGTTCAGTACCTGGGTAGCATTTGCTGATTGGTGGTTAAGAAAAAAATTGGGTTTTAATATCCCTTTAAGTACATTTTTTATACATTTGAATATAATATTATATTGCAAATAACAATTACCTTTAAATAAATGGGCTTCAAAGGTGTCTTCCATTGTCTGTCTCATTTAGAGCCTGATTACGAGGGGTGCTCTAGCAGTTACGTGCAAGCGATAACGGTTTATCGAGCCTGTCTGTGCACATCGGGAGTAGCATGTGCATTACAAGATGAATGTAAATGCAATCACTTGAGCACAATTTAAGTTAACACAGGTCGGGTTAGTGCAACTTCAGAGCTCTGGTTACTGTTACCCTTGAATAAAAAAGTGCACATCGAAAATACATATTAAACTATAGTTACACTAGAACACCATCTAACAAAAATGATTTAAAAAAATACTGCACAAAAAAGTTATAAGAGCTCAAATATAATTCTCAGATGTTAAAAAAAATGAGGCAGGCAAAGAACTTTTTACATAGAGATACATACGAATATATGTCTATATATGTATACATATGTATTCATGTATTTATATATATATATATATATATATATATATATATATATATATATATATATATATATATATATACATATATATATATATATATATAATGTACATATTTACATATATATTGTACCAAAATACCTTCAGATATATGTAGAAATATGTATTTAAGAATAAATAGGACATAGTGGAATGTGAAATATTCAAATTTCCCTGTCTGGTTAGTGCACTTGAGAATATGTGATTGGGCTAGCTCTCGAGTGAGGTGCTAGTTTTTTATCCACTTTTTTTGCTGTATTGACTTCTATGGTGGAATATGTTAACACGCGCGAAATAGCGCCAGGTTAGCGCATCATCGAAAACTGTTTACATTTAATATCAATGTTCCAGGAAGGGGTTGATCAAATAAATAGTGATATTAAAAAACTAGAGGACTGGTCAAATAAATGGGATCTGAAATTATTACCAAGAGCAAAATTATGCATATAGGATCCAAAAACCCAAAGGCCAATTATAGTCTCAATGGCACATTACTGACTGTAGCTAAATAAGATAGGGACTTGGGAATTATTATATCGGATTATTTAAAATTTGGTACACAATGCAGCAGTGCAGCCAGTAAGGCCAGTCGAATACTTGGTTGCATTGGGAAAGGTACTAGTAGCAGAAATAGTAAGGTTCTTATGCCACTTTACAGATCGCTATTTAGGCCAAATCTGGAATACTGTGTACAGTTCTAAAGACAGAGGGGCCAAACGGTGGGGCGGACATGATCCGCTGTAGAGGATCATGTCCGCCCGAAGTCGCTAAATGCCGACAGCATACGCTGTTGGCATTTAACATTGCACAAGCATTTCTAGTAAAATGCGTGTAAAATGCCACCCCGCTAGCAGGGGGTATCAATCATCCCACTTGTATCCGATCCGGATGATTTCTGTCCACCAGTTAAGGAGCAGCAGTCTTAAAGGGACACTGAACCTAATTGTTTTCTTTAATGATTCAGATAGAGCATGCAATTATAAGCAAATTTCTAATTTACACCTATTATCAATTTTTCTTTATTCTCTTGCTATCTTTATTTGAAAAGCAAGAATGTAAGTTTCCGGCTCATTTTGGTTCACAACCTGGATTGTCCTTGCTGATTGGACAGCACCAATAAACAACTGATGTCCAGGGTCTGAACCAAAAATTGACTGGCTCCTTAGCTTAGATGCCTTCTTTGTCAAATAAAGATAGCAAAAGAACGAAGAAAAATTGATAACAGGAGTAAATTAGAAAGTTTCTTAAAAAAATTGGGTTTAGTGTCCCTTTAAGACCACTGCTTCTTAATATAAATTTCCGGTGCGCCTGAAGGCTCGAGCAGAATAAGCAGCATTGACTCCCTCTTAAAACGGCCCCCATATCTTCAAAAAGATATAAATAAACTAGAAGCTGTCCAAAAGAGGGCTACTAAAATGATACATGGTCTAAAATATAAAACATACAAAGAAAGACTGTATGATCTAAATGTATAGTTTAGAGGATAGCACCTCTAAACAAAGCACCAATAAACAAAGAAAGACTCTATGATGTAAATATGTATAGTTTAGAGGATAGCACCTCTAAACAAAGCACCAATAAACAAAGAAAGACTCTATGATCTAAATATGTATAGTTTAGAGGATAGCACCTCTAAACAAAGCACCAATAAACAAAGAAAGACTATATGATGTAAATATGTATAGTTTAGAGGATATCACCTCTAAACAAAGCACCAGTAAACAAAGAAAGACTCTATGATCTAAATATGTATAGTTTAGAGGATAGAAGGGAAAGAGGTGACATGATAGAAACCTACAAATATATGAAGGGACTTAATAAAGTAGAAGCTGAAAGCACTTTCCACAAAAAAGTATAAAGTTACCCTCTAAAGTTAGAGGGTAGCAGATTCAGGAGAAATTTGATGAAGCATAAAATTGCAATATGCTGTGGAATAAAGGCTACTAAAGAGTTAAAAAAAATATCCAATGATAGCAAATATTTTTTTGAACCAATCATTTAGTTTAAAATGTAAATTTAAATGTAAATAATATTATTTTTTGTTTGCTTTTGTAATAAGCACTGGCCTAAAATAATAAGAATAAAAATGTTAAATTCAGATTTCATAGCATAAATGTTCCCATATAGGTATATTAGAAATCGTAAATACTTATCATCTGGTCTGAATTAAGTTTTATGATTTTTTTATTTCAACCTATTATCACCTTATAGACTAGTTATACATATATATCTTTGTTTTTAATTATTTATTGGTGGACAGTCCCTATATTTGTAATCTTAGAAAACATCTAAATAAAGTTGATTTAAAATACAATTAGATAACTTTAAAATATTCCTGTTACAAACTGATAAATAAGATGATAACAAGTTTATAGACTTGTACACAGACAAAAAAATATTGTTTTGGATCAATCACTTATCATGAAAAACAATCCTTTATTTTCATCCAAGATAATTGTTTGTGGGTTCATTTTGTTTTGCCAGATGTTGACAGCATTATTGATTTGATAATAGAAATGTATTATCCCCTTATTTTCTATGGGAATGTTTCAAGGACACCGGGCAAATGATTAAAATTAAATAAAGTTAAAGAAGTAGTAAGTCCACTGATACAAGCCAGTAGAAGCACTTAAGAGAGAGAGAGATAGATAGATAGACATATAAACAGATATACAGTGCTTGAAAATTGCATGAAACATAAAAATATTGTTTATTCAAATGTTCTTAAAGAAAGAGAAGCACTTGTTCCTTTATATATACTGTAGATATATATATATATATATATATATATATATATATATGTATATATATACCATACACCATATAAATTATTATTTTTAAAGAGCAAGTTTTAAACAAGGAGATTAAGTTAAATGTTTTTACTTGATAGTATCATCTATCATATGACTAATTTTTAAACAGGGAAATTAGGTTACATTGTTCAGCTATGGAATATCATAAAAAAAATGAAAAGCATATTTGAAACAAAGAGGTTAGGGTGAAAACATTTTTTGAGCTGAAGAATATCATGTACACAAGGAGATTAGGGTATTATTTTTTCAATTACAGAATATCAGTTACCATATGACTAAAAAAATAAAATAAAACAAAACAGGATGAACACAGGGACAACATTAGGGTACAGTTTTTTTTAACTGATAAATATCACATAGCATCTATCCCCTTCTGATAAAGGGGATAAACATGTGCCTATATATATATATATAAAAAATCCAAGAACAGCAGAGCGCATCACAGCGCAAAAAGACTCCTTATTCAATTAATAATTCACATTTATTTTAGTACAGAGTAAAAGCATGACAGCTAACAGCAGCTGAAAAAAGCACTACTGATAAAAACAGACACAATGTCTTGCGGTCAGGACCTCATGCAGACATGTTTCGTGCGATTGCGCACTTGGTCACTGCTTGTGTGTGGTCCTGACCGTTCACTGCTTTATAGCACTCACTTGTTAAAGAGACAGTATATACATTTGCAACATTGTGTCATATTTTTCTATTTAATCCTAGGTTGTCATGTAAGAATGTTTCTAAATATGTGAGAATATGTCTCTTATTTTAAGATTAAGTGGTTATATTGTTTAAAGCTTAATATACAAAAAAAGTAAATATACCCATATTACATGACTGTCTTATTAACACTGTTTCAGTTTCATATTATATACTTTCTCATAAAATGGAACATATAAAATTAATATTCAGAATTAATATTCAGAATTCTAAATCTTAATTTATTTATATATTATTTGGATAGAGGAAAACCATAAATTTTTATATATATATATATATATAAATATAAAAGTCCAGACAAAATTGATAAAAGGATTCCTATTGGAGTGCGCTTTCTTTGCTGCTATATATATATATATATATATATATATATATATATATATATATATATATATATATATATATATATATATATCAAAGTTTATCTTTCTGTCTGTCTGTCTGTCTGTATGTCTACATCTAGCTATCTATATATCTATCTATTATCTATCTACCTATCTATCATCTCTGTCTTTATCTATCTATTTATCTATCTATCTATCTATCTATCTATCTATCTATCTATCTATCTATCTATCTATCGATGTATGCTAAAGGAAAAAGATTAACAAAGGTAAAGAATGAAATAAAAAAATATTTAAAAAGTTAAAAATATATAGGTATCTGTGCCAATTTAAAGAATTATTGTTAACCCTTTCGGTCCTTTAAATATTAAATTGGTGCCGCTGGCAGGTCTTACTTACTTTTTGCTCCAATAGCAAGTCACTGCTTGATGTCGCTATTTAGCTGTGAAATTCAAAAGTAGCAAAGTTGGAATATATCCGACATTTGAGCGCATGCGCTAAAACCCTTTGTCGGATATATTCCGACAAAGGACCGCAAAGGGTTAATGCATTTATTCTAAATTGGATGTCTGTCTATTTATCTGTCTATCTCTATGCCTATATCTATCTATCTATCTATCTATCCATCAATCTAACTCTCATCTATCTAACTATCTATATATCTGTCTACCTATCCATCTATCTATGCTAAAGGAAAAATATTAAAAAAGGTAAAGAATGAAATAAAAGAATATTTAAAAAGTTAAAAAATATATAGTTATATGTGCCAAATTAAAGAATTATTGTTAATCCATGTATTCTAAATTGGAGGAATAGGAAGGCACATAATAAAAAGAATTATATCACTTTACAAAACATATATAAGATTTTAAAATGTCATGAAAAAGTCATTCTAGCATTCAAACCCATAGCTCATTTATGCCCATCCCTAATAGACCTTAGCAGGGGAGACTGGTGGTGCCCATTACTTTATAGTGAATAAAACTTTACACTCATTTATTCAATATTTCAACAACTAATGTAAATTACAAAATGCATCTGTCAATTATTTTAAGAGTAATCTTTGTTTTGGATACTTCATATCTGGCATGTTTCCTATCATTTAGAATATTTTTAAGAAATAAATGATGATAACATACAATGATAACATACACACTCACCATTAAAGTTAGTCCTGTGCTGATTAGATCTGTTTTGAAGATGACATTTTAATACTGTTCTCTATGTCTGGGGCTATGTCTCAAAAGTGTACTGAAAACCCATAGGATCATTTTTTTTAATAGCCAATTATTAAGAATATTTATAAACCTCTAATTAGCTATGAACATTATATTGCATTGAATGTTAAATATCAAATAAGATAATAGAATTTATATTATCATTATTATTATCAGTTATTTGTAGAGCACCAACAGATTCCATAGCGCTATAAACATAGGCATGATTTGTAAGGTAATACTTGCACTCTTGTAGCCAGCTCATATGAAGGTTATCTACAAACAGCTGGGCTTGTAGGCTTACAGGCTTAGGGGGTTTAAGGGGAAAAAAGGAGAAGAGGAACTGGGGTTAGAATGGGTTAACTTATGTTGTATGCATCCCTGAACAGTAGAGTCAATAGGGCGCACTTGAAACTTTCAAAACTAGAGGAGAGTCTTGTGGAGCAATGCAAACAGTTCTACAAAGTAGTGTGGACAAGTCTGGTAGATGGGAATGTGATGAGGTAACAAGAGAGCAGTAGAGAAGAAAGTTGTGATCTCAGTGAAGGGAGGGAGAGTATCTGGAGACATGGTCTGAGATAAAGTGGGGGAGCAGTGCTATTGAGGGCCTTGTATGTCAGAGTCAGAATTTTGTGTTTGATTCTGGAGGCTAGAGGAAGAGGATGGAGTTGTAGTAGTCAAGGCAGGCAAGGATGAGAGAGTGAATTAAAATCTTAGTTGTGTTTTGTGTGAGGATATGTTCAATTTTGGAGATGTTTTTAAGGTCGAAACAGCAGGAATTAGCCAATGACTAGATGTGAAGAGTGGAAGAAAGATCTGAGTCAAGTGTGACCCCAAGACATCAGGGTTTGCAGGGTTGGGGTAATGATTGAATTATCAACAGTTATATAAAAATTGGGAGTGGAGATTTGGGAAGAAGGTGGGCAAATAAGGAGTTCAGTTCAGTTTTGGAGAGATTTAGCTTAACGTAGTTAGAGGATATCCAAGATGAGATATGAGAGAGACAGTTAGAGACATGGTTAGCAATGAAGGGGATAGGTCTGGTGGAAAGGTAGATTTGGGGGTCATCAGCATACAAATAATATTGAAACCCATGGAAATTTATTAAGGAACCTAATGATTATGTATAGATTGAGAAGAAAAAGGACAGAGTCTTGTGGTATCCCACCAGAAAGTGTTAAAGGGGCAGAGGATGCACTAGTGAAGGCTCCACTAAAGGTAGAGTTAGACAGGTAGGAAGTGAACCACAATAGTGCTGTGTCACAAATCCTGAAGGATTGTAGGATTTAGAGCAAAAGAGGATGGTCAACAGTATCAAAGGCAGCAGACAGATCAAGGAGGATTAGCAGAGAGAAGATTCCTTTTGATTTTGCTGTAAGTAGGTAGTTGGTAACTTTAACAATTGCTGTCTCTGCTGAGGGTTGGGGGCAATCGGGTAGTGCTCACATTACAAGTTGAAAGTAAAATGTTTTTTGCTTGCGTTCTAATCCGATGTGTGCAAAAAGCCAAACATCGAATATTGCAATTGCGTTAACCTATTCCCTATAGAATTCAATGGAGCAAAAAAAAAAAATGAATACAAAACACCCTACTCGCTTGCAAACCCAATCACATATTCTCAAGTGCACTTACCCAACATAAAAATATTAATATTTCACATTTTAATGTTCTTCACATAGCAGAATATGTTTGATTTAAATACATATTTCTACATATATACAACATAATAAGCATAGACAACATAATAAGCCTATTTTTATTACCAACTACAGCAGAGATTTTAATAAAATCTGTGACATTGTACGTGGTTGCTTACCTATTCTAGAGAGTGACACTAAATTAAAGAAAATTGTTGCAGAAGGTTGCCTTTTTTCAGCTCGCAGAGCGAGAACTTTAGGAAGCATTTTAGCTCCCTCTATGTTACCTAGCAACAATAGACAGACATGGCTCACTCAGAGACTGGGATGCAACAAATGCAATGGTAAAATTTGCAAAACTTACACTCACATTGAACAGGGAATTAAATTTAAATCAAGTGCTACAAATAAATAATTTGATATACGTTACAGAATTACATGCAATACCACACATGTCATTTATCTTTTAACATGTCAGGGATGCAAAAAGCAGTACGTAGGGCGCACGAAACGTGCCCTACGTGATAGAGTACTACAACATTTAAGGGATATAGGTAATCCAGATAGTACAACCCCCATAGCAAAGCATTTTAGACAGGAACACAACTCTAATGAATCCCTTTTAACTGTACAAAGTATAGATCACATACCAAGACATAGGAGAGGGGGAGACAGGGAAAGACGTTTGGACCAGAGGGAAGTGTTTTGCATTTTCAATTTACAGACAAAACACCCCTCTGGTCTAAATTCAATTATGGATGTAGACCTATTTTACTGAAATTGGATTTTCTTTAAAGCAAACAATTTGTATACAAAATTTAACATGCAAAATTTATTTCACATATATTTTTCCAAAACATCCTTTGTAACCTTTAGAGTTATAGGTATCAAGCAGTGTGTATTAATACAAAAGTATTACTTTCATTATATATTAAAATTTGAACACCCACTCTTGTCTTTAAAGAGTTAATATGATACAGGTGCCTGCAATCACTTCAAACACTTTGGGGGGCAGTTATCAAGCAGTTTACTTTACCTGCCTTCGCCGGTTCAATACGCCCGCCTAAGCTTGCCTACCATCGCCGCCGCGGACATTCAAAATTTCGCCTAAGTTATCAAAAAAGCTGTCAAAAAGCCACGCACCAAGTACGAGGCGATGAGCAGCGGACTGTGAGAGTTATCACTCATCCGATCTTGCTGCTCTTCCGCTTTTTGACAGCTTGATTGCTAGCCTGTCAGTAAGCATCCACACTAACTACACTGTTCTACCCCCTATACCGGCGCCCCCGGAGCCCCCTGCAACTAAATAAAGATATTAACCCCTAAACCGCCGCTCCTAAACCCCATCGCAACTCTTATAAATGTATTAACCCCTAAACCGCCGCTTCCGGACACAGCTGCCACCTACATTATACCTAGTAACCCCTATCCTGCCCACCCTATATCGCCGCCACCTATAATAAAGTTATTAACCCCTATCCTGCCCCCCTATACCGTCGCCACCTATAATAAAGTTATTAACCCCTATCCTGCGGATCCCGGACCTCACCGCAACTAAATAAATAGTTTAATCCCTAAACCGCCGCTCCCGGACCCCGCCGCAACCTATATTAAACTTATTAACCCCTAATCTGCCCCCCCTACACCGTCGCCACCTATAATAAATTTATTAACCCCTATCCTGCCCCCCCTACACCGCCGCCACTGTAATAAAATTATTAACCCCTAAACCTAAGTCTAACACTAACCCTAACACCCCCCTAACTTAAATATTAATTAATAAATCTAAATAATATTTCTCTTATTAACTAAGTTAATCCTATTTAAAACTAAATACTTACCTGTAAAATAAACCCTAATATAGCTACAATATAAATAATAATTATATTGTAGCTATTTTAGGATTTATTTTTATTTTACAGGCATCTTTCAATTTTTTTTTTTTAAGAGATCCGGAGCGGCAGGAGTCATCATCCAGGCGGCGCTGAAGAAGTCTTCCATCCAATGAAGTCATCATCCAGGCGGTGCTGAAGAAGTCTTCCATCCGGGCGATGTCATTTTCGAAGCGATGTCTTCAATCTTCTTTCTTCCGGATCCATCTTCATCCCGCCAACGCGGAACATCCTTCTTCCCTGACGGCCGACGACTGAATGAAGGTTCCTTTAAGGGACGTCATCCAAGATGGCGTCCCTTCAATTCCGATTGACTGATAGGATTCTATCAGCCAATCAGAATTAAGGTAGGAAAAATCTGATTGGCTGATTGAATCAGCCAATCAGATTGAAGTTCAATCCGATTGGCTGATCCAATCAGCCAATCAGATTGAGCTTGCATTCTATTGGCTGTTCCGATCAGCCAATAGAATGCAAGCTCAATCTAAGCTCACATTCTATTGGCTGTTCCAATCAGCCAATAGAATGCGAGCTCAATCTGATTGGCTGATTGGATCAGCCAATCGGATTGAACTTGAATCTGATTGGCTGATTGCATCAGCCAATCAGATTTTTCCTACCTTACTTCTGATTGGCTGATAGAATCCTATCAGCCAATCGGAATCCGAGGGACGCCATCTTGGATGATGTCACTTAAAGGAATATCCATTTGTCGTGTAGGCGTCGTTGGAAGAGGATAGCTCCGCGTCAGCTCGTTTGAAGAAGGCTCCGCTCCGCTCCGCTCCGGATGGATGAAGATTGAAGACGCCGCATGGATGAAGACTTCTATCAGATGGAAGACCTCTTCAGCTCCCCTTGGATGATGACTTCGGCCGCTAAGGATGTCCTCTTCTGTTCCATCGGTGGTTGGCTGGCTGAAGACGACTCAAGGTAGGGAGATCTTCAGGGGCTTAGTGTTAGTTTTTTTTAAGGGGGTTTGGGTTAGAGTAGGGGTATGTGGGTGGTGGGTTTTAATGTTGGGGGGGTTGTATTTTTTTTTTACAGGCAAAAGAGCTGATTACTTTGGGGCATGCCCCGCAAAAGGCCCTTTTAAGGGCTGGTAATAGAGCTGTTAACTTTTGTAATTTAGAATAGGGTAGGGCATTTTTTTATTTTGGGGGGCTTTGTTATTTTATTAGGGGGTTTAGATTAGGTGTAATTATCTTAAAAATCTTGTAATATTTTTTTTATTTTTGTAACTTACGCCTAGATTTAGAGTTTTGTCGGTAACGACCCGCGTAGCTAACGCTGGCTTTTTTCTGGCCGCACCTTTTAAATAACTCTGGTATTGAGAGTCCACAGAATGTCTGCGTTAGGCTCCAAAAAGGGAGCGTACAGGCATATTTAACGCCACTGCAACTCTCGATACCAGAGTTGCTTACGGACACAGCCAGCCTCAAAAACGTGCTCGTGCACGATTCCCCCATAGAAAACAATGGGGCTGTTTGAGCTGGAAAAAAACCTAACACCTGCAAAAAAGCCGCGTTCAGCTCCTAACGCAGCCCCATTGTTGTCTATGGGGAAACACTTCCTACGTCTGCACCTAACACCCTAACATGTACCCCGAGTCTAAACACCCCTAACCTTACACTTATTAACCCCTAATCTGCCGCCCCCGCTATTGCTGACCCCTGCATATTATTTTTAACCCCTAATCTGCCGCTCCGTAAACCGCCGCTACTTACATTATCCCTATGTACCCCTAATCTGCTGCCCCTAACACCGCCGACCCCTATATTATATTTATTAACCCCTAATCTGCCCCCCACAACGTCGCCTCCACCTGCCTACACTTATTAACCCCTAATCTGCCGACCGGACCGCACCGCTATTATAATAAAGTTATTAACCCCTAATCCGCCTCACTAACCCTATAATAAATAGTATTAACCCCTAATCTGCCCTCCCTAACATTGCCGACACCTAACTTCAAACATTAACCCCTAATCTGCCGACTGGAGCTCACCGCTATTCTAATAAATGTATTAACCCCTAAAGCTAAGTCTAACCCTAACACTAACACCCCCCTAAGTTAAATATAATTTAAATCTAACGAAATAAATTAACTCTTATTAAATAAATGATTCCTATTTAAAGCTAAATACTTACCTGTAAAATAAACCCTAATATAGCTACAATATAAATTATAATTATATTGTAGCTATTTTAGGGTTAATATTTATTTTACAGGCAACTTTGTATTTATTTTAACCAGGTACAATAGCTATTAAATAGTTAATAACTATTTAATAGTTACCTAGTTAAAATAATTACAAAATTACCTGTAAAATAAATCCTAACCTAAGTTACAATTAAACCTAACACTACACTATCAATAAATTAATTAAATAAAATACCTACAATTACCTACAATTAAACCTAACACTACACTATCAATAAATTAATTAAATACAATATCTACAAATAAATACAATGAAATAAACTAACTAAAGTACAAAAAATAAAAAAGAACTAAGTTACAAAAAATAAAAAAATATTTACAAACATCAGAAAAATATTACAACAATTTTAAACTAATTACACCTACTCTAAGCCCCCTAATAAAATAACAAAGACCCCCTAAATAAAAAAATGCCCTACCCTATTCTAAATTACTAAAGTTCAAAGCTCTTTTACCTTACCAGCCCTGAACATGGCCCTTTGCGGGGCATGCCCCAAAGAATTCAGCTCTTTTGCCTGGAAAAAAAAACACATACAATACCCCCCCCCCAACATTACAACCCACCACCCACATATCCCTAATCTAACCCAAACCCCCCTTAAATAAACCTAACACTAAGCCCCTGAAGATCTTCCTACCTTATCTTCACCATACCAGGTTCACCAATCGATCCAGAAGAGCTCCTCTGATGTCCTGATCCAAGCCCAAGCGGGGGGCTGAAGATGTCCATGATCCGGCTGAAGTCATCATCCAAGCGGGAGCTGAAGAGGTCCATGATCCGGCTGAAGTCATCATCCAAACGGGAGCTGAAGAGGTCCATGATCCGGCTGAAGTCATCATCCAAGCGGGAGCTGAAGAGGTCCATGATCCGGCTGAAGTCTTCTATCAACGGCATCTTCAATCTTATTTCTTCCGGATCCATCTTGCAGACCTCCGACGCGGAACATCCTGCTGGCCCGACGGACTACCGACGAATGAAGGCTCCTTTAAGGGACGTCATCCAAGATGGCGTCCCTCGAATTCCGATTGGCTGATAGGATTCTATCAGCCAATCGGAATTAAGGTAGGAAAATTCTGATTGGCTGATGGAATCAGCCAATCAGAATCAAGTTCAATCCCATTGGCTGATCCGATCAGCCAATCAGATTGAGCTCGCATTCTATTGGCTGTTCCGATCAGCCAATAGAATGCGAGCTCAATCTGATTGGCTGATCGGATCGGCCAATCGGATTGAACTTGATTCTGATTGGCTGATTCCATCAGCCAATCAGAATTTTCCTACCTTAATTCCGATTGGCTGATAGAATCCTATCAGCCAATCGGAATTCGAGGGACGCCATCTTGGATGACGTCCCTTAAAGGAACCGTCTTTCGTCGGGAAGTCGTCGTCGGAAGAAGATGGGTCCGCGGTGGGGGTCTTCAAGATGGAGCCGGTCCTCATCGGATGAAGATAGAAGATGCCGCTTGGAAGAAGATGGTTGGCGGTCCGGATCTACTCTTCTTCCTGGATAGGATGAAGACTTTGGACCCTCTTCTGGACTTCTTCAGCCATCGGATGATGGATGTCTAGCCCCCTCTTGGGTTGGATGAAGATATCGGAGCCAGGACGGATCGGTGTGATACCCGGTGAGGTGAAGACAAGGTAGGAAGATCTTCAGGGGCTTAGTGTTAGGTTTATTTAAGGGGGGTTTGGGTTAGATTAGGGGTATGTGGGTGGTGGGTTGTAATGTTGGGGGGGGGGTATTGTATGTGTTTTTTTTCCAGGCAAAAGAGCTGAATTCTTTGGGGCATGCCTGCAAAGGGCCCTGTTCAGGGCTGGTAAGGTAAAAGAGCTTTGAACTTTAGTAATTTAGAATAGGGTAGGGCATTTTTTTATTTTGGGGGTCTTTGTTATTGTATTAGGGGGCTTAGAGTAGGTGTAATTAGTTTAAAATTGTTGTAATATTTTTCTGATGTTTGTAAATATTTTTTTATTTTTTGTAACTTAGTTCTTTTTTATTTTTTGTACTTTAGTTAGTTTATTTCATTGTATTTATTTGTAGATATTGTATTTAATTAATGTATTGATAGTGTAGTGTTAGGTTTAATTGTAGGTAATTGTAGGTATTTTATTTAATTAATTTATTGATAGTGTAGTGTTAGGTTTAATTGTAACTTAGGTTAGGATTTATTTTACAGGTAATTTTGTAATTATTTTAACTAGGTAGCTATTAAATAGTTAATAACTATTTAATAGCTATTGTACCTGGTTAAAATAATTACAAAGTTGCCTGTAAAATAAATATAAATCCTAAAATAGCTACAATATAATTATAATTTATATTGTAGCTATATTAGGATTTATTTTACAGGTAAGTATTTAGCTTTAAATAGGAATAATTTATTTAATAAGAGTTAATTTATTTCGTTAGATTTAAATTATATTTAAGTTAGGGGTGTGTTAGTGTTAGGGTTAGACTTAGCTTTAGGGGTTAATCCATTTATTAGAATAGCGGCGAGATTCGGTCGGCAGATTAGGGGTTAATAATTGAAGTTAGGTGTCGGCGATTTTAGGGAGGGCAGATTAGGGGTTAATACTATTTATTATAGGGTTATTGAGGCGGGAGTGAGGCGGATTAGGGGTTAATAACTTTATTATAGTAGCGGTGAGATCCGCTCGACAGATTAGGGGTTAATAAGTGTAGGCAGGTGGAGGCGACGTTGAGGGGGGAAGATTAGGGGTTAATAAATATAATATAGGGGTCGGCGGTGTTAGGGGCAGCAGATTAGGGGTACATAGCTATAATGTAGGTGGCGGCTCTTTGCGGTCGGCAGATTAGGGGTTAATTATTGTAGGTAGCTGGCGGCGACATTGTGGGGGGCAGGTTAGGGGTTAATAAATATAATATAGGGGTCGGCGGTGTTAGGGGCAGCAGATTAGGGGTACATAAGTATAACGTAGGTGGCGGTCGGCAGATTAGGGGTTAAAAAAATTTAATCGAGTGGCGGCGATGTGGGGGGACCTCGGTTTAGGGGTACATAGGTAGTTTATGGGTGTTAGTGTACTTTAGAGCACAGTAGTTAAGAGCTTTATGAACCGGCGTTAGCCCAGAAAGCTCTTAACTACTGACTTTTTTCTGCGGCTGGAGTTTTGTCGTTAGATTTCTAACGCTCACTCCAGACACGACTCTAAATACCGGAGTTAGGAAGATCCCATTGAAAAGATAGGATACGCAATTGACGTAAGGGGATCTGCGGTATGGAAAAGTCGCGGCTGAAAAGTGAGCGTTAGACCCTTTCCTGACTGACTCCAAATACCGGCGGTAGCCTAAAACCAGCGTTAGGAGCCTCTAACGCTGGTTTTGACGGCTACCGCCAAACTCTAAATCTAGGCCTTAGTTTTTTATTTTTTGTAACTTATTTTTTTATTTTTTGTACTTTAGTTTATTTAATTGTATTTAATTGTAGGTATTTGTAGTTAATTAATTTAATTTATTTAATGATAGTGTAGTGTTAGGTTTAATTGTAACTTAGGTTAGGATTTATTTTACAGGTAATTTTGTATTTCTTTTAGCTAGGTAGTTATTAAATAGTTAATAACTATTTAATAACTATTCTACCTAGTTAAAATAAATACCAAGTTACCTGTAAAATAAATATAAATCCTAAAATAGCTACAATGTAATTATTAATTACATTGTAGCTATATTAGGGTTTATTTTACAGGTAAGTATTTAGTTTTAAATAGGAATAATTTAGTTAATGATAGTGTAGTGTTAGGTGTAATTGTAACGTAGGTTAGTTTTTATTTTACAGGTAAATTTGTCTTTATTTTAACTAGATAGCTATTAAATAGTTAATAACTATTTAATAGCTTTTGTACCTACATAAAATAATTTGAAATTTGCCTGTAAAATAAAAATAAATCCTAAAATAGCTACAATGTAATTATTAGTTAGATTGTAGCTATATTAGGGTTTATTTTAAAGGTAAGTATTTAGTTTTAACTAGGAATAATTTACGCCTAGATTTAGAGTTCTGCAGCCAAAGGGTTGCGTAATTAACCTAAGCGTGCTTTTTTCTCCCCGCACCTTTTAAATACCGCTGGTATTTAGAGTTCACAGAAGGGCTGCGTTAGGCTCCAAAAGGGGAGCGTAGAGCATAATTTACCGCCACTTCAACTCTAAATACCAGCGGTGCTTACGGACGCGGCCAGCTTAAAAAACGTGCTTGTGCACGATTCCCCCATAGGAAACAATGGGGCAGTTTGAGCTGAAAAAAAACCTAACACCTGCAAAAAAGCAGCGTTCAGCTCCTAACGCAGCCCCATTGTTTCCTATGGGGAAACACTTCCTATGTCTGCACCTAACACCCTAACATGAACCCCGAGTCTAAACACCCCTAACCTTACACTTATTAACCCCTAATATGCCGACCATGCTATCGCTGACCCCTGCATATTATTTTTAACCCCTAATCTGCCGCTCCGTACACCGCCGCAACCTACGTTATCCCTATGTACCCCTAATCTGCTGCCCCAACACCGCCAACCCCTATATTATATTTATTAACCCCTAATCTGCCGCCCCCAACGTCGCCGCCACCTACCTACAATTATTAACCCCTAATCTGCCGATCGGACCTCACCGCTACTCTAATAAATGTATTAACCCCTAAAGCTAAGTCTAACCCTAACCCTAACACCCCCTAAGTTAAATATAATTTTGTTCTAACGAAATAAAATAAATCTTATTAAATAAATTATTCCTATTTAAAGCTAAATATTTACCTGTAAAATAAACCCTAATATAGCTACAATATAAATAATAATTATATTGTAGCTATTTTAGGATTAATATTTATTTTACAGGCAACTTTGTATTTATTTTAACCAGGTACAATAGCTATTAAATAGTTAATAACTATTTAATAGTTACCTAGTTAAAATAATTACAAAATTACCTATAAAATAAATCCTAACCTAAGTTACAATTAAACCTAACACTACACTATCAATAAATAAATTAAATAAACTACCTAAAATTATCTACAATTATATCAACTAAACTAAATTACAAAAAAAAACAAACACTAAATTACAAAAAAACAATCACTAAATTACAAAAAATAAAAAAAAATTACAAGAATTTTAAACTAATTACACCTACTCTAAGCCTCCTAAAAAATAACAAACCCCCCAAAATACAAAAATGCCCTACCCTATTCTAAAATTAAAATTGTAAAGCTCTTTTACCTTACCCTTTTGCGGGGCATGCCCCAAAGAAAACAGCTCTTTTGCCTGTAAAAAAAACATACAATACCCCCCCCAACATTACAACCCACCACCCACATACCCCTAATCTAACACAAACCCCCCTTAAATAAACCTAACACTAAGCCCCTGAAGATCTCCCTACCTTGTCTTCACCACGTCGGGTATTACCAATCCATCCAGAAGAGGGTCCGAAGTCTTCATCCTATCCGGCAAGAAGAGCTCCTCCAGAGGGTCCAAAGTCTTCCTCCTATCCGGGCAGAAGAGGACATCCGGACCGGCAGACATCTTCATCCAGGCGGCATCTTCTATCTTCTTCCATCCGGCGCAGAGCGGGACCATCTTCAAGCAGCCGACGCGGAGCCATCCTTCTTCACTGACGGACTAACGACGAATGAAGGTTCCTTTAAGGGAAGTCATCCAAGATGGCGTCCCTCGAATTCTGATTGGCTGATAGGATTCTATCAGCCAATCGGAATTAAGGTAGGAAAAATCTGATTAGTGGCGGCGATGTGGGGGGGCCTCAGTTTAGGGGTACATAGGTAGTTTATGGGTGTTAGTGTACTTTAGAGCACAGTAGTTAAGAGCTTTATGAACCGGCGTTAGCCCAGAAAGCTCTTAACTCCTGGCTTTTCTCTGCGGCTGGAGTCTTGTCGTTAGATTTCTAACGCTCACTTCAGCCAAGACTCTAAATACCAGCATTAGAAAGATCCCATTGAAAAGATAGTATACGCAATTGGCGTAGGGGGATCTGCGGTATGGAAAAATTGCGGCTGGAAAGTGAGCGTTAGACCCTTTCATGACTGACTCTAAATACCAGCGGGCGGTAAAAACCAGCGTTAGGACCCCCTAACGCTGGTTTGGACGGCTAATGCAGAACTCTAAATCTAGGCGTAAGTTAATAATAGTAATTGTATTTAGATTTATTTAATTAATATTTAAGTTAGAGGGGTGTTAGGGTTTGGGTTAGACTTAGGTTTAGGGGTTAATAATTTTATTATATGTTGCGGCGGATAGGGGTTAATTAATTTAATATAGGTGGTGATGGTGTAGGGGGGCAGATTAGGGGTTAATAAGTTTAATATAGGTGGCGGCGGGGTCCGGGAGTGGCGGTTTAGGGGTTAAACAATTTATTTAGTTGCGGCGAGGTCTGGGATCCGCAGGATAGGGTTAATAAATTTATTATGGGTGGCGGTGGTATAGGGAGGCAGGATAGGGGTTAATAGGTATAATGTAGGTGGCAGCGGGGTCCGGGAGCGGCGGTTTAGGGGTTAATACATTTATTATAGTTGCGGAGGGGTCTACGAGCTGCGGTTTAGGGGTTAATAACTTTATTTAGTTGCGGGGGGCTCCGGGGGCACCGGTATAGGGGGTAGAACAGTATAGTATAGTTGAGTGCTTAGTGACAGGGGTATTAATAAAGCTGTAGAAAAGCTGAAGAGCACCGAGATCGATGTGTGATAACTATCACAGTCCACTGCTCATCGCCCCGTACTTGGTGCACGGCTTTTGGACAGCTTTTTTATTAACTTTGGCGAGCGTATTCAGGTCCGCGGTGGCGATGTGAGGCGAGCTTAGGCGGGCGTATTGGAGCCGGCGATGGCAGGTACGTACGGAGCTTGATAACTAGAGGCCAATATTTAACAAGGTCTGGCGGACCTGATCAGACAGTGCAGATCAGGTCCGCCAGACCTCGCTTAATACGGAGAGCAATACGCTCTCTGTATTCAGCATTGCACTAGCAGCTCACAAGAGCTGCTGGTGCAACGCCGCACCCCGCAAGACTTGCGGCCAAAGGGCCGCCAGCAGGGGGGTGTCAATCAACGCGGTCATACTTGATCGGGTTAAATTGCGGTGATGTCTGTCCGCCTGCCTCATAACTGCTGTTTCTGGCGAGTCTGAAGACTCGCCAGAAACACGGGCCGTCAAGCTCCTTTCGGAGCTTAATAGATAGGCCCCAAAGAGGACCATTTATCAAGCTCTGTATGGAGCTTGTGGGCATGTGTTTCTGCAGAGTCTTCAGACTCACCAAAAACAGCAGTTATGAAGCAGCGGTCCAAAGACCGCTGCTCCATAACCCTGTCCGCTTGCTCTGAGCAGGCAGACAGGAATTGCCATAATTCAACCCGATCGAGTACGATCGGGTTGATTGACACCCCACTGCTGGCGGCTGATTGGCTGCGGGTCTGCAGGGGGCGGCATTGCACCAGCAGCTTTTGTGAGCTGCCGGTGCAATGCTGAATATGGAGTGCGTATTGCTCTCCGCATTCAGCGAGGTCTTGCTGACCTGATCAGCACTGTTGGATCAGGTCTGCAAGACTTTTGTTAAATAGGCCTCCATGGCTAGAATGAGTTAATAATGCACTCTAGCACACTGAATATAATCCAGGACGTGACCCCCAGAGACAACTGTGAAAAATTTAGTTAGTGCTTTAGAATAACTCATGTGCCATTGAAAAATGAAGATCACGACACGAAGATATGCTCCAGATTATAGTCAGGACCTTTTAGAGTTGATTGTGGATTATATTTTTATTATATGTTCTCATTGTAGATTTTCTTTATACACTTGATGCATATTTGATTTTAGCAGATATACTGTATATAGTGATTTGTATATATATTTTCCTTTTGCGCCAATTCACATAATTCTTTCTAATCATATATTTATTTATATATAAAATATTTTACCAGGAAGGATACATTGAGATTTCTCTCGTTTTCAAGTATAAATAGGGTACAATAAAATACAAAAACAATAATAATACACAATATATGCAAAAATTTAACATAGAACAGGTAGGGAATATATAATCAACCATGACAGGTGCATATTATATTGAGATATGTATAGAGGGATCTCTTAAAGGATATTTGGCTTGGGGAAGGTTTGAAACTGTGCGGGAGGTCGTTCCATAATTGTGGCGCTCTGTAGGAAAAGGAGGATCAAGCTGCTTTCTTTTTGTATTGAGGCAAGCTAAATAATGTGCTGGTATTGGATCAGAGGTTATAGGAGGTGGGAATAGCCGGGGAGAGCATTCTGCTCAGGTAGGGTGGGAATTTCCCAGAAAAGCTCTTAAACACAAGGCTGGAAAGATGGAGGGTGCGTCTGGATTCCAGCGACAGCCAGTTTAGATCTTTTAGCATGTCACAGTGGTGGGTCCTGTAGTTACATTGTAGCACAAAGCAGCAGAACGAGTTATACAATGTATTAAAGGGACAGTTTAGACCCAATATTTATTCTTTAATACTTATTGTTACATACCAGACAAGCATTCTGCAACAGTTTCAACATTTATAAGTTTGTAAGAAGTACATGAAGTTTTTAAATAATTATCGTTTGTTAGCAACTGAAAATCGCCACCAAGCTCCACCCACTGCTTTCTTCTTGTCCAGTTAGTCCTTTTCTTGTGTGACAGTTTAGCAGTGCACGTTTAATATTTTTCAGTAAGCTATTTCAAATTGTGCATGCTTAGTTTTTTGCATCAGATGGAAATGCAGGGGACATTTATTGTAGCCGGACCGACATCAGTTCTAAGAACTATTGATAGTTATTGTGGCTGTCTAGTGGCAGTGCTGTTTGCTTTTTACTTGTGATTTTTTTTCCATATAAAAAAAATCTTTATATTCTTGTGGTAAAATTGATTTATATTATTGTATTATATTATTGTTAATAAAGTCTTATGAAGTTTAACACAGCTTTGCACCTCCCCCTCATTTAGTGTATAATTGTGCCAGCAGTAGCAATTTGATTGTGCTCTGTGTTCGTAGCTATCAATTACATGAGTGGTGCTGCAATGCTGTGAGCCGGTAGCTACTGTCCATTGATAATATTATGCATCCCTCAGGACAGAGATTAGAAATGCTTCAGTAAACACTGCTGCTGTGACGAGCTGGAGCACAGTCTGGTTAGAGGGCTAGTGAGATTCTCTAGTAATGGGCAATAAAACTTCTTACAATACACTAAATGCAAGCTTGTCAGCAGTCCTGCTCTGTGATCACCCCGCACTGTGTGTAACACATGGTGCTTACATTTCTGTGTGGCTTGCTCTGGGGTTATTTTGCTCCCCTCAGCAGAAATAGGACTATTACACCTTAAGTGGATAAGATTCTGTGACAAAGGAGGATTCTCAGGCCCAAAGGCAACCATTCAACCCTTCATTGGATTTAATTTGCTTTCATTAACCTAAGTGTATAGATTCTATACATAAATAAAGTGTGTGTGGGTGTATATTTATATATATATATATATATATATATATATATATATATATATATATATATATTAGCTGCTGCCTGCGGCTTCGCTCGCGTGGATTTTGTGATTTGTAAAAAAAAAAAAAAAAAAAAAACGACCACTGGCAACGACATGTGCCCTCATGTGTGTGTGCCCATTCGTGTTGCACACTCGCTGACATGAACTTCTTGAGTTTTCATTAATTCTTGTAATCTAAATACCAATATTCATGTCTGTTACATCTTAGGTTTTTGAGATATAGGTATAATTATAAATCGCCTCCTCTTTTGACCCCCCCTTAAGTGGATGTTTGGGAAATGGTAAAACACTTGTTTCTTTATTTTTCAAGGAGAATCTAAATACCAATTTTCATGTCTGTAACATTGTAGGTTTTTAAAATATTGATATCCTCATAAAAAAGTTCACCCCCCTTTTTCACTCCCTTAGGGACGTCATTTCCAAAAATCCTTCCTTAGTGGGTGCCTATGTTATAAAAACAAAGTAACTTTCAAATTTCACGTTTCTAGGTTAAACAGTTTGAGCTGGGCGTTGATGAGTCAGTCAGTCAGGACTTCTTTTATATATATATATACAGTATATATATATATATATATATATATATATATATGTGTGTTTTATATATAAAAAATCAAAAAAAGGTAACACACTCCTTGTATAAAGTAAAACATAGCATTTATTAAACTTGATTAAAATAAATATATACAGCGGTCAAAAAATCTTGTTTGCTAGATAGCGTGGCACACTGGCTGTGTTATATATACACACATAAAAATGCTTTATTTGGATGCATAGATTGGAAAAAAGAAAACTATGTGCTTGTGGTTAAAACTACTGCAGTAATAAACCCTGTACCATATACGCTATATACATATATACAGACACACATATATATTCACATACACTCACAGATATCTGTAGATACACACATGTATACACTTACACACACATACAAACACAGACATAAACATATATACACATATATACACGTACACGCAGACATATAGATACATACACACAGACATATATATATATATATATATATATATATATATATATATATATATATATACACACATAAACAGATACACACAGACATAAAAATACACACACACACACACACACATATACAGATACACACACGTAGACATAAATATACACACACACACACGTATACAGATACTCACACATAGACATAAATACACACACACACACACACATATATAGATACACACACATAGACATAAATATACACACACATATACAGATACACACACATAGACATAAATACACACACACACATATACAGATACACACACATAGACATAAATACACACACACACACACACACACATATACAGATACACACATAGACATAAATATACACACAAACATAAACAGATACACACACATAGACATAAATACACACACACACACATATACAGATACACACACATAGACATAAATACACACACACACACACATATACAGATACACACACATAGACATAAATACACACACACACACATATACAGATACACACACATAGACATAAATACACACACACACACATATACAGATACACACATATACATAAATCTACACACACATATACAGATACACACATAGACATAAATATACACACAAACATATACAGATACAAACACACACACTTTGATGCACACATAAGAGGAGCTCAGTATTAGCAGGATCAATTCAGGATAGGAGAATGTAACATTTTTAATAAACATTTGGTTTACTCTGGCAAAATTGCAAGACTCCAGAAACTATGACCACAAATAACATTACATCTTTTTTTTTTAAGGCAGGCAGTCCTTAGTGTTGAATCTATGGGATAGATAATATCACCCCTGATAGAAAGGAGGTCACAACTGTAAAGACAATACTTGCAACACTGCAGTTTGAAGTGCAAGACACAACATATATTAACAGCATATGGAAATTTGAAGTCAGTACACATCTCTTATGGATCAAGTGTATCAGGAGATTCAAACCATCTACTATACTGCCAGCCCTTTAATTTTAATACACCCTCCTCCCCCTCACTATCCTAGCCAGACTGTTTAAAAGCTCCTGTTCGATCTCTCCCCCACCAATAACGTGCTCATAGAGATTCAGAAGCTTGTCTGTAGGTTTGGTGATTTATTATTTGAGGGTCAACACCAAGCACTATTTTTGTTATTCCACTTTAAGTGAAGCCGGAAAACTGAGGTTGTAGGAAGCAGAGGGCAGGTCTGGAGCAGCGTGTTTGCTGTGACGATAGATAGGCATAGGAATTTCAAGAGAAATGATCAGATATGACAGCAGCTCCCTTCACAAAAGGCTTTCTGTTTGTAGCTGCTGGAGGAGAGAGGACAGGAGTGTTCAGGAAACATATGACAGGGTATGCCAGTGACAGGGACAGTAATACAGAAATACCCTCACCTTCTCCAAACATTTTTGCTACCTGCAGCAGATTCAGCAGAGAGTCCTACCTCTGCTCACTTTATCCACAGATGATGCGGCTCTGCATTTACGGTCCGCTATGACAGCATAGCACTATGCAGAGCTGGTGTTCTAAAGTAAGTTGTCTACCGCATAGGAATGTGACTACCGCGTCACTTCCGGTGACTTTAATCAGCTTCTGGAGGTTTGTGGCGCTTACTGCTCATGCGCTAGAGGCCCAACCTCCTACAAACAGCTGTTTAAGGCAGAATAGGTGACAACTTATTTCAGAACACCGGTGTGCCCAGTGGTTTCTGTCAGGTTTGTTTATCGTTTACATTTGTTGTTTGACAACTGTTTTGATATCGGGTAAACCGACAGGAAGTCTTTAATTTGTGATAACCGTTATGAAGAAGGTTCTAGAAACAAGTATGTGATTACCGTGGATGTGAATGGTTAGAAATTGAATTGTTGCTGTAGTTTGTATTGTGCAAATTCCCTCATAAACAGTGAGGGAACTTACACACTACAAACTACAGCAACAATTCAATGTCTAACCATTCACATCCACGGTCCATCACATACTTGTTGCTGGTACATTGTATAACCTTCTTCATAACAATTATAACAAGTTAAAGACTTCCTGTCAGTGTCACCGATATCAAAACAGTTGTCAAACAACAAATCTAAATGATAAACAAACCTGACTGAAACTACTGGGCATACCGGTGTTCTAAAATAAGTTGTCACCTATTCTGCCTTAAACAGCTGTTTGTAGGAGGTTGGGCCTCTAGCGCATCAGCAGTGAGCGCCACAAACCTTCAGCAGCTGTTTACACGTCACCGGAAGTGACAAGGTCGTCACATTCCTATGGTAGACAACTTAATTTAAGACACCGGAACAAAATTTTAACATACAGTTTCTGGGGAATGATTAAGCAGCGACACTCCTCTGTAACAGCTTTGCATGCACAACAAGGTAGTTAAAACTTATTTATGAGTCGCTCATGATTGGTAACACTAGAAATAGCAAACTATACACCAAGTGGTGGGCGGAGCTTAACTTTCATTTTTAACTGCAAACGAGCAGTGGATATTTAAAGTTTTCCTGCACATCATAGAAGCAGAGAGATGAGGGACATGTTAAACAGTGTTTAAATGGCATTCAACAGTAAGTTAACAGCATTTGCTGTACCATTTTTTCCTTTACTGTAGGGTTGAGGCAGGATTTGTTTCTCTACAGGGCACCTAGTTTTGTATAAGGTTTAGATGCAAGTTTTTCTATGTGGAGGCCAAAAGATAGATTGGGGTCTAACAACATACCCAAGTATTTGAAAGAGTGGACTGCGGTCAGTGTGCAATTGGATTTTGTTTTGATGTGTAGAAGGGAATTTTGTAATTTGTGTAATTTAGGTCCCGTTCCAAAGATCATTGTGACAGTTTTGTCAGTGTTTAGGAAGAGTTAGTTTTTCGAGATCCACTGTTCTACCTCTGTGAACTGGTCTTGGAGCACTGCTTCAAGCTGCGGCAGATTGGAATTGTTTGCATAGATTACCATGTAATCTGCTTACATGTGTACAGTTGAGGATTTGCAGACATTAGGCAAATCATTTATAAATAACATGAATAGTAGGGGGCTGAGAATGGAACCTTGGGGAACACCACACATGACTGGGAGAGGGAGGGAGTCGCTGTCAGAAATGGAGACATATTGTGATCAATCTGATACATATGATCGAAACCAGGTCAACCAACGATCAGCAATACCAGAGTTTTCTAGTTTGAGCAGTAGTATGTTGTGGTCTACTGTGTCAAAGGCCTTTGCAAAATCAAGGAAAATAGCTCCAGTTAGGTCTCCTTGTTCCATGCCAGTTTGGATGTCATTGCAAACTTTTAGGAGGGCAGTTGTAGTGGAGTGATTCGGGCAAAAACCTGATTGATAAGGGGTCAGATAGTTCGATTTTTGGGAATACTTACATAGTTGCATATGGACGCATTTTTCTAAGATTTTTGACAATACTGGGAGCAATGATATAGGGCGATAGTTAGAAACCAAGGTTAACTCCCCACTTTTATGGATAGGCACTACTCTTGCAGTTTTCCAAAGTTTGGGTATGCATCCTGACACCAAGGATTCGTTAATTAGGGTTTTGACAGGTTTAGCAATTGCCGGCACACTGAGCTTCAACAGCATTGCTGGGATTTGATCAGGTCCAGGCTGGTTTATCATTTTTAGATTATTAAGGTGTTTCTTAATGACATTGATGGGTACAGGTCTAAAATTGAACTTCTCTATATTTGGTCTTTGCTGATTTAGTGGGGCCTGATCCACATTTGTAGTTTCAGGATGCGTGTCATTTATTAGTTTGTTAATCAGGGTGGTGGAGCATCCAACAAAATAACTATTAAAGGCATTTGCTACGTCTAAGGGGAGTTGCAGGGTTTGGTTGTTCACATTGACAGTGGAGGGTTGGGAGTGGATTGGTTAATTTTGTAAGTTATTAATGAGTTTCCAAAACTTTCTAAGATTTGATATGTTATTGTTCAGATTTTCATAGAAATATTGGGCCTTGGCCAATTTTGTTTGTTAAGTGCATATATTTCGCCATTTTCTATATACACAGTGATCGTTCATAGAGCCTGTATGCTTGAACTTTGACCACAATGAATCCCAAAACTGGTACATTTGAATGAGGTCAGCTGTGATCCAATTGAAGTGTGCTCCTTTTATTCTCACCTTACGCAGTGGGGCATGTCAATTCCAAACTTGTAGGAGTTAAGACTGAAAGAATTCAACTGCAGAGTTTATATGTAGGATTAGGTATAATCTGTGCCAGGAGAGGTTCTTGATGTCATTTAGAAATGATTGAAGATTACATTTTTTGAAGGACCTTGGGAGAAAATGTAGTTGCCTTTATTTTGCACACGCAGTACACTAAGCAGTGGTCACTGAAATTGTTAGGGAGAACACCTGCCTCCTGGATTCGTTTGGAAGAAGTATATATATATATTCCTATCCATCTTTAGACATGTATATATATATATCGATGCTAAAGCCCTTTTTTGAAATAGTTTATATATTGTGCAATATTTTTGTTCTAATTCTTATTAGATGGTGTTAATATGATTGTAACTGTACTTTGTAATGTATTTTTGATGTGTTTTGCGACACTTTTTAGTTTTGCAAAGCAGTTAACTAGAGCTCTGAGGTAGCGGTACTCATTCTAGCATAAATCTTGGTTGCGCTCACACATTCACATTTACTTTCAACTTGCAAAACGAGAACACTTTACTGATATCACTAGTGTGCAAAAATAGTGCTCCAGTGTTATCTGGCCCAAAGTGAGTTATTCTTGAACAAAAAGAGTATACTTCAACATCTGGAAATATTCTACTGCCTCCATGAAAGAAGTTGATAAATATACAATTTTAAATAATAAATTAATTCTAAATGTAAGCAACTTATACAATTTTTTTATTCCACACAAACTTGCTTTCATAATGTTCATTTTCTTGAGTTTTGGTGTGCAATTGGGAATTTGGGTTTTCTATATAATTTTAAAAGGAAATCTTACACAATTTTAAATGTCGTCTAAGTGATGATTTCACATCTTTATTTTTCAGACTGTAAATCATTGGATTCAGTATGGGAACTACTGCTGTATTAAAGAGAGAAAAAAGTTTTTTGCTTTCTAAGTTAAACATTGATTCTGGTGTCAGATATTGGCAGAAGATTGTTGTATAAAGAAGGATAACAACGATGAGGTGTGAGGAGCATGTGTAGAAGGCTTTACGTCTTCCAGTGCTGGAATTAATTCTCATGATGGTGTTAATTATAAAAATATAAGAGATGAAAGTGAGACTAAATGGAGTGAAACATGTAATTAAACCTCCAACAATAAGTAGGTAAAGGTCAAAAAATGTAGTGTCACTGCAAATGACTTTCTTCAATGGCATATCATCACAGAAAAAATGATCTATTATGTTGGATTTATAACATGTGAAGTTTAATATTGCTACTAGTAAAGGTGTGGCTTCCATACAACCCATAACCCAAGAGACAGTGGCCAATATAAGACAATTTTTTTGGTTCATCTTCATATGATAATGCAGGGGATTACAGATAGCCGCATAACGGTCATAGCCCATGACCGTTAGTATTAAAAGCACACCACATTGCAATGAAATAAACATATACATCTGAATCATGCAGCAAATAAAAGATGTTGTTTTGTCTCCTGATATGAAGCTAAACAATATATTATGTAGTGTGACAGTGGTTGAGCAAATGTCAATGAGGGACAAGTTACTCAAGAAGAAATACATGGGGGTGCGGAGTTGAGGATCCATAGAGACAAGCAGAAGAATCATCATGTTACCACCAAGACAAATGAGATAAATAAGAAGAATTAGAAAGAAGATTGGCGCCTGCAGCTCAGGCTTTTCAGAAATTCCCTTAATAATGAAATATGTTACTTCAGTGTAATTTATCTGTTCCATGATTGAAATGCTAAAATAAAGAAAATCTTAGTTAAACTTTATTTTTCAATATTTTTTTCCTATAAATTAACTCATTTATTAAAGTCAAGACATAAAAACCTGGTGAAAAAAAATCCCAATTTAATTTGTAAGTAATACATTCAGATATTTAAAAAATATCGCCTAGATTACGAGTCTTGCTTTAGCCTTAAAAAGCAGCGTTGAGAGGTCCCAATGCTGCTTTTTAACGCCCACTGGTATTACGAGTCTGGCAGGTACAGGTGTACCACTCACTTTTTTTCCGCAGCTCGAGCATACCGCAAATCCACTTACGTAAATTGCCTATCCTATCTTTTCAATGGGATTTTCCTAACGCCGGTATTACGAGTCTTTGAAAAAGTGAGCGGTATACCCTCTCCTGTCAAGACTGATACCGCATTTAAAAGTCAGTAGTTAAGAGTTTTATGGGCTAACACCGTAACATAAAACTCTTAACTAAAATGCTAAAAAGTACACTTACACCCATAAACTACCTATTAACCCCAAAACCGAGGCCCCCCACATCGCAAACACTATATGAAAATTTTTAACCCCTAATCTGCCTAACCGGACATTGCCGCCACTTCAATAAATGTATTAACCCCTAAACCGCCGCACTCCCATCTCGTAAACACTACTTAAATATTATTAACCCCTAATCTGCCATCCCTAACATCACCGACACCTACCTACATTTATTAACCCCTAATCTGCCGACCCCAATGTCGCCGCCACTATATTAAATTTATTAACCCCAAAATCTAAGTCTAACCCTAACCCTAACACCCCCTAACTTAAATATTATTTAAATAAATCAAAATAAAATTACTACAAATAAATAAATTATTCCTATTTAAAACTAAATACTATAAAATAAACCCTAAAATAGCTACACTATAACTAATAGTTACATTTGTATCTAGCTTAGGCTTATTTTTGTTTGTATTTATTTTAACTAGGTACAATAGTTATTAAATAGTTATTAACTATTTAAAAGCTATCTAGTTGAAATAAAGACAAATATACCTGTAAAATAAAACCTAAGTTACAATTACACCTAACACTACACTATAATTAAATAAATTACCTAAATTAACTACAATTAATTACAATTAAATTAAATAAACTAAATTACGAAAAAAAACACACTAAATTACAGAAAATAATAACATAATTACAAGTTTTTTAAACTAATTACACATCACTAAATCTAATCCCCCTAATAAATCCCCCTCAAAATAATAAAAATCCCTACCCTATACTAAATTACAAATAGCCCTTGAAAGGGCTTTTTGCGGGGGCATTGCCCCAAAGTAATCAGCTCTTTTACCTGTAAAAAAAAAAGACAATACCCCCCCAACATTAAAACCCACCACCCGCACACCCAACCCTACTCTAAAACACACTCAATCCCCCCTTAATAAAACCTAACACTACCCCCTTGAAGATTACCCTACCTTGAGACATCTTCACCCAACCGGGCAGAAGTGGTCCTCCAGACAGTCCGAAGTCTTCATCCTATCTGGGCAGAAAAGGTCCTCCAGACGGCCAGAAGTCTTCATCCAGGCGGCATATTCTATCTTCATCCATCCGGAGCGGAGCGGGTCCATCTTCATGACATCTGACATGGAGCATCCTCTTCTTTCGATGACGACTGGAACAATGACGGGTCCTTTAAATGACGTCATCCAAGATGGCATCCCTTCAATTCCGATTGGCTGATAGAATTCTATCAGCCAATCGGAATTAAGGTAGAAAAAATCCTATTGGCTGATCCAATCAGCCAATAGGATTGAGCTTGCATTCTATTGGCTGTTCCAATCAGCCAATAGTATGCAAGCTCAAACTTATTGGCTGTTCTAATCAGCTTTTTATTTTATTAGGGGGATTAGATTAGGTGAAATTAGTTTTAAAAACTTGTAATTATTTTATTATTTTCTGTAATTTAGTGGGGGGTTTTTTCCGTAATTTAGTTTAATTAATTTAATTGTAATTAATTGTAGTTAATTTAGGTAATTTATTTAATTATAGTGTAGTGTTACTTGTAATTGTAACTTAGGTTAGGATTTATTTTACAGGTATATGTGTCTTTATTTTAACTAGGAAGTTATTAAATAGTTAATAACTATTTAATAACTATTGTACCTAGTTAAAATAAAAACAAAGTTGCCTGTAAAATAAAAATAAATCATTAGCTAGCTACAATGTAACTATTAGTTATATTGTAGCTATCTTATGGTTTATTTTATAGGTAAGTATTTAGTTTTAAATAGGAATAATTTATTTAATAATAGTATTTTTTATTTAGATTTATTTAAATTATATTTAAGTTGGGGGGGTTAGGGTTAGACTTAGGTTTAGGGGTTAATAACTTTATTATAGTGGCGGCGACGTTGGGGGCGGCAGATTAGGGGTTAATAATATAATGTAGGTGTCGGCGATGTTGGGGGCGACAGATTAGGGGTTCATAAGTATAATGTATGTGGCGGCGGTGTACGGAGCAGCAGATTAGGGGTTAATAATATAATACAGGTGTCGGCGATGTCGGGGGCGGCAGATTAGGGGTTAATAAGTATAAGATTAGGGGTGTTTAGACTCGGGGTTCATGTTAGGATGTTAGGTGTAGACATAAAAATTATTTCCCCATAGGAATCAATGGGGCTGCGTTAGGAGCTGAACGCTGCTTTTTTGGAGGTGTTAGACTTTTCTCAGCCAAATCAGCCCCATTGATTCCTATGGGGAAATTGTGCACGAGCACGTTTTGCCAGCTTACCGCTACCGTAAGCAGCGCTGGTATTGAGGTGAGATGTGAAGCTAAATTCTGCTCTACGCTCACTTTTTTGCGGCTAACGCCGGATTTCTAAAAACCCGTAATACCAGCATTACTGTAGGTGAGCGGTAAGGAAAAACTGTGCGTTAGCACAGCACACCATTACCGACAAAAAGTTGTAATCTAGCCGTATGTTTTGTTTTCTGTATAGCCAGAAAAAAACGTGCTTTTTTATCTACATTGGCACAAAAGTGCCTATCTAGTTTTGTATTACAGCCCACAAAAACTTGTATAGAACCCTCTTTAAAAATTGGATAACCTTAAAGCGACACAAAATCTAAGCAATTTCTTTCATGATTCAGACAGATCATACAAGTTTAAAAAACTCTCCAATTTACTTATATTATCTAAATTGCTTCATTCTTTTGGTATCTTTTTGTAGAAGGAGCTGTAATGCACTATTGGGAGTTGGGTGAAAGCCAATGAGAAGCTGTAAATATGTGCAGCCACCAATCAGCAGCTTCTGAGCCTACCTAAATTGTACTTAAAATTCCATGGTCTATCTGTATCATAATAATAACAATTTATGGCCAGATTAAGAATGGAGTGCAAATTAACGCTTTGGCTAAATAATAAGAATACAAATTTTAAATTCAGTAAGATTTAATTTTAAAAATGTTCCCGTTTAGGTATATTAGAAATTGTAAATACTTATCATCTAGTCTGAAATTAGATTTATCTTATGTTTTTAATTATTTATTGGTATTTGTTATCTTAAAAAAACATTTAAATAAAGTTGATTTAAAAATATAATTATATCATATAAAAATATAATTAGATAACTATAAAATATTCTAGTTACAAACTGATAAATACGATGGAAACAAGTTTATAGACTTGTGCACAGACAAAAAAATGTTTTGGACAAAACCAGTTATAAAATCAATTATTTCTTTTCATCTGAGATATTTGTTCATGGGTTATTTCTTAATGGAAATTTATTATAACTTGATTTCCTATGGGAAATGTTTTTAGGGCACTGGACAACAGCTTACATTTTAAATAAAGTTAAAGTAGTAGAATGTGCCACTGATACAAGCCAGTAGAAGTTACAATATTATTTATATATTCAAATGCATACAGTTGTTTGTTCCTGGTAGAGCACTTCTCTTTCTGTATGCATTTGTATTATGAACCTGGGGAAGTCTCTCTAATGGTGATGGTGAAACCCAGACGTGGACTTCTTGCCCAATGTTCTTAGGAGGATATGGCTGCACTTCACTGACGAGGCCCACAGAAGGAAAAAACAATCGTCTGGGGTTGCTATTTCCCTTTTTTAGGGGAGAATTGCCTAGCATTTCAGGTTGGTCTGACCTTACTTGGTGGATCAGACTGATGTTCTTCAGGAAAGTTTTTCTCTGTGAAAAGCACACTTGGGTTAAAAGAGGCTGTTCCTAGGTGGTAACTCACCATAGAACAAGCTACTGAACTGTTCATTTCCAATAAAGCGCTTGTCTTTCTGTATGATCTATATATTTATGTTTTGATGCCTTTAAAGGAACAATGGGGAGAGAGGTGAATACCAACACCACCTCCTTACCTGTTATCAGGCCTAGGAATTAGGAATTAAAGGTCACCAAAATGTTTTAGCAGCAGTAGAAGCAGAGTCTGAGGGAGAAAGGCAGGTTTCAGTGAGATCCAGGAGGTTAAGAGAATGGGAAATTAAAAAGTCCTTTATAGAAGTGAGCTTAGTTTAGGCAGAACAAGGATTCCTGAGTGCCCAAGTGAAGGTGGCTTTGTATTTACAATAAATAGATATTTAGATGTCTGTGTTCTTATTCTGAAGTGATTGATAAAACATACAGGAAGTAATAATAAAGTCATTGTTATAGGGTGGGGAAAGTTACTTTAGTACATTGTTTAGTTCATAAGAACTTATCTGAGGTGAAGACATGAGAGAGGAACTCAAGTAATTTGCAGGTTGATAGAGGTGAGGAGAAAGTGATTTAGCTTCCTAAACAGAAATAAGAACAATGTAATGAATACAAAGTCAGAAAATGTTTAACAATGGAGTAGTGATGGGCAAATGTTTTGCAACATTTGAAAAATGAAACTTATTTTAATACATTCGTTTGTTCATTTCGAATCTTGAATGTTTGTACAGTTTGTACAACATTCTAACATTTGTTTAATGTAATAGTATTTCTAATGCTTTCTTTAAATGTAATATCCTATTCAAATTCTCCTAACAATTCAATTCAAATTATGCAATATTCAATTGCAAATTAATATATTTGTAATAGTATTTCTAATGCTTTATTTAAGTGTAATATTCAAATTATGCAACTTTCGAATTCCAAAAATTTGAATTTATATATGTCAAAGAACAGGAAAGAGGTGCCGTATATGTGAATCAATAACCAAATGGGTATAAGCACATAGAAGACACAGGGTACTCACATGGTGTAGAGGCACCCATTTGTGCCAATAGGGGCAGGCCATTTTTTAGCAGCAGACCAGCTAGCTGAACCAGGGCAATATACTGGATACACCGGTGTGATTATCCCAAGATGGATGGCTGGGCTCAGGTGATACGTCGCTCCCACGGATAGCAACCAGAGAAGCACAGGGGAGGCTATACCAAAAAACCTCCCAAGGTAGCGTCGTAGAATATGCACACAGCAATAAGAGCTATTGGGGTATATGTATCAAGCTCCGAATGGAGCTTGATGCCCCGTGTTTCTGTCGAGCCTGCAGGCTCGCCAGAAACAGCAGTTATGAAGCAGCGGTCACAAAGACTGCTGCTCCATAACCTGTCTGCCTGCTCTGAGCAGGCGAACAGACATCGCCGGAAATCAACCCGATCGAGTACGATCGGGTTGATTGACACCCCCCTGCTGGCGGCTGATTGGCCGCGAGTCATCAGGGGGCGGCGTTGCACCAGCAGCTCTTGTGAGCTGCTGGTGCGATGTTAAATGCGGAGAGCGTATTGCTCTCCGCATTTAGCGAGGTTTTGCGAACCTGATCTGCACTGTCAGATCAGGTCCGCAAGACCTATGATAAATAGAGGCCATAGTATAAAATTGTTCAAATTTGTTTAATAAAACAATATAAAACCAAAGTTAAAAACAGCTTATATTTATTATACTTATATTTATTTATGTTTTATTACACACAGATGTAGGTATTAGTATACTCCCTTATGTAGGTATTAACTTTATTTACTGGTTTGACTAATTACCATGGTTACACCGTAGCGTTCACATTAGCAATTTATTTTACCTAACATGCTTGGCGATATCTATGGGAGTTATCTCTGTTTCTACTGCGGATTGTTAAATCCAGCTTACACGTCATGAGTTTTGTTCCAGCGCTACCTGATAATTAGAATATAGTGTTCCCTGGAACCCACCAGTCATTTGACATGAATGGGTGACATAGGAGGTTGGTGTCTTGAGCTCCCATGGGGATTGGCAGCATTATTCACACTAGCGGTCCAACTGAGAGCAAAGCGCCCTTAGATCAGTGACGTAGTAATCTACTGTTCTGATACAATGTGTCCTTTGAGAATTCACAGAAACATTCTGACTTAAAAGGTGTTTTAATATGTGATCCATTATATAAGAGGTCTAGTTTAACACACTAATGCAGGTACGCAAAGCACCTATATCATATTGTATTTACTACTAACAACAATAGTATTATTATTATTATCAGGTATTTGTAGAGCGCCAACAGATTCCGCAGCGCTGTAAACATAGTCGGTGTACAGGATAGCTTTTGTAGGGGTCTGGTGGGTAGAGGGCCCTTCCGAGAGTTTCACTGTTGTAGTCGGCTCTTACGAAGCAATCTATAAACAGCTGGGCCCATAGGCTTACATTCTAAGTGGTTTAAGGGGAAAGCAATGGAGTTAGGAAAGGTTAGTGTTGGTTGTATGCATCCCTGAATAGTAGAGTTTTTAGGGAGTGCTTGAAGCTGTTAAAACTAGGGGAGAGTCTTATGGAGCAAGGCAGGGAATTCCACAAGATGGGGGCCAGTCTGGAAAAGTCCTGTAAACGGGAATGTGAGGAAGTAACAAGAGAGGAGGAGAGGAGGAGATCCTGAGCTGATCGAAGGGGACGGGAGGGAGAGTTTCTAGAGACAAGTTCTGAGATGTAGGGGGGAGCAGTGCAGTTCAGAGCTTTATATGTCAGGGTGAGGATTTTATGTTTAATCCTAGAGGCAAGAGGAAGCCTGTGAAGGGATTGGCAGAGAGGTGCAGCAGATGAAGAGCGACGAGTAAGGAAAATGAGCCTGGCAGAGGCATTCATAATGGATTGTAAAGGAGCTATGCGGCAGCTAGGTAGACCAGAGAGGACGGAGTTGTAGTAGTCAAGGCGGGAAAGGATGAGAGAGTGGATTCAAATCTTTGTTGTATCTTGTGTAAGGACATGTCTAATGTTAGCGATGTATTTATGGTGGAAGCGGCAGGCTTTAGCCAAGGACTGAATGTGAGGAGTGAAGGAAAGATCTGAGTCAAGTGTGACCCCAAGACATCGGGCGTGTGGGGTAGGGGTAATGATGGAATTATCAACAGTTATATAAATTTTGGGGTGGAGACATTGGAAGAAGGGGGAAAAATAAGGAGTTCAGTTTTGGAGAGATTTAGCTTAAGGTAGTGAGAGGATATCCAAGATGAGATGTGAGCTTTTGATGGGGGTGGGAGATTGGAAGTATGTTGAGAGCTGATTTCACTTCTGATGGAGTCAATTTTGTTGTTGAAGTGGCTGGCAAAATCTTGAGCTGAGAGAGAGGTTGTGTTAGGAGGTGGGGGTGGGCGGAGAAAAGTGTTGAACGTGGAGAACAGACGTTTAGGGTTAGAGGAAAGAGTAGAGATGAGATTGGAAAAATATTGTTGCTTATAAAGATTAAGGGCAGAATAGTAGGAGTTCAGAATGAACTTGTAGTGAAGAAAGTCAGCTGAACTCCGAGATTTCCTCCAGTGTCACTCAGCAGTATGGTAGCATCTGCATAGGTATCATGTCAGAGGAGTATGCCAGGGCTGAGGATGAGAGTGTGGTTTCTGAGCTAAGGTTGGAGGGGCCAGAGTGTCAATGACCGATGTAAGGGTGGAATTATACTGGCAGATAGATTGGTCAGGGCAGTAAAAGGAGGTGATGGATGAGAGGAGAGGTTTGAGGGAGCTAGCGAGCTGATGCAGATCTAGTGACATAGTGCTTCTGTGAAGTTTGGTGGGAGGGGTAGAAGGAGGGGGAGTTGTAGGGAAGTGATGTTGCAAGTTAGGAGATGATGGTCAGAGAGATGAAAAGGGGAGTTTGTAAAATTTGAAAGAGTGCATTGAAAGGTGAAAGTCAGATCAAGGGAATGACCATCTTTGTGAGTGGGAGAGTCAGTCCATTGTGACAGGCCGAAAGAGGAAGTGAGTTGAAGAAGTTGTTTTGCAGAGGAGGCAGTGGGATTATCAAGAGGAATGTTAAAGTCGCCAAGAATGAGGGCAGGGGTGTCTGAGGAAAGGAAATAAGGAAGCCAGGCAGCAAAGTGATCTAAAAATTGAGTTGGGGAGCCAGGGGGACGGTATATGACTGCAACACGTATAGAGAGGGGAGAGAATAACCAAATTATGTGTGCTTCAAATGAAGAAAATGTGAGTGAAGAGAAGGGCTATATTTGTTGGAAGGTGCAACGAGAGGAAAATAAAATACCGACACCACCTCCTTGTCTATTGCCAGACCTAGGAGTGTGGCTGAAATGGAGACCCCCATGTGACAGTGCAGCAGTGGATGCTGTGTCTGAAGCAGAGAGCCAGGTTTCTGGAAGAGCCAGAAGGTTAAGAGAGTGGGAGATAAAGAGATCATGGATAGAAGTGAGCTTGTTGCAAACAGAGCGAGAGTTCCAGAGTGCACAAGTGAAGGGGGAGGTGGGGTTTTAGATGTAAGACGAATGCTATTAAGGTTATGAGAGTTTAGTTTATGAAGACTATTGAAAGGCACAAAAGGATGTGAAAGGCTAGGAGGTTGTGAGGGACCAGGATTAGGGGAGATGTCGCCAGCAGCTAGTATGAGCAAGAGGGAGAGTGACATGAGATGAGAAGCAGATTTGCAGTAATGAGACTGTTTTTTAGCTGAAGTGCAGGGGGGAGAGAGAGTGTTTAGGAATAGGTAAACATATGTTATTGTTAAAAAGTACACTGCCCTGTAGGCAATGCACCCACCCCTGTGCAATGCACCTCCCAGACTAGTGTGGAATATATACAGGCAGGGCGGTCAGCTGAGTCCACTAAATTTAGTTGATTGCTAATCAAAGACAGTTGGTAAGGCCAATTGGAATGTTAGATTCTGGTCAGGGTGAGATGAGTTAAGTAAACAGACAATAAAATTTGGAGGGGGTAAAAACTGTGACATAAGACAACTATAAATTTTAGAGTTATAGCAAGTATTGATAAGGATTGAGCATCACATGGCAATCAACTAGACCTTAGAATTGAGACATTGGGAAAAACCATTACAATAAATGCAGGACTTAATTTTAACAGCCTAAATTCATGTGCTCAATATACATATACACAGAGAGACTTGGAGTAAAATGACAGGAAAGCAGGGAATAGCAGGCTTTCAATGCAGAGCCTTAATTCACATACCAAAAAGAGAGACTTGGAGTAAAATGACAGAAAAGCAGGGAATAGCAGGATTTCAATGCAGGGCCTTAATTCACATACCTGAAAGCAGAAGAGACAATAGGTTAACTCAGCATTCCTTAGCAGATGTCAGTAGGCAGTTTGTTAGTTAGTAACCAGCAGTGTGGAGAGTATTGAGTATAGTTCTTGTATAATTCTTAAAAATTAGTGCCTCACTTATAAAATGTTCACTTTGAAAATGTGAACATATGCTATTGTTAAAAAGTACACTGCCCTGTAGGCAATGCACCCACCCCTGTGCAATGCACCTCCCAGACTAGTTACAATATACAGCCGGCATTATGCCTCTAGAACAATCAGTTTAACTTTTTTATGTATTTAGAACAATCATTCAAATTTTATATAAAATTTTGGAATGTATTAATATATGCACCAAGTAGATCTAAAAATATACGGGTGTGACAAATTTCTTACTAATGAGACAAAGGGTGCTCTGATTGGTCTATACACTAATTGTAGGGGTAAGGTAGATACATACTTTGTTTAGGTAGCGTAGACCTATATAAGGGTTTAACTTATACCATGTTTTTATGCTTGATGAAACGGTGGAAACCGTGAAACGTGTTGCATTGTCCTATTGTGCACTATGATAGCATGAGCTGTTTTTAACTTTGCTTTAATATAGTTTTGTTAAACAAATTCAAAAAGTTTTATACAATATCTCTTATTGCTGTGTGCATATTCTACGACGCTACCTTGGGAGGTGTTTTGGTATAGCCTCCCCTGTGCTTCTCTGGTTGCTATCCATGAAAGCAAAGTATTACCTGAGCCCAGCCATCCACCTGGGGGTAATTAATCACACCGGTGTATCCAGTATATTGCCCTGGTTCAGCTAGCTGGTCTGCTGCTAAAAACCAGCCTGCCCCCATTGGCACAAGTTGGTGCTGCTACACCATGTGAGTACACTGTGTCATCTATGTGCTTATACCCTTTTGGTTATTGATTCACAGATATGGAGCCTCTTTCCTGTTCTTTGTTATATTCAAAATTGACTGTTACCTATGGTGAAGTCAGAGTGCTGCCCAATCTGAACGGATGTAATAATACAAGTTTCCATGATCACCTAAGAACTATATCACACCAAAAGGTCTCTTTTTGGGAATGGTTGATTTTATTGATACACCAGCTGTTTGGTTTTGTATGAGTTATTTCCCTTCCATATATATGAACACGGGCCCTCAAGCTCCGTAAAGAGCTTGATCGATAGGCCCCATGATCTATATATATAAAAAAGAACCCTGTACAAATATGCTCCGTTAGGTATGAAAACCTAATAAGTAACAAAGTAGACCTAATTAGAAACTAAAATAGAAGATTTAGCTTTTCTAGTGACTGATAGAAAGAGATTGTATATAAACAGTTAATGAGGTAGGATTGCATATGTGAGTTAATTTAAGCAGAGTACATCAGAGACATTGCTTAGTATATTAGTTGTAAGGAAGTCCATCAAACAAAAAGTATGGCAAGGAGGATTTGCAGTAATCTGTACCTTGATGCTAAATAAAAAAAATGTCTCTAAATAAAAAATGCAGCTAAATGGATATATTTATTCTGGCCTCTCAGGGTCATAGTGCCCATTTTATGTATCCATAGAGTTTACGTTTTCCTTAGATGGACTTCCCTATCTATACCTACAGGGGCTACCTTAATATGTTCCAAGATCGTGCCTCTAAGGCCACTCGGGTCTTGATTATGATGTGTTCTAAAATGCTCAGAAACACTGTGTTTCTAAAATCTTATCTCAGTATTCCTTATATGTTCTAAGAGTCTGGTCTTAAAAGATCTAATTGTGCGGCCTGTATATTGCAATTTGCATTCACACTCTAACATATAGATAACATAATCAGTTTTACAGTTAACTAGAGTTTAAATCTTGAATGTTTTGTTATTGGAGGTTGAGGTTATAGATCTAGTCGGTCTATTCTTATTGTAATGGTGTTTACAAGATTTGCAGTTTAGGCGGTTACATTTAAAGAAACCTTTTGTACTTGTGTTTAACCAAGTGCATGATTTATCCTTTGTATCAATCTACTTTTGTTTGAGTTTACTTGGAGCTAAAATTGATTTAAATTTCCTAAAAATGAGTGGAGGTTTCCGATCTGTGACTTCCTTTAGTAAATGATCCTTTTTTAATATATGCCAATGTCTGTTCGGAATTGCTTTAATATCACTAGCTCCTTCATTGTAGGTGGTAATACTAGATGGAATTAATTTTCTCTTTTTTTTCTTTTTTTCTGTGTTTTCGTTGTGAGAAGGTCTCATCTATCCATCTTGTCTACTTTCGAGAAAGCTTTCCTTACATTGTCTTTATTCTATCCTTTATTTAATAATTTTTGTTCAAGGATTTTTAATTCTCGTAGATAGTCTTCTTTTTAGGAACAATTTCTTTTTATTCTCTGAAATTGGCCATATGGAATACTATGTATCCATGCCAGATGATGGCCAATATGAGCATCTAGATAACTATTACTGTTCGTAGGTTTCCGATACAATCTAGTCTTTATTATTCTCTCTATATAAAATTAGATTTAAAAATTCTATTTTAGTGCAGTCATTTTTCTCAGTAAAAGTTAAATTAAAATTATTTTTATTTATATAATTTAAAAAGTCTCTAAAAATATTCAAATCATCACCTTCCCAAATTAATATTATATCATCTATAAACCTGAAAAATGTCCTGATATGTTTCTGAAAAGGATTATTATTCCATATGTAGACCTCTTCCCATATGCCCATATAAATGTTTTTTTATATATATAGATCATGTCTTTGTATTCAACACTCTTGGGGACTGTTTTCTACCAGTCTGGTCTGATTGAATTGGTCATGCTGTTAGGTTTTTTTAATATAAAAATATATAATAAATTCCTTGTGTGTTGGTAGGACTTTTAACATTAGTTTCAAATAAAATTAATTTTAATTATTTTAATAATTTTCTGTTTATTAATAAGAATACCTTTTTTGTTGGAGTTTTGACTATTTTAAATATATAAACAATGTCTTTTAAGCATATTTATTCCCTAGATATGGTTTTAATTATTATATCTGTACATATTGGATTAATTCTTTATGATGATGTTGTTAGGGTTAGTTATTTATTTTATTTTTTATCTTATATTATTAATTCCTTAATATGTATTTGTTGTCTATTTCTGTCATGTTCTCTCTCTTTAAGGAACAATTAGTTTTGTTTGCTCTCCCTTTAAATAGAGGTTGGACTTCCTGCACAATTTGCTTGGAAATTTTTCTGTGTTGCATTCAGATAGTTTCTAGCCAACCTCTGTCTCAAGATTATTTCTGCCTGAGCATATAGGCCTCTATTTATCAAGATCTGTCGGACCTGATCCGACAGTGCGGATCAGGTCCGACAGACCTCGCTGAATACGGCGAGCAATACGCTCGCCGTATTCAGCATTGCACCAGCAGCTCACAAGAGCTGCTGGTGCAATGCCCCCTGCCAATCGGCCGCCAGCAGGGGGGTGTCAATCAACCCGATCGTACTCAATCGGGTTGATTTCCGGCGATGTCTGTCCGCCTGCTCAGAGCAGGCGGACAGCTTATGGAGCAGCGGTCTTTGTGACCGCTGCTTCATAACTGCTGTTTCTGGCGAGCCTGCAGGCTAGCCAGAAACACGGGGCATCAAGCTCAATTCAGAGCTTGATAAATATGCCCCATAGTCTCTAGAAATTAAACTTCAGTAATCTTGTTTTTGTTACCTTCAGAGTTTCACAACCTTTGAATCCTTTAGTGTGTGTACTGGGATTTCCAAGCCAGCTGATTCAGTGTATTGGAAACAGATCATCATTACAGCCTTGTTTTGGATCCGCTCTCTCTCTCAGACTCTCAGCAGTTTGTTGCAACATTCACACGCTGCTGCAGTTTTCAGCTGCAAGGTACAGATTACTGCAAATCCTCCTTGCCATACTTTTTGTTCGATGGACTTCCTTACAACTAATATACTAAGCAATGTCTCTGATGTACTCTGCTTAAGTTAACTCACATATGTAATCCTACCTCATTAACTGTTTATATACAATCTCTATCAGTCACTGGAAAAGCTAAATCTTCTATTTTGTTTGCTGCCTTATTTTTTTTCCCCTTTTATTTTTTATAAGTTGAATAATATATATTATTATAAGATAATCATATAAGTTGAATAATATATATTAATAAGATAATCATATAATAAAATAAAATAAAATAAATTAATAAGATAATCATATAATAAAAAGAAATAGAATAAACATATAATAAAATAATCATATAATAAAATAAATTGTTGTATCTTATCTCATTCTATTTCTTTTCATTATATGATTATCTTATTAATGTATTTTATTTTATTTTATTTTACTTATTTCATTATACTTTATTATTGTATGATTTTATTTATATCATTTATTATATGTTATGGTTTATTTATGCTTATTTAGTCATTCTTTACCTTGGTTATGTTCTCCTCTTTCCCCCCTTTTCCCTTTTTTTGCTTTATCTTTACTTTTGTTACCTTCATTAATTTCCACTTTATTTTTATCTCTATTTTATTTCTATCTTCATTTATATTTTATCTTATTTTATTTTGTCTCTTGATTTTATTTATCTCGTATATTTGTTCTATCTTATTTGTTACTTATTTCGTTGTTCCATCTATCTCTTTCTTTTATTTTAGTTTACACATTTTCCTCTTGGTATCTTAAGTGCAAGCAGTAGTGATGCTGTTTTGTTGTTTGGCTACTTTACTTATGTATTTATTTTGGGCCACGTAACCATTTATTCAGTTTTACGTTATTGTCTTTAGATGCCATTTGTCTATTTGGTCCGCTCTGGTTTACACATACCATCCATACTTTTACATTTAATAGTTTTACATTTAATAGTTTCACATTATTGCTGTCAACACTTGGGATTTATCCCTAGACGTTGTGGAGTCTTGGGCTTCCTATTTACAATTCTAGTAGTTTGACACCGTTACTGTGGCAACCTAGGATTCTGTCTAGCCAGTCAGCAGATGACGTCATCACACGGAGTCGGGTGTGTGCATCTTAGACTTACTGTTTGCCACAACGGACCTGGTGTTTGTGCAGGTACATTGATATATTAAGTGGTACATTATATAATATGCTGGATGTCCAGAATCTTATTTATACTTATATCTGAATTAAGTTGGCAATATGTAACGTAGTATCCCCCCTGGCATAGACTGTGTATTAGACCGTGTGCACATGCAGTATCCTCTAAATCTGCCATAGGGACTGACAAATTATTTTGCTATTGTGGTTAGTTTCATTTGCTAGATAAAGATGTTTTATGATTTAGGTTAATACTAGAATTTGCCCATACATCGATATTGAGTCCATTGGGCTGTCAGTGTATATATAAACTATTCACATGTGCACAATACATTAGTGTATATGTCACCACTACACCATACACATAGATGTGTTAGGGGACACATAGGTATTTATTACACAGATGGATGTTATTTTTGATATTATGATATTATGAGTATGTTGAATATGTGCTCTTTTGAATACACTCACTGCATTTGATATAGTATGAAACACATATGATTATACCTGACATATTCTCGTTGTTATATTCACTATATGTTTCCTTTATGTGTGTTTAAAATATACTGTCTGCATGATGAGCAGCTGTTAACACTTGCATTGCATATGCTGTTCACAGGGATTTCTGTGTTGTTGAGGATCACTATAGCAACCATTTTTGGCGCAATTTTCACTGGGAGGGGCTTGTTTGGCTTTATATTTTCAGTCACTTTTGGTTTGTTTTTGTCTGAGGAAGGGGAGTGTGCCCCCGAAACGTCACGCTTGATAATAAAGATTTGATGAAAAGACCAGTGAGTGCCTTCCTTCATCCTGTATATATATATATATATATATATAAATAAATAAATAGAAAGAGATATACAGGTATAGGTATATATATATATATATATATATATATATATATATATATATAGATATGTGTGTATATACAGTATATATAGGTACATATAAATATTTTGACGTGTTCTCAAGCATATATATTTGAAGAAGCACTGACTGACTTATCAGCGCCTTACTCAAACCGCTTAATTTATGAATGTGAAATTTAGAAGGAATGTTGTTTCTATGATGTTGGCACCCATAAAGGAAGTATTTTTGGAAATTATGTCCCTAAGGGGGTAAAAAAAGGGGGTCAATGTCTTTATGAGGATACCTATATCTCGAAAACCGAGTGTGTTACTGACTTTAAAATTGGTATTTAGAGTCTCCTTTAAGAATAAAGAAACACGTGTTTTACCATTTTCCGAAAATCTACTTAAGGGGGTTGAAAAGGGGAGGGGTTACTTATGAGGATACATATATCTCAAAAACCGAAGATGTTAAACATGTGAAAATGAGTATTTAGATTCTCCTTTAAAAATAGAGAAACAAGTGTTTTACCATTTCCTGAAAATTTACTTAAGGGGGGTGAAAAGGGGAGGGGTTATTCATGAGGATATCTATATATCAAAAATCAAAGATGTTACAGATGGGGAAATTGGTATTTATATTCTCCTTTAAAAATAAAGAAACAACGCCTAGATTTAGAGTTTTGTCGGTAAAGACCTGCATAGCTAACGCAGCTTTTTTTCCCAACGCACCCTTAAGACAATGCTGGTATTTAGAGTTGTCTGAAGGGCTGCGTTAGGCTCCAAAAAGGGTGCGTTGAGCCTAATGTACCGCCACTTCAACCCTCAATACCTCGCTGACACCTACATAATATTTATTAACCCCTAATCTGCCCCCCCCCACGTCGCTGCTACCTAACTACACTTATTAACCCCTAATCTGCCGACCGGACCTCACCGCCACTATAATAAATGTATTAACCACTAAACTGCCACACTCCCGCCTCACAAACACTAGAATAAATGTTATTAACCCCTAATCTGCCCTCCCTAACATCGACGCCACCTAACTTCAAGTATTAACCCCTAATCTACCGACCGGACCTCGCCGCTACTATAATAAATGTATTAACCCCTAAAGCTAAGTCTAACCCTAACCCTAACACCCCCCTAAGTTAAATATAATTTTAATCTAACAAAATAAATTAAATCTTATTAACTAAAGTATTCCTATTTAAAACTAAATACTTAACTGTAAAATAAACCCTAATATAGCTACAATATAACGAATAATTATATTGTAGCTATTTTAGGATTTATATTTATTTTACAGGCAACTTTGTATTTATTTTAACTAGGTACAATAGCTATTAAATAGTTATTTACTATTTAATAGCTACCTAGTTGAAATAATTACAAAATTACCTGTAAAATAAATCCTAACCTAAGTTACAATTAAACCTAACACTACACTATCAATAAATAAATTAAATAAAATACCTACAATTACCTACAATTAAACCTAACACTACTCTATCAATACATTAATTAAATACAATACCTAGTTACAATTATACACTACACTATCAATAAATTAATTAAATAAATTACCTACAATTACATACAATTAAATAAACTAAACTAAATTACAAAAAAAAAAAACCCACTAAATTACAAAAAATAAAAAAAGATTACAAGAATATTAGGCTAATTACACCTACTCTAAGCCCCCTAATAAAATAAAAAAGCCCCCCAAAATAATAAAATTCCCTACCCTATTCTAAATTACAAAAGTAATCAGCTCTTTTACCTGTAAAAAAAATACAACCCCCCCCAACATTAAAACCCACCACCCACATACCCCTACTCTAACCCAAACCCCCCTTAAATAAACCTAACACTACCCCCCTGAAGATCTCCCTACCTTAAGTCGTCTTCACCCAGCCGGGCCGAACTCTTCATCCGATGGGGCAGAAAAGGACATCCAGACCGGCAGAAGTCTTCATCCTATCCGGGCAGAAGAGGACATCCGGACCGGCAGACATCTTCATCCAAGCGGCATCTTCTATCTTCATCCATCCGACGAGGAGCGGCTCCATCTTCAAGACCTCCGACGCGGAACATCCTGATTGGCTGATCCAATCAGCCAATCAGATTGAGCTTGCATTCTATTGGCTGTTCCGATCAGCCAATAGAATGCGAGCTCAATCTTATTGGCTGATTCAATCAGCCAATCAGATTTTTCCTACCTTTATTCCAATTGGCTGATAGAATCCTATCAGCCAATCGGAATTTGAGGGACGCCATCTTGGATGACGTCACTTAAAGGAACCTTCTTTCGTCGGGTAGTCGTAGCTATATTAGGGTTTATTTTACAGGTAAGTATTTAGTTTTAAATAGGAATACTTTAGTTAAAATTTAATTTATTTTGTTAGATTAAAATTATATTTAATTTAGGGGGGTGTTAGGGTTAGGGTTAGACTTTAGGGGTTAATACATTTATTATAGTAGCGGCGAGGTCCGGTCAGCAGATTAGGGGTTAATACTTGAAGTTAGGTGACGTCGATGTTAGGGAGGGCAGATTAGGGGTTAATAAAATTTATTATAGTGTTTGTGAGACGGGAGTGCAGTGGTTTAGGGGTTAATACATTTATTATAGTGGCGGTGAGGTCCGGTCGGCAGATTAGGGGTTAATAAGTGTAGTTAGGTAGCGGCGACATTGGGGGGGGCAGATTAGGGGTTAATAAATAGAATATAGGGGTCGGCAATGTAAGGGGCAGCAGATTAGGGGTTCATAGGGATAATGTAGGTTGCGGCGATGTGCGGTCGGCAGATTAGGGGTTAAAAATATTTATTAGAGTGGCGGCGATGTGGGGGGACCTCGGTTTAGGGGTACATAGGTAGTTTATGGGTGTTAGTGTACTTCAGAGCACAGTAGTTAAGAGCTTTATAAACCAGCGTTAGCCCATAAAGCTCTTAACTACTGACTTTTTTTGGCGTTAGGAGTCTTGTCGGTAGAGGCTCTACCGCTCACTTCAGCCAAGACTCCAAATACCAGCGTTAGGAAGATCCCATTGAAAAGATAGGATACGCAATTGGCGTAAGGGGATCTGCGGTATGGAAAAGTCGCGGCTTGAAAGTGAGCGTTAGACCCTTTCCTGCCTGACTCTAAATACCAGCAGGCGGCCAAAAGCAGCGTTAGGAGCCCTTAACGCTGCTTTTGACGGCTAACGCAGAACTCTAAATCTAGGTGCAAGTGTTTTAACATTTCCTGAAAATCCACGTAAGGGGATGAAAAGGGGAGGGGTTATTTATGGGGATGCCTATATCTCAAACAACAAAGATATTACAGACATGAAAATTGGTATTTAGATTCTCTTTTAAAAATAAACAAGTGTTTTACCGTTTCCTGAAAATCCAGGGATGAAAAGGGGAGGGGTTATTTGTGAGGATACCTATATCTCAAAAACTAAAGATGTTAGAAAAGTAAAAATTATCATTTAAAATCGGCATTATAAAGTCAGTAGTTCTCAAAATATGGAGATCACTAAAAAAATGATTAGTCTTTTTTGACATCTGACAGTTAAGTCATAATAATTAATTATAATTTAATATTAAAGTAAATGTAAACAGAATAATAATAACATATTTTTGATGTGCCAGACGGACACCCCACCCAAAACTTAGCTAATTGTTGCCCATGTACGAGTAACACAGAGAATTAATGAAAACTCATGAAGTTCCTGTCAGAGTGTGCAACCTGAACGAGCACACACGTAATGGCACACGTCATTAGGAGCGGTTGCATTTTTAGCAAAGCCGCGGGCAAGAGCTAGTATATTTATATGTTGAAGCTGTTTGCATGCCTCAGACCTTAAATCTGATAACTTTTTAATGCAATTTTTTTTTTTACAATACATTTCTTATCAGAGTAATTATGAGTGTAACTGTACTGGTAAATTTATTTTTGATGTGTTTTGTGCAACTTTTTAGTCTTTCAAAACAGTTAACCAGAGCTCTGAAGTTGTGCTAATGAGACACACTTTAAATTAGATTGTACTCAATCGAACACATTTAATTTTAATACACACGCTATTTCCGTCAGTTAGTGCATCACTTGTAATCATGAATTGGTCGATTGCTGGATTATAGATAAGCAATGGTCAAATGAAGAACGTGAGATTTAGAGCAGATTAGGGGTTAATATCCTAGACATAAACACAAAGCAATAAACTGCATTGAGAGAAGTTACAGCACGGCGTAAATAATTAAAGCTAGAAAGGACAAAACTTGAATAGAGTCTTCAATAGACCATATGACAAATCACTAAATAAAATATATGATTCAAACAGGGCAATTAGGGTACATTTTTGATATGAAGAATATCAGATACATAAGACTCATTTTTAAAAATGCATGATTCAGACTGATTAACATACTTTTTTGAGCTGCAAAATATCAAATACCTTAAGACTATTTTTTTTAGTTTTAATTATAACATGGAGAATAGTGTACATATTTTTTCAGCTGTAGCATATCACGTACCTTAGAGTAAATATTTTATAAAAGGCAATCAGTTAGGTAAGTGCACATTTACTTTTTAACTGATAAATATCACATACCATATTATTATTATTATTTAAATGATTTCAAACAGATAGGTTATTTATTTATTTGAGTTGCATAATACCATGCACCATATACCTTTTTATTTTTAAAGAGCAAGCTTTAAACAAGGAGATTAAGTCACATTTTTTCACTTCATCTATCATATGATTTTTTTTTAAACAGGTAGATTAGGGTACATTTTTTCAGCTATAGAATATCATATACCATTTTTTTTAAAGCATATTTAAAACCAAGAGGTTAGGGTGAAAAAATTTATGAGCTGCAGAATATCACGTACACAAAAAGATTTGGGTAATTTTTTTCAGTTACAGAATATCACATACCATATGACTAAAAAAATATAATAAAACAAAAGAAGGCTGATAACAGGGATACCATTTGGGTACATTTTTTTTAACTGATGAATATCACATAGCATCTATCCCCTTATGATAAAGGGAATGAAACATTTCCCTAAACATTAATAGATATTTATGAGAAGGGTTTACCTATCTATCTATCTATCTATCTATCTATCTATCTATCTATCATCTATCATATATCTATCTATTTATCAATCTCTATCTTTCTGTCTGTCTGTCATGCTGTCTATCTATCTATCTATCTATCGATCTATCTATCTATCTATCTCTCTATCTGGCTGGCTGTCTGTCTGTCCTTCCGTCTATCTATCTATCTATCTATCTATCGATCTATCTATCTATCTATCTATCTATCTATCTATCATCTATCTATCTATCTATCCTAAAGGTAAAAAGGTTAAAAAGAAGTAAATAATGCAATTGAAAAATATTTAAAAAGTTAAAAATGATATAGGTATCTGTGCCAAAATTAAATAATTAATATTAATCCATTTATACTAAATTAGAAGAACATGGAGGCAAATGAGAAAAAAAAATTATATCACTTTATAAAAAATATATAAGATTTTAAAATTTCATGAAAAAAGTAAATCTAACATTCAAGAGACACAGCTGATTTATGACCATCCCTAATAGACCTTAGCAGGGGAGATTGGTGGTGGCCATTACTTTATAGAGAATACAACTGTACACTTATTTCTTCAATATTTCAAGAACTAATGTCAATTACAAAATGCATCTGCCAATTATTTTAAGGGTAATCTTTGTTTTGGATACTTCATGTTTGGCATTTTCCTATCATTTAGTATATCTGTAGGAAATAAATAATGATAACATACAATGTTCCACACTCACCATTAAAGTTAGTCCTGTGCTGATTAGTTCTGTTTTGAAGATGACATTTTAATACTGTTCTGTGTGTCTGGATCTATGTCCCAACAGTGAACTGAAAACCCATAGGATTCATTTAATAGCCAATTATTAATAATATTTATAACTATCTAATTAGCAATGAACATTATATTGCATTGAATTAAAATAACAAAAAGATTAATTTGAAAAATTGTACTGTATTTAAAACACATTATTAACACAATTTGTGATGTTTTACTTTGTGAATTTAAAAATACACACTGATTTCAAAGCTGGTGACTGCAGCACACTCCAAAAAAGTTGGGACAGTCAACTGTTTACCACTGTGTAACATCACCTTTTCCTTTAATAACACTTATTAAGCATTTGGGCACTGGTTGGTTAAGCTTATCAAGAATATTTTTTCTCATTCATCCATTACGCATTTCTTCTGCCTTACAACTGTATGGTGCCTTTGTTGCGTTATTTTATGCTTCATAATGCACCACAATCGGAGACAGGTCAGGACTGCAGGCAGGCCATGCTAGCACCCACACTCTTTGCTTACGCAACCATCAGGGCAGAATGTGGTTTAGCGTTGCCCTGCTGGAAAATGCAGGGACCTCCCTGGAAAAGACAATGTCTGGATGGGAGCATATGTTGCTCAAAAATGTGTAAATATCTTTCTGCATTAATGGTGCCATCACAGATGTGCAATTTACTCATGCCATGTGCACTGACACACCCCCATATCATGACAGACGCTGTCTTTTGGACCTGACACTGATAAAAGCTTAGATGGTCCTTTTCCTCTTTGGCTCAAAATTCACAGTGGCTGTTTTTTTCAAAAACTATTTGAAATGTTGAAACCTTGGAACACAAAACACAATTCCAGTGTGGTGCTACTGTCCATCTTAAATGAGACCGAGCCCAGAGAAGTCAGTGGGGCTTCAAGACATTGTTGATGTATGGTTTCTGCTTTGCATAGTAAAGCTTTAACTTGCAACTGTGGATGCAGTAGCAAATGGTTTTGACTGACTAAGGTTTACCAAAGTATTTCCAAGCCCATGTCAGGATATCCATTACAGTTTCTGAGATAGTAACGTCTGAGGGATCACAGATCACGTGCATTCAGAAGTGGGTTTAAACCTTGCCCTTTACACACCAAGATTAAACTAGATTTCTTTAATTTTTTTAATTACATTGTGCACTGTAGAAGTGAAAATGCTCAAAATACTACCGATTTATCTTTGGGTTACGTTGTTCACAAAGTGTTGGATTATTTATTGATGCATCTATTGGCAGATTGGTGAGCCTCGACCCATCCTTGCTCTTGAAGGACTAGGACTTTTTCAGAGTCTCCTTATATACTATGATTACACGATTGCCTCACCTGTTTCATACCATCTTCTTATTTCAACTTGTCACATCGCTATTAGTCCTAAATGGCCCCTCTTCCAACTATTCTGGACCGTGTTGCAGTCAAAAGGTTTAAAATGAGTGTATATTTAAAAAAATACATTAAATTCACAAAGTAAAACATCAAATAAGTGGTAATAATGTGTTTTCAATATAGTACAGGGTGAATTGAATTTTCATATTACTCTTTTTGTATGTTTTTTTGCAAATTCCATTCTGTCACAACCTTTTTGGAATTGGGGTTGTATTATTATTAACAGTTACTTAAATACCACCACACCAACAGATTCAGTAAGCACTATAAACATAGGCATGATTTGTTAGGTAATATTTATAGGGAACAAGTGGGTAGAGGTCACTTCCAAGAGTTGCATTACTGTAGTCAGCTCTCCATGAAAGTGATCTACAAACATCTGGGCATGTAGGCTTACATGCTAAGGGGATTTAAGGGGATAACAAATGAGAAGAGGAACTGAGGTTAGAAAGGGGTAGCATATGTTGTATGCATCCTTGAACAGTAGAGTCATTAGGAGGTACTTGAAACTTTAAAAACTAGTGGAGAGTTTTGTGCAGTGATTTCCACAAAATTGTCTAGAAAAGTCCTATAGATGGGAATGTGAGAAGGTAACGAGAGAGGAGTAGAGATGGAGGTTGTGATCAGAGCGAAGGGGATGGGAGGAAGAGTATCTGGAGACAAGGTCTCAGATATAGGAGGAGCAGTGCTATTGAAAGCCTTATATGTCAGAGTCAGAATTTTGTGTTTAACTCTGGAGGCTAGAGGGAGCCAGTGAAAGGTTTAGCAGAGAGATGCAGCAGATGAAGAGCAACATGTAAGGAAGATGAGCCTGGCAGAGGCATTCATTATGTATTTTAAACTGTTAGACGGCAGCTAGGAAGATGAGAGAGGATGGAATTGCAGTAGTCAAGGCAGGAAAGAATGAGAGATTGAATTACAATTTTGGAGATGTTTTTGTAAGGAGTGAAATAAATATCAGAGTGAACTGTAATGCCAAGACATCGGGCATGTGGGGTGGGGTAATAATAGAATTATCAACAAAAGCTGGGGAGTGGAGATTTGGGAAGAAGGTGGGAAAAAAAGGTGTTCAGTTTCAGCTTAAGATAGTGAGAGGATATCCAAGATAAGATATGAGAGAGATAGTTAGACACACGAGATAGCAAAGAAAGGGATATGTCTGGTGGAGAGAGATATATTTGGGGGTTATCAGCATACAAATGATTTTGAAATCCGTGGAAATTTATTAAGGAACCTAATGATGATGTATAGATAAATACGAGAAAGGACAGAATCTTGTGGTACCCAACAGAAAGTGGTAAAGGGACAGAGGATGCACTAGTGAAAGCTACACTAAAGGTACAGTTAGACAGGTAGTAGGAGAACCACAAGAGTGCTGTGTCATAAATCCTGAAGGATTGGAAGATTTAGATAAAAAAAGTGTGGTCAACAGTATCAAAAACTGCAGACAGATCAAGGAGGATTAGCAGAGAGCAGTTGCCTTTCAATTTTGCTAAGTAGGTAGATGGTAACTTTAACTATTGCTGTATCTGTGAAGTGTTGGGAGCAAAATCAAGATTGCAGTGGGTAAAGGAGGGAGTTTAATGTAATGAAATTTGATAGACATGTATATACTAGCTTTTCTAGAAGTTTTGAATCAAAGGGGGTATGGAAATAGGACTGAAGTTGGATGAGGAGGTTGGATCGAGAGAAGTTTTTTTTAAAGATAGGTGTGACCAGTGCATCTTTTAGAGATGAGGGAAATATACTAGTGCTGAAAGAGAGGTTGAAAATGTTTGTGAGTATAGGGGTATGGGTAGAAGAGATGGAGGGGAGCAGCTGTGTTAGGATGGGATAGATTGGATAGGTAGTGAGAGGACAGTGTAAGGGCAGAAACTTCTTCCTCAGTAACAGGGGTGAAAGAGCTGAATTTATGGTTTTGTGGGTTTCTGATGATTGTGAGCTTTTGACAGGGCTGAAGACTGTTTAGAGATGATTTTGTTTCTAAAGGAATCCATTTTGTTAAGGTTGCTGGCAAAATCTTGAGCTGAGAGAGAAGTTGTAATAGAAGAGTAGCGATGAGAGCAGATAAGTAATCCTGCTTAGAGAGGTTAAGGTCTGAATAATAGGAGTTCAAAAAGAAATACTAGTGAAGAAAGTCAGATGAACACCACAATTTTCTCTAGTGTCACTCAGCATTGTGGGAACATCTGCAAACATTACATGTCAGAGGAGTATGCTAGCGCTGAGGATGATTGTTTGACTTTCAATCTATAGTAGGAAATACCATGAAAATACAATAACCTTTCAATAATAGTTTTGTTATTGAGGGCTATAACAAGAACATCTGCAACAATCTTTGAAAGTATGACATCCTCCTGCGACTTTTAACTTTGACCAAAAGGCTGTAAAAGAAATAAGCGTTTCATATAATCTTCACACATATAAAATGCCATTCTATTCTCTAAAAAACACTTGTTTTCAGACTACATCCATATAACTGCTTAACTTGCACAGTGATATCTTACACCTTTTAGAGCAAAACTACGGTGTTACCATGTTGAATGTTATGCAATATATATGACTGAATTTTTTATTTATATTTTAGAATGTAAATTATGATCTATGCAATATGTTGGAGCTTAGGTCTAGAGTTAGGGAGCATCTTTGTGATGTTAAAAACTATAATAAAGATTCTGCTATAGCAAGACATTTTACTTTGGGATATTTATTGAAAATTCGAAAAAAAAATTGTCAAGGTAAAATAAGTGGTGACTTTTGGGCTGATTTACTAAAGTGCTGACGGACATGATACAATGTAGCGTATCATGTCAGCCGCACATCGATAACATTTATCATTGCACAAGCAGATTTGCTAGAAGGGGGTGTCAATCAGCCCGATCGTATAGGATTGGGTGGGTTAAAGACTGCAGCCTCAGAGGCAGCGAACAAGTTATGGAGCAGCGTTCAAGTTATGGAGCAGCCTGAAGGCTCGCGCGGAAACACAGGCATCAAGCTCCCTTCAGAGCCTGATAATTCGGCCCCTTAGCCTCTTAGGGGCAGTGATACATTCAAAATATTGAGTGAAAAAAGTAGTTATTATGGAGTTATAAATGAAGAATAAAGGTCCCCAATTGTTTAAACCAAGAGTGGGATATTAGCTATTTTGTTGAACAAAAATATAGTGATTTGTAATAACTATGGCCTAAATTACGAGTTTTGAGGTAGCTGAAAAAGCAGCGTTAACAGGTGCTAACGCTGCTTTTTTACTACCGCTGGTATTACGAGTCTTGCAGGTTTAGGGTCACCGCACAATCAGCCAATAGGATTAAGCTCGCATTCTATTGGCTGTTCCAATCAGCCAATAGAATGTGAGCTCAATCCTATTGGCTGATTGGATCAGCCAATAGGATTGAACTTCAATCCTATTGGCTGATTGCATCAGCAAATAGGATTTTTTCTAACTTAATTCCGATTGGCTGATAGAATTCTATCAGCCAATCGGAATCTAAGGGACGTCATCTTGGATTTATTTCATTTATTTAATTATAGTGTAGTGTTATTTGTTAGTGTAACTTAGGTTAGGTTTTATTTTACAGGTACTTTTGTATTTATTTTAGTTAGGTAGTTAGTAAATAGTTAATAACTATTTAGTAACTATTCTAACTAGTTAAAATAAATACAAACTTGCCTGTAAAATAAAAATAAAACCTAAGCTAGATACAATGTAACTATTAGTTATATTGTAGCTAGCTTACGGCTAGATTTGGAGTTTGGCGGTAGATGGGCTGCTAACGCTACGCGTGGTTTATGTCTAACGCACGGCATTGTTTGACTCCGGTATTTAGAGTTAAAAAAAGACCATCTAACGATGCTCCTAACGCGTGTATGTCACGAGCGGAATCCAGCCCGCGTTAGACAGTCTCCCATAGAGATCAATGGAAAAGCAAAAAAATAGCTTTTTTCACCTAACACTCGATCTCGCGAGAAATACGCACGGCTCGGTCATATGACGCATACCACATCATGCACAACAATAACACGCCGCAAATGTCACAACAACAATCACTCAACAAAGCACACAAGCATTACACATTCACAAGCGGGGGGAATTTTAATAAAATTTAATACGGGGAATACGCATATACTTTAAGATGCGGAAATACGCTAAATAACAACAAGGAAAAAAATATATACATACACTAGCAAAATACTCGCATTCAATATCACTATATATTAGGACAAACATACATATACAACACTTCACTAATACCACACCATCGCAAATTCACATTTAAAAAAAAGAATACTATTGGTCAATGTTATAGAAAACGACCACTATGACATCATCGCATTCTACACATTCCACAAATACTAACTCCAAATGAGCATGCGCAAATTCACACACCTAATACACATTGCACAAATACTAATTGCTAATAAAGCACACATGAACACAATTTACAACACAAATAGGTACATCATTAAACATTTACACAGGGTATATAAGCACCACACAAGCATGGCTTCTTTGATTGTGTTGCTGGTGGGTCTTTGGAGATTGGAGGTTTAAGATTAGAGAGTTTGTGCATTATTGTGAGTGAGTTAGTGTTAGTGTGAGAGAGTCAGTTGGTAGTGTTATCGTGAGTGAGTTAGTGGGAGTGGGAGTTAGTGGGAGTGGGAGAGAGTCAGTTAGTGGGAGCGTGAGTGAGTTAGTGGGAGTGGGAGTTGTTAGTGAAAGTTAGTGGTAGTGTGAGAGAGTCAGTTAGTGGGAGCGTGAGTTAGTGCTAGTGTGAGTTATTGAGAGTTAGTGGGAGTGTGAGTTAGTGAGAATTAGTAGTAGTGTGAGTTAGTGAGAATTAGTAGTAGTGTGAGTTAGTGAGAATTAGTAGTAGTGTGAGTTAGTGAGAATTAGTAGTAGTGTGAGTTAGCGAGCGAGTGATTTTTCTGTACACTTAACACATTTACACGCAAACACATTCAATACATACATACACTTATCAATAACACTACATACACTCCATACCCCATACCCCCTCATACTACACTCCATACCCCATTCCCTGTAGTCCCATTCCCTTTCATCCCATTTACTCTTATCCCATACCCCATACCCATCCCCTAGTTACATTTAGTTTACATATCCTCCTTTTAGTCTTCTTCTTTTTGTTTACTTAAATACTCCTTACCCTCTTTGTTTTTTTAGATCCCTCTCACACTTTTAGCACTTATTTTGTCTTTTTAGTTCTTTATTTTGAACCCCTTTCATTTCATCACACTCACTTTTGGATTGATTATTTGGGGTTTAGTTTAGGGAACAGATGGAGGGCAGGCAGGGGAGAGGTAGAGGGGGGAGGAGAGGGAGGGGGGGAGGAACAGGGCAGGAAGGGGGGCAGGAAGGGGGGCAGGAAGCGGGGGTGGAAGCGGTGGGTGGACCCAGCCACTTGGTTCAAGATGAACAAGTGGCTGGGCCCAGTGGTGGACAGAGTAGGGCTTCACAGTCCGGGAAACAGAGGGCATCATCACAGGGGAAGGCCAAGGCGACTAGGGAGGCGAGGTTTTCGATGGAGGAGAAGGAGGCCCTCGTCGAGGCCTATATGGCCAGGTATAGGAGGCTGCAGCACCAGAAGACCACCCCGACTGAGAAGAGGAAGCTCTGGCATGAGATAAGGAATGCAGTCAATGCAGTGGGTGGCCCGGAACAGAGATATGGACTCTATAAAACATCGATACCGGGACTGCAAAATGGATCTCAAGAAAAAGTTAAGCCTGGAGGCCCGACATTCCGCAGGAACCGGTGGCGGCCCTGCCCTGGAAATCGAGTACTGCCGATGGGAGGAAATGTTGCGGCCCAGCATCTCCGAGGTGGATGTAGTCGGTATCGGAGGAATTGATACCGGGAACCTGCCACTCTCATCTGACGGTAAGCTCATTTAAGAATAAATTCACATACGAATGTATTTCAAGGGACACTATACGCAAACCTTTACTTTCATGATTAAGGTAGCGAATACAATTTGACAAAACATTCAAATGTACTTATATTACCTAATTTGAATCATTCTTGAGATATATTTTAATGAAGAAATAGCCATGCACACGGTGAACCAATCACAGGAGGCAGCTATATTCAGCTAACAATCAGCAGCTTCTAAGCATATCTAGATATGCTTTTCAGCAAAGAATATCCAGAGAATGAAGCTAATTAGATAAGAAAAGGACATTAGAAAGTTGATTATAAATGTATGCTTCTAAATCATGAAAGATAAAACATTGGGTATAATGTCCCTTTAAGGATCAGATTAATGCTATTACGCTGTTTACACGCATTCACAATTACTTTGCGGTTACATCAGTATCTAGGCTATAGGTTAGGTGTGCATTTAAACAGACTGAAAACAAACGCTAAAACATTCAGATTTAACAGAGATATCACAAACATGGTTTAGAAAATGCGGAAATCGTATTGATTGTTAGATTTCAAAGTGGATTAATGATTCTGCTTTTGTAATTGTATCGTAAGCTAAGTCATTTAAAGCTTGATTTGGAAATATGCTAATATATACATTTTTTATTTGTTCAAATATACAGAGTCTGGGGAGGAGGCAGCACAACAAATACAGCCTCCTCCATCTCCCCGGGATGAGAGTGGTGGGGAGGAATTTCCACTTCGGAGGGAAGAGGCCCCCCGTGACGAAGAGCGCACGGAAGCTGATGAAGAGGCCCCGGAAGCAGAGGAGGAGCCCGCGGAACCAGAGGACCCTCAAAGACCCGCACCCCGCCATGCACGGGCACCCCGCCGTGCACGGGTACCCCGCCGTGCACAACAAGAGGAAATAGCGGAGGTGCGGGTTCTACTAGACTACATAGACCAGATGCGTAACTCCCGGATACAAAATATAGAAGGCAGAACTAGAATTCTTGAAGGACAAAACAAAATAATTGAAGGACAAAACCAAATTATTGAAGGACAAAACCAAATAATAAACATACTTAATAGAATAGAAGAAGGGCAAAACAGAATCATTAATCTACACCAAGAGATGTTTAATTTTTTCCGGGAGGCGCATGCTGGTCTGCCTCCTGGTCCGCCTCCTGCTGCTGGGCCTCCTGCTGCTGGGCCTCCTGCTGCTGGGCCTCCTGCTGCTGGGCCTCCTGCTGCTGGGCCATCTTCTCCTGCCGGGCCATCTTCTCCTGCCGGGCCATCTTCTCCTCCTCAGCCATCTTCTCCTCCTCACCTTGGTCGTCCCAGTACTCTTCCTTCCACTCTTCCCACAACATCTCCAAGGAGAACTCGTCAGAGTCGGCAGTTGCCCCTCCCAGAGCCTCAGCCCCGTGGGAAGAGGGGAAGGAAGAGGAAGTAAGTATTTGTTTTCATGTTTAATGTTTTTTTTATTTAATGTGTAATGGATAGGTATGTGATGATGTGGTTTTCATACACTTGTGGACCACACTCTGTATATAATCTACTTCTATGGGACCGGGTCCATGGAGGCAGATTGTTTGCAGAGTGTGGGTTATAAGTGTGTGAAAACCACATCATCACATACCTATCCTTGTTCATGATATTGATTGGTTTCTGTGATGTGATGTCCAAACTGTTTCCCGAATCGCAAACAAAATTACCATTACAATTATCCATGATGGCATATTACTGTTTGAATGCCAATAACACAGCTTAAAGGGACAGTCAGAAAATTATTGATTACAAAGAAAACACTGTATTACGCATTATCAAGTTGGAAACAACAAAACATGGAGAAATACGTGTGATTTATGTGCTTACCCTTGTATCTATGACTATGAAAAATGAACACTTATTTGTTGTTCTGACATAACAACATTTTAGATATCAATGATCAATACATGGTAAATTATATGCTGTATGAGCACAAGGTTTAACATATACAAATGCTATCCAAATGCCCTCTAGTGGTCAAATTGTATAATGATTACATGCACTCTTCAAGCTCGAAGAAATGAGCACACGAACCTCATAGGTTTAGCTAGCAAATTAAAATAAACACAGACAAATGATTAATTGGTGAGAAAACTTTGATATCATTGATATTACAAAATTGACTTTTAGAATAATGCAAAACATTATTTGTTTTCTAAACTGTCCCTTTAACAAAATTACATATGCTAACATATATTTGAAGATTGTTGGTATATCTACATGTACTTGTTTAAACAATAAATATTGAAAACAGATTTATATTGACGTGTTAAATAAAGTCTATTTTCTTAAAGAGACATTATTGTGTTCATTTATTTTCAGAAAGACATTTGTTTTAACAATGAATATGGTTTAAAGTCCTTTTAGGAGTTGGGGGGTGAAAATATGCTAACAATAATATATTTGGAGATTAACCAATGTGGAACTCATACATGATACAAAAATAAACATTTGCATTAAAGGGACAGTATACTATATTTTTAACAGAACTGTATGTAATAGACACTACTACAAACAACAAGATTAACATATACTGATATCAATATTACAAAGCTTTAAACACTTTCAAAGAAAATAGGGTTATCTCTATTGAAAATATAGATGAACCCCCATTACAACCGTAAAACAAGACAATACCCCATCATTAACATATGAAAAGACCCTTTACACAAACAGGAGAAAGCTGGAGATGGTACTCACATGAAACTCAGAGGCTTGGCGAGGAGTCTGAAAATTACTTACATTTTCTTAGAACAGAAGCAAAATGAAACGTGTATTTGTTAAACAATGGACTATCTAACTAGAGACAAAATAAAAAGTTTTGATTTATAATGTGAGTGTCTAATGAACCTTTAATAGAATATACGACGAAATTACAATTAGAAGAAGTCGGCATCATATATTTAGCATATGATAAAGATAAATGCATATTGATTACTTGATTCTAACACAATAGCGCATATTTATGAATTAGATATCTTTAACATTAAACACAACAGTCATTTTACATAAAAAGGAACATATTGTTGACAAACATATTAAACAACATGGACTATAGAGATTTGCACTTGCCTCGAAATATCTTATGCATGAAAACATTTTGCTTTCGTTCGTTTATTCAACCAGACATCCAGCAAAAGAGAATGTGGTGGTCTTTATCAGCTATGGGTCAACAATGTAACATGATGCAAACAATCCATATTCGCAATGTTTTTAAACTTGTCTTCTCATTCACAAACGTGTTTAACGTGCACAAACAAATATTGCGGGACTACGTAATACAATCAGACGTTTTTTTACCTTTGCATGTGACGTCTTAATTAACATGGCGCTTCCTTGATCACGTAAGAACGCAATCCAATAAAAGGCACATTCCTGATCACGTAAGATCGCAAACAAAAAAAAAGGCGCATCCTTGATCGCGTAAAAACGCCATCCAATAAAAGGTGCATCCTTGATCGCGTAAAAACGCCATCCAATAAAAGGCGCATCCTTGATCGCGTAAAAACGCCATCCAATAAAAGGCGCATCCTTGATCGCGTAAAAACGCTATCCAATAAAAGGTGCATCCTTGATCGCGTAAAAACTTCAGTCAATACAAGGAATCATTGGACAGCCTGGCAGGTGACGTCTTAAGCAACATGGCGCATCCGCGATCGCAGAAAAACTGCAGCCAATACAAGGACTCAGTTGACAGCTTGGCATATCACTAAGAAACGTATTTATATTTTTGAAACTAGTATGTGTCTAGATTGATATCTAGGAATGTCACGAAATCATGATTCATCTTTTCGGACTTGACTGTCCCTTTAACTATAGCTATGGTGTATATCTTTAACATTTAAAAGATACACATGAGAAATACATATGCCATTGATGTTTTAAGATATGTTTAGATTGTTTGGGAATAACAATAATGACACATGTATTGATCAAACGGGTCATTTATTCAAGTTGAAATATGGTCAGACTACCTATAGCCATATATGGGAGGAGAAGTATTTTATAACAATATTTGGAAAAACATATTCCTCATATAAAATATGCGCATTACACACAGAGATTGATTTGGTTACACTTTTACAATAAGATAGAATAGAAAATGAAATACATGTGCTGTCAACATTACAATAAGATTGTTTATTATTAAGATTATATGTCCTTGTTCATGTAAAAAGGACAAAAACGCTTTAGAAATGGAAATACATTCATTAACAATTGTGCTTACCATCACTTAAAGGGACATGATTTTTATTTATAAAAAGAGGATACACAGAGACAATACTATTTCAAGAAAATGAACACTTTACAGGGATTATATCATTGTATCAATCCTCAGATCATTTGTTAAAGGTGCATCAATTCATGCAGAGTTTATAAATACACACATGGATGTGAAATTTGAAATATACATATATAACAATCTTTATATACATATATAAAACAATTACTATGCTAATCATAATCATGCAATGATAAAGATTTTAGATAACAATATAAAGACAAAAAAAAAAATTACATTGGAGATTTTAATCTTAAAGTCATTTAGAATTGTATTACATATATGATTCAGGAAACAACATTATTTTGGGTATGTCCCTTTAAGGATCAATCAGATAAAATAGAGATTTCAATCAATGACATGAATAAGGAGGACAAAGAATCGTGCAATGACATGTCTTTTATTATTATGTCAGAAAACAACAACGTTTATAAATAATATGGTAACGATCAGGAAAATGGAGACATATGACAAGGTAACAGAGTGCATCACAGTCCATGAAGAGAGTTGCCAAGGGCCACCATAGCCCCATTTGAGCCATATGATAAGGTAACAGAGTGCATCACAGTCCATGAAGAGAGTTTCCAAGGGCCACCATAGCCCCATTGTAGATATATGACAAGGTAACAGAGTGCATCACAGTCCATGAAGAGAGTTGCCAAGGGCCACCATAGCCCCATTTGAGCCATATGATAAGGTAACAGAGTGCATCACAGTCCATGAAGAGAGTTGCCAAGGGCCACCATAGCCCCATTTGAGCCATATGATAAGGTAACAGAGTGCATCACAGTCCATGAAGAGAGTTGCCAAGGGCCACCATAGCCCCATTGTAGATATATGACAAGGTAACAGAGTGCATCACAGTCCATGAAGAGAGTTGCCAAGGGCCACCATAGCCCCATTTGAGCCATATGATAAGGTAACAGAGTGCATCACAGTCCATGAAGAGAGTTGCCAAGGGCCACCATAGCCCCATTTGAGCCATATGATAAGGTAACAGAGTGCATCACAGTATATGAAGAGAGTTGCCAAGGGCCACCATAGCCCCATTTGAGCCATATGATAAGGTAACAGAGTGCATCACAGTCCATGAAGAGAGTTGCCAAGGGCCACCATAGCCCCATTTGAGCCATATGATAAGGTAACAGAGTGCATCACAGTCCATGAAGAGAGTTGCCAAGGGCCACCATAGCCCCATTTGAGCCATATGATAAGGTAACAGAGTGCATCACAGTCCATGAAGAGAGTTGCCAAGGGCCACCATAGCCCCATTTGAGCCATATGATAAGGTAACAGAGTGCATCACAGTCCATGAAGAGAGTTGCCAAGGGCCAGCATAGCCCCATTTGAGCCATATGACAAGGTAAAAGAGTGCAACAGGCACAACAATAAACTTAAAAAAAGGCCAAATGGCAACAATAACAAAAACATCAACATGTGGACGGAGGATTCTTATCTGCGACCTTGGAGCATCTCCAGATCCTCCACTTACTGGTCATCCTCTTCATCGTCCTGTGCATGTCCAGCTCCAGATTCAGGCCTTGAATTTAAGAGCATGATTTGACGTAGAGTCAAATCCTGAATCCGGAGCTGGGCCTGCATGGTGTCGTTCATCCCTCTCAGGACAGCTGCGTTCCTCAACACGGCCTGCTCTACTCGTGCTATACCTTCTAGCATGAGCCATGCTGAGTCACAGCCTAAAATAAAGAATAAATCAAATATTAAGGATAATTACACAACAGAAGAAAAAATAAGCAAAGATACATTGTCATCATAAAGACAAATCATTCTTTACATCAATTTGTTAAAATTGATTCTTTACACATTAAATATGTTATTCAGACAGAACGAAATCATTAAAGGGACAGTTTACTCAAACATGTTGTCCCCTTTAATTGGTTTTCGATGATCCACTTATACAGCTTGAGTGTATAAAATCTTGTTAAAGGATTTACATTGTACTTACATTAGCAATTTTAAATATTTTAATTATACTGTGGTAGGCACACCTATCCTTAAACATTTTGGCGTTGAGGACAAGCTGTGTAAACATATCAACCTGAAGAAATTACATTCCCACTGGGTTAGACAAGAGATAATGTATCAACATTTGTACATAAATTGTTGGATCCAAGTAGTGGTGATTGGTATATGTAGTGATATCAAATTAAAGGGACTCTGAACCTAAATATTTAATTGACTGATTCAGATAGAGCATGACATTACAAATATTAAAAAATTACACATATTCTTTAAATGTTTGAATTCTCTAGCTAGATTTGGAATGCAAGAATGTAGGTTTATAGGGCAGGCCATATTTGTTTATCAAATTTGGTTGTCCCTGCTGGTTGATGGATACATTCATCCAACAATAAAGAAATGATGTCCACAATTATTTTCGATTTAAAATTAATTCTAGGTATTTCTTTGTTTCAATAAAGATAGCAAGAGAATGAAGAATAATTGATAAGAGTAGTAAATTATAAATTTGATTAACATTGCATGCTCTATTTGAATCACAATAGAAACAATTTGCCTTCAGTGTACCTTTAAGTATCTTATAATGTGGATTTTGAATGATACTTACAGCTGTGCCTGGGAAGGACAATCCGACACCCAGGACAATGAAGGTTGAGACAGGGGGGAGGGATGGGATTGGATTGGGGAGGGATGGGATTGGATTGGGGAGGGATGGGATTGGGTTGGGGAGGGATGAGCTGCTGCTCCGGGGTAGGCCGTACAGCTGGGGAGTGTTGAGTTGGGGTCTGGGCAGCTGTACGGCCCATAATACGGGGAGAGCGCCGAAGGGGGGTGAAGGGGCGTGTTTCGGGAGGGACAGGGAAGGGGCGTTTTTTGGGAGGGACAGGAAATGACAAATGGGAAGGGCCGGCAGGGGTCTGGGCCTGGGCAGGAGTCTGTGCCTGGGCAGGGGTCTGGGCCTGGGCAGTGGTCTGGGCATGGGCAGGGGTCTGGGCCTGGGCAGTGGTCTGGGCATGGGCAGGGGTCTGGGCCTGGGCAGTGGTCTGGGCATGGGCAGGGGTCTGGGCATGGGCAGGGGACTGGGCAGGGGTGGAAACCAGATGACCAGAGGTGGAGGATCCATCTGAAAAAAATAATCCAAATATATTAACATCTCATACATCATGAAATCAAATCAACGCATTTCAAATTGATTATGTTTTCAATATACTTCGAAGTGTGTTTGAATTTCTAAACAATTATGAAATGAGGATATGGTATGCATATAGGCACTCAGATGAATATCAATGACTGTCTGTACAATTATAACATTATTATTGTGTTTGGCCTGGAATATGCATGTGACATAATGATGGCATGAATTATAAATTTAAAAAAAAAAATTTCATGCTGCCTGATATAGAAAGGGGGCAGTAGTGTATTTGAACAGACAAATAATATTCCTTTTTAAAGTGCAAAAGCTGTAGACTTTGAATGTCTTCAATAAAATGATTTCCAATAAAGCAACATGTTGGAAACATGATAGATATATTTCACATACCATCAGACTTCAAGGCCGCCTCTTCCTCCTCCTCACACATGTTAAATCAATCTCTGTAAAACATAACATGTTGTGTACACGTTAAGATCAGATATTATAACATATGTTACTGTTGATCAAAGACACACATCAATGTTGCATTAAAGATATACACACCCAAAGTTATGATTTACATCATTTTGATGGAGCATACAAATGACATTAGATTTGTTATTCTCAATGATTCATATTTTCGATGTATTGTTTGTATTAATTTTAAAAACATAAAAGCATAGTACATAGAACATTTAAGATTTCTCATGTGTGTATCACTTGATGACTGTTGTGAAAAATGAACATGGAAACAAACATATGCTATACATCTTCTGAATAACAAAGGTGTAGACTAAGAAAGTTTTAATTATTAATCTTTCAATATTCAAAGACAATTCATATATAATCAGAGGAGTAAATTATATGTTTGTTTCAAATGTTATGCTTCATCAGAATCATGCTCATAATATTGATTACCAATACACCTTAAATGACATATAAATGAGTCAATGGACTTACCAGGAGACCGCAAAGGCGGCTCTGTATCAGTGCTGGATTCCTCTGGGCTCCCCACACCAACTCTCTCTATGAATGATATAGATATATATTAGTGAACACATTTGGGATAGCACTAAATCACATCTGTAGCGAATTTTAAGAATAATCAACTTGAAAATGTGAAGAATAGAGCAGTCATTAAACAAAAAAATGCTTGATTGAATCAAGGGGATTCTGTTAAAAATGATGTATTGAACATATGTTTAATTTCTGACTATATTAGACATCAAACTCATCTCATACAATGCTATTGCATATCTAAATATACCCATTGATCAATGTTCTTAAAAGAATACACACAAACCACATTTTGAATAACAGCTGTTGACAAATATAAACAAAGACATGTGGCACATCGAGCCATTTGTGCAATGTACAGTAATCTTGTTTAGGACACAACACATATTTATCACAATACAAAACCAAATTGATTAGTACAAATATGTAATCATGGTGCTGTTAGAGTATGCTGATATCTATAAAGTAACTCCAACAGTGAATATGTGAATTATATATCAATATTGTCTAATCCAAAGAATGTAAAGATGAATGAATCTATTGTTTATTAAAGGGACACTGACATGATTTATTTCAATCATTGATTTCACTGTTCAAACTGTTCCAAATGATATAACATTGACTCCTATTATAATTTGAATGTTGCTACATTTTAATCTTAAAGGCAGATAAGCAATATTGGATTCAATAAATATTGTTTGTTGAAGGTATCCACCAATCATCAATCAAAACCCAGGTTGGTCAACCAAAATTGAGCTGCAGATAAACGTACATTCTTGATTTTAAAATACATTTAGCAATAGAATATTTCACATATGATTATAGTATTATATTTAAATGTTGATTAATATTGCATGCTCTATCTGAATGACAACATTAATAATTTTAGCTCAGTATCCCTTTAATATAAAATTATATTGATTTGACAAGGTTGGTGTTAATGAATTCTCTACTCCATATGTTGATGTAATGAATGGGATTGAGCATGCAATTCCAATCTAATATGTTATTTAAGGATATCCTAAGAATTATTTAATTTTCATCTATTAAAGGGACATGAAGCTCTAAATGTGTAATTGTATACCTTTTTAAACTATGTACTACTGTTATCTGAACACATGATTTTAACTTTTTGAAATTTGCCAATTTATGCATAGAAAAACAGCCGGATAATACCAGTAATGCATTGTTTAACCTAAACCAAAATCCATTAATTTTTTTATGAACTAAAACAATAGACTGAACCAATGTAGCTCATAAAATGTTTAAACAAAACAATAAAATCACGTTAAAAAATAATTCTATGTAAAATTTAGTTGGCATGTCCCTTAAATGACGTGATCAATTACAAAAATTGAATCTATATTTTTAAAATCTAAACATATGCAAAATTGTGTGTATTATTTAAAAATTTATACAAATAAGATTAAGCAATACACAAGGGAAGAATATAAATTGGACATTCAAAGAATCTTACATTAAAATTAAGACATCCAGAATAGATGGGATATCTTAAATTAAAAAAAAAATCAGAGTAGTCTTACAATGTAATCCTATTTTTTTGTTTTATTTATTCTTATTTGCAAAATGTTTTAAAATCCATTTTGCAGATACATATAAATATTGAACAATGTGGATTTAGTATGTAATGTTCTGTCCATGTTTCTAAGACAAATGTCAATTAAAATGAGACATACCATACTGTGACAAGCCCTGCCTTGAGGATCCAGCACCAACATCCAGATCTGTAATATATTAAATGAGGATTGGATATCATTAATACAAATCATGCCATGTTTTAAATCTTTACATTATTAGCAAATCAATTAAAAACTATTAATCCTTTGGTAGTCCCATGAGTTAATTGTTTCCTCAATTCAATTCATGATAAATATATCCTGTACTCTTATTTTAAATCAGTTGTGTTGTTTACTGTAGCTTAAATTATTTTTTGGTGTTATTTCATTCTCATCAATTGATGGGCATATGTTATAATTTATTTGGATTCTTCTTTTTTTATTATGTATAATATTGAAAATAAGAATACTGTATTCTTCACATATATAATAATTCACATTTCATTTTGACCAACATGTGTAAAGCAATGCCACTTACAGCAAACCCATGTTAACGTGTATGCGAAATTCCATTTTCGCGATCATTGCGCAATGATTCAAAGCGGAATTACGCATCCGTCATTTGACCAACATGTATAAAGCAATGCCACTTACAGCTAACCCATGTTAACGTGTATGCGAAATTCCATTTTCGCGATCATTGCGCAATGATTCAAAGCGGAATTACGCATCCGTCATTTGACCAACATGTATAAAGCAATGCCACTTACAGCAAACCCATGTTAACGTGTATGCGAAATTCCATTTTCGCGATCATTGCGCAATGATTCAAAGCGGAATTACGCATCCGTCATTTGACCAACATGTATAAAGCAATGCCACTTACAGCTAACCCATGTTAACGTGTATGCGAAATTCCATTTTCGTGATCATTGCGCAATGATTCAAAGCGGAATTACGCATCCGTCATTTGACCAACATGTATAAAGCAATGCCACTTACAGCAAACCCATGTTAACGTGTATGCGAAATTCAATTTTCGCTCTGTGACGCATATTCTGTAGAGTGCAAGAAACATCATTCCTATTTCATGTGTCACTAATCTAAAATCAGATATCTAAACATCATATGTAGTGTATGTTGTGAGATCTGGATAGGTTTAGTATCTGACTATATACACATTTTTTTTTTTTTTTAAATTATTAAGATATTATATGAAGTTGGATAATTACCTGGTTCAGATTCTCCATCATCTCCTCCCAGGCCACCGGACGGAGAAGCAGCTGCCCTGGCCCCCGCATCAGGACTTTCAGATCCCGCAGCTGGGAGGGAAGAAGAGGAGGCCGAGGATGGCGAGGATCTAAATCTTTTGGGGACCCGGAGATTGAGGAGCTCGCATAAAGTCACCTCATAAGGGAGTAGGTACAGTTTCTGCGGGGCCTCTCTTTTGCCCCCTCTTTTACGGGCTTGTACCCAGTCCCTTATGAGGTTGACTTTTTTTGTTAAGCGCAACCTCATATCTCCGAATCTCCTCATGATTTGATCCTGGCTCCTCTGGACGTCACACACCAATCTAACCGCATTGGTGATAGAATCCCAGAGGGCCTTCTTAACGTGCGCATCTGTCAACCTCCTCTTGTTCACAAACAGCTGGGGATAAAAGTCCTTGACGGCGTGGACAGTTGCAGCGCTCTCCTGCTTGGTGAACCTGGGAGGTGACATGCCTGCTGGGTTGTAGAATATTATTCTTGATAAATATTATATACTGCCTGCAGGCATTAGAGAACTGACAAAGATGGCAACGTGTAATGGACTTTTATATGGTGAAGTAAACATGAGATGCACCATGGGACAAGTTATCTGTACATCTGATTGGATAAAAGTTTGAAATATTGTTAGAATGTCTGTGAGACCATCCTGACTCAAGTTGTGTTTGTGTGATGAACTCTGATTGGCCGTTCCTTAATGTTTCATATCTTAGTAACTTCCTTACACATACCTCCTGGTGGTGCTGTAACTTCATTTTTCATGTAGACTTATTTGTAACTCATGGGCCTGTCATGCGGATATGTGTGACGCAGATTTAATATCCGTGATCCGTTAAATATTAATGATTAAATTCTCTTTAAAATCTAATACTGTCACATTATTAAATGTTGTAGACATTTCTCGGTTTAATACCGGTCTGTTTCTTTAATACAAATACACATTTAATATTGTATGTCTTTATTGTTCATAAAATCCATTTCTTGACTTATTGTGAAGTATTGATATTGCTCTATTAAATGTATTTCATAATGCACATTGATTGTGTGCTATTGCGTGACATTAGACTAATGTTTAAAGATGCTAATCTGGTGTTTCAAGATGCGTTTCCCACACAATATTTCTGAATGTTCAAATTCAGGTTATAATGTCAGTAACTTGGATAATCTGTTTATAAATGTTAAACTACAGGTTTGTTTGTTATTAGTAAATAAACCTCGAGCTTGTATTTGTCTGAACTGCTCATATATGTTATTGTGCAATGGCGTCTTTATTTTTAAATAGACATTACAACCAAACAATTGTATCAAATGATCTGTAGAGATAGAAAATGGTTTAGACTTTAAAATGTAACTCAATTTATCTTAGTATTTAGATATCCTCAACAGAAGAAATTTAAATGCACATGGTTGAGCCAATCACATAAGGCATCTCTGTGCATCCACCAATCTTCATCTACTGAGCCTATTTCGATATGCTTTTCAAGCAAAGTATGTCAAGATAAGAAGAGAAGTAAATACACTCTTTAAATCTCTTAAAGGGACACTGTCCAAACAAATTTAGCGTTCGTGATTCAGATTGAGCATGAAATGTTAAACAACTTTATAATTTAATCCGATTCTCAAATGTTAAGAATTATCTTGTTATCTTTCTTTGCAAATCAATAATGATATTTTAGATTACGGACAATTGTTTCCAAAAACCTGGGTTGTCCTTGATGATTGTTGGATAAATTAATCCAACCAAAAAAAACAAGTTCTGTCCAGAGTACTGAAGCAAATAAATTATCTATTTAATGCCTTATTTTTAAAGTAATGATAGCAACATCACAAGGAGCATTCATAATATGAGACAATTTTTAAAGTTGCTTAAAATAGAATACTCATTCAGAATGTATAAATCATTAATTTTTTAACTGTCTCCCTTTAAGTATATTTTGAGTTCATGTCCCTTTAAATAAACATTTCACAATAATGCTTAAAATATCATAAACCTAGGCACCTTCCTTTTGCTAAATTAGTATAACATATGAGTAAAGCAAATTTAGATTAACTTCTGGATTGTTTTATAGACTGACTGAAATATATATTGTAAAGGAGGTATTTTGGAGTCTTCAGCTTAGAGGGACATTAAGCTATCTGTTATGTATGCATTTTGGATAAGATTATAATATTTGAACAACTTAATATGTTTTTGTATTCAATCATTAGATTGTAATAATATATATTCTTGGATTAAATACATATCTACATAGGCTATTTTGATGCTGATTGTTGGTTGCACAAAGATGCCTTATGTAATTGACTAAGATATGTGCATTGATGTATTTTTTTAAAAGTATATTTAAAGACTGAATGTAATTCTATAGTACTTTCTAAATATGTTTAAATTCTTTTATGAATTTTTTAAAAATCAATACACAATATACTTTGTGAATGTCCCTTTAAGGACCAAAACATTTGGAATGTTGATTTAACAATGTCAAAATAAACTAAAGGGGAATGAAAATTATATATAGATATGTGATGTCTAACCCAAGAGGTAAGATTTTAAAAACTACATAATATTAATAACTATAGTTAAATGACTCCACTAGAAAATTACATCGATTAACCTGGCATCCAATAACTAGCTTGTGAAAAATATCAAGTTAAATGACCTACCATTTATAACAGTAAAAATTAAAATAATTTCGAAAATAATGTTTTGAGATACCTAAGGAAGATACAAGATCTTATAAAATTAATTTTACATTCAACAACACTGTCACTTTAATGTAATTGAACCACTTCCCCTTCTTAAAAGTGAAAACAAATAATTTATGACAAATTTTGACTACATATCCGAAATTATTTTAACATCTAAGAATTTCCAAAGAAAAGCATCGATGGATCTCACTCCCCAATTAATGTTAAAAAAGATAGTTTAATGTAATATTCTCGGAATCAGTGGATTTTAAAAAAATTAATGCATTATTTGATCTTATGCATGTGCTTGTCAAATAGCCAACTACCAGTCATGGGAGTCAAATTGTTTTTTATTGACAGATTATATGGATATTTATTATAATCTGTTCAAAAGAGTGTATTTAATAATAAAATGTTTATTATTACCATTTAAAAAATTAAGTTTCTGAAACAAAAACAAAAAAATATTCCTGGAAGTCATCAGATGACAATCTGAAATCAAAAAACAAAAATTTAACAAAGTTAATACACACGTTGTCAAATATTCATAAAATACATTTACAATCATCTTGTGTCTATGCTCTAACTTTGTTCAACATTTTTTAAAGATATTTATTAATTATTTTTTTTTTTTATAAAAAAAAAAAATACACCATTATATTGTGTAATAAAAAATAAATTTAAAGATCAGAATTTCTAATTATACATAATAATGTATATCACATTTCAATAATATATATGTATGCTGAACATAAATGTAATATTTCATGTCCATTCAAATACCTCTATATCAACTATAATATGTATTCCTTTTTCTGATTGTGATCCCTAAATATCTAATGATGAAATAAGTATGACTAATGTATGTAAGCTACCAATATTCAACATTCTTCCTGTGATTCTTAACTAGCATGCATTGGTACACCAACCTGGATAATGCATGGTCTTTGAAAGTCAATTCAGGGGTAAACAGTTGATCTTCAATAGGTGTCTTATTCATCAATTCATAAAATAGAGGACTGTGAAATCCCATCTAAAAAAGTAAAATCATCTAAGTGTCTGATTGTGATCCCTAAATATCTAATTAAGAACTAAATATGACTAATGTAAGTAAGCTACTAATATTCAACATTCTTCCTGTGATTCTTAACTAGCATGCATTGGTACACCAACCTGGATAATGCATGGTCTTTGAAAGTCAATTCAGGGGTAAACAGTTGATCTTCAATAGGTGTCTTATTCATCAATTCATAAAATAGAGGACTGTGAAATACCATCTAAAAAAGTAAAATCATCTAAGTGTCTGATTGTGATCCCTAAATATCTAATTAAGAACTAAATATGACTAATGTATGTAAGCTACTAATATTCAACATTCTTCACTAGCATGCATTGGTACACCAACCTGGATAATGCATGGTCTTTGAAAGTCAATTCAGGGGTAAACAGTTGATCTTCAATAGGTGTCTTATTCATCAATTCATAAAATAGAGGACTGTGAAATACCATCTAAAAATTAGAAAATCATCTAAGTGTCTGATTGTGATCCCTAAATATCTAATTAAGAACTAAATATGACTAATGTATGTAAGCTACTAATATTCAACATTCTTCCTGTGATTCTTAACTAGCATGCATTGGTACACCAACCTGGATAATGCATGGTCTTTGAAAGTCAATTCAGGGGTAAACAGTTGATCTTCAATAGGTGTCTTATTCATCAATTCATAAAATAGAGGACTGTGAAATACCATCTAAAAAAGTAAAATCATCTAAGTGTCTGATTGTGATCCCTAAATATCTAATTAAGAACTAAATATGACTAATGTATGTAAGCTACTAATATTCAACATTCTTCACTAGCATGCATTGGTACACCAACCTGGATAATGCATGGTCTTTGAAAGTCAATTCAGGGGTAAACAGTTGATCTTCAATAGGTGTCTTATTCATTAATTCATAAAATAGAGGACTGTGAAATACCATCTAAAAATTAGAAAATCATCTAAGTGTCTGATTGTGATCCCTAAATATCTAATTAAGAACTAAATATGACTAATGTATGTAAGCTACTAATATTCAACATTCTTCCTGTGATTCTTAACTAGCATGCATTGGTACACCAACCTGGATAATGCATGGTCTTTGAAAGTCAATTCTGGGGTAAACAGTTGATCTTCAATAGGTGTCTTATTCATCAATTCATAAAATAGAGGACTGTGAAATACCATCTAAAAAAGTAAAATCATCTAAGTGTCTGATTGTGATCCCTAAATATCTAATTAAGAACTAAATATGACTAATGTATGTAAGCTACTAATATTCAACATTCTCCACTAGCATGCATTGGTACACCAACCTGGATAATGCATGGTCTTTGAAAGTCAATTCAGGGGTAAACAGTTGATCTTCAATAGGTGTCTTATTCATCAATTCATAAAATAGAGGACTGTGAAATACCATCTAAAAATTAGAAAATCATCTAAGTGTCTCCAATAGGATGCATCCACAGCCTTATTCTATCAAATAGTTGGCACTTACCATGTGAACATGTCTTTGTATGGTTTTCAAGGTCAGCAGATTGGAAAGATAATGCCAGACATGATCCCATTGTTATACTTCAATTTCAATCTTGGCTTTTTCCACTGTCAGTCTGGGCAATCTTCACTGTCAGGCTTCTAATTCTTCCCTTTCAGTCTTTAGATTAAGTCAGCTCCCTAATGGCAGAAAAAGTTTTATAAAAATTACTACAAGTGTGTGAATCAGTTCTGTACCCCTCTCCCACCCCCCATTTCAGAATAAATTTCTGTCACTAGCTTACTAAGCGTGTGTAGCATCTTGTGTTATTTTCTATCAAGTGTGAAGATGAGTCATATTGAGCAGAACAAACCTCTAATGTGTGACATTGAACCATAGTCATGCTAGAGGATCCCTTTCTGAGTATTTACATTTTAAGTAATGTGTAAACTAAATACTAGTTTTAAAAATGTATGCCATATGATGTATTTGTGTACAATTCATGCCAGCAACAGTCCATACATTTATACTTACCATCTGATGTCCTCTTTAAAAACCAGGTGGCAAAGACTCGCTACAGGACCCAATGCCCAGAGCATCACCTATATTAATAAATGAAACACATTTTTAGCATTTGATGAACAATCCTAACATGTTTGCACAATTCTCTACTTGTCATTTCCCTAGAGTTCACATCTATTGACAATACTCCAGTCTAACTTCTATTCTTTACCGTCTAAAGTGGCGGTTGATGATGTCTGCTCTGACATTGAGCCCCTCGTCCCGGAATGGCCCCTCTAGAACAGGATCATCCTCCTCATCTCTGAGGAGGTTTCGGTCCGCCGGGACGGCCTGCAGCATCCCAGCCCGCTGTGCAATATTATGCAGGACGCTACAGGCTACAACGATCTTAGCCACCTTCTTTGGGTTGTACTGGAGGGCTCCTCCCGACCGGTCCAGGCACCTGAACCTCATCTTCAGGAGCCCGAACATCCGTTCAACCACCGCCCTGGTTCTCTTATGAGCCCTATTGTAGCGCTCCTCAGACACATCAGTCGGGCTACGCAAGGGGGTAATGAGCCAAGGCCGGCTCATGTACCCAGAATCACCTATAAATTATGAACAAAACATAATTCTAACAGAATCCTCAAAATAGTATTTGAAGTCCAATAAAAAGTTTTGTACAAGATAATCCATTAACAATTTTTTTTTGTAAAATTAAAAAATCTAGTTCAATATTATTCTCTATCTTCCCATTTCATCTAAGACATGCTACATATGCATATTTCTCCTAAACCAAACCTTGTGTAAAATGCAAACTACATGGTTACATTGCATTCTCTATCTGAGCATTTAAGGTAAGACATGCTACATATCTGCATTGAACTAAAAGACATTAGCGGAAAGAGACAATGACATGGTTAAATTGCATTAGCTAATATCTTCCCATTTCAGCTAAGACATGCTACATATGCATATTTCTCCTAAACCAAACCTTGTGTAAAATGCTAACTACATGGTTACATTGCATTCTCTATCTGAGCATTTAAGGTAAGACATGCTACATATCTGCATTGAACTAAAAGACATTAGCGGAAAGAGACAATGACATGGTTAAATTGCATTAGCTAATATCTTCCCATTTCAGCTAAGACATGCTACATATGCATATTTCTCCTAAACCAAACCTTGTGTAAAATGCTAACTACATGGTTGCATTGCATTCTCTATCTGAGCATTTAAGGTAAGACATGCTACATATCTGCATTGAACTAAAAGACATTAGCGGAAAGAGACAATGACATGGTTAAATTGCATTAGCTAATATCTTCCCATTTCAGCTAAGACATGCTACATATGCATATTTCTCCTAAACCAAACCTTGTGTAAAATGCAAACTACATGGTTACATTGCATTCTCTATCTGAGCATTTAAGGTAAGACATGCTACATATCTGCATTGAACTAAAAGACATTAGCGGAAAGAGACAATGACATGGTTAAATTGCATTAGCTAATATCTTCCCATTTCAGCTAAGACATGCTACATATGCATATTTCTCCTAAACCAAACCTTGTGTAAAATGCTAACTACATGGTTACATTGCATTCTCTATCTGAGCATTTAAGGTAAGACATGCTACATATCTGCATTGAACTAAAAGACATTAGCGGAAAGAGACAATGACATGGTTAAATTGCATTAGCTAATATCTTCCCATTTCAGCTAAGACATGCTACATATGCATATTTCTCCTAAACTAAACCTTGTGTAAAATGCTAACTACATGGTTACATTGCATTCTCTATCTGAGCATTTAAGGTAAGACATGCTACATATCTGCATTGAACTAAAAGACATTAGCGGAAAGAGACAATGACATGGTTAAATTGCATTAGCTAATATCTTCCCATTTCAGCTAAGACATGCTACATATGCATATTTCTCCTAAACCAAACCTTGTGTAAAATGCTAACTACATGGTTGCATTGCATTCTCTATCTGAGCATTTAAGGTAAGACATGCTACATATCTGCATTGAACTAAAAGACATTAGCGGAAAGAGACAATGACATGGTTAAATTGCATTAGCTAATATCTTCCCATTTCAGCTAAGACATGCTACATATGCATATTTCTCCTAAACCAAACCTTGTGTAAAATGCAAACTACATGGTTACATTGCATTCTCTATCTGAGCATTTAAGGTAAGACATGCTACATATCTGCATTGAACTAAAAGACATTAGCGGAAAGAGACAATGACATGGTTAAATTGCATTAGCTAATATCTTCCCATTTTAGCTAAGACATGCTACATATGCATATTTCTCCTAAACCAAACCTTGTGTAAAATGCTAACTACATGGTTACATTGCATTCTCTATCTGAGCATTTAAGGTAAGACATGCTACATATCTGCATTGAACTAAAAGACATTAGCGGAAAGAGACAATGACATGGTTAAATTGCATTAGCTAATATCTTCCCATTTCAGCTAAGACATGCTACATATGCATATTTCTCCTAAACCAAACCTTGTGTAAAATGCTAACTACATGGTTACATTGCATTCTCTATCTGAGCATTTAAGGTAAGACATGCTACATATCTGCATTGAACTAAAAGTAGACATTAGCGGGGGGGAAAATAAATGGTTAAATTGCATCCTATAGCTGAACATTACGCTAACATTTTAAAACTACAGTGGCAATTGTCAAACTAATTAACCATGTTGTGCACAAATACTCACCAACGAGATAACCAGGGGGCATTCGTCTTTCCTCAAACGGTCTCCACAGGGACGACAGAGAGAGGATGCGGGCATCATGACTAGCCCCTCCAAAATTCGCACACACATGCATAATCCTCATCCGTGTGTCACAAACATACTGCACGTTGAGGCTATGAAAATGTTTGCGATTTCTGAAGGGCAAGTCATCAATTGGAGCACGCAGCGCAATGTGGGTACAATCAATGGCTCCCAAGACATTGGGCAATTCAGCAATATCGAAGAATTCCCGCTTCAGGCACCTCCAATCACCATCATTCTGTGGGAATCCTATGTATTGCTTACTGATACGTACCATGGCGTCCAGAAAGTTATCAAACACCACAGAGAATGTACCTTGAGCCAGGCCATGCATGTACAGTTCTCCGGATTGAAAACTCCCGGAGGCCAGGACGTATAGACAGCTTAGCATCTTACTCATGGCGGGAACAGCAGTCCTTATTTGTATACGTGGCTCCAAATGAGGTTTAAGAAGATCGTAAAGGCCAATGAGCTGTTCGCGATTGAGCCGATACTTATCATAAACCTCAAAGTCGCTCATGTTTTCCAAGGTGGGTCTCACCCTGTAGACACGAGGACCTCGAACCAGATGACCCCTTCGTCTCAGTCTGAGCCGCCGAGGCTGCCTGATTCGATCAACAGCTAGTTCGCCAATAGCAGCACCAGCAGTGTCTACCATGTCATCGTCATCCATCTTTCAAAACAGCGTAACAAGGTATGCACTTGATCTGATGTGGATCACAAGTGATGCTTTTGCCATGTTGTTTGGGGGATTTATAGTACAATTAGTCCAATGGTAGTGAGTTTGTAATGATTGCTGATTGTATTCACTTGTTTGTATGTGAGCGGCGCGAATGCTTTCACAGTGGGCGTTTTTTTGTTGTTTGCTGAAATGTTGTTTTCCCCCAATGAATCTCAATGTGAAAGTGTCAAATATCACACATACAGTGCATGTTTGTAATGTTTGTTCATATGCGTAATCAATATTTCTTAAACGCGATCTTATAGTAAAAAGCACACGTCCAGGCTAACATGAATGAAAGTGCATAGTTGTGTATAATGTGCATCGAATGTGATCGATCAATGTTGCTGCAACATTGTTTGTAAACGATAAAGTAACATCTGCCATCTGTAGTATTGTATATATAAGTGATTGCCGAGCTGTCAATATTGTACGCGTCCCTTTAAAATCGCAATAATAATTGCGAACTTCCCGTCTGCCATCTGTAGTATTGTATATATAAGTGATTGCCGAGCTGTCAATATTGTATGCGTCCCTTTCAAATCGCAATAATAATTCAGAACTTCCCATCTGCCATCTGTAGTATTGTATATATAAGTGATTGCCGAGCTGTCAATATTGTACGCATCCCTTTAAAATCGCAATAATAATTGCGAACTTCCCGTCTGCCATCTGTAGTATTGTATATATAAGTGATTGCCGAGCTGTCAATATTGTATGCGTCCCTTTCAAATCGCAATAATAATTCAGAACTTCCCGTCTGCCATCTGTAGTATTGTGTATATAAGTGATTGCCGAGCTGTCAATATTGTATGCGTCCCTTTCAAATGGCACTAATGCTGAATAACTTCCGGCTGTCATCTGTAGTATTGTATATATAAGTGATTGCGAGATGTAAATATTTATTAATTGTCCCATTCAAATCTCCCTAATAATGCTGTTCCAAACTGTTGTTTACGTATATGTTGTATTGTAGTATTGAGTGTTAAAGTTCCGAAAGGGGCGGTATAGTCGTGAATCTGTGATGTGTATGGTTGAATCTTCTAATGACGTCATGATATTATTAACCTGCCTATGTAGTTCTGAAATCCTCATTGTGTTGTTGTATTGTGCTACATTGTTATTGTGTGCTGAATAAAATCTAAATGTGTGCTTTGTGGTTGCGTGATGGGTGATGCGGTTTATGTACATATACGTATATATTGTGATTGTGTCCCACATATGCTGACTTCTATATAGCGGTGTGGCATTGTTGTTCCTTCCCATAAAGTGACATCTGTAATCTTGTGTAATGATGTTCTTGTTGTACGTAATTCCTAATGGTTTCTGGTGATGGAATCATGATGTTAAAAGTACATTAAAATCCATATGTTGTGTTTTGTGATTCCTATAGAGAATGTAATGTGTTTTTCCCCCATCATTTGAATGCACATGTATGAGTGAATGTTAAAAGTAATGTATGTGCATCCATGACTGATCATGTGTTAAGCCTATGTAGATATGCTGTTGCTGCAAGCATATGAGTTGAATAACTGAAATGCAATAATAAAGGTAAATGAGAATTGTTTCCCATTGTGTAGTGTTTGTGAATCCTGAAAAGTTGACATTATTTTTGTGTCCGTTTAAATGTAATATTTTTGTAAATAAAATGTTGTTACTAGTGATGTTGATTTGTAGTTGATGTAATCTAAAAGTCTGAAACAATTTAATGGTGTTGGGAATATTCAATAAGTAAAATCCATAAATCCACCATAGGGAAATAGTAATTTCTTGATCTATTTATCATAGCTGTGTCTAACGCATAAAATCATGTATTTTCTAGCGCTGGTATTTGGAGTTTTTCTGTCTACGCTATTTGCGTGCGTTAGGGAAATGTGGGTTTCACGTGCACGAGCACGTCTTCCCAATAGAAGTCAATGGAGGCTCTAAAAATTGGTATTTTTTTTTTTCTAAGACTGGTTTTCCTCGTAAAGTGAGTGACGTCATGAGCTTGTGTGAAAAAGTAGCTAAATCGTGTTCTTTTTGTAATAAATAAATATTTTTTGTATGTCATGTGGTGTATATTGTTTGTATGCATCGATGAGTGTATATTTGTGATAATGTTATTAGTTAGATGTAGGTATATGAGGGTCTTTTCCCGTGTGTCAATGTAAGTCAATGGGAAAATGGATTTGTGTAGTTTTTTTCTAACACCCGAGATCTCGCAACTTTGATCATTTGTATTTTGATGAAAAATTATTAAATATTAAAAATAAACATAGTGTAGTGTTTGTATGAGTGTAAGTGTAGTTTGTGTAATATTTATTTTGTGATTCGTGAATGTTTATTTTGTCGGTATATGTTTACTACTGGGTCTGAGGTGTCGGTAGAAATTTGAGCGTTGAGTGATTTTTGAGTGTCGGTAAATGAACTCTAAATACCGGAGTCCGTAAGAAACCCGCGTTAGGAGCCTCTAACGCTGGTTTTCACGGCTAACGCCAAACTCCAAATCTAGGCCTAAGGGTTTATTTTACAGGTAAGTATTTAGTTTTAAATAGGAATAATTTAGTTAATGATAGGAATATTTATTTAGATTTATTTAAATTATATTTAAGTTAGGGTGTTTTAGGGTTAGACTTAGGTTTAGGGGTTAATACATTTAATATAGTGACTGATTAGAACAGCCAATAGAATTACAGTTGCTCTTATTATATTGGCTATTCAAATCAGCCAATAGAATTAAAGTAGCTTGCATCCGATTGGCTTATTTGAATTTGAAGGCTCAAATCAGCCAATAGGAATTCAAGGGACGCCATTTTTAATCGCGTACCTTGAATTCCTTTTCAGTGTACGGCGGCGATCGTATGAAGAGGATCCTCCACGTTCCGGCTCCGGTCTTCAGTTCCAGAGGTCTTCAGTTCCAGCGTCGCTGATCTTCAGTTCCAGCATCGCCAGTCTTCAGTTCCAGATGGACGGTCTTCAGCTCCGCGGTCATCGGTCTTCAACTCCTCCGCTCCGTGCCGGCTGGATCCTGGGAGAAGAAGAGGTCGCCGCCTGGAAGAAGACATCTCCGCTGGAAACAGGACCTTCTCCGCCGGTCTTCAGGACAGGTAAGGAGCACTTGGGGGTTAGACTTAGGTTTTTTTAAGGGGGGATTAGGTGGGTTAGAATAGGGGTATGTGGGGGGGCGGAGCCGGCACTAGAAGGAATGGCCGCACGTTAGGTGAGCTCCGGTGCTTCAGCCTTCTAAGTATCTCTAATGCTCACATAGACCGAATATATCCCCAGGTCTGTACATCACTAACGTTCTGGTCCTGACCCTGTAGGGAAATACGCTTCTAGAAAGGAGCGGGGACGAGATTCCAGAGATGAAGGGAGCATCTTAGCAACAACAGGTTCCGGGTTACAATATTCAACTACAGGCAAGTAAATATCCACCACAAAACAAAGTATGCACTACAAAAAGTGACAATTCCTAAACGAAGGTTGACACTGGGCAAGATTAAGGAAAACACGGACTGCATATTACCCATAATTACAAAGAGAAATTTGAAAGCCGCTAGCGCCCGCCATTTTGATGCGATACACGCATATTAAATTCAATAGCCATGAGGGTATTATGCGGTGGTCATAACTTACATAAAGAAAAGAGACAGGCTAGCTTGAAAGAGTGACTTAAGGACAAATACAAGCACCTTAAAAGAATCAACAGCTCACATATATATACAAGTAGAAGTCTCTATGCAGAATCTAATGTAAATACAGAGCATGCAACATTCGTTAGATGGAAATGGAGGTTGCTGTTTATATCACACAGATCTGTTAAGTGAATTGGGTAACGATATACTGAGTAACAACACAAGTTAATGTTTGAAGACATTTATTTGTACCCAGCAGAGCCTTTTTCAGGCGCAAGAGATATGATGCCCATAATTACTATATATCAGTTACTGTGATTCTTCAAAGTAAAACAAATTCAAAACCGGGGGACCATATAATAAGTGGGTCTGAACATTGGCATGAACTTTATTGAAATCAAGATATCTATCGATTTATATGCCATTAGCCAGTCATCCTTCACAGCGCTAATCCACAATACAAGTTTGCAGGGGGAAGTTTTGGTTTTGAGTGAAACTTTACCACTGATATTAATCTCGGACACAAACTTAGGGTCTCTTCTAATAACATATTCTAAAATATATTCCTAATTACAAAGGACATTTTCCTTTCTATTCCTGAATATATATCTTTATTAAATAATTGCCAAATACATAGGGAACTCCAACCAGGAATACATAGCATACTGTAGTGGTGAATCTTAAGCAATTTACAGTTAATGTCAGACAAGATGTCGCCCAGGAAAAGTCTGCAAAAAGGAAAACAAAACAAAAATGAAAGTAAAGGGAATCCATCAATGGATAAATATTTTAAGGCAGCTACCCAGCTGACGCCGAGAGAGATTTCTATCACACCACAGGGATCACAGCATTCATCTTGTTCCTCAGATTCAGGTTCAGATGCAGAAGAAAATCTGATATCCGTGCCGCAGTCTGTGATTTCCTCTATCCCTTCAAAGCAAGACTTTTCCTCGCTCATTATACAAGTAAAGCAGTGCATTAAAGATGAGATCGCAGAGTTGAGAAAAGACGTCACAGAAATTGGCAGCAGAGTGAACTCACTTGAAGAAAATGTTCAGGAACACGATTTCTGCATGACGAAAATGAATACCCAGATGGAACAACAAGATCAAGCAATACAACAACTAGAGGACAAGATAGAGGACTTAGAAAATAGGTCCAGAAGACATAACATAAGGATAAGAGGAATCCCAGAAGAAGTTGACGCCTCAATCTTACAGGAATATCTCCAATCTCTATTCTCGCAACTTAGAGACCCTACAGATGATACTGCAGTAGGAATAGACAGAGCTCATCGAGCTTTAAGACCAAAACCCCCAGATATGGCACCCCCCAGAGATGTGATTGTAAAGATTACTAACTTTTAGCTAAAGGAACAACTTATGAAGGCGGCAAGAGAAAAGCGTCCTATACAAAAAGACGGAAACACCCTCCAGTTCTTTGCTGATCTTTCGATCAGAACCCTAACTAGGAGAAAGGAGCTTGCACCGCTCACAAAACATCTACAAGCTAGAAATATAAATTACAGATGGGGCCATCCATTTCAACTAATAGTCGTCTGGAAAAATAGGAGGGCAAGTTGTTCCTCAACAATGGAAATAGAAGAATGCTGCAGGAAACTGGAAATTCCTCCACCAATAATGGATATGGACAATCAGAAAGATCCTGTCTCCACTCCCCACTCACAGGCACCTCCAATGCCACAGCGTAGAGACTGGCAGAAAGTACGAAACAAGAGAATGAAAAATACTTCACCTAAGGACTCTAGGACCCACATAGGGTGAATCTGAACACTCTCAGACTTTATGATCAGGGGTCAAGTTGACAGTGTGAGTAAATGTCTTTAAAGATGGATATAAGAAATTTCTTCTTTGTTCTTTTCTTTTTTTTTTTTTTTGTACTGCTGTAATATTAGGTTAAATTACAGATGTTAGTTAATAAAAGATTTTATTGCATTAAGAATAGGTCGACAAAAATGTTATAATTATGTTAGTACTTAGAGGGTTACACGATTTCCAATAGGGATTTCAGAGCCATTCCCCTCTATTATTTGATTAGTGAAATTGCTCACTATGCATATACTGTTTATTTTGTTAGTTTGTTAATAGGATTTGTTCTGCAGAATTACACTATCATGCATTGTGGCAAGAGGATTCATAAGCACAGAGCGAGAGCTGAGATGGTAAAGGTATGACAGATAATTGTATTAATGTTATCACACAAAATGTGAAGGGTTTTAATATTCCGAATAAAAGATTGATAGCCCTAAGAGACATAGTAAAAAAAAGGGGGAGAAATCATTGGGCTACAGGAGACTCATTTTAAGAGAGGATCTATACCCAGATATTTACATGGCAGTTTTTCTCAACACTATCATAGCGCCCACAACAACAAAAAAATTAATGGGGTTAGCATCCTCATACGTAATTCAATACCCTTCAAATTGATAGAACAGAAGAAGGATAACGAGGGTAGATTTCTAGCAGTTTGTGGAATCCTATATAACAAGATAGTAACACTGGTAAACATATATGCCCCTAACCACAAACAAGCAGCCTTTTATAAATATGTACTACCACAAATACAAGATATACAAAAAGGCCAGCTGATAGTCATGGGGGACTTTAACTTGCCTATTAATCCTAAACTTGACAGCTCAAACCCAAATATAAATATTTCGAAAACTACACTTAAATCTACATGGAACCTTATCAGGCTACTTGGCTTACACGACCCGTGAAGGGTATCCAACCCAGAGCGAAAAGATTTTACTTTTTTTTCCAACCCAAATAAATCATATTCGAGGATAGACTATATCCTTTTAGATCACTTAACATTATCCCATGTAAAACACTCTTCCATTACACACATGGTTTGGTCAGACCATTCCATGGTTACATGCTCCATCAACTGGCCCTCAGCCCCAGTAAGGGATTTCAGTTGGAGACTCGATGAATCTCTACTCCTAGATCCAGTAGTTCATAAGACCTTAGAATCTGAAATACAGGATTATTTCCATAGAAATATACGAGACAATATGACACCATCAGTGATTTGGGAAGCACACAAGTGCTACGTGAGAGGATTATTGATTAAAATTAGAGCCAACAAAATCAAACAAAAGAGAGAAGAATATCAACACATTTCTAGGGAAATTACACAATTAGATTATTTACACAAACTACATCCAAAAGACGAAGATATTCTTAGCCAACTGAAATTTTACAGAGGTAAAATGATGTCTCACCTACATATAAAAGCCCAAACAACAGCATTGAAACTCAAACAAAAATTTTACTATGAAGTTGGTAAACCGGGGCGTCACCTAGCTAGATCACTTAAAACTAAACAGGCAAAAACATACATTCATTCTATCAATAACCCTAGAGGGGGGAAAGTTGAGGACACCAAGCAGATAGCGGAAGTGTTTAAAAATTATTACCATACATTATATAACCTTTTTCCCAATAGGTCTCTATCAGAACACAAAAATAAGTGCATGAAATACTTAGATTCTATACAAGTCCCGACAATTTCAGAGAAAGATAGGGTCCAGATGGATTCTCTGGGTCATACTATAAATTGTACTCCCAGCATTTAATACCTCATCTACTAAGCACTTTTCAACAAATAGATAAAGGTGGTACTCTACCGGAATCCATGTTACAAGCCTATATAACAGTCCTCCCTAAACCGGGTAAAAAACCAGATATACCAGCGAACTTCCGGCCAATCTCCTTATTAAACATAGATCTAAAAATCCTTGCTAAAGTCCTGGCGACCAGACTCAATAGACTTTTGCCATCATTGATTTCACCTGACCAAGTGGGTTTTGTGCCGCGGAGAGAGGCAAGGGATAACACGTTCAAACTCCTAAATATATTAGAATATATAAATAAGAACAAAATAGCCTCGGTCTTTCTATCTACAGACGCTGAGAAAGCGTTCGATAGACTTGATTGGACCTTTCTGGAGAATACTCTTACCAAATTTAATTTACCGCCCCCATTTATAAATAAAATAATGGCCCTGTACACATTCCCCACAGCTCAAATTAGAATTAATGGTACACTTTCAGAACAATTCGAAATTCGTAATGGAACTCGCCAGGGATGCCCACTATCTCCACTTCTGTTTATCCTCTCATTAGAAGTATTAGCAAGTAAAATAAGATTAAATACCACCATAAAAGGGATAAATATTAACCACAGGGAATATAAACTATCCATGTTCGCAGACGATGTTCTCTTGTCTCTATCAAACCCCATAGAGTCTCTCTCCGCGGTACAGAAAGAAATACAGGATTATGGGGAGGTCTCAAATTTTTCAGTAAACGCCAATAAATCAGAACTCTTACCACTACATATGTCTACCAATGATATTACTCACTTACAAAACAAATGCTCATTTGCAATTCAGCTGAAATCCATTAAATACTTGGGTATATACCTATCTAATAGCCTAGAGTCAATTTGCATAATCAACTACTCTAAATTATTGAAAAATATCTCTAATCAGGCCTCGTCTTGGTTGTCGAAGAATATTTCTTGGATAGGGAGAATAAACACGGTCAAGATGGTACTGCTGCCAAAGATTTTGTATATTCTACAAACACTACCCCTACCAAATATCTCCACCTATATAAAAAAATTACAAAAGGTAATACATACTTTCATATGGAAAAAAAAACCACCGCAAGTTAACAAATTATCTATGTATGCTCATAAAGATTTGGGGGGGTTAGGAGTCCCAAATATATTATTATATAAACAGGCCATTTCACTACAAAGAATTATAGAATGGAGTAGATATAATAAGGATGATCCAAAGCATTGGATACAAATAGAACACGACATTTCAGGTACACCACAACTAGGGGGAGCTTGCTGGTTACCCAAAACTTTAACCAGAAATCAGTCACAGAATACCTCCACGACACTAAATACTGTCTCAGACTGGAAGCTTATCCGAGATAGTTACAGAGTTATCTCCAGTGCTTACTCCCAGCTAACACCAATCCTTGCCAACACAGAATTTACAGGAGGATTAGACCATAACCAAGGGGAAGACAATAGCTTAAAGGGATATGTGCCTGTGGCACTAATAAGTAAATTAGGGAAAATTCTACCTAGAAACGAAATAGCAGATATAGGTAATGGGTTCTTTGATCAGTGGTTACGGTACCACCAAGTTAGTCATTATATCTCAACACATAGAAATAGGTCAAATTTGATGAGGCCAATGACGCAATTTGAGCAAATGTGCATTTCTAGTGTACCACAAAAAGGATCCATCTCAATTATATACAGACTGTTGCTTACAGCCACATCTCCTATACCTCATAAATACATGACAGGGTGGGAAAAAGAATTGTTGGGGACGCAAGACACAAAAATGTGGAGAAACATTTTTAGTAATTTAGCTCACTCTGCCCACACAACTTACGCTTTAGAAACAAACTACAAAATACTATTTAGATGGTATCTAACCCCGAACAGAATGAAATATCTATTTCCCTCAGCAAATGAAAAATGTTGGAGATGCAAGAAGGCAGTAGGTAACATGGGGCACATTTGGTGGTCTTGTATGACAATACACACATACTGGAAATAGATACTTGAGGAAATAAAAATTACATTATCTTGTAACATACCGCTTTCACCAAAAGTCTGCCTATTCAATATGATACATGTAGTTAAATGTATAATAAGGCAAAATCTAGGGCACATTATGTTAAACTCTGCCAAACAATTGATAGCAGCAGCGTGGAAATCGGATAAGGTCCCCACAATAGACGAGTGGAAAGAGAAGGTGAAAAATGCCCTAATGTTAGAAAGATATTATTACTTTAAAACTAACAAGATGACAATGTATTATGACATGATGTTTTATTGGGACTCTTACTTGGCTTTAGGAAATAAACAGAAAGCTACATAAAGGAATGCCTTTAGGAATGAACACTTCTGGATGACATATGCTTATCCCCAAACTCTATTGTAAAGGTTTTAACTCCAATACCACTATAGAGCAAAAGTAACCACATTCTGCAGAAGGTAGTTGTTAATGTTATTAGTAGGTTATTATGTTATTGTTATTAAGGTTGTTTTTCTTGGGAATTGTTCCTTTTCCAGGATGTATATGGACAATGAAGTGCTAGCTATATTGTGATCTCTGAAAATATGGCAAATTGAGTAAAAATGTCTTATTCAGATTCTGGATTATTGTAATGTATTACAGCCATGTAACTGATGCTCACCAATTGTATGGATAAGATTGTAATGTGTTAGGGTGTGTGTAATCACCCAGTTATCATTTGCTGTACTTTGCAAACTTTTTTTTTCTTCCAATAAAGAAATAATAAATATAAAAAAAATAAAAAATAAAAATAAAAAAAAAGAATAGGGGTATGTGGGTGGTGGGTTGTAATGGGGGGGGGGGGTGTTGTTTTTTTTACAGGCAAAAGAGCTGATTTCTTTGGGGCATGCCCCACAAAAGGCCCTTTTAAGGGCTGGTAAGGTAATAGAGCTGTTAACTTTTGTAATTTAGATTAGGGTAGGGACATTTTTTTATTTTGGGGGGCTTTGTTATTTTTTTAGGGGGCTTAGAATAGGTGTAATTAGCTTAAAATTCCTGTAATCTTTTTTTATTTTTTGTAATTTAGTGTTTGTTTGTTTTTGTAATTTAGTTTAGTGTATTTAATTGTAGTTTAGTTTAGATATTTGTAGTTTATTTAATTTATTGATAGTGTAGGTGTATTTGTAACTTAGGTTAGGATTTATTTTACAGGTAAATTGGTAATTATTTTAACTAGGTAGCTATTAAATAGTTATTAACTATTTAATAGCTATTGTACCTAGTTAAAATAAATACCAAGTTACCTGTAAAATAAATATAAACCCTAAAATAGCTACAAGGTAATTATTAATTATATTGTAGCTATATTAGGGTTTATTTTATAGGTAAGTATTTAGATTTAAATAGGAATATTTTAATTAATAATATTAATATTAATTAGATTTATTTTAATAAGAATTTAGTTAGGGATGTTAGAGTTAGGGTAATTATACTTAATATATATATAATATAATAACGATATTAACTATATTAACCCTAATATAATTAGGGTTAATATAGTTAATATAGCTGGCGGCGGTGTAGGGGGATTAGATTAGGGGTTAATCTATTTAATATAGGTGGTGGCTGTGTAGGGGGATTAGATTAGGGGTTAATCTATTTAATATAGGTGGCGGCGGTGTAGGGGGATTAGATTAGGGGGTAATCTATTTAATATAGGTGGTGGCGGTGTAGGGGGATTAGATTAGGGGGTAATACATTTATTAGAGGTGGCAGCGGTGTAGGGGGATTTAGATTAGATGCAAAAGAGCTGATTTCTTTGTGACAATGCCCCGCAAAAAGCCCTTTTAAGGGCTGGCAATAGAGCTGTTACTTTGGGGCAATGTCACGCAAAAGGCCCTTTTAAGGGCTGGTAATAGAGGTGATTACTTTAGGGGGATTCGATTAGGGGTTAATGTATTTAATAAAGCTGGCGGCGGTGTAGGGGGATTAAATTAGGGGTTAATTAATTTAATATAGCTGGTGGCGGTGTAGGGGGATTAAATTAGGGGTTAATAATTTTAATATAGCTGGCGGCGGTGTAAGGGGCTCACATTAGGGGGTAGGTAATATAGATTGCAGCAGTTTAAGGGGCTCACATTAGGGGGTAGGTAATATAGATGGCGGCGGTGTAAGGGGCTCATGTTAGGGGGTAGGTAATATAGATGGCGGCGGTGTAGGAGCTCATATTAGGGGGTAATATAGATAAAATAGGTAGCGGCGGTGCAGGGGGCTCACATTAGGGGGTAATATAGATAATGTAGGTGGCGGCGGGGTCTGGGAGTGGCGGTTTAGGGGTTAATAACTTTATTAGGTGTGGCGGGGTCCGGGAGCGGCGGTTTAGGGGTTAATAACTTTATTATTATTAGGAGAGTGAGGGGGGATAGTGGATAGGGGGGTATTCGTGTCGGGCTATGTTTAGGAGGCGTGTTAGACAGTACGGGTGATTTAATAACTTAGTCAGGTTTTTTATGTGGCGGCAGTTTCTAAAGTGCCGTAAGTCACTGGCGACTCCAGAAATTTGTACTTATGCAGATTTCTGGACATCGCTGGTTTGTGAGACTTACGGCACTTTAGCCTCTGACGGCGCCGTATATGGGATAGCTCGAGTTGCAAGCTGAAACTACGGATGGCGCAGGTTTCCACGCTTGCACCGAAACCTGCGCCATATATTGGATCGCGCCCCAGGTCAGCAAGACCTCGCTGAATGCGGAGAGCAATACGCTCTCCGTATTCAGCATTGCACCAGCAGCTCACAAGAGCTGCTGGTGCAACGCCACCCCATGCTGACTCGCGGCCAATTGGCCGACAGCAGGGAGGTGTCAATCAACCTGATCGTATTCGATCGGATTGAAATGCGGCGATTCCTGTCCGCCTGCTAAGGCTGACAGGGTTATGGAGCAGTGGTCTTTAGACCGCTGCTTCATAACTGCTGTTTCTGGCGAGTCTGAAGACTCGCCAGAAACACGGGCCCTCAAGCTCCATTAGGAGCTTGATAGATAGGCCCCATAGAACGTATTCTGCCATGTGCAGAGCATTGGAATGCAACATATTTACAGAACAAACACAATTAAACACTTTATTAAATATAAATATTGCATAAATATGCTTTTTCATGTTTTCAACTACTTGACTGCAAAGGGCTCCAATGCACATATATATAAGTATACATATGTATTTATGTTTTTATGGGTTACATTTAGCAATATATAAGTATACATATGTATTTATGTGTTTATGGGTTACATTTAGCAATATATAAGTATACATATGTATTTATGTGTTTATGGGTTACATTCCGCAATAGTGATATTTGAGCTCAACTTAGTAATATCAATGCACGCAAATATGTGCTGGTATTATAAGTGAGGGAAAATGTGAATGTGACCTCGCGTTTGCATTGCACTGAGGCATTGCGCTCACAAGAGCACGCTCCCATAGGCTCTAATGCGAGCCTCTTTCCCATGCCATGAAACATGGCATGAGAACTTGTGCAGTGAAATGGGAAAGTTGCACAGCGCTGAGCGTTAAATATAAATATATATGTGTATATAAACATATTAATACTTTTATATATATATATATATATGTAAAAAAAAGGATGCAGGATAGCCCAGATGAAACAGCTGGTATACACTGATATTAATCAATAAGGGTATTTACATAAAAGGTATAAACCTATGATCAGTCATACCATGTAGGAAACAACTATGATAAGATATTATATAATAAAATATAATCAAATATAAAAATATGATAAAAATATGTAGTAAGATACACAGTCCCAAAAGATGATAAAAATGAAGTCAGAATAGCAATCTTCATCAATGTCTCCCCTTTTAGATGTGCACTTACTTCCAGCAACCTCAATCCTATGAGGTAAGAATGTAGCAATATCACTGATGGGCTAGGCACCTCCTGTAGTATGGATCAAGCTGATCGTGTGTCTCTCAATACGAAGACTTCAAGGCCTTGTCACTTTCTGCTCATGTAAAAATATGGCACACACCCTTGATTCTCGTGTTCTCTTAGTGAATGGAAACTTTCAATTCCGGTAACCAGGTTATGCAGGAAAAACCAGAAACATATACATAGTGTAAAACCGTTTTTAATAAATACACAATAAAAAAACACAATAAGTTCCACTCACATTTAAAATCCTCAACTTATGAGGCATGAAATCAGCACATAGAAAGTTTGATGTGAGGAGTCCAGCAAAAGTTTGTTATAACAAGGATGTCCTAAATAACACCAGAAGCTCCAGACACACAGATACAAAACTTAGTCCAATACAAATGTTAGTGGTGTACCTTCCCTATATGTATCACCTTACGCGTTTCGAAGGGGTTTATAATGTTCAATTCCCTTCTTCATCAGAGGTGAGAGTCCATCTATCTAGACCCACCTTAAATAGGGCCCATGATTATTGCTACATTCTTTTTCCAGGATTCCGATCGTCAGTGTGACACGCAGAGGGTATTTCCGGTAACGGTGAAACGCAAAGGGTCATTTCCGGTCTTGCGCGATAGCAGTAATACACGCTCCCTTCATCCAAACAGGTTGTCATGGATACAGACAACAGTCCGCTCGCATCCGGGAGTCAGTATGGAGAAGAAGGTTCAAATGTGTGATACCCTGCGTGTCACACTGATCATTAAACTATTCCACACTCATTTATGCAACTACTTAAAAATAGGACTACTTATATGTTAACTTAACACAGGATAAAGGGGCAACATATAAGCCACATTTTTTTACCATACAGTAAACTCTGATATAAATAAAGGCTTATATAACCAGAAATGGTTTCCTGAGTATTAAATTATTAATAAATGAATATCAAGACCGTCTAAAAATACATATATTAACAATATCTATATGAAATTTAAAATAGTATATACAAATGCATAAGACAATGTATAAACATATTAAAACATATAATATATGTACACCTTAATAAGACTATTTGTCTAATATGAAAATGCTAAAAACCTTAAAAATACAGAGCAGGGAGTTAATATCAAATATATAATAAAATTATTATACTTACACTTTTAACTTATAGAAGGGATTATAGACAGGTTTATAATAAAATATAATATATATACCGGATGTCCTTAATATCAAAAACATATATAAATTAATATAAGAGCATATATAAGAGCATATATAAAAGTCCATAGGGGTGGGGGGAGAGAAGAGGCAACAGACCTAGGGTAGCGGGGATCACAAAACATTGGTTCTGCTCATAATATCTCCCTTAAGAGTATGTGGTCTGTCATACATTTACAGAAAAGCTGCAATATCTATATCCACATTTAGTCCCGCAGGAGTTCTTGTATTAAATGCGTGGATCCAGAAGGTCTCCCTCTGTCTAAGCAGGATTTCCCTGTTGCCACCTCTTTTTCCTACACATACATGCTCCAAAATCGTACCCCTAAGGCAGTCTGGATTTTTATTATGTATCTGCCTATAATGGTCAGACAGATTGTGTGACTTTAGGCCCTCTTTAATGTTTGTTATATGCTCGTATAGCCTTTTTTTGTATGGCCTCGTCGTTCTACCTATGTATTGGAAATTACAACTGCATTGAAGTAGGTACACTACAAAAGTAGTCTTACAGTTTACCAAACTATTTATCTTACATTCTTTCCCATTGGAGGTTGAATTAATACTTTTTGTAGGTCTATTGCTATGGTACATCCGTTCACATGAGATACAATTGAGTCTGTTACATTTATAGAATCCTATGGATCCCTTATTTAACCAGTTCTCCCTATTTCTATTGTCCTTTAGCTGACTAGAAGCTACAATCGATATTAAATTTTTGTTTCTTTTAAAAATACAGTTGGGTTTTGTCCCTATTTTGTCCCTTAGCAGGTCATCTTTCTGTAGGATATACCAGTGTTTTTTAAGTATATGTTTTATACCTTCTGATCCCTCATTGTATGTGGATATAAAGCTGGTATTTATATTTCTTTGTTTTGTCTCACTTCTGGATATTTTAGAATTGACCACTCCCTTTTCTGTGGATTTCTCCTCTACCTTTTTGTGGGCCCTATCTATCCATTTTTTCTTATATCCTTTCTCTAGAAATTTTTGGGACAACTTTTTGGACTCTTTTTCATAGTCATTATAGTCCGTGCAATTCCTTTTTATCCTTTCTAGTTGTCCAACCGGGATGTTTTTTATCCAAGAAGGATGATGTCCACTAGAGGCATGGATGTACCCATTACTATCTGATTCTTTAGTATATAAATGTGTTTTTATCACTCCTTGCTCTTGAAATAGTGAGAGGTCTAAGAACTCTATTTCTATTTTACTATGCTTTTCAGAAAACTTAAGATTCATATTATTTACATTCAGATATTCAAAAAATTGGAGGAGAGCATCTTCCCCCCCCTTCCAAATTTAGAATATATTGTATATGAATCTGAGCCAGGTAATGACATTGTTACAAAATGGGTTATTTTGCCAAATGTATTTCTCCTCCCAATATCCCATGTACAGGTTGGCGTAGCTAGGGGCAAATTTAGTGCCCATAGCCGTACCGCCAACCTGTACATAGTACTCATTTTCAAACAGGAAGTAGTTGCCTCCTTAAGGAAATATTTTTTTTTTTTGTGTCAAGTTGGTTAATGATTGTTGCCAATATCCAACTGCTTCAATCCCCAACGCATGTGGAATATTGGTGTAAAGAGCCGTTACATCAATCGTTGCCCACATATAATCATCTTCCCATTTTATCTTAGTAATCTTTGATATGGTATCGGGTGTATCCCTGATATAAGATTTGATTTTTGGCACTATGTGCTGCAGGAAGTGATCCTCATATTCAGACAATGGAGAAGTTAGTGAATCGATTCCTGCAATTTTAGGTCTTCCCGGGGGATTCTGAGTGTCTTTATGAACCTTTGGTAAGTGATAGAAGAGAGCTGTTTTTGGCTCTCCTCTATTAAGAAACAAAAATTCATCCTCATTTAAAATCCCTTCATATTTGGCGTTATCCAGTAGGTGGGAGTATTGCCGCAGAAAAACATTAGTCGGATTTTTCTGTAATTTTTTGTATGTGTTGCAATTGTCTAGAAGTCTCATTGCTTCCTTCACATACTCATCCCTATTTTGGATCACAATTCCCCCCCCCTTGTCTGCCTCTCTAATCACAATTTCTGCATTATCAGATAGTGCTTTTAATTCTTCCTTGTCCTTCTTACTCAAGTTATCTTTTTTAATTCTATAGTTTTTGCAATAATCATCAAATTCCTGGCCCACCAGATTTTTAAAGCCCGGGATATAATGACCTTTTGAAGCAAGTGGATAAAAGTTAGAAGGTAATTTTAGAGTAGTAAATTGTTTATAGACTATTTCACTACTATTTTGTTCCATACCTCTTTCAAAGGCATTTTGGCCATCACTGGCCCCCAATTCCTCTAGGACTAATACAGTTTCTAGATCCTCCTTTTCAAGAGTAGTCATTTCACTACTCTCTTCTCTTACTGGTTGATCTTTCTGTGATTTTGCATAATGCCTATCCAAAGTAAGTTTCCTTACAAACTTCTGTAAATCTATATATAAAGAAAAATGATTATGTCCTCTAGTGGGGGCAAAAGAAAGGCCCTTTCTTAATAAGTTCAAAGTATTCTCAGGGAACATTTTATCAGTCAGGTTAAATATTTTGACACTTTTTAATAGTCCGATTCTATATTCGTTCTGTTCCTTTTTGAATTTTCTACCTCGTACCAATTTTCCCGCTCTGCATCCCCTATATTTCTTTCTAAGCCCCTTTTTTGGCTTTGTCTTCTCCATTGTGGAGTGGGTGGTTGGTTCCGGTATTGCTGCTGAGGACTCTGATGGTAGTCCCCCCCCCCCATGGACTTTTATATATGCTCTTATATATGCTCTTATATTAATTTATATATGTTGTTGATATTAAGGACATCCGGTATATATATTATATTTTATTATAAACCTATAATCTATAATCCCTTCTATAAGTTAAAAGTGTAATGTTTTTAAGATATTAGTATAATAATTTTATTATATATTTGATATTAACTCCCTGCTCTGTATTTTTAAGATTTTTAACATTTTTATATTAGACAAATAGTCTTATTAAGGTGTACATATATTATATGTTTTAATATGTTTATACATTGAGGGGTAGTTATCAACGTGTCTACCTCAAATACGCTGGAATTCCGCAGCGTATTTGAGGCGAGGCTGATTCGCCTTAGTTATCAAGCCCTAGATACCAGCAAAAGTAGAATTTTGTGACGTAAGCTTCGATCCGCCGGACTCAGTCTGACACAGATCGATTCTTACGTCACTCCAGATGTTCCGCACACAAGTGCGGCACAATCTGACTACTTTTGCTAGTTATCAAAAAACTAGCAGGTGCGCTCGGCACTTTTCCGGCCCAGCGTACCTCGTTTCCAAACCGCCACCCTGGAGGCGGCGGATCCCATAGGAATCAATGGGAGTCTGACCATAGCGAAAGTTCATGTTCACTGCTGCCAGATATCCCATTGATTCCTATGGGAAACGTCTGCACCTAACACCCTAACATGTACCCCGAGTCTAAACACCCCTAATCTGCCCCCCCTACACCGCCGCAACTAAATAAATGTATTACCCTCTAAACTGCCGCTCCCGGAGCCCGCCGCAACTATATTAAACATGTTAACCCCCTATACTGGCGCCCCCGGAGCCCCCCGCAACTAAATAAAGTTAGTAACCCCTAAACCGCCGCCCTTAGACCCCGCCGCAACTCTTATAAATGTATTAACCCCTAAACTGCCGCTCCCGGACCCTGCCGCCACCTACATTATACCTAGTAACCCCTATCCTGCCCCCCCTATACCGCCGCCACCTAGAATAAATTTATTAACCCCTATCCTGCTGATCCCGGACCCCGCCACAACTAAATAAATAGTTTAACCCCTAAACCGCTGCTCCCGGACCCCGCCACAACCTATATTAAACTTATTAACCCCTAATCTGCCCCCCTACACCGTCGCCACCTATAATAAATTTATTAACCCCTATCCTGCCCCCCCTACACCTCCGCCACTGTAATAAAATTATTAACCCCTATCCTGCCCCCCCTACTCCGCCGCAACTCTAATAAAATTATTAACCCCTATCCTGCCCCCCCCACACCGCCGCAACTGTAATAAAATTATTAACCCCTATCCTGCCCCCCCTACACCGCCGCAACTCTAATAAAATTATTAACCCCTAAACCTAAGTCTAACACTAACCCTAACACCCCCCTAACTTAAATATTAATTAAATACATCTAAATAATATTTATCTTATTAACTAAATGAATCCTATTTAAAACTAAATACTTACCTTTAAAATAAACCTTAATATAGCTACAATATAAATAATAATTATATTGTAGCTATCTTAGGATTTATTTTTATTTTACAGGCAACTTTCAATTTATTTTAACTAGGTACAATAGCTATTAAATAGTTATTAACTATTTAATAGCTACCTAGCTAAAATAAAGAGAAATTTACCTGTAAAATAAAAACTAACCTAAGTTACAATTACACCTAACACTACACTATACTTTAATAAATTATTCCTATTTAAAACTAAATACTTACCTGTAAAATAAACCCTAAGATAGCTACAATATAATTAATAATCACATTGTAGCTATTTTAGGATTTATATTTATTTTACAGGTAACTTTGTATTTATTTTAGATAGTTAGAATAGTTATTAAATAGTTATTAAATAGTTATTAATTGGTTCAGCCAATCGGATTGAACTTGAATCTGATTGGCTGATTGAATCAGCCAATCAGATTTTTCTACCTTAATTCCGATTGGCTTATAGAATCCTATCAGCCAATCGGAATTCGAGGGACGCCATCTTGGATGACGTCACTTAAAGGTACCGTCATTCGTCGTTAGTCGTCGGGAAGAAGAGGATGGATCCGCGTAGGCTCTTCTGAAGATGGCTCCGCTCCGCTCTGGATGGATGAAGATTGAAGACGCCACCTGGATGATGACTTCTATCGGATCGAAGACCTCTTCAGCGCCACCTGGATGATGACTTCATCGGATGGAAGATTTCTTCTGCGTCCCTTGGATGATGACTTCTGCCGCTCCGGATCTCCTCTTCAGTTCCATCGGTGCTCGGCTGAGTGAAGATGACTCAAGGTAGGATGATCTTCAGGGGGGTAGTGTAAGGTTTATTTAAGGGGGGTTTGGGTTAGATTAGGGGTATGTGGGTGGTGGGTTTTAATGTTGGGGGGGGGTTGTATTTTTCTTTTACAGGCAAAAGAGCTGTTTTATTTGGGGCATGCCCCGCAAAAGGACCTTTTAAGGGCTGGTAAGGCAAAAGAGCTGTTTACTTTTTAATGTAGAATAGGGTAGGGATTTTTTTTATTTTGGGGGGCTTTGTTATTTTATTAGGGGGCTTAGATTAGGTGTAAGTAGCTTAAAATTGTTGTAATATTTTTTAAATGTTTGTAACTTATTTTTTTTATTTTTTGTAACTTAGCTTTTTTTATTTTTTGTACTTTAGTTAGTTTATTTAATTGTATTTAATTATAGTTATTTGTAGGTAATTAATTTAATTAATTTAATGATAGTGTAGTGTTAGGTTTAATTGTAACTTAGGTTAGGATTTATTTTACCGGTAATTTTGTATTTCTTTTAGCTAGGTAGTTATTAAATAGTTAATAACTATTTAATAACTATTCTAACTAGCTAAAATAAATACAAAGTTACCTGTAAAATAAATATAAATCCTAAAATAGCTACAATGTAATTATTAATTATATTGTAGCTATCTTAGGGTTTATTTTACAGGTAAGTATTTTGTTTTAAATAGGAATAATTTATTAAAGTATAGTGTAGTGTTAGGTATAATTGTAACTTAGATTAGTTTTTATTTTACAGGTAAATTTCTCTTTATTTTAGCTAGGTAGCTATTAAATAGTTAATAACTATTTAAAAGCTATTGTACCTAGTTAAAATAAATTGAAAGTTGCCTGTAAAATAAATATAAATCCTAAGATAGCTACAATATAATTATTATTTATATTGTAGCTATATTAGGGTTTATTTTAAAGGTAAGTATTTAGTTTTAAATAGGATTCATTTAGTTAATAAGAGTTAAATTTATTTAGATGTATTTAATTAATATTTAAGTTAGGGGGGTGTTAGGGTTAGTGTTAGACTTAGGTTTAGGGGTTAATAATTTTATTAGAGTTGCGGCGGTGTAGGGGGGGCAGGATAGGGGTTAATAATTGTATTACAGTGGCGGCGGTGTGGAGGGGGGCAGTATAGGGGTTAATAAATTTATTATAGGTGGCGACGGTGTAGGGAGGGCAGATTAGGGGTTAATAAGTTTAATATAGGTTGCGGCGGGGTCTGGGAGCGGCGGTTTAGGGGTTAAACTATTTATTTAGTTGCAGCGGGGTCCAGGATCCGCAGGATAGGGGTTAATAAATTTATTCTAGGTGGCGACGGTATGGGGGGGCAGGATAGGGGTTAGTAGGTATAATGTAGGTGGCGGCGGTGTCCGGGAGCGGCGGTTTAGGGGTTAATACATTTATAAGAGTTGCGGCGGGGTCTAGGAGCGGCGGTTTAGGGGTTAGTAACTTTATTCAGTTGCGGGGGGCTCCGGGGGCACCGGTATAGGGGGTAGAACAGTGTAGTTAGTGTGAGTGCTTAGTGACAGGGGTATCAATAAAGCTGTGAAAAAGCCAAAGAGCAGCGAGATCGGATGAGTGATAACTATCACAGTCCGCTGCTCATCGCCCCGTACTTGGTGCGCGGCTTTTTGACCGATTTTTTGATAACTTAGGCGAACGTATTCAGGTCCGCGGCGGCAATGTGAGGCGAGCTTAGGCGGGCGTATTGGACTGGCGAAGGCAGGTAAAGTAGACGGCTTGATAAGTACCCCTATATGTATATGTTTCTGGTTTTTCCTGCATAACCTGGTTACCGGAATTGAAAGTTTCCATCCACTAAGAGAACACAAGAATCAAGGGTGTGTGCCATATTTCTACATGAGCAGAAAGTGACAAGGCCTTGAAGTCTTCGTATTGAGAGACCCACGATCAGCTTGATCCATACTATAGGAGGTGCCTAGCCCATCAGTGATATTGCTACATTCTTACCTCATAGGATTGAGGTTGCTGGAAGTAAGTGCACATCTAAAAGGGGAGACATTGATGAAGATTGCTATTCTGACTTCATTTTTATCATCTTTTGGGACTGTGTATCTTACTACATATTTTTATCATATTTTTATATTCTATTATATTTTATTATATAATATCTTATCATAGTTGTTTCCTACATGGTATGACTGATCATAGGTTTATACCTTTTATGTAAATGCCCTTATTGTTTAATATCAGTGTATACCAGCTGTTTCATCTGCCCTATCCTGCATCCTTTGTTTTTCATTTTTTACTGTATTAGAGGTGTGAAGGGAGTCCTCTGCATTTTAGGAATTGGCTGCATGTTTTTCACAGCTGGATTGTTGTATAGAGGTGCCCTATAAAATAATTTGGGTATTTTAACACCTTTATAGTAGCGCTATCTATAGTGAGTCAGGGGATATTGTCCCCTATCTCATCATTGTACTGTACCTTATATATATATATGTATATATATTAGACGCACAATGGATCTACAGGCATGATACGGTACAACCCAGGGGCCTTAACACAAATGTGGACTGGCACTGCTTCTTGTAGATAGACTTTGATTTATTGATCTTGTTAATCTGATCCATATATAATTGCTTAGTTTAATTTCCCCCATGATCTAACTGTAATGAGACATTTAAGATATATTTATATGAATGTACCATACACATAGTGAAAATTTACGTATGCTCCCTGATGCTAGCTTTATCTATGTGTTTAATTCTATATGATTTTGATAATCTGATCTGTTTATAATTGCTTAGTTTACTTTTCCCATAATTTAACTAATATGAGACATTTAAGATATGTATATGGATGTAACATACAAATATTGAAAATTTACGTCTGCTCCCTGATCCTAGCTTTAGCTATGTGTTTAATTCAATATGTTTAACTAGACTTTTGTATTGCATTTTAATGTTTTATTTTTTTTTAAATACTTCGATCAGTTTGTCTACATGTAGGTAACTTTGAGGATACATTTGGAGCGATATCTTAGAAAATAGCTGGTATATAGACTTGTTATCTCTATTACTAGGTCCAATATAGGACTATAGGTACACCTATAGGAGTTGGAAGTGATTACACTAGACATTTGTATCTTTATACACATCTATACATTGATTTGGATACTGTTATGTCAAATAGTTTTTGATACATTTATGATACACATTGATACATTGAGGCCGAATTATCAAGCCGTCAACTGTGCTGCATTCGCCGGGACCAATACGCTCACCTAACATCACCTAACATCGCGCCCGCGGACCTGAATACGCTGTCCATATTTATCAATAAAGCTGTTAACTAACAGTCATCGATCTCACTGCTATTCGGCTTTTCCCCAACTTTATTTATATCCTGTCACTAAACACCGCCACTATACTAAAATGTTTAACCCCTATCACGCCGCTCCCGGACCCCGCTGCAACTTTAATAAACTTATTAACCCATATCCCGCCGCTCCCAGGAAGTCACCACAACTTTAATAATGCTATTAACCCCTATCCCGCCGCTCCTGGGCCCCTCCGCAACTAAATAAATGTATTAACCCCTATCCCGCCGCTCCCGGACCCCACCACTACTAAATAAATGTATTAACCCCTAAACCCCTGGCCTCCCACATCACTACCACTTACTAAACCTATTAACCCCTAAACCGCCAGCCCCCCACATTGCCATAAACTAAATTAAGCTATTAACCCCTAAAGCTAACAACTTGCTAACTTTACATTAAATATTAACTCATCCCTATCTTATAATAAATCAAAACTTACCTTTAGAATTGAAATAAACTATATTAAACTATTAATTAACCTATCCTATTATCCTAAAATTACATTAAACTATATTAAACTATTAATTAACCTACCCTTACTATTATACTAAAATTACATTAAACTAACAATTACATTAACTATATTACATATTTAAAAACCTAACTCTACTCAAGTTATTTAAATCTACTATAAAAAATGACTAAATTACAAAAAATAACAACTAAGTTACAAAAAATAAAAAATACTAAGTAACAAAAAATAAAAAACCACAGTATCAAAAATAAAAAAGAATTACACCCAATCTAAGAGCCCTATCAAAATAAAAAAAAAAGTAGCCTACACTAAACTACTAATGGCCCATAAAAGGGCCTTTTGCGGGGCATTGGCCAAAGAAATCAGCTCTTTTACCTGTAAAAAAAAAATACAGACACCCCCCAACAGTAAAATCCACCACCCACACAACCAACCCCTCCAAATAAAAACCTATGTAGGTGGCAGCGATGTCGGGGGCGGCAGATTAAGGGTGTTTAGACTTGGGGCTTATGTTAGGGTGTTAGGTGTAAACGTAATTTGTTTTCTACCATAGAAATCAATGGGATATCTGGCAGCATCGAACATGAGCTTTCCCTGCTTTCAGACTCCCATTGATTCCTATGGCATCCGCGGTCTCCAGGGTGGCGGATTGAAAACAAGGTAAGCTGGGCCAGAATAGCCGCGAGCATACCTGTTAGAAATTGGATAACTTGCAAAAGTTGTCAGATAGTGCCAAATTTGTATTCAGAACATTTGTAATGATGTAAGGATCGATCTGTGTCGGATTGAGACCGGCGGATTGTATGTTACGTCACAAATTTCAACTTTTGCCAGTCTGTAGGCTTTGATAAATAGGTCGAATCAAGCTCGCCACAATTACACTGCGGAATTCCAGCGTATTTGCGTTGACGGCTTGATAAATATCCCTCATTCCCTTGTTGTTGTTACACATAGTTTGAGGACAGGGCTTAAGAAGCCATTTTCTCAGTGCAGCCATTTTCTCAGTACAGGAATAACAACTGAGGTTTGTGATAATATTAAATAGAGAATTTGTTTTTATCACTAGCAAGGATTGATGTTCTGCAAATGGTCCCACTATTACTACACTATAAGTTTATTATTGCACTATATGATATTAACACAGGATTAGTAACTATGAGCATTCACAATATATTTGTTTTTTCTATGGTATCTATGACAACAGTTGGGTATTTTTTTGCGCAGTGGGTGGGGTTTCAATGGGTATAAAATGTTTAATACACTCTGTACAATTGTTGGTCTGATGAAGGGGTGAACATCCCGAAACGTCACTTGTTTATTTGGAATAAAACACTTTTTATTTTACCTGTATCAAGTCCAGTGAGTGCTTGTGTTATAACTTGGATATATATATATATATATGACATTGTTACCAAAGACCGCAATGTAAAGGAACTATTCAGTGCTGTTTTTTTTCTAACATCTGACTGCTGCCAACTTTAGCCCACAAAAAATGCCTAGTGCAGTAAAAGAAAATTAACAAAATAAGATGCTACAATGTTTTATTTGCCAAAAGGCATTACAGATTATTGGAGGGGCGGGGTCTAATTGCTACTGCAAGCTTGTGGTAGTAATAACCAGCCACTTGTAATGGCTGGTTATTTATAGCGCACCAGTAAAGGGGCAAATATGCCCATTTGCTGGAGCACTATAAATAAGCACTCCTTTTGTAATCTTTCCCTATATGTGTATATATCTGTCTGTGAATACATATTATACAGGCATACCTTGGATATATTGAGGCCTATTTATCAAATGTCTGTCGGACCTGATCCTACAGTGCGGATCAGGTCTGACAGACATCGCTGAATGCGAAGAGCAATACGCTCTCTGTATTTAGCATTGCATCAGCAGCTCTTGTGAGCTGCTGGTGCAACGCTGCCCCCTGCAGACTCGCTGTCAATCGTCCACCAGCAGGGGGGTGTCAATAAACCCGATTGTACTTGATCGGGTTGAATTGTGGCGATGTCTGTCCGCCTCATCAGAGCAGGCGGACAGGGTTATGGAGCAGTTGTCTTTAGACCACTGCTCCATAACTTGCGTTTCTGGAGAGTCTGAAGACTCACCAGAAACACGGGCCCACAAGCTCTGTTTGGAGCTTGATAAATGGGCCACATTGCGTGTTTGGTTCCAGACCACTGCAATAAAGCAAATATAGCAAAAAATTGAGTAACACTCATTTTTTTTTGTTTACAGGTGCATATAAAAGTTGTATTTACAGTTTACTATAGTCTATTAAGTGTGCAATAGCATTAGGTGTAAAAAAAAACGTGTACATACTGTCGTATCCTCAAACCTACGGGCTGTCATTAATAAGTGATTAGCAACAGATATGTGATCTCACAAAGGAAGCCAGAGAGAGAGATGCAGTAAGTTTATTTTTAAATTATAAGTATATAATTAGCCTTAATTAGATTAACACTAATTATAGACAAAAATTCAATCTGGGTTATCTAACAGATTAATATAAAATTCATAATTTATCAAATATTAGTTGACACAAATATATTTATTAACTATCACAACCATTGGAGATTAATACATACCTTGAGATCTAGAGGTACCAGATAACAACTCTAAGTGCTAATTCAATGTATTTATATACATCAAAAAACCAATTAGCTTAGTCTATACCATGGGGTACATTTATTAATGTGCGGATGGACATGATCTGATATAGCGGATCATGTCCACCGCACATCGATAAGTGTCGACAGCATACGCTGTCAGTATTTATCATTGCACCAGCAGTTCTTGTGAACTGCTGGTGCAATACCGCTCCCTGCAGATTCGCTGCCAATCGGCCACTAGGAGGGGATGTCAATCAGACCAATCATATTCGATCGGGCGGATTGCAATCGGAGTGGGTCGGAGGCAGCATCCGCTGCTTCTTAAATAGACCCCATAAGTGAAATGCTTAATATATATATATATATATATATATATATTTATAGCAAAGATGTGCACTCCCACTCCAACACAACTGCCAGGGTGCTAGTAAAGAACAATATGAAGATAGAAAGAACTTGCACTCACTGGACATTTTAGTGTTCAAAATTTTACTTATAAAACATGTGACGTTTCGAGGATAATGTATCCCCTTCCTCAACCACCAATTACAGAAATGAAGGCAAGAATGTCTGTATGAGCAGTCCCAGCATGAAATACAACATGTGTAATCTTGTTAATGCTACAAACCAGGAACACAAGTGTATTTTACCAATGAGAAGGCCAAGGAATAATAAAGTAAGCAGCAGATAGAAAACAAAAAACTGTTGGTTGCAGGTAGCGTGTACAGCAACCATAGGTAAACTTGTCACAAGGCCTTAGCATGTCCAGTAGTAGTCAGGCAGATCAATTCAGAAGAGCCCAAGTGCAAATCAAAAGAATTTCACCCAGACACCAAGAAAAAAGAGAGAAGAGTGTCCCAGAAAATAAAAAAAAGTATAAGTATACAATATCTATAACAAATTATTCTATACGTCAGTCAAATTGGGTTAGAAAGTCTAGTTGTGTCAGTGGCATCAGTAGGGGGTGCGAGGAGTGCGGGCTACACCCGGGTGACACCCTCCAGGGGGTGACACCACCAATAAAATATATATATTTTTTTTCAATTTTATTGAAATTCAAAGAAATACAATGTAGAGATGCATATATTTTTTTATTAGAGGGACCAGCATTTGTGAACATTAGTGGGACTGGGGAAGTTGTAGACACTTCATTTTTTTGCCCCTTGAGCCAGCGCTGCAATTTCCACAAATAGTTTTCCTGGCTGCTTTTGCTTGTTTGTACGTTGCTCCTCCTCTGCCCAATTTCACTATGAATGTTGGGGGCATGCCGTGGGGCTTGTGAAGTTGCGCTGCTAGCCTAAACCTGACTGCCTATCTGTGCTCACTGCTCAGTGACGTGTGCAGCAGTGGAGTCACTCACTGCTGTGTTTACTTTCCAAACGGGAACTGGGAAATCATGAGGGGGATGCCTGGCACCGGACCGCATGACTGTCTGACACTGTCTCTAAAATGAAGGAGCCATGTATGATGCCCACCAGACCGGTACGGTTACGGTACACTAAGTGCACACTGAAGAGGTAGGAGGGGAGGGCGGGTGGGGGTCTGGGGGTGGGCAGAGAGCAGAGGTGCTTGGCCATAAGAAGAGGTAGGCACGCGGCCCGGGGCTGTGCACTGAGAGACTTGGAACAGAGTCAGAGAGCAGAATTTTCATAGTTTGTGCGCCTAAACCTTTTCTTTAGTGATTTATTTTTAGAGTGCTCTGTTAATCTTTCATTTGATGCTCTGCTGAGCCAGGGAGCAGCTCTATGCATGAGCTTTATAATTAATGCAGTGCAGTTTACATATTTTGTATGCGTGTGTGTCTGAGTTTTTGTGTTTGTGTGTGTGTGTGAGTGTTTTTGTGTATGTGTGTGTCTGAGTGCTTTTGTGTGTGTGTCTAAGTGTTTGTGTGTGTGCCTGAGTGTTTTTGTGTGTGTGTGTGTGAGTGTGTTTCCGAATGTTTGTGTGTGCATCTGAGTGTGTTTTAAATTGTGTGTCTGAGTGTGTCTGAGTGTTTGTATGTGTGTGTGCCTGTGTTTTTGTGTGTCTGCTTTCTGGGGGGAGGGGGGGGTGACACCATAACTTACTGCACCAGGTGACACCAACCCTAGTGACGCCATTGAGTTGTGTCAAGTGAAACTGAATAAGCAGAATATAAAGGTTCATAACATTTCTGTTGTGAATTAAGATGTTCCAGAGATATAATTTGACAATTTTTTGCTTAAATGCTTTTGATAACAAACACAACCACACATATAAATGAACACAGAAATTTAAACCATAGTTAAAACAATAACAAGGTGTAACATAACATTAAAAATTGATTAGCTGCACTAATATATCCAAATACAGATTTCCACCAAGATATATTTGCATCCTGTAAAACACTAGAAGTAGCTTATTTTAAAGTTCCTTTTTTATGTTCTACTTTAATTTTAGTTTCTACAGAAACCTGTTTTAGATTTTGTAACAGGGAAGTAATTATAGTGGAAGCATTTAGCCATTTCTTAATTTGTGATCCCCATACCCAAAGGTAAATCATAAACAGAAAAATTCATAACATGGTCCCATGTTAAATTTAAAGTAAAATTAAGAGTATGGGAAATGGTACAATTCCAAGTATAAATACGTGGAATAATATTGCAACATATACCAGGTAATAAGTGGGAACTAGCAAATAAATTATCCTGTGCGAGGAATATAATAGTATGAAAATTAAATAAATTAAAACAAACTCTTTCAGATACCAAATAAAATACAAATCTAAGTACATTAAAATGACTTTGTAAGATACAAGACTTTTGATTTTCCCAACATGTTTCATTAGTTGTATGGAATTTGTCAGGGTTTAGGAACTGTCCTGAAGAAGACACAAAGAGGCCCATTTATCAAGCTCCGTATGGAGCTTGTGGGCACGTGTTTCTGCCGAGTCTTCAGACTCACCAGAAACAGCAGTTATGAACCAGCGGTCCAAAGACCACTGCACAGGAATCGCCACAATTCAACCCGATCGAGTATGATCGAGTTGATTGACACCCCACTGCTGGCGGCTGATTGGCCGCGGGTCTACAGGGGCGGCATTGCACCAGCAGCTCTTGTGAGCTGCTGGTGCAATGCTGAATATGGAGTGCGTATTGCTCTCCGCATTCAGCGAGGTCTTGCAGACCTGATCCGCACTGTCGGATCAGGTCTGCAAGACCTTTGTTAAATAGGCCTCACTGAATATAATCCAGGAACGTGACCCCCAGAGACAACTGTGAATAATTTAGTTAGTGCTTTAGAATAACTCATGTGCCAATGAAAAAATGAAGATCACGACACGAATATATGCTCCAGATTATAGTCAGGACCTTTTAGAGTTGATTGTGGATTATGTTTTTATTATATGTTCTCATTGTAGATTTTCTTTATACACTTGATGCATATTTGATTTTAGCAGATATATATATAGTGATTTGTATATATATTTTCCATTTGCACCAATTCACATACTTCTTTCTAATCATATATTTATTTATACATAAAATATTTTACCAGGAAGGATACATTGAGATTTCTCTCGTTTTCAAGTATGTCCTGGGTCCACAAAACATTGCATTGATAAATAGGGTACAATAAAATACAAAAACAATAATAATACACAATATATGCAAAAATTTAACATAGAACAGGTAGGAAATATATAATCAACCATGACAGGTGCGTTCTATTTTGAGATATGTAGAGAGGGGTCTCTTAAAAGATATTAGGCTTGGGGAAGGTTTGAAAGTGTGCGGTAGGTCGCTCCATAATTGTGGCGCTCTGTAGGAAAAGGAGGATCAAGCTGCTTTCTTTTTGTATTGAGGCAAGCTAAATAATGTGCTGGTACTGGATCGGAGGTTATAGGAGGTGGGAATAGCCGGGGAGAGCATTCTGCTCAGGTAGGGTGGGAGCTTCCCAGAAAGGCTCTTAAACACAAGGCTGGAAAGATGGAGAATGAGTCTGGATTCCAGCGACAGCGAGTTTAGTTCTTTTAGCATGTGACAATGGTGGGTCCTGTAGTTACATTGTAGCACAAAGCTGCAGAACGAGTTATACAATGTGTTAAAGGGACAGTCTAGACCCAATATTTATTCTGTAATACTTATTGTTACATACCAGACAAGCATCTTGCAATGATTTCAACATTTATAAGTTTGTAAGAAGTACATGAAGCTTTTAAATAATTATCGTTTGTTAGCAACTGAAAATGGCCACCAAGCTCACCCCACTGCTTTCTTCTTGTCCAGTTAGTCCTTTTCTTGTGTGACAGTTTAGCAGTGCACGTTTATTATTTTTCAGTTAGCTATTTCAAATTGTGCATGCTTAGTTTTTTGCCTCAGATGGAAATGCAGGGGACATTTATTGTAGCCGGACCGACATCAGTTCTAAGAACTAATGATAGTTATTGTGGCTGTCTAGTGGCAGTGCTGTTTGCTTTTTACTTGTGATTTTTTTTCCATATAAATAAAATCTTTATATTCTTGTGGTAAAATTTATTTATTTTATTGTATTATATTATTGTTAATAAAGTCTAATGAAGTTTAACACAGCTTTGCACCTCCCCCTCATTTAGTGTATAATTGTGCCAGCAGTAGCAATTTGATTGTGCTCTGTGTTCGTAGCTATCAATTACATGAGTGGTGCTGCAATGCTGTGAGCCGGTAGCTACTGTCCATTGATAATATTATGCATCCCTCAGGACAGAGATTAGAAATGCTTCAGTAAACACTGCTGCTGTGAGGAGCTGGAGCACAGTCTGAAGAGCTGGAGCCCAGTCTGGTTAGAGGGCTAGTGAGATCCTCTAGTAATGGGCAGTAACACTTCTTACAATACACTAAATGCAAGCTTGTCAGCGGTCCTGCTCTGTGGTCACCCCGCACTGTGTGTAACACATGGTGCTTACATTTCTGTGTGGCTTGCTCTGGGGTTATTTTGCTCCCCTCAGCAGAAATAGGACTATTACACCTTAAAAGGATAAGACTCTGTGACAAAGGAGGATTCTCAGGCCCAAAGGCAACCATTCAACCCTTCATTGGATTTAATTTGATTTTAAGTGTATAGATTCTATACATATAAATACAGTGTGCGGGTGTATATGTATATATATATATATATATATATATATATATATATATATATATATATATTAGCTGTTGCCTGCGGCTTCGCTCACGTTGATTTTGTGATTTGTAAAAAAAATAAAAAAAACGACCACTCGCAATGACATGTGCCCTCACGTGTGTGTGCCCATTCGTGTTGCACACTCGCTGACATGAACTTCTTGAGTTTTCGTTAATTCTTGTAATCTAAATACCAATATTCATGTCTGTAACATCTTTGGTTTTTGAGATATAGGTATCTTCATAAATCGCCCCCCTCTTTTGACCCCCCTTAAGTGGATGTTTGGGAAATGGTAAAACACTTGTTTCTTTATTTTTAAAGGAGAATCTAAATACCAATTTTCATGTCTGTAACATTGTCGTTTTTTAAAATATTGGTATCCTCATAAAAAAGTTCACCCCCCTTTTTCACTCCCTTAGGGACGTCGTTTCCAAAAATCCTTCCTTAGTGGGTGCCTATGTTATAAAAACAAAGTAACTTCCAAATTTCACTTTTCTAGGTTAAACGGTTTGAGCTGGGTGTTGATGAGTCAGTGAGTCAGGACTTCTTTTGTATATATATATAAATATATATATATATATATATATATATATATATATATATGTGTGTGTGTGTGTGTGTGTGTGTGTGTGTGTGTTATATATACACATATAAAAATGCTTTATTTGGATGCATCTAAAAGAACAATGCATAGATTGGAAAAAAGAAAACAATGTGTATGTGGTTAAAACTACTGCAGTAATAAACCCTGTAGCATATACGCTATAAATATATATACAGACACACATATATATTCACATACACTCACAGATATCTGTAGATACACACATGTATACACTTACACACACATACAAACACAGACATAAACATATATACACATATATAAACGTACACGCAGACATATAGATACATACACACACAGACATATATATATATATATATATATATATATATACACACACATAGACAGATACACATAGACATAAATATACACACACACACACACATATACAGATACACACACATAGACATAAATACACACACACATATATAGATACACACACATAGACATAAATATACACACACATATACAGATACACACACATAGACTTAAATACACACACACATATACAGATACACACATAGACATAAATATACACACACACACATATACAGATACACACACATAGACATAAATACACACACACACACACATATATATAGATACACACACATAGACATAAATATACACACACATATACAGATACACACACATAGACATAAATACACACACACACACATATACAGATACACACATAGACATAAATATACACACACACATATACAGATACACACACATAGACATAAATACACACACACACACACACATATACAGATACACACATAGACATAAATATACACACACACATATACAGATACACACACATAGACATAAATACATACACACACATATACAGATACACACATAGACATAAATACACACACATATACAGATACACACATAGACATACATACACACACACACATATACAGATACACACATAGACATAAATATACACACAAACATATACAGATACACACACATAGACATAAATATACACACACACACACACACACACATATACAGATACACACACATAGACATAAATATACACACACATATACAGATACACATAGACATACATATACACACACACATATACAGATACACACACAGAGACATAAATATACACACATACACACATATACAGATACACACACATAGACATAAATACACACACACATATACAGATACACACATAGACATAAATATACACACAAACATATACAGATACACACATAGACATAAATATACACACAAACATATACAGATACACACACACACACATATACAGATACACACACATAGACATACATATACACACACACATATACAGATACACACATAGACATAAATATACACACAAACATATACAGATACACACACACACACATATACAGATACACACACATAGACATAAATATACACACACACATATACAGATACACACATAGACATAAATTTACACACAAACATATACAGATACACACATAGACATAAATACACACACACACACACATATATACAGATACACACATAGACATAAATATACACACAAACATATACAGATACACACATAGACATAAATATACACACAAACATATACACACACACACTTTGATGCACACATTAGAGGAGCTCAGTATTAGCAGGATCAATTCAGGATAGGAGAAAGTAACATTTTTAATAAACATTTGGTTTACTCTGGCAAAATTGCAAGACTCCAGAAACTATGCCCACAAATAACATGACTTTTTTTAAGGCAGGCAGTCCTTAGTGTTTCATCTATGGGATAGATAATATCACCCCTGATAGAAAGGAGGTCACAACTGTAAAGACAATACTTGCAACACTGCAGTTTGAAGTGCAAGACACAACATATATTAACAGCAAATGGAAATGTGAAGTCAGTACACATCTCTTATGGATCAAGTGTATCAGGAGATTCAAACCATCTAATACACTGCCAGCCCTTTAATTTTAATACCCCCTCCTCCCCCTCACTATCCTAGCCAGACTGTTTAAAAGCTCCTGTTAGATCTCTCCCCAACCAATAACGTGCTCATAGAGATTCAGAAGCTTGTCTGTAGGTTTGGTGATTTATTATTTGAGGGTCAACACCAAGCATTATTTTTGTTATTCCACTTTAAGTGAAGCCGGACAACTGAGGTTGTAGGAAGCAGAGGGCACGTCTGGAGCAGCGTGTTTGCTGTGACGAGAGACAGGCATAGGAATTTCAAGAGAAATGATCAGATATGACAGCAGCTCCCTTCACAAAAGGCTTTCTGTGTGTAGCTGCTGGAGGAGAGAGGACAGGAGCGTTCAGGAAACATATGACAGGGTATGCCAGTGACAGGGACAGTAATACAGAAATACCCTCACCTTCTCCAAACATTTTTGCTACCTGCAGCAGATTCAGCAGAGAGTCCTATCTCTGCTCACTTTATCCACAGCTGATGCGGCTCTGCATTTACCGTCCGCTATGACAGCATAGCACTATACAGAGCCGGTGTTCTAAAGTAAGTTGTCTACCACATTTTTAGTATATTTGGGTGGGGATTATTGGAGTTTAAACAATAGCAGATGCTGTTACATATTATATGTTACAATCCGTATACCTTAAATTAAAGTATTGCATTAATGTTATGTATTTGCTAGAACAAGCATCTGATGTGGATTCTAAAGAACCAGAACACAAACAACTAGTTAAACTAATTGTATAAGGAATACAATAGAGTTTGTAGCAATGAATTCCACAAAAATAATATCAATATTACTCCAAGGGAAAATTGTTTAGGATAAACACTCTAATTTAAAAAGTTCCATACCATTCAAACTTTAAATCTTTATTAATTAAACTAGGAACACACATTCACACAGTAGCAGAAGAATGTTAAAAACACTTAAACCTAGTTTTAAGGTAAGGATTAGAGGTTCAAATATTCATTCAATGTTAGTAAACATGGGCCCACTGATGTTATAATATAGAGTAAGCTAAGCCCTTACAATCCGAGGGCTGAATTACTTTTAAATTTTTAAACATCTAATACAATGGGCACCAAGATTAAGTATCTGTTATTATTGAACCATAATATCTAATTTACAACTTAGGTAAGCAATTTAAAAAAAAGGCAGACAGGAGAGACATGGCTGCTCCTGCTGGACCCCTGACGCGCGTTTCACAGAACGCTTCCTCAGAGGGGGTGCGGGCCGCTGCTACTCAGCGTTATTTATGCAGACATTTTGCCCACCTTCCAGATGCAATTGGTGCTCTTTCCATAATCTTATGCATCCGATTGGTCAATATGCCTGTCAGTCACTTCTACCGGTTCTTAAACATCTGACTCCTATTAGTCATTGAAAGGCGTGTGTTATAGAACGTATCATAACAATGGTCTAATCCAATCATGACATTGCAGTAAGGGGGTGTGTACCGTTGCGCTGCACAGATTGGATGATCATGTTATGGTTTGCACAGAACATTGATTCATATCTTACTTCCAATTCTGTTCTCCTATTTCATATTGGTAGACTGTGATTACATATGAGATTTCAGTTCTAGATCTTAAAATAAACATATATCGATTCTCTGGATCAGAGTAAGCCAATGGTCGATAATAACCTCAAATCTCACCAATAGTGTACTGATCTATATGATTATTATTATGCCACCCCACCTTCATACAATCAAACAGAACACCATTATATGCGCTAGCATGTTACGATAGTATATATGTAGATTAATGTGTTCTCACATTGTATTCGTAATAGAGTATTCCGGATTGGAGGGTTTACCTATCAATCATTCCAGTCAATACTCTTATGCACGCATTAGGTGCTTCGACTGTGGGGCATATCTCAGCATTGCTCTTATCCAATCACAGAAATATCCATCGAAGGTGTGTGTCAGAGCATTGCATCCATTGGAGGATCATATTCAGATGTAAATAAAGCACAGATTCATAGATTACTTACAGCGGTGATGATCATATCCCTTATTAGCAAATTTAGGCCTAGATTTAGAGTTTGGCGGTAGCCGTGAAAACCAGCGTTAGAGGCTCCTAACGCTGGCTTTAGGCTACCGCTGGTATTTGGAGTCAGTCAGGAAAGGGTCTAACGCTCACTTTCCAGCCGTGACTTTTCCATACCGCAGATCCCCTTACGTCAATTGCGTATCCTATCTTTTCAATGGGATCTTTCTAACTCCGGTATTTAGAGTCGTGTCTGGAGTGAGCGTTAGAAATCTAACGACAAAACTCCAGCCGCAGAAAAAAGTCAGTAGTTAAGAGCTTTCTGGGCTAACGCCGGTTTATAAAGCTCTTAACTACTGTGCTCTACAGTACACTAACACCCATAAACTACCTATACACCCCTAAACCGAGGTCCCCCCACATCGCCGCCACTCTATTACATTTTTTTAACCCCTAATCTGCCGACCGCCACCTACGTTATACTTATGTACCCCTAATCTGCTGCCCCTAACACCGCCGACCCCTATATTATATTTATTAACCCCTAATCTGCCCCCCTCAACGTTGCCCCACCTGCCTACACTTATTAACCCCTAATCTGCCGAGCGGAACTCACCGCTACTATAATAAAGTTATTAACCCCTAATCCGCCTCACTCCCGCCTCAATAACCCTATAATAATAGTATTAACCCCTAATCTGCCCTCCCTAACATCGCCGACACCTAACTTCAATTATTAACCCCTAATCTGCCGACCGAATCTCGCCACTACTGTAATAAATGGATTAACCCCTAAAGCTAAGTCTAACCCTAACCCTAACACCCCCCTAAGTTAAATATAATTTAAATCTAATGAAATAAATTAACTCTTATTAAATAAATTATTCCTATTTAAAGCTAAATACTTACCTGTAAAATAAACCCTAATATAGCTACAATATAACGAATAATTATATTGTAGCTATTTTAGGATTAATATTTATTTTACAGGCAACTTTGTAATTATTTTAACCAGGTACAATAGCTATTAAATAGTTAATAACTATTTAATAGCTACCTAGTTAAAATAATTACAAAATTACCTGTAAAATAAATCCTAACCTAAGTTACAATTAAACCTAACACTACACTATCAACAAATAATTTAAATAAAATACCTACAATTACCTACAATTAAACCTAACACTACTCTATCAATACATTAATTAAATACAATACCTACAAATAACTACAATTAAATAAACTAACTAAAGTACAAAAAATAAAAAAGAACTAAGTTACAAAAAATAAAAAAATATTTACAAACATTAGAAAAATATTACAACAATTTTAAACTAATTACACCTACTCTAAGCCCCCTAATGAAATTACAAAGCCCCCCAAAATAAAAAAATGCCCTACCCTATTCTAAATTACAAAAGTTCAAAGCTCTTTTACCTTACCCAGCCCTGAACAGAGCCCTTTGCGGGGCATGCCCCAAGAAATTCAGCTCTTTTGCCTGTAAAAAAACACATACAATACCCCCCCAACATTACAACCCACCACCCACATACCCCTAATCTAACCCAAACCCCCCTTAAATAAACCTAACACTAAGCCCCTGAAGATCTTCCTACCTTATCTTCACCTCACCGGGTATCACCGATCGGTCCTGGCTCCAAAATCTTCATCCAAACCCAAGCGGGGGCTGGCGATCCATAATCCTGCGGCTGAAGAGGTCCAGAAGAGGCTCCAAAGTCTTCATCCTATCCGGGAAGAAGAGGCGATCCAGACCGGCAACCATCTTGATCCAAGCGGCATCTTCTATCTTCATCCGATGAGGAACGGCTCCATCGTGAAGACCTCCAGCGCGGATCAATATTCTTCCTACGACATCCAACTGAAGAATGACGGTTTCCTTTAAGGGACGCCATCCAAGATGGCGTCCCTCGAATTCCGATTGGCTGATAGGATTCTATCAGCCAATCGGAATTAAGGTAGGAAAATTTTGATTGGCTGATGGAATCAGCCAATCAGAATCAAGTTCAATCCGATTGGCTGATCCGATCAGCCTATCAGATTGAGCTCGCATTCTATTGGCTGATCGGAACAGCCAATAGAATGCGAGCTCAATCTGATTGGCTGATCGGATCAGCCAATCAGATTGAACTTGATTCTGATTGGCTGATTCCATCAGCCAATCAGAATTTTCCTACCTTAATTCCGATTGGCTGATAGAATCCTACCTGATCAGCCAATCAGATTGAGCTCGCATTCTATTGGCTGATCGGAACAGCCAATAGAATGCGAGCTCAATCTGATTGGCTGATCGGATCAGCCCATCGGATTGAACTTGATTCTGATTGGCTGATTCCATCAGCCAATCAGAATTTTCCTACCTTAATTCCGATTGGCTGATAGAATCCTATCAGCCAATCGGAATTCGAGGGACGCCATCTTGGATGACGTCCCTTAAAGGAACCGTCATTCGTCGGGAAGTTGTCGGTGAAGATGGATGTTCCGCGTCGGCGGGATGAACATGGATCCGGAAGAAAGAATATTGAATATTTAGCTTGATAGAAGACTTCAGCCGGATCATGGACCTCTTCAGCTCCCGCTTGGATGAAGACTTCATCCGGATCATGGACCTCTTCAGCTCCCGCTTGGATGAAGACTTCAGCCGGATCATGGACCTCTTCAGCTCCCGCTTGGATGAAGACTTCAGTCGGATCATGGACATCTTCAGCCCCCCGCTTGGGCTTGGATCAAGACATCGGAGGAGCTCTTCTGGATCGATCGGTGAACCCGGCGTGGTGAAGATAAGGTAGGAAGATCTTCAGGGGCTTAGTGTTAGGTTTATTTAAGGGGGGTTTGGGTTAGATTAGGGGTATGTGGGTGGTGGGTTGTAATGTTGGGGGGGGTATTGTATGTTTTTTTTTACAGGCAAAAGAGCTGAATTCTTTGGGGCATGCCCCGCAAAGGGCCCTTTTAAGGGCTGGTAAGGTAAAAGAGCTTTAAACTTTTGTAATTTAGAATAGGGTAGGGCATTTTTTTATTTTGGGGGTCTTTGTTATTTTATTAGGGGGCTTAGAGTAGGTGTAATTAGTTTAAAATTGTTGTAATTTTTTCTAATGTTTGTAAATATTTTTTTATTTTTTGTAACTTAGTTCTTTTTTACTTTTTGTACTTTAGTTAGTTTATTTAATTGTATTTATTTGTAGGAATTGTATTTAATTTATTTATTGATAGTGTAGTGTTAGGTTTAATTGTAGATAATTGTAGGTATTTTATTTAATTAATTTATTGATAGTGTAGTGTTAGGTTTAATTGTAACTTAGGTTAGGATTTATTTTACAGGTAATTTTGTAATTATTTTAACTAGGTAACTATTAAATAGTTATTAACTATTTAATAGCTATTGTACCTGGTTAAAATAATTACAAAGTTGCCTGTAAAATAAATATTAATCCTAAAATAGCTACAATGTAATTATAATTTATATTGTAGCTATATTAGGGTTTATTTTACAGGTAAGTATTTAGCTTTAAATAGGAATAATTTATTTAATAAGAGTTAATTTATTTCGTTAGAATAAAATTATATTTAACTTAGGGGGGTGTTAGGGTTAGGGTTAGAATTAGCTTTAGGGGTTAAAAAATTTATTAGAGTAGCGGTGAGCTTTGATCGGCAGATTAGGGGTTAATACTTGAAGTTAGGTGTCGGCAATGTTAGGGAGGGCAGATTAGGGGTTAATACTATTTATTATAGGGTTATTGAGGCGGGAGTGAGGCAGATTAGGGGTTAATACATTTATTATAGTAGCGCTCAGGTCCGGTCGGCAGATTAGGGGTTAATAAGTGTAGTTAGGTGGAGGCGACGTTGGGGGCGGCAGATTAGGGGGTTAATAAATATAATATAGGGGTCGGCCGTGTTAGGGGCAGCAGATTAGGGGGTACATAGGGATAATGTAAGTAGCGGCGGTTTACGGAGCGGCAGATTAGGGGTTAAAAAAAATATGCAGGGGTCAGCGATAGCGGGGGCGGCAGATTAGGGGTTAATAAGTGTAAGGTTAGGGGTGTTTAGACTTGGGGTACATGTTAGGGTGTTAGGTGCAGACGTAGGAAGTGTTTCCCCATAGGAAACAATGGGGCTGCGTTAGGAGCTGAACGCGGCTTTTTTGCAGGTGTTAGTTTTTTTTTCAGCTCAAAAGGCCCCATTGTTTCCTATGGGGGAATCGTGCACGAGCACGTTTTTGAGGCTGGCCGCGTCCGTAAGCACCGCTGGTATCTAGAGTTGCAGTGGCGTTAAATTATGCTCTACGCTCCCTTTTTGGAGCCTAACGCACTGAAAACCCTGCCATTCTGTTAACTCTAAATACCAGCGGTATTTAAAAGGTGCAGCCAGAAAAAAGCATGCGTTAGCTACGCGGGTCCTTACCGACAAAACTCTAAATCTAGGCGATAGATAATAAGAATAATAGAATACAAATTAATTGGTCTTGGTATGATTGGATGGTGGATAACGTGGATAAGTTTACTATAAAGCACAGAGCATCAATAAATAATTACAACGATTACACCACTGTTAGGAGCTTCTTATTTGCTTGTTTTAACTTTTTAATCATATCTTAACACCTGGTGCCGTCCAGGTTATCTTGTGATTCTAGCACCAATATGTATACTTATTTCAACAAATAGTTAATATGCGAGCTTAACATCAGATTATATATTATACGACCAATGTGCTTCAAAACTTCCCACAACAAATTACTACCCCTGAAATGGTATTTATAATACAAGAGCTGATATCTGTCAAAGATTCCTTAACACTTATTGTCTATTGTGTATATTGGCATATGTTATCTTATTATCTTGTTACATAAACGTCATTATATTGAATTATTTTAGCAAATAAAAAACATCACCTTAGGGTCTGATTTTATGTATTGAGTATCAAATCAAAAATAAAGTTCATAACAATACTATATTGGGTTAGGATTAATAAATTATGCTAATATTAACCCTTATGTGGATGAATTCATAAAAATATTCAAAAGTGACCCAAGTTTGACATTCAAAATTGTAAATCCCAATGCTCAAAAGAGAGAGTTACCAGTTATTAAATAAAATGTGCTAATGTTGTGTAAATAAGTACATTAAGCTGTTTGTGGTGACCAATGTGAACATTGAGAGTTATAAATCATTGTGCTAAAGAGTGAATTGCCAATGATTTTAGTGAAGATAAATAAAAAGAATTTTTAAAGAAATTTTTGGTCATAAAATAAAAATTAAAAAGTAAAAATATATTTTGGAAGTAAAAATCTTTGTTTTTGGTGACGTGAATAAAACTAGGTTGTGGTTTACTTTAATGTGATATTAAACCACTGTTGATAAAATCGTGCTACAAAGAAAAGGGTAAGTGGTGCGAAAAAAGAGAGTGAAAGAAGAGGGAACAGAATTCCTCATAAAATTAATTTATAATAAATTTATTAGGTGAATTCCTCAAGATGGAACCTACTTTAGATTTAACAGAAAAATTCATATAAAGTATGTGAATCAATGTGAATTAAATAAAAAACCATGTGACCCTTTTATTTTTTTGGAATTCATTGCTACAAACTCTATTGTATTCCTTATACAATTCGTTTAACTAGTAGTAAGTTGTCTACCGCGTCACTTCCGGTGACTCTAATCAGCTTCTGGAGGTTTGTGGCACACACTGCTCATGCACTAGAGGCCCAACCTCCTACAAACAGCTGTTTAAGGCAGAATAGGTGAAAACTTATTTTAGAACACCGGTATGCCCAGTGGTTTCTGTCAGGTTTGTTTATCGTTTACATTTGTTGTTTGACAACTGTTTTGATATCGGCTACACTGACAGGAAGTCTTTAACTTGTTATAACCGTTATGAAGAAGGTTCTAGAAACAAGTGTGTGATTACCGTGGATGTGAATGGTTAGAAATTGAATTGTTGCTGTAGTTTGTAGTGTGCAAGTTCCCTCAAAAACAGTGAGGGAACTTGCACACTACAAACTACAGCAACAATTCAATTTCTAACCATTCACATCCACGGTCCATCACATACTTGTTGCTGGTACATTGTATAACCTTCTTCATAACAGTTATAACAAGTTAAAGACTTCCTGTCAGTGTCACCCGATATCAAAACAGTTGTCAAACAACAAAATCTAAATGATAAACAAACCTGACTGAAACTACTGGGCACAGCGGTGTTCTAAAATAAGTTGTCACCTATTCTGCCTTAAACAGCTGTTTTGTTTGTAGGAGGTCGTCCCATTCCTATGGTAGACAACTTAATTTAAGACACCGGAACAAAATCTTAACATACAGTTTCTGGGGAATGATTAAGCAGCGACACTCCTCTGTAACAGCTGTGCATGCACAACAAGGTAGTTAAAACTTATTTATGAGTCGCTCATGATTGGTAACACTAGAGATAGCAAACTATACACCAAGCGGTGGGCGGAGCTTAACTTTCATTTTTGACTGCATACGAGCAGTGGATATTTAAAGTTTTCCTGCACATCATAGAAGCAGAGAGTTGAGGGACATGTTAAACAGTGTTTAAATAGCATTCAACAGTAAGTTAACAGCATTTGCTGTACCATTTTTTCCTTTACTGTAGAGTTGAGGCAGGATTTGTTTCTCTACAGGGCACCTAGTTTTGGATAAGGTTTAGATGCAAGTTTTTCTATGTGGAGGCCAAAAGATAGATTGGGGTCTAACAACATACCCAAGTATTTGAAAGAGTGGACTGCGGTCAGTGTGCAATTGGATTTTGTTTTGATGTGTAGATGGGAATTTTGTAATTTGTGTAATTTATGTCCAGTTCCAAAGATCATTGTGACAGTTTTGTCAGTGTTTAGGAAGAGTTTGTTTTTGAGATCCACTGTTCTACCTCTGTGAACTGGTCTTGGAGCACTGCTTCAAGCTTCGGCAGATTGGAATTGTTTGCATAGATTACCGTGTAATCTGTTTACATGTGTACAGTTGAGGATTTGCAGACATTAGGCAAATCATTTATAAATAACATGAATAGTAGGGGGCCGAGAATGGAACCTTGGGGCAAACCACACATGACTGGGAGACATGGGAGTCGCTGTCAGAAATGGAGACATATTGTGATCGATCTGATACATATGATCAAAACCAGGTCAACCAACGATCAGCAATACCAGAGTTTTTTAGTTTGGGCAGTAGTATGTTGTGGTCTACTGTGTCAAAGGCCTTTGCAAAATTAAGGAAAATAGCTCCAGTTAGGTCTCCTTGTTCCATGCCAGTTTGGATGTCATTGCAAACTTTTAGGAGGGCAGTTGTAGTGGAGTAATTCGGGCAAAAACCTGATTGATAAGGGGTCAGATAGTTAGATTGTTGGGAATACTCACATAGTTCCATATGGACGCATTTTTCCCAATACTGGGAGCAATGATATAGGGTGATAGTTAGAAACCTAGGTTAACTCTCCACTTTTATGGATAGGCACTACTCTTGCAGTTTTCCAAAGTTTGGGTATGCATCCTGACACCAAGGATTCGTTAATTAGGGTTTTGACAGGTTTAGCAATTGCCGGCGCACTGAGCTTCAACAGCATTGCTGGGATTTGATCAGGTCCATGCTGGTTTTTCATTTTTAAATTATTACGGTGTTTCTTAATGACATTGATGGGTACAGGTCTAAAATTGAACTTCTCTATATTTGGTCTTTGCTGATTTAGTGGGGCCTGATCCATATTTGTAGTTTCAGGATGCATGTCATTTATTAGTTTGTCAATCAGGGTGGTGGAGCATCCAACCAACAAAATAACTATCAAAGGCATTTGCTACTTCTAAGGGGAGTTGCAGGATTTGGTTGCTCACATTGACAGTGGAGGGTTGGGAGTGGATTGGTGGATTTTGTAAGTTATTTATGAGTTTCCAAAACTTTCTAAGATTTGATATGTTATTGTTCAGATTTTCATAGAAATATTGGGCCTTGGCCAATTTTGTTTGTTAAGTGCATTTATTTCGCCATTTTCTATATACACAATGATCGTTCATAGAGCCTGTATGCTTGAACTTTGACCACAATGAATCCCAAAACTGGTACATTTGAATGAGGTCAGCTGTGATCCAATTCAAGTGTGCTCCTTTTACTCTCACCTTACGCAGCGGGGCATGTCAATTCAAAACTTGTAGGAGTTAAGACTGAAAGAACTCAACTGCAGAGTTTATATCTAGGATTAGGTATAATCTGTGCCAGGAGAGGTTCTTGATGTCATTTAGAAATGATTGAAGATTACATTTTTTTAAGACCTGGTGATTTTAATCTTGGGAGAAAATGTAGTTGCCTTTATTTTGCGCATGCAGTACACTAAAGCAGTGGTCACTGAAATTGTTAGGGAGAACACCTGCCTCCTGGATTTGGTTGGAAGAAATATATATTATATATTTTTTTATGTGTTCTGGGACACTTTTTAGTTTTGCAAAACAGTTAACCAGAACTCTGAGGTAGCGGTACTCATTCTAGCATAAATCGTGGTTGCGCTCATACATTCACATTTACTTTCAACTTGCAAAACGAGCACAATTTACTGATATCACTAGTGTGCAAAGATAGTGCTCCAGTGTTATCTGGCCCAAAGTGAGTTATTCTTGAATAGAAAGAGTATACTTCAATAGCTGGAAATATTCTACTGCCTCCATGAAAGAAGTTGATAAATATACAATTTAAAATAATACATTAATTCTACATGTAAGCAACTTATACATATTTTTTATTCCATGCAAACTTGCTTTCATAATGTTCATTTGCTTGAGTTTTGGTGTGTAATTGGGAATTTGGGTTTTCTATATCCTTTTAAAAAGAAACCTTAAATTCTTTTAAAAATCGTCTAAGTGATGATTTCACATCTTTATTTTTCAGACTGTAAATCATTGGATTCAGTATGGGAACTACTGCTGTATTAAAGAGAGAAAAAAGTTTTTTGCTTTCTAAGTTATCGATGGATTCTGGTGTCAGATATTGGCAGAAGATTGTTGTATAAAGAAGGATCACAACAATGAGGTGTGAGGAGCATGTGTAGAAGGCTTTATGTCTTCCAGTGCTGGAATTAATTCTCATGATGGTGTTAATTATAAAAATATAAGAGATGAAAGTGAGACTAAATGGAGTGAAACATGTAATTAAACCTCCACCAATAAGTATGTAAAGGTCCAAAAATGTTGTGTCACTGCAAATGAGTTTCTTCAATGGCATATCATCACAGAAAAAATGATCTATTATGTTGGATTTATAACATTTGAAGCTTAATATTGCTACTAGTAAAGGTGTGGCTTCCATACAACCCATAACCCAAGAGACAGTGGCCAATATAAGACAATTTTTTTGGTTCATCTTCATATGATAATGCAGGGGATTACAGATAGCCGCATAACGATCATAGCCCATGACCGCTAGTATTGAAAGCACATCACTTTGCAATGATGAAAATATATACATATGAGTCATGCAGGAAATGAAAGACGTTGTATTGTCTCCTGATATGAAGCTAAACAAGATATTATGTAGAGTGACGGTGGTTGAGAAAATGTCAATGAGGGACAAGTTACTCAAGAAGAAATACATGGGAGTGCGAAGTTGAGGATCTAGAGAGACAAGCAGAAGAATCATTGTGTTACCACCAAGACAAATGAGATAAATAAGAAGAATTAGAAAGAAGATTGGCGCCTGCAGCTCGGGCTTTTCAGAAATACCCTTAATAATGAAATATGTTACTGCAGTGTAATTTATCTGTTCCATGATTGAGATGCTAAAATAAAGAAAATCTTAGTTAAACTTTATTTTTCAATAATTTTTTCCTATAAATTAACTCATTTATTAAAGTCAAGACATAAAAACCTGGTGAAAAAAAATCCCATTTTAATTTGTAAGTAATACATTTCAGATTGGTCACTATTCTGTGACAGCATGTATTTGTCTTTGTTCCTTTTCTTTTAACCGATTCATTGCACATAATGACCGGTTGTCATAATGAGCATTGAGGTCTGAGTGTGTATAATGAACCATGTTCATCATAATGTGGATCATCAAATGTAAGCTTTTTTTGGCTGTCCCACACATTATAGAACGGAGATAGTTGTTGGCCTCCTAAGGGAGTTCCAGTGATGTCACTAGAAAGGTGTGGTGAGGTCATATAGGGGATAGGTAGCTGGATGGAGAGAGGTTATTCAAACCTCTAAATCTTGTCCCCCTTAGCTGCTACAGATGTCTAAGATTTTTAATGTGTAAGAGTATCACCTGCTATTTCAAATGCAAGAGACGCTACAGACAACCAAGCCCTCAAAATAAAAAAGTTAAAATTCACAAAATGGGATTTTTCATAAAGACACATCATAAGTATACAGACATGTTTGTTTTTTTGTATTGGACACGTCCCATTTAAAAAATATCGCCTAGATTACGAGTCTTGCTTTAGCCTTAAAAAGCAGCGTTGAGAAGTCCAAACGCTGCTTTTTAACGCCCACTGGTATTACGAGTCTGGCAGGTACAGGTGTACCGCTCACTTTTTTTCTGCGGCTCGAGCATACCGCAAATCCACTTATGTAAATTGCCTATCCTATCTTTTCAATGGGATTTTCCTAACGCCGGTATTATGAGTCTTTGAAAAAGTGAGCGGTATACCCTCTCCTGTCAAGACTGATACCGCATTTAAAAGTCAGTAGTTAAGAGTTTTATGGGCTAACGCCGTAACATAAAACTCTTAACTAAACTGCTAAAAAGTACACTAACACCCATAAACTACCTATTAACCCCAAAACCGAGGCCCCCCCCACATCGCATACACTATATGAAAATTTTTAACCCCTAATCTGCCTAACCGGACATTGCCGCCACTTCAATAAATGTATTAACCCCTAAACCGCCGCACTCCCATCTCGTAAACACTACTTAAATATTATTAACCCCTAATCTGCCGTCCCTAACATCGCCGACACCTACCTACATTTATTAACCCCTAATTTGCCGACCCCAATGTCGCCGCCACTATATTAAATTTATTAACCCCAAAATCTAAGTCTAACCCTAACACCCCCCTAACTTAACTATTATTTAAATAAATCGAAATAAAATTACTACAATTAAATAAATTATTCCTATTTAAAACTAAATACTTACCTATAAAATAAACCCTAAAATAGCTACAATATAACTAATAGTTACATTTGTATCTAGCTTAGGCTTATTTTTATTTTACAGGCAAGTTTGTATTTATTTTAACTAGGTACAATAGTTATTAAATAGTTATTAACTATTTAATAGCTACCTAGTTAAAATAAAGACAAATATACCTGTAAAATAAAACCTAAGTTACAATTACACCTAACACTACACTATAATTAAATAAATTACCTAAATTAACTACAATTAATTACAATTTAATTAAATAAACTAAATTATGAAAAAAAACACACTGAATTACAGAAAATAATAACATAATTACAAGTTTTTTAAACTAATTACACATCACTACATCTAATAAATCCCCCCCCCCCCAAAATAATAAAAATCCCTACCCTATACTAAATTACAAATAGCCCTTGAAAGGGCTTTTTGCGGGGCATTGCCCCAAAGTAATCAGCTCTTTTACCTGTAAAAAAAAAGACAATACCCCCTCAACATTAAAACCCACCACCCACACACCCAACCCTACTCTAAAACCACCCAATCCCCCCTTAATAAAACCTAACACTACCCCCTTGAAGATCACCCTACCTTGAGACATCTTCACCCAACCGGGCAGAAGTGGTCCTTTAGACAGTCCGAAGTCTTCATCCTATCTGGGCAGAAAAAGGTCCTCCAGATGGCCAGAAGTCTTCATCCAGGCGGCATCTTCTATCTTCATCCATCCGAAGCGGAGTGGGTCCATCTTCATGACATCTGACATGGAGCATCCTCTTCTTTCAACGGTGACTGGAACAATGACGTCATCCAAGATGGCGTCCCTTCAATTCCGATTGGCTGATAGAACTCTGTCAGCCAAACGGAAATAAGGTAGAAAAAATCCTATTGGCTGATCCAATCAGCCAATAGGATTGAGCTTGCATTCTATTGGCTGTTCCAATCAGCCAATAGTATGCAAGCTCAATCTTATTGGCTGTTCTAATCAGCCAGTAGGATTTAATTTCAATTCTATTGGCTGATTGGATCAGCCAATAGGATTTTTTCTACCTTAATTCCGATTGGCTGATAGAATTCTATCAGCCAATCGAAATTGAAGGGACGCCATCTTGGATGATGTCATTTTAAAGGACCCGTCATTGTTCCAGTTGCTGTCAAAAGAAGAGGATGCTCAGCGTCAGATGTCTTGAAGATGGACCCGCTCCGCCCTGGATGGATAAAGATAGAAGATGCCACCTGGATGAAGACTTCTGGTCGTTCTGGAGGACCTCTTCTGCCCGGATAGGATGAAGACTTCGGACCGTCTGGAGGACCACTTCTGCCCGGTTGGGTGAAGACATCTCAAGGTAGGGTGATCTTCAAGGGGGTAGTGTTAGGTTTTATTAAGGGGGGATTGGGTGGGTTTTAGAGTAGGGTTGGGTGTGTGGGTAGTGGGTTTTAATGTTGTGGGGGGGGTATTGTCTTTTTTTCTACAGGTTAAAAGAGCTGATTACTTTGGGGCAATGCCCCGCAAAAAGTCCTTTTAAGGGCTATTTGTAATTTAGTATAGGGTAGGGATTTTTATTATTTTGGGGGGCTTTTTTATTTTATTAGGGGGATTAGATTAGGTGAAATTAGTTTAAAAATTATTATTATTTTCTGTAATTTAGTGTTTTTTTTCGTAATTTAGTTTATTTAATTTAATTGTAATTAATTGTAGTTAATTTAGGTAATTTATTTAATTATAGTGTAGTGTTAGGTGTAATTGTAACTTAGGTTAGGATTTATTTTACAGATATATTTGTCTTTATTTTAACTAGGAAGTTATTAAATAGTTAATAACTATTTAATAACTATTGTACCTAGTTAAAATAAAAAAAAAGTTGCCTGTAAAATAAAAATAAATCATTAGCTAGCTACAATGTAACTATTAGTTATATTGTAGCTATCTTATGGTTTTATTTAATAGGTAAGTATTTAGTTTTAAATATGAATAATTTATTTAATAATAGTATTTTTATTTAGATTTATTTAAATTATATTTAAGTTGGGGGGGTTAGGGTTAGACTTAGGTTTAGGGGTTAATAACTTTATTATAGTGGTGGCGACATTGGGGTCGGCAGATTAGGGGTTAATAATTGTAGGTAGGTGTCCTGCGACATTGGGGCAGCAGATTAGGGTTAATAATATAATGTAGGTGTCGGTGATGTTGGGGGCGACAGATTAGGGGTTCATAAGTATAATTTAGGTGGTGGAGGTGTACGGAGCGGCAGATTAGGGGTTAATAAGTATAATGCAGGTGTCGGCGATGTCGGCGGGGCGGCAGATTAGGGGTTAATAAGTGTAAGATTAGGGGTGTTTAGACTCGGGTTCATGTTAGGATGTTAGGTGTAGACATAAAAATTATTTCCCCATAGGTATCAATGGGGCTGCGTTAGGAGCTGAACGCTGCTTTTTTGCAGGTGTTAGATTTTTCTCAGCCAAATCAGCCCCATTGATTCCTATGGGGAAATCGTGCACGAGCACGTTTTGCCAGCTCACCGCTACCGTAAGCAGCGCTGGTATTGAGGTGAGATGTCGAGCTAAATTCTGCTCTACGCTCACTTTTTTGCGGCTAACGCCGGGTTTCTAAAACCCGTAATACCAGCGTTACTGTAGGTGAGCGGTAAGGAAAAACTGTGCGTTAGCACAGCACACCATTACCGACAAAAAGTTGTAATCTAGCCGTATGTTTTTTTTCTGCATAGCCAGAAAAAAATGTGCTTTTATATCTACATTGGCACAAAAGTGCCTATCTAGTTTTGTATTACAACCCACAAAAAACTGTATAAAACCCTCTTTAAAATTTGGATAACCTTAAAGCGACACAAAATCTAAGCAATTTCTTTCATGATTCAGACAGATCATACAAGTTTATAAAACTCTCCAATTTACTTATATTATCTAAACTGCTTCATTCTTTTGGTATCTTTTTGTAGAAGGAGTTGTAATGCACTACTGGGAGTTGGATGAAAGCCAATGAGAAGCTGTAAATATGTGCAGCCACCAATCAGCAGCTTCTGAGCCTACCTAAATTGTACTTAAAATTCCATGGTCTATCTGTATAATAATAATAACAATTTAGGGCCAGATTAAGAATGGAGTGCAAATTAAACGCTTCCACATGGAGGTAAAAAAAAATATTAAAATCACAGCCCTGCTAAAAGATGCACTTACAGGTTTAAAAATACAAATAAGCTCATCAAAAAGAAATTACCAGCCATGATACAGCTTTTGCTTCAATTTACCGCTCCACACCAATTGCAGTGATCCTCTAAAAGGATCTTAGATCCCACCGCATACTCCGGCATTTGCAAGTGGTGTCACTAGGGTTGGTGTCCTCTCGGTGCGATAAGTTATGGTGTCACCCCCCACCCCCCAGAAAGCAGACACACCAAACACAAAAACACAGGGACACACACATACAAACACTCAGACACACAACTTAAAACAAACACTCAGATGCACACAAAAACACACTCAGATGCACACAAAAACACTCAGACACACACACAAAAACACTCACACACAAAAACACTCAGACACACACACAAAACACTCAGGCACACACACAAAAACTCAGGCACACACACACACTACAAAATATGTAAACTGCACTGCATTAATTATAAAGCTCATGCCTAGAGCTGCTCCCTGGCCCAGCAGAGCAATCAAATGAAAGATAAACAGTGCACTCTAAAAATAAATCACTAAAGAAAAGGTTTAGGTGCACAAACCATGAAAATTCTGCTCTCTGACTCTGTTCCAAGTCTGTCAGTGCACAGCCCCGGGCCGCGTGCCTACAGCTTCTTATGGCCAATCACCTCTGCACTCTTCCCACCCCCAGACCCCCGCCTGCCCTCTCCTCCTACCTCTTCAGTGTGCACTTAGTGTACCAGAACCATACCGGTCTGGTGGGCCAACATACGTGGCTCCTTCACTTTAGAGACAGTGTCAGGCAGTTTATGCGGTCAGGTGCCAGGCATCCCCCTCCTGGCTTCCCGGTTCCCGTTTTAGAGAGACAGCACAACAGTGAGTGACTCCACTGCTCCACACGTCACTGAGCAGTGAGCACAGATAGGCAGGCAGGTTTAGGCTAGCAGCACAAATTTGCAAGCCCCCACGGCACTGCCCACAACATTCATAGTGAAATTGGACAGGGGAGGAGCAAAGTACAAACAAGCAAAAGCAGCCTGGAAAACTATTGTGGAAAATTGCAGCGCTGGCTCAAGGGGCAAAAAAAATAAGTGTGTCTACATTTTCCCCAGTCCCACTAATGTTCAAAAATGTTGGCCCCTCTAATAAAAAAAATCTATGCATTTCTACATTGTATTTTTTTTTTATTTCAATAAAATAAAAAAAATAAAAAATGTGGTGGTGTCACCCCTGGAGGGTGTCACCCGGGTGCAGCCTGCACCCCCGCAGCCCCCTAGTGACGCCACTGGGCATTTGGAAACAGGGATGGCAGCTGTTCACATTAGCTGTTTTGTTGCTGAACTTTCCGAGAGTGCCCAGGAAAACCTGAAAGTTCCCTTAAAACCGTTAAAAGGGACTACTCACCGAGTAAGCCTGGGGAACAGGAAAGCTCCAGAGTGGTCCCAACAATAACCGGGTCGCCTGACTGTGAGTAAGTGATGCAGTAATAATTTATCGGCTGCCCTCTGAGACAATATAATATAAAGCAGTATAACTGAGACATCACATAGGGTGCCGAATATAAGGAAAGATTAACAGAGCGGGCACTTCACTTTGACAAGAAATATTTTACTAGGGGTAAAAATAAAGAACAAACTTTAGTAGAGACTTTCAGTAAATAAAAAGTGAGGGACAATTGTTTTTTTTGTTTTCATCTCAGTCCGGGACTTTATATAATTTTATTTAAGAAACTAATCCCGAGGGATAAACTTTAAAGATAGAACTGAGGCAGTTTGGACAGTGTAATTCAATATAAGGTGTAATAAACCATTCTACAGAACAGAAGAAATAAACCTGTTTGCATTATATAGGCAGATATAAGCCCAAAATGGCGGCTAAGAAACCATTAAAAATTCTTAAAATCTGCTAAGCCATCTTTTCTGAAGGATGCCACAGTAGAATCCTTTTTCAATTCTGGGAGTCAAAATTCACACAATATAGAGCAAAAGTTGCTGGGATCAAAATCACCAACTTCACAATCGCCTATTAAACCCAGCAGGGAATCAGGCGCACTAACACAGATTCCCACATCTCTACTATCTTCAGTAGCCTCAAAGCAAGATATTGCAGAAATAGTGAGGACCTGCATGAGAGAGGAGATGGCGGAACTGAAGCAGGAAATACATACTATAGGATTTCATGTGGAAACTCTAGAGGAATATGCAGATAATATACAGGAAGAAGTGAATCAATTACAAGAAGCCTCAACAACGCAGGCAGATCTGATAGAAACCCTCCATGACAAGATAGAAGATCTTGAGAACAAAGGTCGCAGGAAAAATCTACGCATAAGGGGAATACCGGAATCGTCCTGCCAAAGGATTTGCCAACTTATTTACCAGCATTATTTGCTCATCTCAAAGGAGAATCATCCTCTATGGCCCAAACCACCTGATGAGAGGCACTGCCTAGAGACATCATAATAAAATTTAAACAATTTCAAGAAAAAGAAGAACTCCTGAATTTGTCTTGCAGAAATCAACCGGTCAAGTTTAGGGGTAATGTCCTTCAATTTTATACAGACTTATCTCAACAGACACTTCAGAGAAGGAGAGAACTTGCCCCACTGACAACTCTCCTTAGGAGCAAAAAAATATTATACAGATGGGGATTCACCTACATGTTCTCCATGGAAACAGGAAACTCTCTTGCACCAAGATCTCAGAGATTCCAAGATTTTGCTCAGCTCTTGATATCGAAACTCCATCCAGTATGGATGCGGAGGACATACAGCCTTTGCCGCAACGGAAAAAACGACAAAACGACAACAGCAAAGGGCAGAATGAAGCATCTACTGCAGGAAAGACTCCATCCAAAAAAACTATATCCCCACAAGCAAAGAGAATGGCCCAACTCCCTCGGCACTCTACAACAGATAAAGAATGAAAGAAATGGTCCATGCTTCGAAATGGGTAAAAAGTATTGCTCTAGCTCCAATGACTGTCATAAGACTCTTAGTTCATGTAAGCTATCAAAAAAGAATATATATTAGTTTTAGGGTGGATACAGGTACCTACCCAAGGTTATGTTATTTGTTTAGAAAATATTAAGTAATGCTATATGTATTACAAGGTATAAGCTAAAAGTTGGTTTACTCCCCAAGTTTTGTTAACAGTTTAATATAAGATCCTAAAATTGTAGGTGTTTTGCAATACTATATGCACTTCCAAATATCTTCTAGTAGTATTTACTAGTCCCTGCTTAGGGAAAAAGTTATTGTCTTTGTTATTATTGATTTATGTTTGTTTGTAACCTTGATTTTGGTTGTATATTGTCACAGTCATACAACACTACAGCTCTGACACACAGTATTTCTAGTGCGGGTACATAGAAGTTTGTTCCCACTAAAGATCACACACTAGGGGAAAAATGGGGTAGACTCATTAATATAATAACTCAAAATGCAAAAGGATTAAACTCCCAATATAAATGGTCAATGGCTCTGATTGATTTGTATAAGAAGAAAGGAGATATAATATTTCTCCAAGAAACCCACTTAGGAAAGGGAACAAGCCTTAATATTTTGGAACAAGATATACCCAGCATTTTCACAGTTCAGCAAAGTCAAAAAAAATGTGGGGTTAGCATTTTAATCCATAAAGATATCCAATTTAAGCTTATACAATCCATCTCAGATATGGAGGGTAGATTTCTAGGGGTATTTGGGTTACTATATGAGAGTCCCGTGACCCTATTTAATATTTATGTGCCCAATGTGAAACAACTTCCATTTAAAAAAAAAAAACTTTTAATGATATTAGATTTTTCAAAAGGTGTGATCTTTTTGGGTGGTGATTTAAATGTCACATTGGACCCTTCCATGGACAGTTCTAATGTTGCACATAGACCCTTAAAACGAGTAAATACTTGGGTAAATTAATAAAAGATTACAATTTATACGATGTCTGGAGGTTTGTGAATCCTTCCAAAAAAGACTTTACATTCTTCTCAACACCACACCATTCCTATAGTCGAATAGACTATATTATGACTAATCAGAGTGGTCTGACAACCATACAATCCTCAAAAATCTCACACACCACATGGTCAGATCACTCTGCAGTGATAACATGATTTCATTGGCCCAACACACCTATACGCCCCTTTACCTGGAAACTAGATGACCTTATCCCAAATGGAATATGTGCACAAACAAGATCCACAAAAGAACACATTATACTTAGAGTTGCAAAAATCCAGAGAATCCCTTAGATACCTCCTAACTAAAGAATATAATCTAATGGCGATGAAACTCAAACAACGCTTTTATTTTGAAAGCACAAGGAGCGGGAAATTATTGGCAAGAGCGCTAAAACTTAAAAAGTTTAAAATATACATACATGAGCTCACCACGCCAACTAAAAATAAAGTAAAGACAACCCCAGATATTCTATCCCAATTTGAAGAATATTACTCAAAGCTATATACCGTAATATAGAGAACACAGACATCAGTACAGCTACAATGACAGATATAACATCATATTTCACGGAGTGTCAATTGCCCCAGTTATCTGCAGATCAAGCCAAAGAATTAGAAAAGCCAATAACACCTTGGGAAATAACTGCTGCCATCAATAATTTAAACTCGGGAAAGTGTCCTGGCCCAGATGGTTACTCGGTACAATACTATAAAAAAATATTCTTCCATTCTTACACCACATCTATTGTTTGATTTTTAACAGAATAACGAATGAAACTACATTCCAATCTAGTATGTTAGAGGCACATATAATCAGTGCTTCCAAAACCAGGGAAACCCACAGATTCACCCTCCAATTTTAGGCCTATATCGTTACTGAATGTAGATGTGAAGATTTATGCGAAAATTTTAGCATATAGAATTAACAAATATTTACCTGACCTGATACACCTTAACCAAGCTGGTTATGTGCCACACAGGGAAGCATGAGCTAACACAGTAAAGGCCTTAGACCTTATGGAATATGCCCAGTCACATCAAAATTCCCACGATATTCTTGGGAATTGATGCTGAAAAGTCCTTTGATAGGCTTAACTTGTCTTTCTTGCGTCAAACCCTCTCTAAATTCGGATTTGGTCCTCAAATGATGGACAAGATCTTTGCACTATACAAGTGCCCCTCAGCTAGGGTTAAACTAAATGATTCCTTATCACACCCTATCTCTATTGGAAATGGAACTAGACAGGGCTGCCCCCTATCTCCGTTATTATTTGTTTTAGCTATGAAGGTGTTAGCTTCCAGAATACGCCACAATATTGATATTAAGGGTATTAAGACTCAGGATACACAATATAAATTATTGCTTTATGCAGATGATATCCTAATGACTCTGACACAGCCCCTTTCATCTCTAAAGGCATTACAGATGAACTGGATCTATATAGCTTACACTCCTACTTTAAGATTAACACAACCAAATCAGAAAATTATGGGAATTGCGGTGCCTGAAGAACAATTACAACAAATTAGCAATCAATATAAATTTTCCATACAAAAAAACTCTTTAACATATGTAGGGATACAGATAGCAAAGACACAAGACAAACTTTTTACACTAAATTATATGAAACTGCTGAAAGAGCTACAAGCAGAAATAAACGGGTGGAGACATAAATATCTCTCATGGCTGGGCCACGTACATGCCTATAAAATGTTGTTGTTACCACGTATACTTTATATATTTCAGACAGTACCCATCTCACTTACAAGAGCCTATTTAAATAAACTTCAGGATACTATAAATTCTTTTGTATGGCAAGACAAAATGCCAAGGGTCTCAAAGAAGATTATATACAGAGATAGATATAATGGTGGTTTGAGTGTACCTAATGTGTTATATTATAAACAAGCATCTCTATTAAATAGAATTATAGACTGGTGTAGGCATGTCAGGGATAAAGAATGGTTAAAATTGGAACACGAGTTGGCAGATTCAAAAAGTTTGGGAAGTCAGCGTTGGTTAAATAGAAAGCAGAGGACAGTCAACAAATCACTCCCAAGTTTAGCATCAGGGACGCTAGAAGTATGGGATCTCATCTTAAAAAACAAAAAAGACATCTCTTCTATTCCTTCTCCTTTAACCCCTTTAATAGCAAATAATGACTCTCCAATAGGACATAACCTGATCAAAGTGGAGGGCATGGACATTTCCTGTGGGGTACCCATATTCTCAGTCCTAGAAAATGGTAAACTATTGACAAAAACTGAATTAACAGATAAGCATATATATAATTGTCAGAACTGGTATAAATACCTTCAGCTTACACACTATATAAATCACAATAGGAATAAATCAGATACAACCAGGTCACTTACCCCCTTTGAATCCATGTGCTATTCTACAGATATTTCGAAAAAAGGGGTTATCACAGTCCTATAAGTTAATATTAGCAATGCATTCAAAACAACTACCATCCTATACCAAGATATGGGAGGATGAGTTTGCAGATGACTTTGACACCAAAAGACTGGCAGTCAATATTTTCCCCAGATGGGGAAAGCCCCATCTTCCATGAATATACAAAGACCAATATGAAGCTACTCACCAGATGGTATTTTGACCCCCAAAAGATTATCTAATATTTTCCCAAACACCAGTAAGTTCTGCTGGACGGGGTGCGAGCAGGAAGGAACGCTTTCACATATATAGTAGAAGTGCCGTTTAATAGAACAATACTGGAATGACATACAGACAGAAATAGATAGGTTGTTAGCAACTCATTTAGAACACAACCCATGTGTATTTTTATTTAATAAAACTCCCAAGTTAAAGTGTAAATTGAGAGCAACACTGCTATATATTATGTTAAGTAGTGCTAAACAATTAATTCCAAGGAAAAATATCATTACCAGCAAACCAACCGTCTTGAAGAATATTATTCTATTAGATTTCTGTGGGAAGAATATACAGAGACAGTACTGGTATAACTCGAACAAGTATAAGTATATATTGGAACCTTGATAGGTAGTAAGAATGATATGATGTATTAGAATTTGATATTGATAGACAGATCCCATGTGACAAGACCAGAGAGTGGTACTTTATTGTAAGTCAAGCTTTTAGTAAGATATGAAACAGTTATGCTGTGACTGTCTTATAATATGATCATCTAAACCGAAGTCAGGAAGCAATATTATTGTTAGCATTTGTTGTATTTTTGCTATGTTTTTTGATTTATTTTATGTTCATTTTATCGCTTTGTATGATGAAAATTTAATAAAAATTTAATAAACAAAAAAAAATATATAAATAAAGACTTACCTACATATGTACACACATAAAGACATGTATATAACTGCATTGGAGCTCTTTGTAGGTCAAGTAGATGAAAACATGAAAAAGCATATTTATGCAATATTCATTTTTAATAAAGTCTTATGTTGTGTATTTACTGTAACATAAATAACATTCCAATGTTCTGCTCATAGCAGAATATGTTCTATTTACTTGTAAATAAATATTTCTATTTATATCTGTATATATCTATACCTATAAATAAACCATAAAAAAATGGGCCACACTCACTGGAATTCAGAACCTATAGTATATACCAATATACAATCATCTAAATATAGATATATATTGTACCAAAATACCATAAGATGATATGTGGAAATGTATATTTATTGAATAAAAAAGAAAATATTCTGCTTCGTGAAGAACATTGGAATGTCAAATATTCATATTTTCATGTTGGATTAGTGCACTTGAGAATATACGATCAGGTTTGCGAGTGAGTAGGGTTTTTTTCCACTTATTTTTGCTCCATTGACATCTATGGGGGAAAAATGTTAACATGATCGTGAACTTCATTTTTTTTCCTGCATCAAGTTAGGGTGCGTGCAAAAACTTTAACTTTCAGCGCTATCCAACACACACAAAAAGCTTACTTCTGTGGAGTCAGCACGGGAGCGTAAGTGTTAAAGCTAGACTTGTCTGCCCTTTAATTTGCAATATGCTGTGGGATAAAGGGTCTACTCATAAAACCATTTAAAAAAAAAATGCAAGTATAGCAAATATTTTTGGTTCCTAACATTTAGTTTAAAATTTTAATGTAAATACTGTTATGTAATTTTGTTTTGTTTTGTAATAAGCACAGGGCTAAATAATAAGAATAAACATTTTAAATTCAGTAAGATTTCATTGTAAAAATGTTCCCGTTTAGGTATATTAGAAATTGTAAATACTTATCTTCCAGTCTGAAATTAGATTTATGTTATGTTTTTAATTATTTATTGGTATTTGTTATCTTAAAAAAACATTTAAATAAAGTTGATTTAAAAATATAATTATATAATATAAAAATATATTTAGATAACTATAAAATATTCTAGTTACAAACTGATAAATAGGATGGAAACAAGTTTATAGACTGGTGCACAGACAAAAAAATGTTTTGGACAAAACCAGTTATAAAATCAATTATTTATTTTCATCTGAGATATTTGTTCATGGGTTTATTCTTAATGGAAATTTATTATAACTTTATTTCCTATGGGAAATGTTTTTAGGGCACTGGACAACAGCTTGCATTTTAAATAAAGTTAAATTAGTAGCATGTGCCACTGATACAAGCCAGGTAGCAGTTACAATATTATATATATATTCAAATGCATACATTTGTTTGTTCCTGATAGATCAATTCTCTTTCTGTATGCATTTGTATTATGAACCTGGGGAAGTCTCTCTAATGGTGATGGTGGAAACCCAGACGTGGACTTCTTGCCCAATGTTCTTAGGAGGATATGGCTGCACTTCAATGACTAGGTCCAAAGAAAGAAAAAACAATCGTCTGGGGTTGCTATTTCCCTTGTTTAGGGGAGAATTGCCTAGCATTTCAGGTTTGACTGACCTTACTTGGGGGATCAGACTGATGTACTTCAGGAAAGTTTTCTCTGTGAAAAGCACACTTGGGATAAACGAGGCTGCTCCTAGGTGGTAACTCACCATAGAACAAGCTACTGAGATGTTAATTTCCAATAAAGCGCTTGTCTTTATGCTTTATATATTTATGTTTTGATGCATTTAAAGGAACAATACGGAGAGAGGTGAATACCAACTCCACCTCCTTACCTGTTATCAGGCCTAGTAATTAGGAATTAAAGGTCACCAAAATGTTTTTAGCAGCAGTAGAAGCAGAGTCTGAGGGAGAAAGACAGGTTTCAGCGAGATCCAGGAGGTCAAGAGAATGGGAAATTAAAAAGGCCTTTATAGAAGTGAGCTTAGTGTAGGCAGAACAAGGATTCCTGAGTGCCCAAGTGAAAGTGGCTTTGTATTTACAATAAATAGATATTTGGTTGTCTGTGTTCTTATTCTGAAGTGATTAATAACGCATACAGGAAGTATTAATAAAGTCATTGTTATAGGGTGGGGAAAGTGACTTTAGTACATTGTTTAGTTCATAAGAACTTATCTGAGGTGAAGACATGAGAGAGGAACTCAAGTAATTTGCAGGTTGATAGAGGTGAGGAGAAAGTGATTTAGCTTCCTAAACAGAAATAAGAACAATGTAATGAATACAAAGTCAGAAAATGTTTAACAATGGAGTAGTGATGGGCAAATGTTTTGCAACATTTGAAAAATGAAACTTATTTTAACACATTCGTTTGTTCGTTTCGAATTTTGAATGTTTGTACAACATTCTAAAATTTGTTTAAAGTAATAGTATTTCTAATGCTTTCTTTAAATGTAATATCCTATTCAAATTCTCCTAACAATTCAATTCAAATTATGCAATATTCAATTGCGAATTAAAATATTTGTAATAGTATTTCCAATGCTTTCTTTAAGTGTAATATTCGAATTATGCAACTTTAGATTTCCAAAATTTGAATATATATATTTCTCCAACATTGGTGTGTCCGGTCCACGGCGTCATCCTTACTTGTGGGAATATCTCTTCCCCAACAGGAAATGGCAAAGAGTCCCAGCAAAGCTGGCCATATAGTCCCTCCTAGGCTCCGCCCACCCCAGTCATTCTCTTTGCCGTTGCACAGGCAACATCTCCACGGAGATGGTTAAGAGTATGTGGTGTTTTATTCTACTATCAAGAGTTTGTTATTTTAAAATAGTGCTGGTATGTACTATTTACTCTGAAACAGAAAAAGATGAAGAATTCTGTTTGTGAGAGGAAGATGATTTTTTTTTTTAGAGTCGCAGCAAAGGCTGTTGCTGGGACTGTAGAGGGGTTTAAACTGTAACCAGCTCCGGTTTTGTTATTTTAAGGGTTAAAGCTCTAAAAATTGACGTGCAATACTTTTAATGCTTTAAGACACTGTGGTGAAATTTTGGTAAATTTTGAACAATTCCTTCATATTTTTTCACATATGCAGTAATAAAGTGTGCTAGTGGGGGGCATACTCTCTCTCTTTGCTCAGGCTTGGGCAAGAGATGTTCAGGATCCCTGGACGCTAGAAATAGTTTCTCAGGGTTATCTTCTGGAATTCAAGGAACTACCCCCAAGGGTAAGGTTTCACATGTCCTCACTTATCCTCAAACCAAATAAAGAGACAGGCATTCTTACATTGTGTAGAAGACCTGATAAAGATGGGAGTGATACACCCAGTTCCAATGGCGGAACAAGGAATGGGATTTTACTCAAATCTGTTCGTAGTTCCCAAAAAAGAGGGAACCTTCAGACCAATTCTGGATTTAAAGATCCTAAACAAATTTCTCAGAGTACCATCGTTCAAAATGGAAACCATTCGAACGATTCTACCTACAATCCAGGAAGGTCAATTTATGACTACCGTGGATCTAAAGGATGCGTACCTACATATTCCTATCCACAAAGAACATCATCAGTTCCTAAGGTTCGCCTTTCTGGACAAACATTACCAGTTTGTGGCCCTCCCATTCGGGTTAGCCACTGCTCCAAGGATTTTCACAAAGGTACTCGGGTCCCTTCTAGCGGTTCTAAGACCGAGGGGCATTGCAGTAGTACCATACTTGGACGACATTCTAATACAGGCGTCGTCCCTTTCAAAGGCAAAGGCTCATACAGACATCGTTCTGGCCTTTCTCAGATCTCACGGATGGAAGGTGAACATAGAAAGAAGTTCTCTGTCTCCGTCGACAAGAGTTCCCTTCTTGGGAACAATAATAGATTCTTTAGAAATGAGGATTTTTCTGACAGATGTCAGAAAGTCAAAACTTCTAAGCGCTTGTCAAGTTCTTCATTCAGTTCCACGTCCTTCCATAGCTCAGTGCATGGAAGTAGTAGGGTTGATGGTTGCAGCAATGGACATAGTTCCTTTTGCGCAAATTCATCTAAGACCATTACAACTGTGCATGCTGAAACAGTGGAATGGGGACTATACAGACTTGTCTCCAGTGATTCAAGTAGATCAGAAGACCAGAGATTCACTCCGTTGGTGGCTAACCCTGGACCACCTATCCCAGGGAATGAGCTTCCGCAGACCAGAATGGGTCATCGTCACGACCGACGCCAGTCTAGTGGGCTGGGGTGCGGTCTGGGAATCCCTGAAAGCTCAGGGACTATGGTCTCGGGAAGAGTCTCTTCTCCCGATAAACATTCTGGAACTAAGAGCGATATTCAATGCTCTCAGGGCTTGGCCTCAGCTAGCAAAGGCCAGATTCATAAGATTCCAATCAGACAACATGACGACTGTTGCTTACATCAACCATCAGGGGGGAACAAGGAGTTCCCTGGCGATGAGAGAAGTGACCAAAATCATAAAATGGGCGGAGGATCACTCCTGCCACCTATCTGCGATCCACATCCCAGGAGTGGAAAACTGGGAGGCGGATTATCTGAGTCGTCAGACATTCCATCCGGGGGAGTGGGAACTCCACCTGGAGATATTTGCCCAGTTGACTCAATTATGGAGCATTCCATACATGGATCTGATGGCGTCTCGTCAGAACTTAAAGGTTCCTTGCTACGGGTCCAGATCCAGGGATCCCAAGGCGACTCTAGTGGATGCACTAGTAGCGCCTTGGACCTTCAACCTAGCTTATGTGTTTCCACCGTTTCCTCTCATTCCCAGGCTGGTAGCCAGGATCAAGCAGGAGAGGGCCTCGGTGATCTTGATAGCTCCTGCGTGGCCACGCAGGACTTGGTATGCAGATCTGGTGAATATGTCATCGGCTCCACCATGGAAGCTACCTTTGAGACAGGACCTTCTTGTACAGGGTCCATTCGAACATCCAAATCTGGTCTCCCTCCAGCTGACGGCTTGGAGATTGAACGCTTGATTCTATCAAAGCGTGGGTTTTCAGATTCTGTGATAGATACTCTGGTTCAAGCCAGAAAACCGGTAACTAGAAAAATTTACCATAAAATATGGAAAAGATATATCTGCTGGTGTGAATCCAAGGGATTCCCATGGGATAAGATAAAAATTCCTAAGATCCTTTCCTTTCTACAGGAAGGTTTGGATAAAGGATTATCTGCGAGTTCTCTAAAGGGACAGATTTCTGCTTTATCTGTCTTACTACACAAACGACTGGCAGCTGTGCCAGATGTTCAAGCATTTGTTCAGGCTCTGGTTAGGATCAAGCCTGTTTACAGACCTTTGACTCCTCCCTGGAGCTTAAATCTAGTTCTTTCAGTTCTTCAAGGGGTTCCATTTGAACCTTTACATTCCATAGATATTAAGTTGTTATCTTGGAAAGTTTTGTTTTTGGTTGCTATTTCTTCTGCTAGAAGAGTTTCTGAGTTATCTGCTCTGCAGTGTACTCCGCCCTATCTGGTGTTCCATTCAGATAAGGTTGTTTTGCGTACTAAGCCTGGTTTTCTTCCAAAGGTTGTTTCCAACAAAAATATTAACCAGGAGATAGTTGTACCTTCTTTGTGTCCGAATCCAGTTTCAAAGAAGGAACGTTTGCTACACAATTTAGATGTAGTCCGTGCTCTAAAATTCTACTTAGAAGCTACAAAAGAGTTCAGACAAACATCTTCTCTGTTTGTCGTCTATTCTGGTAAAAGGAGAGGTCAAAAAGCAACTTCTACCTCTCTTTCCTTTTGGCTTAAAAGCATCATCCGATTGGCTTATGAGACTGCCGGACGGCAGCCTCCTGAAAGAATCACAGCTCACTCCACTAGGGCTGTAGCTTCCACATGGGCCTTCAAGAACGAGGCTTCTGTTGATCAGATATGTAAGGCAGCGACTTGGTCTTCACTGCACACTTTTGCCAAATTTTACAAATTTGATACTTTTGCTTCTTCGGAGGCTATTTTTGGGAGAAAGGTTTTGCAAGCCGTGGTGCCTTTCCGTTTAGGTAACCTGATTTGCTCCCTCCCTTCATCCGTGTCCTAAAGCTTTGGTATTGGTTCCCACAAGTAAGGATGACGCCGTGGACCGGACACACCAATGTTGGAGAAAACAGAATTTATGCTTACCTGATAAATTACTTTCTCCAACGGTGTGTCTGGTCCACGGCCCGCCCTGGTTTTTTAATCAGGTCTGATTAATTATTTTCTCTAACTACAGTCACCACGGTACCATGTGGTTTCTCTTATTTTTTCCTCCTGTCCGTCGGTCGAATGACTGGGGTGGGCGGAGCCTAGGAGGGACTATATGGCCAGCTTTGCTGGGACTCTTTGCCATTTCCTGTTGGGGAAGAGATATTCCCACAAGTAAGGATGACGCCGTGGACTGGACACACCGTTGGAGAAAGTAATTTATCAGGTAAGCATAAATTCTGTTGTCAAAGAACAGGAAAAAAGGCGCCGTATATGTGAATCAATAACCAAATGGGTATAAGAACATAGAAGACACAGGGTACTCACATGGTGTAGAGGCACCCACTTGTGCCAATAGGGGCAGGCTGGTTTTTAGCAGCAGACCAGCTAGCTGAACCAGGGCAATATACTGGATACACCGGTGCGATTATCCCCAGATGGATGGCTGGGCTCAGGTGATACGTCGCTCCCACGGATAGCAACCAGAGAAGCACAGGGGAGGCTATACCAAAAAAACCTCCCAAAGTAGCGTTGTAGAATATACACACAGCAATAAGAGCTATTGTATAAAACAGTTCAAATTTGTTTAATAAAACAATATAAAACCAAAGTTAAAAACAGCTTATATTTATTATACTTATATTTATTTATGTTTTATTACACACAGATGTAGGTATTAGTATACTCCCTTATGTAGGTATTAACTTTATTTACTGGTTTGACTTTATCACATTTAGCCATTTTTGGCTAAGCTATTACCATGGTTACACCGTAGCGTTCACATTAGCAATTTATTTTACCTAACATGCTTGGCGATATCTATGGGAGTTATCCCTGTTTCTACTGTGGATTGGTAAATCCAGCTTACACGTCATGAGTTTTTTTCCAGCGCTACCTTATAATTAGAATATAGTGTTCCCTGGAACCCACCAGTCATTTGACATGAACGGGTGACATAGGAGGTTGGTGTCTTGAGCTCCCATGGGGATTGGCAGCATTATTCACACTAGCGGTCCAACTGAGAGCAAAGCGCCCTTAGATCAGTGACGTAGTAATCTACTGTTCTGATACAATGTGTCCTTTGAGAATTCACAGAAACATTCTGACTTAAAAGGTGTTTTAATATGTGATCCATTATATAAGAGGTCTAGTTTAACACACTAATGCAGGTACGCAAAGCACCTATATCATATTGTATTTACTACTAACAACAATAGCCAACAGATTCCGCAGTGCTGTAAACATAGTCGGTGTACAGGATAGCTTTTGTAGGGGTCAGGTGGGTAGAGGGCCCTGCCGAGAGTTTCACTGTTGTAGTCGGCTCTTATCAAGCGATCTATAAACAGCTGGGCCCATAGGCTTACATTCTAAGGGGTTCAAGGGGAAAGCAATGGAGTTAGGAAAGGTTAGTGTTGGTTGTATGCATCCCTGAATAGTAGAGTTTTTAGGGAGTGCTTGAAGCTGTTAAAACTAGGGGAGAGTCTTATGGAGCGAGGCAGGGAATTCCACAAGATGGGGGCCAGTCTGGAAAAGTCCTGTAAACAGGAATGTGAGGAAGTAACAAGAGAGGAGGAGAGGAGGAGATCCTGAGCTGATCGAAGGGGACGGGAGGGAGAGTATCTGGAGACAAGTTCTGAGATGTAGGGGGGAGCAGTGCAGTTCAGAGCTTTATATGTCAGGGTGAGGATTTTATGTTTAATCCTAGAGGCAAGAGGAAGCCAGTGAAGGGATTGGCAGAGAGGTGCAGCAGATGAAGAGCGACGAGTAAGGAAGATGAGCCTGGCAGAGGCATTCATAATGGAATGTAAAGGAGCTATGCGGCAGCTAGGTAGACCAGAGAGGACGGAGTTGCAGTAGTCGAGGCGGAAAGGATGAGAGAGTGGATTAAAATCTTGGTTGTATCTTGTTTAAGGAAATGTCTAATGTTAGCAATGTTTTTAAGGTGGAAGTGGCAGGCCTTAGCCAAGGACTGAATGTGAGGAGTGAAGGAAAGATCTGAGTCAAGTGTGACCCCAAGACATCGGGGCGTGCGTGGTAGGGGTAATGATGGAATTATCAACAGTTATATAAATTTTGGGGGTGGAGACATTGGAAGAAGGGGGAAAAATAAGGAGTTCAGTTTTGGAGAGATTTAGCTTAAGGTAGTGAGAGGACATCCAAGATGAGATGTGAGAAAGACAGTTAGTGACACGGGTTAGTAAGGAAGGAGGTAGGTCTGGTGCAGAGAGGTAGATTTGGGTGTCATCGGCATACAAATGGTATTGAAACCCATGGGACTTTATTAAGGAACCTAGTGATGATGTGTAGATTGAAAAGAGAAGGGGACCAAGGACAGAGCCTTGAGGTACCCCAACAGAAAGTGGTAACGGGGGAAGAGGATGCTCCGGAGAAGGCTACACTAAATGTACGTTTAGTCAGGTAGGAAGAGAACCACGAGAGAGCTGTGTCACAGATGCCGAAAGATTGGAGGGTTTGGAGCAGAAGAGGGTGGTCAACAGTGTCAAAGGCTGCAGACAGGTTAAGGAGGATAAGCAGAGAGAAGTGGCCTTTGGATTTTGCTGTAAGTAGGTCATTGGTAACTTTGACAATTGCTGTCTCTGTAGAGTGATGGGTGTCATGATTTACATTGATTCAGTTAGCCCTGTATATAATTAACATTGTTGTATATTTGTATTATTCAAATATATTGTTATCCTAAAATACCTATAGTTATCCTTATACATTACTAGTGTACCACTTGTTGTGATAAATTAATTAAAACACTAATAAAATCTGTATACACTTATATAAATACAAAATCGTAAAACATGAACTTTAAGTTAAAATAATTAAAATATTGTACTGCAGTACAAAATATTGTACTGCAGAAAGGAGGGAAGATAATAGTGGCACGTTCAAATGTAGAGCAAAGGATTGTGTCATGTGTCCCCACCTGAGAAAAGGAAATAATGTGTTCACGAACTCTGATGGTCGAAAAGAGTACAAGATTACAAGTAGGTGCACATGTATGACCACACACGTCGTATACATGTTAAAGTGCAAGTGTAATCTGTTCTACATAGGGAGAACAAAAATAAAAATAAAATATAGGTTCAAAGAACATTTAACAAATATGGGAAAAATCTAGATACCGATAGTGTACCTATACACTTTAAAATGGCCCATCATAATGACATAAGTGATCTAGAAATTAAAATAATAGAATGGGTACCACCCAATATTTGGGATACCAACAGATTACTTAAACTTAGACAGAGAGAAACATATTGGATAAAAAAGTTAGACTGTCTTCAACCAAAAGGACTAAATGTGGACTTGGACATACAAGCATTTTTAATATAATATAGTCAAGTGAATTATCTATAAGGGAGGAATCCCCTGATATCAATAGAATTGGATTATTCAAATATACATGAGGGAAGTGTAATTTTTCGTGATACATAAAGCTGTGACAAATAGGTCTTTAAATATTCTCATAAATATTCTCATGAAAAGTTTTTATAGCCTTTTAAGAAATATTTTGGTATTTTTGTATGTTTTTAATAATATATATACTCGATAACATTGAATGTAGGGTGAGAGTGCTGTGGTCTATTGTGAGGTTGACTGCCTCATAATCTAAAGGATGCGAGATCGAAACCAACCTCAGCTATCAATTTTGTAATTATATCTTTCATTGTTCTACATATATAATATTTGTGTTTTTAGTTTGTAATAAGTTTTTTAGAACATTTATCACTGCAAATATTTACCAATAACTTGCAGGGGTGGCTGCAGTCCAATGGTTAAGATAACAGACTCATAACAGAATAGAAGTGAGTTCGAATCTGACTGCAGTACAATATTTTAATTATTTTAACTTAAAGTTCATGTTTTACGATTTTGTATTTATATAAGTGTATACAGATTTTATTAGTGTTTTAATTAATTTATCACAACAAGTGGTACCCTAGTAATGTATAAGGATAACTATAGGTATTTTAGGATAACAATATATTTGAATAATACAAATATACAACAATGTTAATTATATACAGGGCTAACTGAATCAATGTAAATCACAACACCTGTGTAAGTAAGGGGATATATAAGGAGCATGACTGGTTAATGAACACACTCTTGAAAAAGTTTCTGGAACAGAAACGAAACGTACGTAGAGAAGTTCTATTTTAAAAGTTTTGTCTAAGGGAGGCTACCAGGGCTCATATGTTGTGGGCACCTACATGGTGAGCTGAGAGACATAGATCTGCAAGTTTATTTATTTTTTATTTACAATAAACATGTTATACTTAAACACTGGAGTGGTATCCCATTCATATATGTTGGTTTGTGGATTGCCGTGGGAAAGAGAAACAATCTCTCCGGTTGGACAGCCTCTCCAGACGTCACAGAAGGAGGGGATCTGAGGAACAAACTTCATGGTTGTGTACAACCGATGCGCATATCACACAAAACGATATTGTGAGTAATACGCAGGGAAGGGGGTTCTGTAAAAGATAACTATCAAACGGATTACACTTAGAGCGTGCTGCGCTTCTCTATCTTCATATTTTTCAGCTATTTGGTAAACAAGTCTTTGATGGGACTGTGCTGAGAAGCTGCAATATAAGACACGCTGAATAGAAGGGATACAGAGGACCTTCACGATTACCTTTTTTTCAACACTACACCTTATATAAAAGGGACATACTATTGAACACTTATGAACATTTACAAAGTGCAAAGTGGAGAAGTATTTTTAGGGAAATAGCATTATTAGATATATATGTTATTACATTTTGTCGGCTCTGAATTTACAGTTTGAATTGGGTGGTAGCGCACTATATGCTTTCTGTTTTTTGTCTTATCCATTAAAATATCAGTATTACACTATCTGTCTTTTTCTCCTTTCTCTATTTACACATACTTGAGCATTCCTTGCTCACAAGAAGTGGATATCAGAAGTTTCTATAGACTCCAGGAGGTGGACACGTATATTAGAAGTTTCTACAGACTCCAGGAGGTGGATGCATAATATTGCAACAAGTCCATACGGAAGGAATTGCACGTTGGAGGTTTCTCTCCCCCCACAGATGCGGCAACTTACCTCATTAGATTGAGGTAATTTCTGGTAAGGGCAATACCTGCTAGTGCTTACACGTGTTTATACCTTTTGGGATATACAACGGATGTATACATTTATCTAATTTTGCTGTGGACTATATATTCTTTGCATTTAGTATAAGATTGATAGTGCTGTTTTCTCCTTGGTTAATAATTTTTACTGCAGTATTTTACCTCCTTTTTATTTGTAGTGTATTTAACAGCTGCCACTTCTCTTTCACTGATTAGCGCATTTTGTGCAGTGTTGCTTGTTTCAAGAGTTAGTTCACTCAATGGTCTGCTCTTATTACATTCTACTTGTTGTTACACACACACACATATATATATATTTTAAAAAGAAAAAGTATATATTTTATTTTTCTTTGTGAAGAACAAAGGAATGTAAAATATGCATTTTACACAACGGGTTTCACGATTTAGATTTAACATGGTCGGGTTAGCACACATGAAAATGTAGAAATATTAAGGTGCGTTTTTAAAATATTAAATATAAAACAAAAAATATACATAAACATTATTAAATATTATTAAACATACAATAAACTTAACCATATATAAAACTATATATTTTTTTACAGTATGTTTTATCATTTTTAATAATTCTATTAATAATTTAATATTTTATATTTAATATTTAAATAATGTGCCTTTAGATTACTGTGTTATCATATGCGCTAACCTGACCTCGTTAAATCATGAAACCCAATGCTCAAAACACATATTTTACATTCCTATATTCTTTACATAGAAAAAAAAAATACTTTTTATTATTAAAAATATATTTATATATACTGTATATATATATATATATATATATATATATATATATATATATATATTTATATATATATATATATATATATATGATAATGTTCTTGTAAAATATATATTTATATATATGGACTATTGTATATATATAAATATATATATATATATATATATATATATATATGTAAACTATTATATATATATTTATATATATATATATATAAATACATAAATAGAAATAGATATACAGGTATAGGTATATACATATATATATATATATATATATATATATATATATATATATATATATATATATATATATAGGTACATATACATCTTTTGACATGTGTTCTTAAGCATATATATATATATATATATATGTATATATATATTTGAAGAAGTACTGACTGACTTATCAGCGCCTTACTCAAACCGCTTAATTTATGAATGTGAAATTTAGAAGGAATGTTGTTTCTATGATGTTGGCACCCATAAAGGAAGTATTTTTGGAAATTATGTCCCTAAGGGGGTCAATGTCTTTATGAGGATACCTATATCTCAAAAACCGAGTGTGTTACTGACTTTAAAATTGGTATTTAGAGTCTCCTTTAAGAATAAAGAAACACGTGTTTTACCATTTTCCGAAAATCTACTTAAGGGTGTTGAAAAGGGGAGGGGTTTCTTATGAGGATACCTATATCTCAAAAACCGAAGATGTTAAACATGTGAAAATGAGTATTTAGATCAATCAACAAAGATATTACAGACATGAAAATGAGTATTTAGATTCTCCTTTAAAAATAAAGAAACAAGTGTTTTAACATTTCCTGATAATCCACGTAAGGGGATGAAAAGGGGAGGGGTTATTTATGGGGATGCCTATATCTCAAACAACAAAGATATTACAGACATCAAAATTGGTATTTAGATTCTCTTTTAAAAATAAACAAGTGTTTTACCGTTTCCTGAAAATCCACTTAAGGGATGAAAAGGGGAGGGGTTCTTTATGAGGATACCTATATCTCAAAAACTGAAGATGTTAGAAAAGTAAAAATTATTATTTAAAATTGGCATTATAAAGTAACTTTACATGCCAAATGTCTTTCTCCTAACGTCAGTAGTTCTCAAGATATGGAGATCACTAAAAAAATGATAAGTCTTTTTTGACATCTGACAGTTAAGTCATAATAATTAATTATAATTTAATATTAAAGTAAATGTAAACAGAATAATAATAACATATTTTTGATGTGCCAGACGGACACCCCACCCAAAACTTAGCTAATTGTTGCCCATGTACGAGTAACACAGAGAAATAATGAAAACTCATGAAGTTCCTGTCAGAGTGTACAACCTGAACGAGCACACACGTAAGGGCACATGTCATTGCGAGCGGTTGCATTTTTAGCAAAGCCGCGGGCAACAGCTAGTATATTTATATGTTGAAGCTGTTTGCATGTCTCAGACCTTAAATCTGATAACTTTTTAATGCAATTTTTTTTTACAATACATTTCTTATCAGACAGTGTAATTATGAGTGTAACTGTACTGATAAATTTATTTTTGATGTGTTTTGTGCAACTTTTTAGTCTTTCAAAACAGTTAACCAGAGCTCTGAAGTTGTGCTAACGAGACACACTTTAAATTAGATTGTACTCAATCGAACACATTTACTTTTAATACACACGCTATTTCCGTCAGTTAGTGCATCACTTGTATTCAGGAATTGGTCGATTGCTGGATTATAGATAAGCAATGGTCAAATGAAGAAAGTGAGATTTAGAGCAGATTAGGGGTTAATATCCTAGACATAAACACAAAGCAATAAAATGCATTGAGAGAAGTTACAGCACGGCGTAAATAATTAAAGCTAGAAAGGACAAAACTTGAATAGAGTCTTCAATAGGCCCTATGACAAATCACTAAATAAAATATATGATTCAAACAGGGCAATTAGGGTACATTTTTGATATGAAGAATATCAGATACATAAGACTCATTTTTAAAAATGCATGATTCAGACAGATTAACATACTTTTTTGAGCTGCAGAATATCAAATACCTTAAAGGGACATTAAACACTAAACACATGCTAGATAGAATGATGCATTCAAAGAAAAGATTAGTCCATGACTAACATGTAGATGTATTTTTTAAAGTTTCATTAGTTGTTTAAAAAGTGACAAAATAAGTGTAACGTTTTAGTGTCTATAAAACACTGGGAGCTGCCATGTTGTAACTTGTGTTACCTTCTCTGCTGTGGCCAATTAGGGTCAGTTATAAATAGGTCACTAGAGTGTGCAGCCAATGGCTGTGTGGAATATAACAGTGTTCTGCACTTCCATTTCTAACAGGAACTGAAAAGCTCACAATTTCAGAATGGAATAACAGACAAAGAGGACAAAATAAATAATAAAAGTATATTGCAGAGTTGTTTTATTATATACAATTTATCATTTTATATTACCATCTCAAAGTGTTTAATGTCCCTTTAAGACTGATTTTTTTTTAGTTTTAATTATAACATGGAGAATAGTGTACATATTTTTTCAGCTGTAGCATATCACGTACCTTAGAGTAAATATTTTATAAAAGGCAATCAGTTAGGTAAGTGCACATTTACTTTTTAACTGAGAAATATCACATACCATATTATTATTATTTTTTAAAGGATTTCAAACAGATAGGTTAGGTTATTTATTTATTTGAGTTGCATAATACCATGCACCATATACCTTTTTATTTTTATAGAGCAAGCTTTAAACAAGGAGATTAAGTCACATTTTTTCACTTCATCTATCATATGATTTATTTTTAAACAGATTATTATATATCATTTTCTTTAAATCATATTTAAAACTGAGAGGTTAGGGTGAAAAAAAGTTATGAGCTGCAGAATATCACCTACACAAAAAGATTAGGGTAATTTTTTCAGTTACAGAATATCACATACCATACGACTAAAAAAATATAATAAAACAAAAGAAGGCTGATAACAGGGAGACCATTCGGGTACTGATGAATATCACATAGCATCTATCCCCTTATGATAAAGGGGATGAAACATTTCCCTAAACATGAATAGATATTTATAAGAAGGGTTTATCTATCTATCTATCTATCTATCTATCTATCATCTATCTATCTATCTATCTATCTATCTATCTATCTGTCTGTCTGTCTGTCTGTCCATCCCTCTATCTTTCTATCTATCTATCATCTATCTATCTATCTATCTATCTATCTATCTATCTATCTATCTATCCTAAAGGTAAAAAGAGGTAAATAATGAAATTAAAAAATATTTAAAAAGTTAAAAATGATATAGGTATCTGTGCCCAAATTAAAAAAATAATATTAATCCATGTATACTAAATTAGAAGAACATGGAGGCAAATGAGAAAAAAATATTATATCACTTTATAAAAAATATATAGGATTTTAAAATTTCACGAAAAAAGTAAATCTAACATTCAAGAGACACAGCTGATTTATGCCCATCCCTAATAGACCTTAGCAGGGGAGATTGGTGGTGGCCATTACTTTATAGAAAATACAACTGTACACTTATTTCTTCAATATTTCAAGAACTAATGTCAATTACAAAATGCATCTGCCAATTATTTTAAGGGTAATCTCTGTTTTGGATACTTCATGTTTGGCATTTTCCTATAATTTAGTATATCTGTAAGAAATAAATAATGATAACATACAATGTTCCACACTCACCATTAAAGTTAGTCCTGTGCTGATTAGTTATGTTTTGAAGATGACATTTTAATACTGTTCTGTGTGTCTGGATCTATGTCCCAACAGTGAACTGAAAACCCATAGGATCAATTTAATAGCCAACTATTAATACTATTTATAAACATCTAATTAGCAATGAACATTATATTGCATTGAATTAAAATAACAAAAAGATTAATTTGAAAAATCATTTCACCTTGTACTGTATTTAAAACACATTATTAACACATTTTGTGATGTTTTACTTTGTGAATTTTAAAATACACACTGATTTCAAAGCTGGTGACTGCAACACACTCCAAAAAAGTTGGAACAGTCAACTGTTTACCACTGTGCAACATCACCTTTTCTTTTAATAACACTTATTAAGCATTTGTGCACTAGTTGGTTAAGCTTATCAAGAATATTTTTTCTCATTCATCCATTACGCATTTCTTCTGCCTCACAACTGTATGGTGCCTTTGTTGCGTTATTTTATGCTTCATAATGCACCACACATTCTCAATCGGAGACAGGTCAGGACTGCAGGCAGGCCATGCTAGCACCCACACTCTTTGCTTACGCAACCATCAGGGCAGAATGTGGTTTGGCGTTGCCCTGCTAGAAAATGCAGGGACGTCCCTGGAAATGATAATGTCTGGATGGGAGCATATGTTGCTCAAAAATGTATAAATATCTTTCTGCATTAAGGGTGCCATCACAGATGTGCAAGTTACCCATGCCATGGGCACTGACACACCCCCATACCATGACAGACGCTGTCTTTTGGACCTGACACTGATAAAAGCTTAGATGGTCCTTTTTCCTTTTTGGCTTAAAATTCACGGTGGCTGTTTTTTTCAAAAACTATTTGAAATGTTTAAACCTCGGAACATAAAACACAATTCCACTTTGGTGCTACTGTCCATCTTAAATGAGACCGAGCCCAGAGAAGTCAGCAGCGCTTCAAGACATTGTTGATGTATGGTTTCTGTTTTGCATAGTAAAGCTTTAACTTGCAACTGTGGATGCTGTAGCAAATGGTTTTGACTGACTAAGGTTTACCAAAGTATTTCCAAGCCCATGTCAGGATATCCATTACAGTTTCTGAGATAGTAACGTCTGAGGGATCGCAGATCACGTGCATTCAGAAGTGGGTTTCGACCTTGCCCTTTACGCACCAAGATTAAACTAGATTTCTTTTATTTTTTTAATTACATTGTGCACTGTAGAAGTGAAAATGCTCAAAATACTACCGATTTATCTTTGGGTTACGTTGTTCACGAAGTGTTGGATTATTTATTGATGCATCTATTGGCAGATTGGTGAGCCTCCACCCATCCTTGCTCTTGAAGGACTAGGACTTTTTCAGAGTCTCCTTATATACTATGATTACACGATTGCCTCACCTGTTTCATACCATCTTCTTATTTCAACTTGTCACTATTAGTCCTAAATGGCCCCTCTCCCAACTATTTTGGACCGTGTTGCAGTCAAAAGGTTTAAAATGAGTGTATATTTAAAAAAAAAAAATACATTAAATTCACAAAGTAAAACATCAAATAAGTGGTAATAATGTGTTTTCAATATAGTACAGGGTGAATTGAATTTTCAAATTACTCTTTTTGTATGTTTTTTTGCAAATTCCATTCTGTCACCACTTTTTAGGAATTGGGGTTGTATTATTATTAACAGTTACTTAAATACCACCACACCAACAGATTCAGTAAGCACTATAAACATAGGCATGATTTGTTAGGTAATATTTATAGGGAACACGTGGGTAGAGGTCACTTCCAAGAGTTGCATTACTGTAGTCAGCTCTCCATGAAAGTGATCTACAAACATCTGGGCATGTAGGCTTACATGCTAAGGGGATTTAAGGGGATAAGAAACGAGAAGAGGAACTGAGGTTAGAAAGGGTTAGCATATGTTGTATGCATCCTTGAACAGTAGAGTTATTAGGAGGTACTTGAAACTTTAAAAACTAGTGGAGAGTTTTGTGCAGTGATTTCCACAAAATTGTCTAGAAAAGTCCTATAGATGGGAATGTGAGAAGGTAACAAGAGAGGAGTAGAGATGGAGGTCATGATCAGAGCGAAGGGGATGGGAGGAAGATTATCTGGAGACAAGGTCTCAGATATAGGAGGAGCAGTGCTATTGAAAGCCTTATATGTCAGAGTCAGAATTTTGCGTTTAACTCTGGAGGCTAGAGGGAGCCAGTGAAAGGATTGGCAGATAGATGCAGCAGATGAAGAGCAACATGTAAGGAAGATGAGCCTGGCAGAGGCATTCATTATGTATTTTAAACTGCAAGACGGCAGCTAGGAAGATGAGAGAGGATGGAATTGCAGTAGTCAAGGCAGGAAAGAATGAGAGATTTAATTAAAATTTTGGAGATGTTTTTGTAAGAAGTGAAATAAATATCAGAGTGAACTGTGATGCCAAGACATCGGGCATGTGGGGTTGGGTAATAATAGAATTATCAACAAAAACTGGGGAGTGGAGATTTGGGAAGAAGGTGGGAAAAAAAGGTGTTCAGTGCACTTTTAGCTTAAGATAGTGAGAGGAGATCCAAGATGAGATATGAGAGAGATAGTTAGAAGCACAAGATAGCAAAGATAGGGATATGTCTGTTGGAGAGAGATAGATTTGGGGGTCATCAGCATACAAATGATTTTGAAATCCGTGGAAATTTACTAAGGAACCTAATGATGATGTATAGATAAAGACGAGAAAGGACAGAGTCTTGTGGTACCCAACAGAAAGTGGTAAAGGGACAGAGGATGCACTAGTGAAAGCTACACTAAAGGTACAGTTAGACAGGTAGTAGGAGAACCACAAGAGTGCTGTGTCATAAATCCTGAAGGATTGGAAGATTTAGATAAAAAAAGTGTGGTCAACAGTATCAAAAACTGCAGACAGATCAAGGAGGATTAGCAGAGAGCAGTTGCCTTTCCATTTTGCTAAGTAGGTAGATGGTAACTTTAACTATTGCTGTCTCTGTGAAGTGTTGGGAGCAAAATCAAGATTGCAGTGTGTAAAGGAGGGAGTTTAATGTAATGAAATTTGATAGACATGTATATACTAGCTTTTCTAGAAGTTTTGAATCAAAGGGGGTATGGAAATAGGACTGAAGTTGGATGAGGAGGTTGGATCGAGAGAAGTTTTTTTAAAGATAGGTGTGACCAGTGCATCTTTTAGAGATGAGGGAAATATACTAGTGCTGAAAGAGAGGTTGAAAATGTTTGTGAGTATAGGGGTATGGGTAGAAGAGATGGAGGGGAGCAGCTGTGTTAGGATGGGATAGATTGGATAGGTAGTGAGAGGACAGTATAAGGGCAGAAACTTCTTCCTCAGTAACATTGGTGAAAGAGCTGAATTTATGGTTTTGTGGGTTTTTGATGATTGTGAGCTTTTGACAGGGCTGAAGACTGTTTAGAGATGATTTTGTTTCTAAAGGAATCCATTTTGTTAAGGTTGCTGGCAAAATCTTGAGCTGAGAGAGAAGTTGTAATAGAAGAGTAGCGATGAGAGCAGATAAGTAATCCTGCTTAGAGAGGTTAAGGTCTGAATAATAGGAGTTCAAAAAGAACTTCTAGTGAAGAAAATCAGCTGAACACCACAATTTTCTCTAGTGTCACTCAGCATTGTGGGAACATCTGCAAACATTACATGTCAGAGGAGTATGCTAGCGCTGAGGATGATTGTTTGACTTTCAATCTATAGTAGGAAATACCATGAAATTGCAATAAACTTTCAATAATAGTTTTGTTATTGAGGGCTATAACAAGAACATCTGCAACAATCTTTGAAAGTATGACATCCTCCTGTGACTTTTAACTTTGACCAAAAGGCTGTAAAAGAAATAAGCGTTTCATATAATCTTCACACATATAAAATGCCATTCTATTCTCTAAAAAACACTTGTTTTCAGACTACATCCATATAACTGCTTAACTTGCACAGTGATATCTTACACCTTTTAGAGCAAAACTACGGTGTTACCATGTTGAATGTTATGCAATATATATGACTGAATTTTTTATTTATATTTTAGAATGTAAATTATGATCTATGCAATATGTTGGAGCTTAGGTCTAGAGTTAGGGAGCATCTTTGTGATGTTAAAAACTGTAATAAAGATTCTGCTATAGCAAGACATTTTACTTTGGGATATTTATTGAAAATTCTAAAAATAATTTGTCAAGGTAATATAAGTGGTGACTTTGGGGCCGATTTACTAAAGTGCTGACGGACATGATACAATGTAGCGTATCATGTCCGCCGCACATCGATAACATTTATCATTGCACAAGCAGTTCTGGTGAACTGCTTGTGCAATGCCGCCCCCTGCAGATATGCTAGCAGGGGGTGTCAATCAGCCCGATCGCATAGGATTGGGTGGGTTAAAGACTGCAGCCTCAGAGGCAGCGAACAAGTTATGGAGCAGCGGTCCAAGTTATGGAGCAGCCTGAAGGCTCACGCGGAAACACAGGCATCAAGCTCCCTTCAGAGCTTGATAATTCAGCCCCTTAGCTTCTTAGGGGCAGTGATAAATTCAAAATCTTGAGTGAAAAAAATAGTTATTATGGAGTTATAAATGAAGAATAAAGGTCCCCAATGGTTTAAACCAAGAGTGGGATATTAGCTATTTTGTTGAACAAAAATATGGTGATTTGTAATAACTATGGCCTAGATTATGAGTTTTGCGGTAGCTGAAAAAGCAGCGTTAACAGGTGCTAACACTGCTTTCTTACTACCGCTGGTATTACGAGTCTTGCACGTTTAGGGTCACTGCACAATCAGCCAATAGGATTGAGCTTGCATTCTATTGGCTGTTCCAATCAGCCAATAGAATGCGAGCTAAATCCTATTGGCTGATTGGATCAGCCAATAGGATTGCACTTCAATCCTATTGGCTGATGGCATCAGCCAATAGGATTTTTTCTACCTTAATTCCGATTGGCCGATAGAATTCTATCAGCCAATAGGAATCTAAGGGAAGCCATCTTGGATGACGTCACTTAAAGGTACCTTCATTCGTCGTTAGTCCGCGGAAGAAGAGGATGATCCACGTCGGATGTCTTGAAGATGGAGCTGCTCTGCGCCGGATGGATGAAGATAGAAGATGCCGTCTGGATGAAGACTTCTGCCTGTCTGGAGGAACACTTCTGCCCGGCTTGGATGAAGACTTCTGCCTGTCTTGAGGACCACTTCTCCCAGCTTGGATGAAGACGTCTCCCGGTAAGTCGATCTTCAGGGGGTTAGTGTTAGGTTTTTTTAAGGGTGTATTGGGTGGGGGTTTTTTTTAGGTTAGGGTTTGGGCTGCAAAAGAGCTAACTGCCCTTTTAAGGGCAATGCCCATCCAAACGCCCTTTTCAGGGCAATGGGGAGCATAGTTTTTTTAGTTAGTATTTTATTTGGGGGATTGGTTGTGTGGGTGGTGGGTTTTACTGTTGGGGGATTGTTTGTATTTTCTTTTACAGTTAAAAGAGCTGATTACTTTGGGGCAATGCCCCACAAAAAGGCCCTTTTAAAGGCTATTGGTAGTTTAGGCTAGGGTTTTTTTTTTATTTTGGGGGGGGGGGCTTTTTTATTTTAATAGGGCTATTAGATTAGGTGTAGTTAGTTTAAATATCTATAATTTGTTTATTATTTTCTGTAATTTAGTGTTTGTTTGTTTTTGTACTTTAGCTAGTTTAATTTAATTTATTTAATAGTATTTAATTTAGTTCATTTATTTAATTATAGTGTAGTGTTAGGTGTTAGAGTAACTTAAGTTAGGTCTTATTTTACAGGTACTTTTGTATTTATTTTAGCTAGGTAGTTAGTAAATAGTTAATAACTATTTAGTAACTATTCTACCTAATTAAAATAAATACAAACTTGCCTGTAAAATAAAAATAAAACCTAAGCTAGATACAATGTAACTATTAGTTATATTGTAGCCAGCTAAGGGTTTATTTTACAGGTATTTAGTTTTAAATAGGAATAATTTAGTTAATGATAGGAATATTTATTTAGATTTATTTAAATTATATTTAAGTTAAGGGGTGTTAGGGTTAGGGTTAGACTTAGGTTTAGGGGTTAATACATGTGACAGACCCCTCTGTCAACCTCCCTACGGATTATGGATTCAGGCATTATGTTAAGTCACCCTGTGCCCATTATAGGTACAGGGTGCAAATCCAACAGTACTGGAGGGGTTAACTTTAGTTTTGAGTAACTGTTGTTGGAGGGTTTAACTTCAGTTTTGAGTAACTGTTTTGTCTAAGACAGTTGGAGTTGTTTTTAAAACCAGAAGTAAGCAGGAGAAGGACTATAATCAAGTATCTAAGCAAAAGGACCTGATTTTAAAGAAAGCACAGAGCTCTGAGAGTTGAAGGAGAGTATCAACCAGGTGGGAGACCTGCATAAATACCGGACATATAGCCCTCAATAAAGTAGATTCTGTTTTACCCTCAAGACGGAGCTTGGTCTCGTGTTTGTGGGGAAATTAACTGGATTTGTGTGTTGCTGATCCCGTATTCAGAGCATCATTCATCTGGTATTAACCCTCGATAAAAGGGTTATACCATAACAATACATTTAATATAGTGGCGGCGACGTTGGGGGCGGCAGATTAGGGGTTAATAAATATAGGTAGGTGGTGGCGATGTTAGGGACGGCAGATTAGGGGTTAATAATATTTAACTAATGTTTGCGAGGTGGGATTGCGGAGGTTTAGGGGTTATTATATTTATTATAGTGGCGGCGACGTTGGGGCGGCAGATTAGGGGTTAATAAATGTAGGTAAGTTGCGGCGACATAGGGGGCGGCAGATTAGGGGTTAATGAATATAATGTAGGTGGCGGCGATGTTGGGGGCATCAGATTACGGGTTAATAAGTATAAGGTAGGTCGCGGCTGTGTCCGGAGCGGCAGATTAGGGGTTAATAAGTATAATGTAGGTGTTGGCGATGTCGGGGGCGGCAGATTAGGGGTTAATAAGTGTAAGATTAGGGGTGTTTAGACTCGGGGTTCATGTTAGGGTGTTAGGTGTAAACATAAATCTTATTTCCCCATAGAAATCATTGGGCTGCGTTACTCAGTTTTACACTGCTTTTTTTCAGCCGGCTCTCCTCGTTGATTCCTATGGGGAAATCGTGCACAAGCATATTACATCAGCTCACCGCTGACTTAAGCAGCACTGTTATTGAAGTGAGATTTGGAGCAAAATTTTGCTCTACGCTCACTTTTTGACTTTTAATGCCGGGTTTCTGAAAACTCGTAATACCATCGTTGTATGTAAGTGAGCGGTGAGAATAACGTGCAAGTTAGCACCGCACCCCTGTTACCACAAAACTCGTAATCTAGGCGAATTTATTTATGTTAAAGGGACATTATTATATGTGTTTAATGTCAGTATTGAGTAGGTGTGGTTTTTTAACCCCCATCCCTATATTAAGGTGTGTTACCTGCATTTATGTACTGACATGACTAAGGACTAGAGGTCCGAAACGTTGTCTTTTCTGCTTTGAATATCCCAATAAAAGATGGAATTTTTTGCATAGTGGTGAGTGCTGCTGTATTCTTTGGACTGTGTTACTACTTTAAGGGTTTTTGTGTGGTACACTTACAGCTTGCACCACCTTGTTATCTAAGTGCTGTACCACTTGGACTGTGTTTTAATGTCAGTATGCTCACTGTTTTGGTATTTAAATTGTTAATATATTTTACCTATACAGGGTAGAGCTCTGTAGTGCAAGGACAACGTAAGACACCACTCACCCTGATCGGTTGATGTCACTTTAAATGTATTGGTTATGTATTACATTTTTATCTATGATTAAGTATCTATAAGGGGCTGGTTTGGTTTGATTTGATTCATTTTCCTCTGATTCCCAGCTTAGATATTAATTACAGATGTTCCTGCAAATTGGAGCCGCAGTCTTTTAGTTTTACAATTCTTAAAAAACACATGCTCTATCTGAATCATGAAATATTAAAGGGTCAGTTTACTCAAACATTTTATTCCTTCTAGTTTGTTTCCAATGATCCACTTTACCTGCTGGAGTCTATTAAATTGTTTACAGGTTTTTACTTTACCCTGATATTGGCATTTGAAATAGTTGATTTAACCTGTGGTATCCCCACCTATTCTGAAAGTTTTGGCCTTAAGACCAAGCTGTGTTAATACCGCCAGTCGAAGAAATTACACTCACAGCGGGGTATAGAAGAGATAAGGTAATAAAATGTTAATTTTCCATTGTTCTCTCCAAGTATTGGTGAATGGTTTATGGAGAGATATAAGCAAGTATATGTACACAATGTGATAAAATAATGAGATCTGATTATGTCTACAAGCTCAACCCATTTTATTAGGTTGTGGCTTAAAAGCACTAAATCAGTTAATTAATATACACAAATAAACCTTAAAAAGCAAATCTCATATATTTTATACTCTACAGATGCTAAAAAAAGTAATTGGAAACACATTAAGGGAACAACAATGTTATAGTATACTGTCCCTTTAATTTTGGCTTTCATTTCCCTTTAAGCATACTCTTCCCCACCACAATTAATCCTACGGATAACCTAGACTTAGATCAATGTACCCTAAGCACAACCAACCTGATTTAAGCATGACCAGGTCCCTACTAGATCTAACCCTTTATATGACCTTCCCCAAAGAATAATTAATCTAATGGCTGAGCTACATCCTTACACTACTGTCCTAACCAAAATTCATCCCTACCGTATTATCCCCAACACAATGTCTTGATAATAGCCAAGAGACCCCCTTAGACTGTAGACAAAGCATTTATTTCTCAAAACAACCCCTCCACATGATTCCCCAATAAATTCTGCACACATTGGTTTATCTAAATGAGTAAAATATAAGACATCACCTTAGCTAGTTTCATCTCCATGACTATTCACAATGAAACTTGTTTCTCAGAAAGAGAATCTCAGAGTATGAGGACATTCAAACGACAACCACCTACCCTGCCCCATCTACCACCCCCATCTATAAGAAGACTAAACAAAATCAAACCTTGGTGTTAAATCTTACCTGTTTGTCAGCCACATAATAAAGTCATATGGGCCGAATTATCAAATGGCGGGCGGACATGATTCTATTCTGGTGAACTGCTTGTGCAATGCAACCCCTGCAGATTTGCGGCCAATCAGACACTAGCAGGGGGTGTCAATCAACCTTATTGTATCCGATAGGATTGATTGATGTCCGCAGCCTCAGAGGTGGCGGACTAGTTAAGGGGCAGCGGTTTTAAGACCACTGCTTCTTAACTGCTGTTTCCAACGAGCCTGATGGCTTGCGTGGAAACAGGGGCATCAGGGGCCATTTGGCCCTTGTTTAATATGCCCCATAGACTCAATGATGGTGTTCTATATGTTTGGACATCAACTTTTAACTAGTCTTAATTAGACTTGTCTCAAGCAAGAGGGGAAGTCCAAGGCTTAAAAAGCAGTGAATGAACCTCTCTATTCCTTTCATCAGTTAATATAAAGCCAGTGATGCCATAGACATTGTCTTCAGACAAAATTACTGGTAGCTGTAGTAGAACTTGTACTGATTATATAAAAAGTGTGGAGCCTGAAATTTACTGTGATCTGATGGAAGTGTTTTCCAAATGTCTAACAAAATCACTTCTTGCTTGTGAATACAACTGCAGTATTGAATTGCTGCCAGGCATATCTTCTCCTAAAGGATGTAAATACTTGGTTTATTTACCTGCCCCTTTAGCCATAGAGCATTATATACATAGAACATAGCTAAAGGATTAAATTAACTAACCTCATCTCCTGGAGGCATTTTATTTTGTTAAGAATAATTAAGGCTCTCTCAGACCCTATATCAACTATAGGCAATACAATGAGAAAAAAAGTAAATACCATTTTTACTTATCCATTAATATTACCAGCTACTAGGGGGGATTGGTTCACCAAACTCATTCTTTACTCCATCTACAATGTCACTAGAATCAAGTAGGGAGACAAATGCAAAACAGATTTTAATAACTGAAATTGATGGTATTGTGTTATGTCATTAAGGCTCTGCAATGAACTGTCTATCAAGTTTCTATCAACTATGTTTTATGTGATATAGTTAAAGTATATTTTGGTAACATTCTAGTGTATTTCAGCACCTTGTGCTTTTAATGCTCATTACATGTTTTTTAGGTGTTAGGTTTTTGGCACAAACATAGTACTTATATGACAACCTTTATAAGGTTTCCAGCCATCTATTTGGGAATACATTTGCATCATAGTGGAATTAATAACAAAATAAATGTACACAAAATTAACATAGATTTGCAACCCCACATCAACCCCCAAGCAATATCCATGAGTTATCAATGGAATCAGGTCTTTATGCAACTATGGCCCTGGGCACCCATAAGTATGTATAGGTCAAAAGCGTATATTTTCTTCCATGCTTTCGTTTCTGATAGAAACCACATCCAAATGATTTATTTATTTTTTACATTCATTACCTTTGGGTTTGAAAAATAATAGGAAACAAAAGGGGGGCAGAATCATGTCTGGCAGAGTAAACAATAATGGCCAGTTTACAAGAGGAGTTGTATTTAACTCTCACACGCTAACTCTGCTAGAAGTAAGCATCGGCTAGCGCTCGCATTACAAGTTGAAAGTAAAAGTTTGCTCTCTAATCCGATGCATGCAAAAAACCGAACATCGAATATCGCAATTGCGTTAACCTATTCCCTATAGAATTCAATGGAGCAAAAAAAAATGAAAAAAAAACCCCGTACTCGCTTGCAAACCCAATCACATATTCTCAAGTGAACTTACCCATCATGAAAATATTAATGTTTCACATTTCAATGTTCTTCACATAGAATTTTGTTTTTAGTAGACCGAGCGCTAGTACTATAAGGCCTTAAGCTCACTGGCAATAGTCCCCTAGTGGACTTGGGAAATAGCTATAAGTATGTGAGAGAGTGAGCGCTAGAAGCTAAAAAGGCATAGGTAGAGTACAGGTGGTTTAAAAATGGTACATATTTATTAACAGTAAAAATGGTACATATTTATTAACAGTAAAAATATGATTAAAACTTTCCTAAAATCTCCATGGATCCATGAGATAAAAAAATGTTGATAAAGATACAATATGTAACAAGAATTTCGTCCTATACTGTGGTGAAAAATATTAATAATTGTTAACTGCAACAACAATTCGAGATCAGAGTAGTAAACAAGGATAGTTAACAAGGATATAATTTTGTACGTTATATATTGTATAACCGGAATATACGTTGGAAATAGCAAAAAAGCACAAATAAAAACAGTTCTTAAAACAAAAAGTCTTAGGTGCAGTGTCCAAGGTAAACAATCCAATGCGGGTGTGATCAAAAAATGTGATCAAAAAGTGAATGTGGAAAAAAAATATGAGGAAAAGATGTGTCTGGTGTGACTTTGAGGAGAATATAAATAAATGTAAATAAATGTCTCTTGTAAATTCACAGTGGTTTAAAGAACAAAGTCAATAGGTGTAGCAGTTCCTAGAAAATAATATCCATCTGATCCAAAATCAAAATGCTAAAAATGCTCCAAAAAACTCCAATAACCGTGGTTTAAAGGTGATCAAATGTGAAGCAATGAAAAAATAAAAGGTTATAAAAGCAATGTGGAAAAATGGTCCAAAATTATCTTCTGAACCTGTGGGTAAATAAAAAACAATAGTGCAATATCGTCTAGATACTGTATACAATAATTGGAAATGTGCTCACCAACTATCCTACTTAGTTACAAAGCTTAGTTACAAAACTTATTTACAAAACTTATATTTTATCGTTAATAATGGCCTTTAAGGTCCTCTACCCCAAAGGGGCTATAATAATCATTCCTAACAACACATAACGGCACAAAAATCAGGCAACAAAGCACCCTATCATGAGTAAGATCATAATCCACCAATCACTGATCGTCACATAATAGCCACCCATCGACACACAACACCCTCTCTGTCTACTTGCCGAACAAATCTGAGTAGATGTAGATCGAGCCATGACAATCAAAAATGAGAATAACTATCTTATTCCCCTGTAAATCAGCTAGACATGTGCCAGATTGGTGCCGATGTGCACGGATGCCCAGATTAACAGATACATCTGAAGCAGTGAACGGCTGTCAAAGTAATCGCTGGTCATCTCGGCGAGATGCCCATTGGGCCAATCAGAGGCATCCATCCTAATAGACACATCCCCTCCTGTCAACGATGTAAACAGAACTAGAGGCTAATGCGGCGCATCAACCAGACCGTAACCCATCACGTACATAGAAAGAAACACATCCCTCATTTGTCATATTGTTCTAATAAACAACAATAATATTGTGATCTCTCATTTAACAGTATGTGCCTGAACCGAGCGTACATAATACTAGAGAGGAACACACCCCCTCATACGTCAGTTGATCCTAGTCAATAACATTTCCCCATCCCACCGTGGTATCTAACCTAGCAGTATGTGCCTATCAAAAGTCCATGACAGTATATATTATGTTATGCTCTTCCTCACAACACCGTATTCCACCTCTATCCTACATCACAATTAAGAACCTCACTCATCCTAAGCCACCAGATGTCAGTTGTGTCATTAACATTATACACCATCTTCCAAAACCCTATGTCACTCATATATGGGAACCATATCTGTCTTTGACTACAGTCCCACTGCACTCTATTAATAAGCACCACTTCTACAAATCCTCTACATCAAGGTAACTATCGGTCATAAAATGCCCACAATTTAGAGGAGATTATGAATCCTCACAATAACCAATGTAACAGAAATAGTGACAAATATCATTCACTGCACTATTATCCCGAGAGCTATTACACGCTATCTATAAATATACACCATTTGTCCAAATTATTTACATCACAGTATCTATTAGGCATAATTATCCACCATTCAGAGGAGAGAGTAAATCCTCACAATGACCAAAGTCACCGAGATAGTGACAAATATCAATCACCACAGTGCTATACCAGAATGATACTACACCCTAGGAGAGAGGACCATCAAGGTTAATATGTACACTAAAAAACTACATAAAATATCAACAATACAAATACAAATTAATAACAATATTGAAAAGCAATGTGTCAAGACAGTGAAAAAGATTAGAGATATGTACTCAGTATTCACAATATATTAACTTTATGTTAGCATTACCATTCAGGTCACAATTCTATTATCTAAGGTCCTAACTTATATTGCTCCAGATTGTGGACTCTCAAATGGGTCATATATTCAAATGGTGGCTCCTAGATAGATCCGGAGGGCCGCCCCCCCTGGACTCTATCCTAGCTGTAAAAGAGATGAAATTGTGTATACTCTCTATATCATGAGTTATAAAAAGCATTGCCATCCCATCTGTACATTCAGGCCTCTGGGGCTGATCGGAACAGCCAATAGAATGCAAGGTCAATCCAAATGGCTGATTGGATCAGCCAATCAGATTGAACTTCAATCTGATTGGCTTATTGAATCAGCCAATTAGATTTTTCTACCTTAATTCCGATTGGCTGATAGAATCCTATCAGCCAATCGGAATTCGAGGGACGCCATCTTGGATGACGTCCTTTAAAGGAACCGTCATTCGTCGGGAAGTCATCGGCCAGGATGGATGTTCCGCGTCGGAGGTCTTCAGGATGCTGCCGCTCCGCTCCGGATGGATGAAGATAGAAGATGTCGCTTGGATGAAGACTTCAATTGGATGGAAGACCTCTTCTTGCCCCGCTTGGATGAAGACTTCATCCGGATGGAGGACCTCTTCTGCCCCGCTTGGATGAAGAATTCGGCTCAGCTGGGTGAAGACGACTCAAGGTAGGGAGATCTTCAGGGTGTTAGTGTTAGTGTTTTTTTAAGGGGGGTTTGGGTGGGTTTTAGAGTAGGGGTATGTGGGTGGTGGGTTGTAATGTTGGGGGGGGTATTGTATTTTTATTTACAGGTAAAAGAGCTGATTACTTTGGGGCAATGCCCCACAAAAAGCCTTTTTATTTTATTAGGGGACTTAGATTAGGTGTAATTAGTTTAAACTTCTTGTCATTTTTTTATTTTCTGTAATTTAGTGTTTTGTTTTTTTGTACTATAGTTTAGTTTATTTAATTGTATTTAATTTTAGCTAATTGTAGGTAATTTATTTAATTAATTTATTGATAGTGTAGTGTTGGGTGTATTTGTAACTTAGGTTAGGATTTATTTTACAGGTAATTTTGTAATTATTTTAACTAGGTAGCTATTAAATAGTTATTAACTATTTAATAGCTATTGTACCTAGTTAAAATAAATACAAAGTTGCCTGTAAAATAAATATAAATCCTAAAATAGATACAATGTAACTATTAGTTATATTGTAGCTATATTAGGGTTTATTTTATAAGTAAGTATTTAGTTTTAAATAGGATTAATTTATTTAATGATAGTAAATTTAGTTCGTTTTATTTAAATTATATTTAACTTAGGGGGATGTTAGTGTTAGGGTTAGACTTAGGTTTAGGGGTTAATAACTTTATTATAGTAGCGGCAACATTGGGGACGGCAGATTAGGGGTTAATAATTGTAGGTAGGTGGCGGCGATGTTAGGGAGGGCCGATTAGGGGTTAATAACTTTTATTATAGTGTTTGCGAGGCGGGAGTGTGGCGGGTTAGGGGTTAATACATTTATTATAGCGGCAGCGATGTCCAGTCAGCAGATTAGGGGTTAATAAGTGTAGGTAGGTGGCAGCGACGGTGGGGGGGAACAGATTAGGGGTTAAAAATATAATGTAGGTGTCGGCGATGTTAGGGACAGCAGATTAGGGGTTCATACTGATAATGTAGGTTGCGGCGGTGTCCGGAGCAGCAGATTAGGGGTTAATAATATAATGTAGGTGTCAGCTATAGGTTAGGGGTGTTTAGACTTGGGGTTCATGTTAGGGTGTTAGGTGTAGACTTAGAAAGTGTTTCCCCGTAGGAAACAATGGGGCTGCGTTAGGAGCTGAACACTGCTTTTTTTGCAGGTGTTAGGTTTTTTTTCAGCCAGCTCAGCCCCATTGTTTCCTGTGGGGATATCGTGCACAAGCACGTTTTACCGCTACCGTAAGCAACGCTGGTATTGAGGGTTGAAGTGGCGCTAAATTTGGCTCAACGCTCACTTTTCAGAGCCACCAGTGTTGGCTTAAGGGTGCATTGGAAAAAAAAGGAGCGTTAGAGCCGCAGGTTTTTACCGACAAAACTCTAAATCTAGGTGAAAGGAAGCAAGAGAGAGAGAGATGCAGTAAGTTTATTTTAAAATTAAAAGTATATTTGACTTAATTAGATTAACCTTAATTATAGACAAAAAATCAATCTGAGTTATCTAACAGATTAATATAAAATTAGTTGACACAAATATATTTATTAACTATCACAACAATTGAAGAGTAATACATACCTTGAGATCTAGAGGTACCAGATAACAACATTAAAGGGACACTGAACCCACATTTTTTTTTGTGTGATTCAGATAGAGCATAACATTTTAAGCAACTTTCTAATTTACTCATATTATCAATTTTTCTTTGTTCTCTTGCTATCTTTATTTGAAAAATAATGTATCTAAGTTTTTTGTTCAGACTCTGGACATCACTTCATCCACCAATCAACAAGAACAACCCAGGTTGTTCACCCAGAATGGGCCGGCATCTAAACTTACATTCTTGCATTTCAAATAAAGATACCAAGAGAATGAAGAAAATTTGAAAATAAGAGTAAAATTAGAAAGTTGCTTAAAATTTCATGCTGTATCTGAATCACGAAAGACACAATTTGGGTCGAGTCAAGTGAAACTGAATAAGCAGAATATAAAGGTTCATAACATTTCTGTTGTGAATTAAGATGTTCCAGAGATATAATTTGTCTATTTTTTGCTTAAATGCTTTTGATAACAAACACAACCACACATATAAATGAACACAGAAATTTGAACAATAGTTAAAACAATAACAGAGTGTAACATAACATTAAAAATTGATTAGCTGTACTAATATATCCAAATACAGATTTCCACCAAGATATATTTGCATCCTGTAAAACACTAGAAGTAGCTTATTTTAAAGTTCCTTTTTTATGTTCTACTTTAATTTTAGTTTCTACAGAAACCTGTTTTAGATTTTGTAACAGGGAAGTAATTATAGTAGAAGCATTTAGCCATTTCTTAATTTGTGATCCCATACCCAAAGGTAAATCATAAAGAGAAAAATTCATAACATGGTCCCATGTTAAATTAAAAGTAAAATTAAGAGTATGGGGAATAGTACAATTCCAAGTAGAAGATGCAGTATAAATAAGTGGAATAATATTACAACATGTACCAGGTAATAAGTGGGAACTAGCAATAAATTATACTGTGTAAGGAATATAATAGTATGAAAATTAAATAAATGAAAACAAACTCTTTCAGATACCAAATAAAATACCAGTCTAATGGCTAGATTTAGAGTTTTGTCGGTAACGACCCGCTTAGCTAACGCATGCTTTTTCCCCCCGCACCTTTTAAATACCGCTGGTATTTAGAATTCACAGAATGGCTGCGTTTTAAGTGCGTTAGGATCCAAAAAGGGAGCGTAGAGCATAATTAACGCCACTGCAACTCTCGATACCAGCGTTGCTTACGGACGCGGCCAGCTTCAAAAACGTGCTCGTGCACGATTCCCCCATAGGAAACAATGGGGCAGTTTTAGCTGGAAAAAAAACTAACACCAGCAAAAAAGCAGCGTTCAGCTCCTAACGCAGCCCCATTGTTTTCTATGGGGAAACACTTCCTAAGTCTGCACCTTACACCCTAACATGTACCCCAATTTAAACACCCCTAACCTTACACTTATTAACACCTAATCTGCCGCCCCCGCTATCGCTGACCCCTGCATATTATTATTAACCCCTAATCTGCCGATCCGTACACCGCCAGAACCTACGTTATCCCTATTTACCCCTAATCGGCTGCCCATAACACCGCCGACCCCTATATTATATTTATTAACCCCTAATCTGCCCCCCACAACGTCGCCTCCACCTACCTACAATTATTAACCCCTAATCTGCCGACCGGACTTCACCACTACTATAATAAATGTATTAACCCCTAATCCGCCTCACTAACCCTATAATAAATAGTATTAACCCCTAATCTGCCCTCCCTAACATCGCCGACACCTAACTTCAAGTATTAACCCCTAATCTGCCGACCGGACCACACCGCTACTCTAATAAATTTTTTAACCCCTAAAGCTAAGTCTAACCCTAACCCTAAGACCCCCCTAAATTAAATATAATTTAAATCTAACGAAATAATTTACCTCTTATTAAATAAATTATTCCTATTTAAAGCTAAATACTTACCTGTAAAATAAACCCTAATATAGCTACAATATAAATTATAATTATATTGTAGCTATTTTAGGATTAATATTTATTTTACAGGCAACTTTGTAATTATTTTAACCAGGTACAATAGTTATTAAATAGTTAATAACTATTTAATAGCTCCCTATTTCAAATAATTACAAAATTACCTGTAAAATAAATACTAACCTAAGTTACAATTAAACCTAACACTACACTATCAATAAATTAATTAAATAAAATACCTACAATTACCTACAATTAAACCTAACACTACACTATCAATAAATTAATTAAATACAATACCTACAAATAAATACAATGAAATAAACTAACTAAAGTACAAAAAATAAAAAAGAACTAAGTTACAAAAAAAAAAAAAAATATTTACAAACATTAGAAAAATATTACAACAATTTTAAACTAATTACACCTACTCTAAGCCCCCTAATAAAATAACAAAGACCCCCAAAATAAAAAAATGCCCTACCCTATTCTAAAATTAAAATAGAAAAGCTCTTTTACCTTACCAGCCCTTAAAAGGGCCATTTGTGGGGCATGCCCCAAAGAATTAAGCTCTTTTGCCTGTAAAAAAAAAGCATACAATACCCCCCCAACATTACAACCCACCACCCACATACCCCTAATCTAACCCAAACCCCCCTTAAATAAACCTAACACTAAGCCCCTGAAGATCTTCCTACCTTATCTTCACCACACCGGGTATCACACCGATCCGTCCTGGGTCCGATGTCTTGATCCAAGCCCAAGCTGGGGGCTGAAGACATCCATCCTCCGGCTGAAGTCTTGATCCAAGCGGGCAGAAGAGGACATCCGGACCGGCAAACATCTTCATCCAAGCCGCATCTTCTATGTTCTTCCATCCGATGACGACCGGCTCCATCTTGAAGCTGATCGGAACAGCCAATAGAATGCGAGCTCAATCTGATTGGCTGATCGGATCAGCCAATCGGATTGAACTTGATTCTGATTGGCTGATTCCATCAGCCAATCAGAATTTTCCTACCTTAATTCCGATTGGCTGATAGAATCCCATCAGCCAATCGGAATTCGAGGGACGCCATCTTGGATGACGTCCCTTAAAGGAACCTTCATTCGCTGTTAGGACGTCGTTAGAAGAGGATGGATCCACGCTGGAGGTCTTCAAGATGGAGCCGATCGTCATTGGATGGAAGAACATAGAAGATGCGGCTTGGATGAAGATGTTTGCTGGTCCGGATGTCCTCTTCTGCCTGCTTGGATCAAGACTTCAGCCGGAGGATGGATGTCTTCAGCCCCCCGCTTTGGCTTGGATCAAGACATCAGAGCCAGGACGGATCGGTGTGATACCCGGTGTGGTGAAGATAATGTAGGAAGATCTTCAGGGGCTTAGAGTTAGGTTTATTTAAGGGGGTTGTGGGTTAGATTAGGGGTATGTGGGTGGTGGGTTGTAATGTTGGGGGGGGTATTGTATGCTTTTTTTTTACAGGCAAAAGAGCTGAATTCTTTGGGGCATGCCCCGCAAATGGCCCTTTTAAGGGCTGGTAAGGTAAAAGAGCTTTTCTATTTTAATTTTAGAATAGGGTAGGGCATTTTTTTATTTTGGGGGCTTTGTTATTTTATTAGGGGGCTTAGAGTAGGTGTAATTAGTTTAAAATTGTTGTAATATTTTTCTAATGTTTGTAAATATTTTTTTATTTTTTGTAACTTAGTTCTTTTTTATTTTTTGTACTTTAGTTAGTTTATTTCATTGTATTTATTTGTAGGTATTGTATTTAATTAATTTATTGATAGTGTAGTGTTAGGTTTAATTGTAGGTAATTGTAGGTATTTTATTTAATTAATTTATTGATAGTGTAGTGTTAGGTTTAATTGTAACTTAGGTTAGGATTTATTTTACAGGTAATTTTGTAATTATTTTAACTAGGTAACTATTAAATAGTTATTAACTATTTAATAGTTATTGCACCTGGTTAAAATAATTACAAAGATGCCTGTAAAATAAACATTAATCCTAAAATAGCTACAATATAATTATAATTTATATAGTAGCTATATTAGGGTTTATTTTACAGGTAAGTATTTAGCTTTAAATAGGAATAATTTATTTAATAAGAGTTAATTTATTTTGTTAGATTTAAATTATATTTAAGTTAGGGGGGTGTTAGTGTTAGGGTTAGACTTAGCTTTAGGGGTTAATACATTTATTATAGTAGCGGTGTGGTCCGGTCGGCAGATTAGGGGTTAATAATTGTAGGTAGGTGGAGGCAACGTTGGGGGCGGCAGATTAGGGGTTAATAAATATAATATAGGGGTCGGCGGTGTTAGGGGCAGCAGATTAGGGGTACATAGGTATAATGTAGGTTGCGGCGGTGTACGGAGCGGCAGATTAGGGTTTAAAAAAAATATGCAGGTGTCAGCGATAGCGGGGGCGGCAGATTAGGGGTTAATAAATATTATGTAGGTATCGGCGGTATTAGGGGCAGCAGATTAGGGGTACATAGGGATAATGTAGGTGGCGGCGGTGTGCGGTCGGCAGATTAGGGGTTAAAAAATTTTAATAGAGTGGCGGCGATGTGGGGGGGCCTCGGTTTAGGGGTACATAGGTAGTTTATGGGTGTTAGTGTACTTTAGAGCACAGTAGTTAAGAGCTTTATGAACCGGCGTTAGCCAAGAAAGCTCTTAACTCCTGTTTTTTTTCTGCAGCTGGAGTTTTGTCGTTAGATTTCTAACGCTCACTTCAGCCACGACTCTAAATACCGGAGTTAGCAAGATCCCATTGAAAAGATAGGATACGCAAATGGCATAGGGGGATCTGCGGTATGGAAAAGTGGCGGCTGCAAAGTGAGCGTTAGACCCTTTCCTGACTGACTCTAAATACCAGCGGTAGCCTAAAACCAGCGTTAGGAGCCTCTAACACTGGTTTTGACGGCTAACGCCAAACTCTAAATCTAGCCGTTAGTTCATTAAAATGACTTTGTAAGATACAAGACTTTTGATTTTCCCAACATGTTTCATTAGTTGTATGGAATTTGTCAGGGTTTAGAAACTGTCCTGAAGAAGACACAAAGAGACCCGTATGGAGCTTGTGGGCATGTGTTTCTGGCGAGTCTTCAGACTCACCAGAAACAGCAGTTATGAAGCAGCGGTCTAAAGTCTGAGCAGGTGCACAGAAATCGCCACAATTCAACCTGATCAAGAACGATCAGGTTGATTGACACCCCACTGCTGGCGGATGATTGGCCGTGGGTCTGCAGGGGGTGGCGTTGCACCAGCAGCTCTTGTGAGCTGCTGGTGCAATGCTGAATATGGAGTGCATATTGCTCTCCGCATTCAGCGAGGTCTTGCGGAACTGATCCGCACTGTCGGATCAGGTCTGCAAGACCTTTGTTAAATAGGCCTTCATGGCTAGAATGAGTTAATGATGCACTCTAGCACACTGAATATAATCCAGGATGGGACCCCCAGAGACAACTGTGAATAATTTACTTAGTGCTTTAGAATAACTCATGTGCCATTGAAAAATGAAGATCACGACAGGAAGATATGCTCCAGATTATAGTCAGGACCTTTTAGAGTTGATTGTGGATTATGTTTTTATTATATGTTCTCATTGTAGATTTTCTTTATACACTTGATGCATATTTGATTTTAGCAGATATACTGTATATAGTGATTTGTATATATATTTTCCATTTGCGCCAATTCACATACTTCTTTCTACTCATATATTTATTTATTTATAAAATATTTTACCAGGAAGGATACATTGAGATTTCTCTCGTTTTCAAGTATGCCCTGGGTCCACAAAACATTGCATTGATAAATAGGGTACAATAAAATACAAAAACAATAATAATACACAATATATGCAAAAATTTAGCATAGAACAGGTAGAGAATATATAATCAACCATGGCAGGTGCATTCTATTTTGAGATATGTAGAGAGGGATCTCTTAAAGGATATTAGACTTGGGGAAGGTTTGAAAGTGAGTGGGAGGTCATTCCATAATTCTGGCGCTCTGTAGGAAAAGGAGGATTGAGCTGTTTTCTTTTTGTATTGAGGCAAGCTAAATAATGTGCTGGTATTGGATCGGAGGTTATAGGAGGTGGGAATAGCCGGGGAGAGCATTCTGCTCAGGTAGGGTGGGAGCTTCCCAAAAAGGCTCTTAAACACAAGGCAGGAAAGATGATTCCAGCGACAGCCAGTTTAGTTCTTTTAGCATGTCACAATGGTGGGTCCTGTAGTTACATTGTAGCACAAAGCAGCAGAATGAGTTATACAATGTATTAAGTTTATTAAGGTGAGTTTGCAGTGCAGGTGCATATACTATGTTCCCGTAATCCATGATAGGCATCAGCATTTGCTGTACCATTTTTTCTTTTACTGTAGCGCTGAGGCAGGATTTGTTTCTCTACAGGGCACCTAGTTTTGGATAAGGTTTAGATGCAAGTTTTTCTATGTGGAGGCCAAAAGATAGATTGGGGTCTAACAACATACCCAAGTATTTGAAAGAGTGGACTGCGGTCAGTGTGCAATTGAATTTTGTTTTGATGTGTAGATGGGAATTTTGTAATTTGTGTAATTTAGGTCCCGTTCCAAAGATCATTGTGACAGTTTTGTCAATGTTTAGGAAGAGTTTGTTTTTTGAGATCCACTTTTCTACCTCTGTGAACTTGTCTTGGAGCACTGCTTCAAGCTGCGGCAGATTGGAATTGTTTGCATAAATTACCGTGTAATCTTTTTACATGTGTACAGTTGAGGATTTGCAGACATTAGGAAATCATTTATAAATAACATGAATAGTAGGGGGCCGAGAATGGAACCTTGGGGAAAACCACACATGACTGGGAGAGGGTCGCTGTCAGAAATGGAGACATATTGTGATCGATCTGATACATATGGTCGAAACCAGGTCAACCGACGATCAGCAATACCAGAGTTTTTACTTTGAGCAGTAGTATGTTGTGGTCTACTATGTCAAAGGCCTTTGCAAAATCAAGGAAAATAGCTCCAGTTAGGTCTCCTTGTTCCATGCCAGTTTGGATGTCATTGCAAACTTTTAGGAGGGCAGTTGTAGTGGAGTGTTTTGGGTGAAAACCTGATTGATAAGTGGTCAGATAGTTAGATTGTTGGTAATACTCACATAGTTGCATATGGACACATTTTCTAAGATTTTTGACAATACTAGGAGCAATGATATAGGGCGATAGTTAGAAACCAAGGTTAACTCCCCACTTTTATGGATAGGCACTACTCTTGCAGTTTTCCGAAGTTTGGGTATGTATCCTGACACCAAGGATTCATTAATTAGGGTTTTGACAGGTTTAGCAAATGCCGGCGCACTGAGCTTCAACAGCATTGCTGGGATTTGATCAGGTCCAGGCTGGTTTTTCATTTTTAGATTATTAAGGTGTTTCTTAATGACATTGATGGGTACAGGTCTAAAATTGAACTTCTCTATATTTGGTCTTTGCTGATTTAGTGGGGCCTGATCCACATTTGTAGTTTCAGGATGCGTGTCATTTATTAGTTTGTCAATCAGGGTGGTGGAGCATCCGACAAAATAACTATTAAAGACATTTGCTACTTCTAAGGGGAGTTGCAGGGTTTGGTTGTTCATATTGACAGTGGAGGGTTGGGAGTGGATTGGTGGATTTTGTAAGTTATTTATGAGTTTCCAAAACTTTCTAAGATTTGATATGTTATTGTTCAGATTTTCATAGAAATGTTGGGCCTCGGCCAATTTTGTTTGTTTAGTGCATATATTTCGTAATTTTCTATATACACAGTGATCGTTCATAGAGCCTGTATGCTTGAATTTTGACCACAATGAATCCTGAAACTGGTACATTTGAATGAGGTCAGCTGTGATCCAATTCAAGTGTGCTCCTTTTACTCTCACCTTACGCAGCGGGGCATGTCAATTCCAAACTTGCAGGAGTTAAAGGGATACTAACCCCAAATTTTTTCTTTCTTGATTCGGATAAAGCATGCAATTTTAAGCAACTTTCTAAATTTCTCATATTATCAATTTTTCTTTGTTCTCATGTTATCTTGATTTGAAAAAGCAGTAATGAAAGGTTAGGAGCCGGCCAATTTTTAGTTCAGCACCTGGGTAGCGCTTGCTAATTGGTTTGCTGCATTTAGCCACAAATCAGCAAGTTCTACCTAGGTGCTGAACAAAAAATGGGCTGGCTCTAAAGCTTACAGTACTGCTTTTCAAATCAAGATAGCATGAGAACAAAGAAAAATTGATAATAGGAGTAAATGAGAAAGTTGCTGAAAATATCATGCTCTATCTGAATCATGAAAGAAAAAATTGGGTTTAGTGTCCCTTTAAGACTTAAAGAATTCAACTGCAGAGTCTAGATCTAGGATTAGGTATAATCTGTGCAGGGGATGTTCTTGATGTCATTTAGAAATGATTGAAGATTACATTTTTTGAAGGACCTGGTGATTTTAACCTTGGGAAGAAAATGTAGTTGCCTTTATTTTGCGCACGCAGTACGCTAAGCAGTGGTCACTGAAATTGTTAGGGAGAACACCTGCCTCCCGGATTTGGCCGGAAGAAGTATATATATATTTTGTTACTAGGGCTAGGGGCACTCAGATTATATATGGGTATTAAGTTATGTGCTGGCAATCCAAACATTAATATATAACAAATTAGATAGAGTGAGCTCAACCAAATCTAGAGAGCTAAAGCGGATGTCAGGCCGCACCATATACCACCCACACAATATAAATAGAAACGATATCCTAAACAGGTATGCTGGACATATACATATTTATTAAAAACACAGCCATAAACAATTGCTGAAAAGGTAGCAAATAACAGAATACAAGTGTAGTGCACTACTGGAATGTTATTCTTGCTAGCATATTAAAGATTAGAGCCGGCTCATGAGAAAGTTCATCTCTGCTACCGGGCACTTGAGTGTAGCAAGAATCACATTCCAGTAGTGCACTACACTTGTATTCTGTTATTTGCTACCTTTTCAGCAATTGTTTATGGCTGTGTTTTTAATAAATATATATATATGTCTAGCATACCTGTTTAGGATATCGTTTCTATTTATATTGTGTGGGTGGTATATGGTGTGGCCTGACATCCGCTTTAGCTCTCTAGATTTGGTTGAGCTCTCTCTATCTAATTTGTTTTATATATATATATATATATATATATATATATATATATATATATATATATATATTTATATATTCATATCCATCTTTAGACATGTATATATATATATATATATATATATATATATATATATATATATATATACAGGGAGTGTAGAATTATTAGGCAAATGAGTATTTTGACCACATCATCCTCTTTATGCATGTTGTCTTACTCCAAGCTGTATAGGCTCGAAAGCCTACTACCAATTAAGCATATTAGGTGATGTGCATCTCTGTAATGAGAAGGGGTGTGGTCTAATGACATCAACACCCTATATCAGGTGTGCATAATTATTAGGCAACTTCCTTTCCTTTGGCAAAATGGGTCAAAAGAAGGACTTGACAGGCTCAGAAAAGTCAAAAATAGTGAGATATCTTGCAGAGGGATGCAGCACTCTTAAAATTGCAAACTTTCTGAAGCGTGATCATCGAACAATCAAGCGTTTCATTCAAAATAGTCAACAGGGTCGCAAGAAGCGTGTGGAAAAACCAAGGCGCAAAGTAACTGCCCATGAACTGAGAAAAGTCAAGCGTGCAGCTGCCAAGATGCCACTTGCCACCAGTTTGGCCATATTTCAGAGCTGCAATATCACTGGAGTGCCCAAAAGCACAAGGTGTGCAATACTCAGAGACATGGCCAAGGTAAGAAAGGCTGAAAGACGACCACCACTGAACAAGACACACAAGCTGAAATGTCAAGACTGGGCCAAGAAATATCTCAAGACTGATTTTTCTAAGGTTTTATGGACTGATGAAATGAGAGTGAGTCTTGATGGGCCAGATGGATGGGCCCGTGGCTGGATTGGTAAAGGGCAGAGAGCTCCAGTCCGACTCAGACACCAGCAAGGTGGAGGTGGAGTACTGGTTTGGGCTGGTATCATCAAAGATGAGCTTGTGGGGCCTTTTCGGGTTGAGGATGGAGTCAAGCTCAACTCCCAGTCCTACTGCCAGTTTCTGGAAGACACCTTCTTCAAGCAGTGGTACAGGAAGAAGTCTGCATCCTTCAAGAAAAACATGATTTTCATGCAGGACAATGCTCCATCACACGCGTCCAAGTACTCCACAGCGTGGCTGGCAAGAAAGGGTATAAAAGAAGAAAATCTAATGACATGGCCTCCTTGTTCACCTGATCTGAACCCCATTGAGAACCTGTGGTCCATCATCAAATGTGAGATTTACAAGGAGGGAAAACAGTACACCTCTCTGAACAGTGTCTGGGAGGCTGTGGTTGCTGCTGCACGCAATGTTGATGGTGAACAGATCAAAACACTGACAGAATCCATGGATGGCAGGCTTTTGAGTGTCCTTGCAAAGAAAGGTGGCTATATTGGTCACTGATTTGTTTTTGTTTTGTTTTTGAATGTCAGAAATGTATATTTGTGAATGTTGAGATGTTATATTGGTTTCACTGGTAAAAATAAATAATTGAAATGGGTATATATTTGTTTTTTGTTAAGTTGCCTAATAATTATTCACAGTAATAGTCACCTGCACACACAGATATCCCCCTAAAATAGCTATAACTAAAAACAAACTAAAAACTACTTCCAAAACTATTCAGCTTTGATATTAATGCGTTTTTTGGGTTCATTGAGAACATGGTTGTTGTTCAATAATAAAATTAATCCTCAAAAATACAACTTGCCTAATAATTCTGCACTCCCTGTATATGTGTCTATCTCAATGTTAAAGCCCTTTTTTGCAATAGTTTATATATTGTGCAATATTTTTGTTCTAATTCTTATTAGATGGTGTTAATATGATTGTAACTGTACTTTGTAATGTATTTTCGATGTGTTTTGCGACACTTTTTAGTTTTTCAAAACAGTTAACCAGAGCTCTGAGGTAGCGGTACTTATTCTAGCATAAATTGTGGTTGCGCTCACACATTCACATTGACTTTCAACTTGCAAAATGAGCACAATTTACTGAAATCACTAGAGTGCAAAGATAGTGCTCCAGTGTTATCTGGCCCAAAGTGAGTTATTCTTGAACAGAAAGAGTATACTTCAATACCTGGAAATATTCTACTGCCTCCATGAAAGATGTTGATACATATACAATTTAACATAATAAATGAATTCTAGATGTAAGCAACTTATACATATTTTTTATTCCATGCAAATTTGCTTTCATAATGTTCATTTGCTTGAGTTTTGGTGTGCAATTGGGAATTTTGGTTTTCAATATCTTTTTAAAAAGAAACCTTAAATGCTTTTAAAAATCGTCTAAATGATGATTTCACTTCTTTATTTTTCAGGCTGTAAATCATTGGATTCAGTATGGGAACTACTGCTGTATTAAAGAGAGAAAAAAGTTTTTTGCTTTCTAAGTTACCCATTGATTCTGGTGTCAGATATTGGCAGAAGATCGTTGTATAAAGAAGGATAACAACGATGAGGTGTGAAGAGCACGTGTAGAAGGCTTTACGTCTTCCAGTGCTGGAATTAATTCTCATGATGGTATTAATAATAAAGATATAAGAGATGAAAGTGATACTAAATGGAGTGAAACATCCGATCAAACTTCCAACAATAAGTTTATAAAGGTCAAAAAACGTAGTATCACTGCAAATGAGTTTCATCAATGGCATATAATCACAGAAAAAATGATTTATTATGTTGGATTTATAACATGTGAAGCTTAATATTGCTACTAGTATAGGTGTGGCTTCCATAAAACCCATTACCCAAGAGACAGTGGTCAATATAACACAAATATTTTGGTTCATCTTCATACGATAATGCAAGGGGTTACAGATAGCTGCATAACGGTCGTAGCCCATGACCGCTAGTATTAAAAGCACATCAGTTTGCAATGATGTAAATATATACATATGAGTCATGCAGGAAATAAAAGACGTCGTATTGTCTCCTGAAATGAAGATAAACAAAATCTTATGTAGAGTGACGGTGGTTGAGAAAATGTCAATGAGGGACAAGTTACTCAAGAAGAAATACATGGGGGTGCGGAGTTGAGGATCCAGAGAGACAAGCAGAATAATCATTATGTTACCACCAAGACAAATGAGATAAATAAGAAGAATTAGAAAGAAGATTGGCGCCTGCAGCTCGGGCTTTTCAGAAATACCCTTAATAATGAAATAAGTTACTTCAGTGAAATTTATCTGTTCCATGATTGAGATGCTAAAATAAAGAAAATCTTAGTTAAACTTTATTTTTCTATATTTTTTCCTATAAATTAACTCATTTATTAAAGTCAAGACATAAAAACCTGGTGAAAAAAAATCCCATTTTAATGCCGATTCATCAAGCTCCCGGAGCTTGATCCAGCTATTTCCATATGAACCTTCAGGCTAGCCGGAAACAGGAGTTAATAAGCAGCAATCTTAAGAGGCAGACATAATCTGCCCAATAACATATGATTGGGTTGATTGACATCCCCTGCTAGCGGCCGCAAATCTCCAGGGGGCGGCATTGCACAAGCAGTTCCCCAGACCTGATTGTGCAATGATAAATGCCGACAGCATACACTGTCTGCATTTATCGTTGTGCAGCGGACATGATCACTACAGCGGATCATGTCCGTTCGCACTTTCATAAATTGGCCCCATACTATCTAAATTGCTTCATTCTTTTGGTATCCTTTTGTAGAAGGAGCAGTAATGCACTATGGGGAGCTGGCTGAAAGCCAATGAGAAGCAGTAAATATGTGCAGCCACCAATCAGCAGCTTCTAAACCTAACTAAATTGGAAAGTTACTTAAAATTCCATGGTCTGAATCATAATAATAACATTTTCGGGCCAGATTAAGAATGTGTAAAATAACGCTTCCGCTTGAAGGTAAAAGAAAAAAATAAATAAAATCACAGCCCTGCAAAAAGATAAACTTACAGGTTTCAAAATAAATTTTTTTTGCCCAAGTTCTCTTAGTCTTAGACTGTTCCTTCCTTTGGTGTAGGTTGTTTCTGTAGATATTATTATTCACAAAAGTGTTTAATATATTCAACTTTATTCCCAGTCCATATGTGTATTTTTTATGTATAGCCATGGCCACATTATAACCATTGGCCATATCCAATATGTAAAAGTTTGCTTCACCCCCCAGGCTGGTTCCAACATGTGACCATAATATATGGACCATATCTAGTCTAATTGAAGCTATGAGTTTGGCAATATGCATTACGCCAGGGTTAAAAACTTTTTGAACATGCTGCTTCATATGTATCCTCTGGTACCCTTTTGCTAATATAACTGCAATAGGCACAGACTTAACATTCATTTTTTGCTTATATGAAAGCGGTTTTACTATAGAATGATCCATAATGTGCAGACATATGTTGATATACATATTTCATAACCCTAGTAAGTATTGTTTGTGGTCTTCCTGATTTACATAAAGATACGACACACAGTTATTCTAAAATGCTACTGCCCATAATAATATCTATTTGCCCACTTTAAAGATGGTTGCCAAACATTTGGAACACTGATTTCGAATCGCCCATAATTTTACCTGTTTGCCCATTTTAAAGATGGCCGCTACCAACTTGGATGTTGTCAGGTTAGGAAATGTCCAGAAGAAGACCCAAATGCTAGGGCGAACTTAAACAACACCCTTGCAATCTGAGTTTAATCCAGGACGTGACCCCACGACAACCTCTAAAAAACAATGCACTCACGATATGGAGCAGAGTTAGCCTGAGTCCAAAGTAATTCAAAATATCAGCCAAATAGACTTCTGAGTAAGGAACTGGTTTCAGGAAATGTCTTCCACAGAATCAGGAGAGCAGGGATAGTCCCCTTATACTCAAACAGAGGAAGGGTAAAACAAGAAACAGTTAATAATGCAGGAATAGGTAACTTGTTATCAGGCAGTTTGAGGGTTAACACTATGTAGTCAGTCCTTGCAGAGTTTGGCAACAGGTAATCAGGCAGTTTGAAGGTTAATACTGAATAGTCAGTACTTGCAGAGTTAGACAACAGGATATCAGGTAGTTTGAGGGTTAATACTGAATAGTCAGTACTTGCAGAGTTAGACAACAGGATATCAGGTAGAGGTTAACACAGATTAATCAGTACTTGCAGAGATTGGCAACAGGTTAACATGCAGTTTGAGCGTTTACACTGAATGAACAGTACTTGCAGAGTTTGGCAATAGGTTAACATGCAGTTTGAGAGTTTCACAGAATAAACAGTACAGTGTTTGGCAAAGGGATATCAAGCAGTTTGAAGGTTTACACTGAATGATCAGTACTTGCAGAGGTTGGCAACAGGTAAACATGCAGTTTGAGAGTTTCACAGAATAAACCAGTACTTGCAGTGTTTGGCAACAGGAAATCAAGCAGTTTGAAGGTTACACTGAATAAACAGTACTTGCAGAGTTTGGCAACAGGTTAACATGCAGTTTGAGAGATTCACAGAATAAACAGTACTTGCAGTGTTTGGAACAGGTTATCAGGAAGTTTGTGGGTTAACCCAGCATAGTCAGTCTTTGCAGAGTTTGGCAACAGAAAATCAGCAGTTAGAGAGTTTCCACAGCGAAGTCCTCACAGGAACCCCAAAGGGTAACAAAAAAACGGGCACTGAAGAAACAGGAAGCCCGGAATAAAAAGCCTGGTAGTGACATCATCATGAAGGGGCGGCTCAGACTACCTGCCAATCAAGCACACAGAGAGGACCGCCAGAGCTTCCCAGAGGCCGAGCGTGACAGATGTCATAAATGTTCCTAAATTGGTGCCAAAATTTGCCACACCCCCTCTTCCCTGATAGGATGAACTAGCCTTTAAATATTTTAATCATTCTGAGTGCTGGTATAGTCTTGATAAATGCCTCCCCAGGCCGAAACGCGTTGACAGACCCCCATTTGACATACCAGCCTGAGATACACGGTGAGCACACTTCCTATATGTGCCCTGTTTTAGCAGCAGTTTTTTGGTGCACCTGTATTTTTTTCTTTTTCCTTTAGGCATCCGGACTCTGCAGTCTCTGACCTCACATTACAGATTAAACTGTTAACCACTTCAGTCGGATTCATACATCTTGGACTATCTTTTTTTTCTTTTTCATTTTTTTCATTTTTTTGTATTTGGGCTATTTTTTAAAATATCATATGTATTTTATATATTTTTTATATTTCTTTTGAGCTGTTAATATGTTCCTATTGCTGCAGCAATTACCAGCTCTAACATATGCACACTGTGTTTCCATATGTTTTAATATGTATTTATGAGATACATATACTTATTTTTATATTTGTAAATTTTTGTTGTTCTGTATTTGTAAATTAAAAAAGTATTACCAGGTAATACTTAACAGTAAGCCTTGCTACCTGAACTTATTGAATATCACCTGTGACAGATATACCATGTTTATCCGGTACTAGATATGATTTAAAGTTACACTTCAACACCTATGTGAAACCACTTTCCACACACTTTAAGCACTTTATACAACCTAGTTATTATTCCTATTTCCTAATGCAATGTCCTCAATTGTACTGATTTGTAATAGTATCCTTGATTGCATCTTTTTAACCCCTTTATGTAACTTTATGTGATTTTTTTTTTCACCTGGAGATATTTGTTACATAAACTGTAACTTAAATGTTACAGTTTTTTTTATCACACTTTTGGTCGCATTTCTGATGTACTGTATCTCAGACTTCTTGCATCTCCTTAGCCTGCCATGTCTGTTAACTCTTTTTAAATCAGCCAATAGGATTGAGCTTGCATTCTATTGGCTGATTGGATCAGCCAATAGGATGAAAGCTCAATCCTATTGGCTGATTCTAACAGCCAATAGGATTTTTTCCCCTTTAATTCCGATTGGGTGATAGAATTCTATCAGCCAATCGGAATGTAAGAGACGCCATCTTGGATGACGTCATTTAAAGGAAACTTCATTCTTCAAGAGATGTCGTAAGAAGAGGATGCTCCGCGCCGGATGTCTTGAAGATGGAGCCGCTCCGCTTGGATGGATGAAGATAGAAGATGCCGCTTGGATAGAAGATGCCGCTTGGATGAAGACTTTGGCCCGCATGGATAAAGACTTCTGCCGGCTTCGCTGAGGACTTCTGCCACTTGGATGAGGATGGATGTCTTCGAAAACTGTATGTGGATCTTCGGGGGTTAGTGTTAGGATTTTTAAGGGTTTATTGGGTGGGTTTTAATTTTAGGTTAGGGACTTTGGGCAGTAAAAGAGCTGAATGACCTTTTAAGGGCAATGCCCATACAAATGCCCTTTTCAGGGCAATAGGGAGCTTAGGTTTTTTAGATAGGTTTGTATTTGGGGGTGTTGGTTGTGTGGGTGGTGGGTTTTACTGTTGGGGGGTATTTGTATTTTTTTAACAGGTAAAAGATCTGATTTCTTTGGGGCAATGCCGCGCAAAAGGCCCTTTTAAGGGCCATTGGTAGTTTAGTGTAGGCTAGGGGTTTTTTTATTTTATTTTGGGGGGCTTTTTTATTTTGAGAGGGCTATTAGATTAGGTGTAATTAGTTTAAATATTTGATAATTTATTTTTTATTTTGTTCAACTTACTTGTTATTTTTTTGTAACTTAGGCCTAGATTTGGAGTTTGGCGGTAAAAGGGCTGTTAACGCTCCGCGGGTTTTTTTCTGGCCGCACCATAAATTTAACTCTGGTATCGAGAGTTCAAAAAAATGCTGCGTTAGGCTCCAAAAAAGGAGCGTAGAGCATTTTTACCGCAAAAGCAACTCTCGATACCAGAGTTGCTTACGGACGCAGCCAGCCTCAAAAACGTGCTCGTGCACGATTCTCCCATAGGAAACAATGGGGCTGTTTGAGCTGAAAAAAAACCTAACACCTGAAAAAAAGCCGCGTTCAGCTCCTAACGCAGCCCCATTGTTTCCTATGGGGAAACACTTCCTACGTCTGCACCTAACACTCTAACATGTACCCCGAGTCTAAACACCCCTAACCTTACACTTATTAACCCCTAATCTGCCGCCCCCGCTATCGCTGACCCCTGCATTACACTTTTAACCCCTAATCTGGCGCTCCGTAAAACGCCGCCACCTACGTTATCCCTATGTACCCCTAATCTGCTGCCCTAACATCGCCGACCCCTATGTTATATTTATTAACCCCTAATCTGCCCCCCACAACGTCGCCTCCACCTACCTACACTTATTAACCCCTAATCTGCCGAGCGGACCTGAGCGCTACTATAATAAAGTTATTAACCCCTAATCCGCCTCACTAACCCTATCATAAATAGTATTAACCCCTAATCTGCCCTCCCTAACATCGCCGACACCTAACTTCAATTATTAACCCCTAATCTGCCGACCGGAGCTCACCGCTATTCTAATAAATGGATTAACCCCTAAAGCTAAGTCTAACCCTAACACTAACACCCCCCTAACTTAAATATAATTTTTATCTAACGAAATAAATTAACTCTTATTAAATAAATTATTCCTATTTAAAGCTAAATACTTACCTGTAAAATAAACCCTAATATAGCTACAATATAAATTATAATTATATTATAGCTATTTTAGGATTAATATTTATTTTACAGGCAACTTTGTAATTATTTTAACCAGGTACAATAGCTATTAAATAGTTAAGAACTATTTAATAGTTACCTAGTTAAAATATTTACAAAATTACCTGTAAAATAAATCCTAACCTAAGATATAATTAAACCTAACACTACCCTATCAATAAAATAATTAAATAAACTACCTACAATTACCTACAATTAACCTAACACTACACTATCAATAAATTAAATAAACACAATTGCTACAAATAAATACAATTAAATAAACTAGCTAAAGTACAAAAAATAAAAAAGAACTAAGTTACAGAAAATAAAAAAATATTTACAAACATAAGAAAAATATTACAACAATTTTAAACTAATTACACCTACTCTAAGCCCCCTAATAAAATAACAAAGCCCCCCAAAATAAAAAATTCCCTACCCTATTCTAAATTAAAAAAGTTACAAGCTCTTTTACCTTACCAGCCCTGAACAGGGCCCTTTGCGGGGCATGCCCCAAGAAGTTCAGCTCTTTTGCCTGTAAAAAAAAACATACAATACCCCCCCCCCCAACATTACAACCCACCACCCACATACCCCTAATCTAACCCAAACCCCCCTTAAATAAACCTAACACTAATCCCCTGAAGATCTTCCTACCTTGTCTTCACCATCCAGGTATCACCGATCGGTCCTGGCTCCGATATCTTCATCCAACCCAAGCGGGGGCTAGACATCCACTGAAGAAGTCCAGAAGAGGGTCCAAAGTCTTCCTCCTATCCGGCAAGAAGAGGACATCCGGACCGGCAAACATCTTCTCCAAGCGGCATCTTCTATCTTCTTCCATCCGGAGCGAAGCGGCTGATCTTGAAGACCTCCGGCGCGGATCCATCCTCTTCTTTCGACGTCCAACTGAAGAATGAAGGTTCCTTTAAGGGACGTCATCCAAGATGGCGTCCCTCGAATTCCGATTGGCTGATAGGATTCTATTAGCCAATCGGAATTAAGGTAGGAATTTTCTGATTGGCTGATGGAATCAGCCAATCAGAATCTAGTTCAATCCGATTGGCCGATCCAATCAGCCAATCAGATTGAGCTCGCATTCTATTGGCTGATCGGAACAGCCAATAGAATGCGAGCTCAATCTGATTGGCTGATTGGATCAGCCAATCGGATTGAACTAGATTCTGATTGGCTGATTCCATCAGCCAATCAGAAAATTCATACCTTAATTCCGATTGGCTAATAGAATCCTATCAGCCAATCGGAATTCGAGGGACGCCATCTTGGATGACGTCCCTTAAAGGAACCTTCATTCTTCAGTTGGACGTCGAAAGAAGAGGATGGATCCGCGCCGGAGGTCTTCAAGATCAGCCGCTTCGCTCCGGATGGAAGAAGATAGAAGATGCCGCTTGGAGAAGATGTTTGCCGGTCCGGATGTCCTCTTCTTGCCGGATAGGAGGAAGACTTTGGACCCTCTTCTGGACTTCTTCAGTGGATGTCTAGCCCCCGCTTGGGTTGGATGAAGATATCGGAGCCAGGACCGATCGGTGATACCTGGATGGTGAAGACAAGGTAGGAAGATCTTCAGGGGATTAGTGTTAGGTTTATTTAAGGGGGGTTTGGGTTAGATTAGGGGTATGTGGGTGGTGGGTTGTAATGTTGGGGGGGGGGGTATTGTATGTTTTTTTTTACAGGCAAAAGAGCTGAACTTCTTGGGGCATGCCCCGCAAAGGGCCCTGTTCAGGGCTGGTAAGGTAAAAGAGCTTGTAACTTTTTTAATTTAGAATAGGGTAGGGAATTTTTTATTTTGGGGGGCTTTGTTATTTTATTAGGGGGCTTAGAGTAGGTGTAATTAGTTTAAAATTGTTGTAATATTTTTCTTATGTTTGTAAATATTTTTTTATTTTCTGTAACTTAGTTCTTTTTTATTTTTTGTACTTTAGCTAGTTTATTTAATTGTATTTATTTGTAGCAATTGTGTTTATTTAATTTATTGATAGTGTAGTGTTAGGTTAATTGTAGGTAATTGTAGGTAGTTTATTTAATTATTTTATTGATAGGGTAGTGTTAGGTTTAATTATATCTTAGGTTAGGATTTATTTTACAGGTAATTTTGGAAATATTTTAACTAGGTAACTATTAAATAGTTCTTAACTATTTAATAGCTATTGTACCTAGTTAAAATAAATACCAAGTTGCCTGTAAAATAAATATTAATCCTAAAATAGCTATAATATAATTATAATTTATATTGTAGCTATATTAGGGTTTATTTTACAGGTAAGTATTTAGCTTTAAATAGGAATAATTTATTTAATAAGAGTTAATTTATTTCGTTAGATTAAAATTATATTTAAGTTAGGGGGGTGTTAGTGTTAGGGTTAGACTTAGCTTTAGGGGTTAATACATTTATTAGAATAGCGGTGAGCTCCGATCGGAAGATTAGGGGTTAATAATTGAAGTTAAGTGTCGGCGATGTTAGGGAGGGCAGATTAGGGGTTAATACTATTTATTATAGGGTTAGTGAGGCGGATTAGGGCTTAATAACTTTATTATAGTAGCGCTCAGGTCCGCTCGGCAGATTAGGGGTTAATAAGTGTAGGCAGGTGTCGGCGACGTTGAGGGGGGCAGATTAGGGGTTAATAAATGTAATATAGGGGTCGGCGGGGGTTAGGGGCAGCAGATTAGGGGTACATAGGGATAACGTAGGTGGCGGCGATTTGCGGTCGGAAGATTAGGGGTTAATTATTTTAAGTAGCTTGCGGCGACGTTGTGGGGGGCAAGTTAGGGGTTAAGAAATATAATATAGGGGTCGGCGGTGTTAGGGGCAGCAGATTAGGGGTACATAAGTATAACGTAGGTGGCGGTCGGCAGATTAGGGGTTAAAAATTTTAATCGAGTGGCGGCGATGTGGGGGGAGCTCGGTTTAGGGGTACATAGGTAGTTTATGGGTGTTAGTGTACTTTAGGGTACAGTAGTTAAGAGCTTTATAAACCGGCGTTAGCCAGAAAGCTCTTAACTCCTGCTATTTTTCTGCGGCTGGAATCTTGTCGTTAGAGTTCTAACGCTCACTGCAGAAACGACTCTAAATACCGGAGTTAGGAAGATCCCATTGAAAAGATAGGATACGCAAATGGCGTAGGGGGATCTGCGGTATGGAAAAGTCGCGGCTGAAAAGTGAGCGTTAGACCCTTACCTACACGACTCTAAATACCGGCGGTAGCCTAAAACCAGCGTTAGGAGCCTCTAACGCTGGTTTTCACGGCTAACGCCAAACTCCAAATCTAGGTCTTAGTAATTTAATAGTAGATTTAAATAACTTGAGTAAGGTTAGGTTTTTAAATATGTAATATAGTTAATTTAATTGTTAGTTTAATGTAATTTTAGTATAATAATTAGGGTAGGTTAATTAATAGTTTAATATAGTTTAAAGTAATTGTAGGATAATAGTTAGGGTAGGTTAATTAGTAGTTTAATATAGTTTATTTTAATTCTAAAGGTAAGTTTAAATTTATTATAAGATAGGGATGAGTTAATATTTAATGTAAAGTTAGCGGGTTGTTAGGTTTAAGGGTTAATAGCTTAATTTAGTTAATGGTGGCGTGGGGGGCTGGTGGTTTAGGGGTTAATAAGTTTGTAAGTGGTAGTGATGTGGGAGGCCAGGGGTTTAGGGGTTAATACATTTACTTAGTTGCGGAGGGATCTGGGAGCGGGGGGGATAGGGGTTAATAACTTTATTAGAGTTGTGGTGGGCTCCAGGAGCAGTGGGATGGGGGTTAATGACTTTATTTAGTTGCGGCGGGATACAGGATAAACATTTTAGTATAGTGGGGGTGTTTAGCGACAGGGTATAAAAAAATGTTGGGAAAAAGCTGAATAGCAACGAGATCGATGACTGCTAGTTAACAACAGTCCGCAGCTCATCGTCCCGTACTTGGTGAGCGGCTTTTTGACAGCTTTTTTTATAAATAAGTAGAGCGTATTTAGCCTCAATATAGCTTTTGCTTCTATTTACCGCTCCACACACGAATTGCTGTGATCCTCCAAAAGGATCTTAGAACCCACCGCGTACTCTGGCATTGGAAACAGGGAATGCAACTGTTCAAGTAGCTGTTTGTTGCTGAACTTTCCGAGACTGCCCAGGAAAACTTGAAAGTTCCATTAAAACCCTGAAAGGGAAGATTTTATAATAATTAGTAACTTAAATACTTGTATTAGGTAAAACATTTTTACAAATTTGACATATTATATTGCAAGTAGTGATGTCGCAAACCTAAAAATTTCGGTTCGCGAACGGCGGACTTGAACTTCCGAGACTGTTCGCGAACCGGCGAACCGGGCGAACCGCCATTGACTTCAATAGGCAGGTGAATTTTAAAACCAACAGGGACTCTTTTTGGCCAAAATAGTGATGGAAAAGTTGTTTCAAGGGGACTAACACCTGGACTGTGGCATGCCGGAGGGGGATCCATGGCAAAACTCCCACGGAAAATTACATAGTTGATGCAGAGTCTGGTTTTAATTCATAAAGGGCATAAATCACCTAACATTCCTTAATTGTTTGGAATAACGTGCTTTAAAACATCAGGTATGATGTTGTATCGATCAGGTAGTGTAAGGGTTACGCCCGCTTCACAGTGACAGACCAAACTCCCCGTGTAATGCACCGCAAACAACCGCAAACAGTCCATTGGCACAACCACAAGATAGATAGATTTGATAAATAGATACATAGATTACATAGATCAATAGATGCAATATACATATGATAGATACAAATTACATAGATCAATAGATGCAATATACATTTGATAGATACGAATTACATAGATCAATAGATGCAATATACATTTGATAGATACGAATTACTTAGATCAATAGATTCAATATACATTTGATAGATACGAATTACATAGATCAATAGATGCAATATACATTTGATAGATACGAATTACATAGATCAATAGATGCAATATACCTTTGATAGATACGAATTACATAGATCAATAGATGCAATATACATTTGATAGATACGAATTACATAGATCAATAGATGAAATATACATTTGATAGATACGAATTACATAGATCAACAGATGCAATATACATTTGATAGATACGAATTAAATAGATCAATAGATGCAATATACATTTGATAGATACGAATTACATAGATCAATAGATGCAATATACATTTGATAGATACGAATTACATAGATCAACAGATGCAATATACATTTGATAGATACGAATTACATAGATCAATAGATGCAATATACATTTGATAGATACGAATTACATAGATCAATAGATGCAATATACATTTGATAGATACGATTTACATAGATCAATAGATGCAATATACATTTGATAGATACGAATTACATAGATCAATAGATGCAATATATATTTGATAGATACGATTGATAGATAGATTTGATAGATAAATGGATAGATTTGATAGATATATAATTTCCCAGACAGAGAATTACAAGACGTGCGGTCTGGGACCCATGGTAAGGTTCCCAGAGGCAGTTGCGGCGCCAGGGGACGTGTATATGGCATGGATTTTTGGAACCGGGAGATGGAAAAAGATGCTTGGTTGGTCTTCCTGCTTCAAATTTGGGGCACTGCGCGTGCAATCTATTGTGCCACCAGATATGAGTGGTGTGTTAAGTAGTACTATTCTTAGCAGTTTAATACCTGTTACTCCCCCTATCGGGGGAGGTGTATATGGCATGGATTTTAGAACTGGGAGATGGAAAAAGATGCTTGGTCGGTCCTCCTACTTCAAATTTGGCCGAAACACAAGTGGCTGTCACAAAACAGTCCGGCCACGAGATGGATAGATTTGATAGATAGATACATAGCTTACATAGATCAATAGATGCAAAATACATTTGATAGATACAAATTACATAGCTCAATAGATGCAATATACATTTGATAGATACGAATTACATATATCAATAGATGAAATATACATAGATACGAATTACATAGATCAATAGATGCAATATACATTTGATAGATACAAATTACATAGATCAATAGATGCAATATTCATTTGATAGATACGAATTACATAGATCAATAGATGCAATATACATTTGATAGATACAAATTACATAGATCAATAGATGCAATATACATTTGATAGATACGAATTACATAGATCAATAGATACAATATACATTTGATAGATATGAATTACATAGATCAATAGATGCAATATACGTTTGATAGATTTGAATGATAGTTAGATAGATTTGATAGATAAAGAGATAGATTTGATAGATATATTATTTCCCAGACAGAGAATTACAAGACGTGCGGTCTGGGACCCATGGTAAGGTTCCCAGTGGCAGTTGCGGCGCCAGGGGACGTGTATATGGCATGGATTTTTGGAACCGGGAGATGGAAAAAGATGCTCGGTCAGTCCTCCTGCTTCAAATTTGGGGCACTGCCCGTGCAATCTATTGTGCCACCAGATATGAGTGGTGTGTAAAGTAGTACTATTCTTAGCAGTTTAATATCTGTTACTCCCCCTATCGGGGGAGGTGTATATGGCATGGATTTTAGGAACCGGGAGATGGAAAAAGATGCTTGGTCGTTCCTCCTACTTCAAATTTGGCCGAAACACAAGTGGCTGTCACAAAACAGTCTGGCCACGAGATAGATAGATTTGATAGATAGATACATAGATTACATAGATCAATAGATGTAATATACATTTGATAGATACAAATTACATAGATCAATAGATGCAATATACATTTGATAGATACGAATTACATAGATCAATAGATGCAATATACATTTGATAGATATAAATTACATAGATCAATAGATGCAATATACATTTGATAGATACAAATTACATAGATCAATAGATGCAATATACATTTGATAGATACGAATTACATAGATCAATAGATGCAATATACATTTGATAGATATGAATTACATAGATCAATAGATGCAATATACATTTGATAGATACGAATGATAGTTAGATAGATTTGATAGATAAAGAGATAGATTTGATAGATATATAATTTCCCAGACAGAGAATTACAAGACGTGCGGTCTGGGACCCATGGTAAGGTTCCCAGTGGCAGTTGCGGCGCCAGGGGACGTGTATATGGCATGGATTTTTGGAACCGGGAGATGGAAAAAGATGCTCGGTCGGTCCTCCTGCTTCAAATTTGGGGCACTGCCCGTGCAATCTATTATGCCACCAGATATGAGTGGTGTGTAAAGTAGTACTATTCTTAGCAGTTTAATACCTGTTACTCCCCCTATCGGGGGAGGTGTATATGGCATGGATTTTAGGAACCGGGAGATGGAAAAAGATGCTTGGTCGGTCCTCCTACTTCAAATTTGGCCGAAACACAAGTGGCTGTCACAAAACAGTCCGGCCACGAGATAGATAGATTTGATAGATAGATACATAGATTACATAGATCAATAGATGCAATATACATTTGATAGATACAAATTACATAGATCAATAGATGCAATATACATTTGATAGATACGAATTACATGGATCAATAGATGCAATATACATAGATACGAATTACATAGATCAATAGATGCAATATACATTTGATAGATACAAATTACATAGATCAATAGATGCAATATACATTTGATAGATACAAATTACATAGATCAATAGATGCAATATACATTTGATAGATACAAATTACATAGATCAATGGATGCAATATACATTTGATAGATACGAATTACATAGATCAATAGATGCAATATACATTTGATAGATACGAATGATAGTTAGATAGATTTGATAGATAAAGAGATAGATTTGATAGATATTTAATTTCCCAGACAGAGAATTACAAGACGTGTGGTCTGGGACCCATGGTAAGGTTCCCAGAGGCAGTTGCGGCACCAGGCGACGTGTATATGGCATGGATTTTCGGAACCCGGAGATGAAAAAAGATGCTCGGTCGGTCCTCCTGCTTCAAATTTGGGGCACTGCGCGTGCAATCTATTGTGCCACCAGATATGAGTGGTGTGTTAAGTTGTACTATTCTTAGCAGTTTAATACCTGTTACTCCCCCTATCAGGGGAGGTGTATATGGCATGGATTTTAGGAACCGGGAGATGGAAAAAGATGCTTGGTCGGTTCTCCTACTTCAAATTTGGCCGAAACACAAGTGGCTGTCACAAAACAGTCTGGCCACTAGATAGATAGATTTGATAGATAGATAGATAGATAGATAGATAGATACATAGATTACATAAATCAATAGATGCAATATACATTTGATAGATACAAATTACATAGATCAATAGATGCAATATACATTTGATAGATACGAATTACATAGATCAATAGATGCAATATACATAGATACGAATTACATAGATCAACAGATGCAATATACATTTGATAGATACAAATTACATAGATCAATAGATGCAATATAAATTTTATAGATACAAATTACATAGATCAATAGATGCAATATACATAGATACGAATTACATAGATCAATAGATGCAATATACATTTGATAGATATGAATTACATAGATCAATAGATGCAATATACATTTGATAGATATGAATTACATAGATCAATAGATGCAATATACATTTGATAGATACGAATGATAGTTAGATAGATTTGATAGATAAAGAGATAGATTTGATAGATATATAATTTCCCAGACAGAGAATTACAAGACGTGCGGTCTGGGACCCATGGTAAGGTTCCCAGAGGCAGTTGAGGCGCCAGGGGACGTGTATATGGCATGGATTTTCGGAACCGGGAGATGGAAAAGGTGCTCGGTCGGTCCTCCTGCTTCAAATTTGGGGCACTGCCCGTGCAATCTATTGTGCCACCAGATATCAGTGGTGTGTTAAGTAGTACTATTCTTAGCAGTTTAATACCTGTTACTCCCCCTATCGGGGGAGGTGCATATGGCATGGATTTTAGGAACCGGGAGATGGAAAAAGATGCTTGGTCGGTCCTCCTACTTTAAATTTGGCCGAAACACAAGTGGCTGGATTTTCGGAACAGGGAGATGGAAAAGGTGCTCGGTCGGTCCTCCTGCTTCAAATTTGGGGCACTGCCCGTGCAATCTATTGTGCCACCAGATATCAGTGGTGTGTTAAGTAGTACTATTCTTAGCAGTTTAATACCTGTTACTCCCCCTATCGGGGGAGGTGCATATGGCATGGATTTTAGGATACGAATGATAGTTAGATAGATTTGATAGATAAAGAGATAGATTTGATAGATATATAATTTCCCAGACAGAGAATTACAAGACGTGCGGTTTGGGACCCATGGTAAGGTTCCCAGAGGCAGTTGAGGCGCCAGGGGACGTGTATATGGCATGGATTTTCGGAACCGGGAGATGGAAAAGGTGCTCGGTCGGTCCTCCTGCTTCAAATTTGGGGCACTGCCCGTGCAATCTATTGTGCCACCAGATATCAGTGGTGTGTTAAGTAGTATTATTATTATTATTATTATTCTTTATTTATAAAGCGCCAACAGATTCCGCAGCGCTGCCCATGGGTACAAGGATAACAGTACAGTGGAGAAACAATACGATAAGACACAAAATTTTACAGACAAATACAGGGGGAGTTGAGGGCCCTGTTCCCGTGGGAACTTACAATCTAGATGGGTAGGAGGATTGGAAACAGGAGGTGGGGACTGCAGAGGTGAGAATGATATTAGTGAGGAGATAGAGGGCAACTGTTAGTTAGTTGGTTAGTTTGTTAATAAGTCGAGTGATAAGCTTCCCTGAACAGAAAGGTCTTTAGGGAACGTTTAAAGGAGGAGAGGTTAGGGGCAAGTCTGACATCTCGAGGAAGTGCGTTCCAGAGGGTTGGTGCCGCACGAGAGAAGTCCTGTAGTCTAGAATGAGAGGAGGTGATGGTAGAGGATGCAAGAAGCAGGTCGTTGTTGGATCTTAGGGGACGGGCAGGAGTATATTTGTTGATGAGTGAGGACAGGTAGGGTGGGGCAGCATTGGTGAGGGCTTTGTAGGTCAGGGTGAGAATTTTGAATTTAACTCTGTTGTGAATGGGGAGCCAGTGAAGGGACTCACAGAGAGGCGCAGCAGAAACAGAGCGTCGAGAGAGGTGGATTAGTCTGGCGGATGCATTTAGGACGGATTGGAGGGGAGAGAGGCGGGAGAGAGGGAGGCCAGTTAGTAAGTTGTTACAGTAGTCAAGTCGGGAAATTACCAGGGAGTGGATGAGCTGTTTGGTAGTTTCAGCACTCAGAAACGGGCGAATTTTGGAGATATTGCGTAGGTGGTTGCGGCAGGATGAAGAGAGCAGTTGGATGTGGGGAATGAAGGACAGATTTGAGTCAAGCGTGACTCAGAGGCAGCAGACTTGGGGTGATGGGGAGATAGTGGTGCCGCCAACAGTGATAGAGAAATTAGAGACGGGAGTGGAGCTAGAGGGGGGAATTAGAAGTAGTTCGGTCTTGGACATATTTATTTTTAGGTGGTGAGAGGCCATCCAGGAAGAAATGCCAGATAAGCAGTCGCTGATGTGAGAGTTGACAGAAGGAGAGAGTGCAGGGGTGGAAAGGTAGATCTGGGTATCATCAGCATAGAGGTGATAGCTGAAGCCATAGCTGTTGACAAGTTTACCCAGTGAAGAAGTGTAAATAGAGAAGAGTAGAGGACCCAGGACAGAGCCTTGAGGTACTCCAACAGACAGGGGCAATAGAGAGGAGGAGTCACCAGCAAAAGAGACTGAGAAGGATCTGTTAGAGAGATAAGAGTGAATCCAGGAGAGGGCAGTGTCACAGAGACCAAGAGAACTGAGAGACTGTAGGAGAAGGGGATGGTCAACAGTGTCAAAGGCAGCAGATAGGTCAAGTAAGATGAGTATAGAGTAGTAGCCTTTGTTTTTAGCAGAAAGGAGATCGTTAGTAACCTTGGTGAGAGCAGTTTCAGTTGAGTGTTGGGGACGGAAGCCAGATTGCAGGGGGTCAAGCAATGAGTTGGACAACAGGAAGTGGGTTAGGCGATTGAAAACTAGTTTTTCGAGGAGTTTTGAAGCTAGTGGGAGCAGTGATATGGGGCGGTAGTTTGCAGGGGAGTTAGGGTCGAGGGAGGGTTTTTTGAGGATGGGGGTGACCTTCGCATGTTTGAAGGAGGCAGGGAATGAGCCGGTAGAAAGGGATAGGTTAAATATGTGAGTAAGAGCCGGAGTGAGGGTGGTAGACAGAGGAGGAATTAGATGTGAGGGAATAGGGTCAAGTGGGCAGGTAGTGAGGTGTGAGGAAGACAAAAGGGAAGCCACTTCACTCTCAGTGGTTGGGAGGAGGGTGCAGAGAGTGGCAGAGGGGGTGACTGGGAGCGGAGTTGGGAGATTGCAGGTTTGTGTTGGGATGTTTCCTCGGATTGCAAGTGTTTTATTGAGAAAATAGTCAGCTAGGTCTTGAGCACTGAATGCAGATGAGGGGGGTGGTGCAGGTTGGTAGAGGAGAGAGTTGAAAATAGAGAAGAGTCTTTTAGGGTTTGAGGAGTGAGTGGATATAAGAGAGGAGAAGTAGGTTTGCTTAGCTAAGCGAAGGGCAGAGGTGTAAGAGTAGAGAATGAACTTATAGTGCATGAAATCATGTTCAGAGCGGGATTTCCTCCAGGCACGCTCAGCAGTGCGGGAGCATTTTTGTAGGTGACGCGTTTGTTGGGAGTGCCAGGGTTGGAGCTGACGACGTGGGGCTTTGCGAGGTTGGGGTGGAGCGAGAGTGTCAAGTGCAGCAGAGAGAGTATTGTTATAGTGGGTTATAGCAAGGTCAGGGCAGGATATCGTGGAAGTGTGGGGGAGGCGTAGTTGAATAATATTGGAGAGTTGGGGAGCATCCACAGTGTGCAGATTTCTGCTGGTGCGGGGGCGAGAGGGGGAAGTAGGTTTAGTATCTATATTAGGATTAAAGGTGAGCAGATGGTGGTCTGAGATGGGAAATGGGCGACATGCAACATTAGAGAGAGAGCAGAGATAGGAGAATACCAGATCAATTGAGTGTCCTTCGCGGTGGGTAGGGAATAGGGTGGATTGTGACAGGCTGAAGGAGTTAGTGAGTGAGAGAAGTTTAGAGGCAGCAGGGGCAGATGGGTTGTCAATGGGGATGTTGAAGTCCCCTAGAATTAGAGCAGGTGTATTTGTGGAGAGAAAGGAAGGAAGCCAGGCAGCAAAGTTGTCAAGGAATTGGGAAGTTGGTCCAGGGGGGCGATAGATAACTGCCACTCTGAGAGAGAGAGGGGAGAACAGGCGAATGCAGTGCACTTCAAAGGAAGAAAAGGAGAGAGATGGAAATGGGGATAGGTACTGATAGGAGCAGGAGGGGGAGAGTAAGATGCCAACACCGCCACCGTGTCTCTCACCTGGCCTAGGTGTGTGGCTAAAGTGAAGACCACCATGTGTGAGAGCAGCAATGGAAGCAGTGTCAGAGGAAGATTGCCAGGTTTCAGTAATAGCTAAGAGGTTGAAAGCGTTGGAAACAAACAGGTCGTGAACAGTTGTAAGCTTGTTACAGACGGAGCGAGCATTCCAGAGGGCACAAGAAAAGGGGGGGGTTAGGCGCTGTGTGTTAATTGAGATGAGATTGTTGGTATTGCGTGACCTAGGATTTTTGCAGTGGGAGATGGAGCGAGAGTGTAAAAGTGTGGCGATTGTTGCAGGGCCAGGGTTAGGAGAGACATCACCAGCAGCAAGCAGTAGTAGCAGTGAGAGAGACAGAAGGTGAGAGTGAGATTTGTAGGAGCGGGAATGGTTAGACACAGGAGAGTTAGCGGGGGAAGAGTTTCTAAGGAAACAAAGTAGTTCATGAGAGGACAGCATAGGGGATGAGAGAAGGGAGGGGGAGATATGGATAGTGTGGGGATTGTTGTTATAGGGACATGCAGTGATTTTTAGGAGAAGGGAAGACAGAGAGAGCAGAAAAGGCATAGAAAGCATTGTGTAGAAGTATAGATATTAGGTTTACCTGTTAGTTGGTCTGCAGTTTAAACCTCCAGTTTCTAACTCCAGTGTGCTAACTCTTGCTACTTGTAACATAGAGCTACTTAGAACAGAGAGCCATCGGCCCAAAATGAGCCTTAAGCCTTCTCCATATGTAGGAATGAGAAGTGATGAAATGATTCTAGGCAGCTGTTACAGGCAGTTTTAGCTAGCAGGAATTACACACTTGCAAATTAGAGAGGGGGTGGGGTTAAAGGCTGAATAAGTTTAGATAATATAAGATAAAATGATTACAGGTAGACAAAATGGAGACAGAGAAAATGGTTACCAGAGGAGTCTAGCACAGTTTAAAGGGGCGTTTAAAAGCAGTCAGTTAGGCAGAAGCAGGAAGACATACCAGAGGAGTCTAGCACAGTTTAAAGGGGCGTTTAAAAGCAGTCAGTTAGGCAGAAGCAGGAAGACATACCAGAGGAGTCTAGCACAGTTTAAAGGGGCGTTTAAAAGCAGTCAGTTAGGCAGAAGCAGGAAGACATACCAGAGGAGTCTAGCACAGTTTAAAGGGGCGTTTAAAAGCAGTCAGTTAGGCAGAAGCAGGAAGACATACCAGAGGAGTCTAGCACAGTTTAAAGGGGCGTTTAAAAGCAGTCAGTTAGGCAGAAGCAGGAAGACATACCAGAGGAGTCTAGCACAGTTTAAAGGGGCGTTTAAAAGCAGTCAGTTAGGCAGAAGCAGGAAGACATACCAGAGGAGTCTAGCACAGTTTAAAGGGGCGTTTAAAAGCAGTACTATTCTTAGCAGTTTAATACCTGTTACTCCCCCTATCGGGGGAGGTGCATATGGCATGGATTTTAGGAACCGGGAGATGGAAAAAGATGCTTGGTCGGTCCTCCTACTTTAAATTTGGCCGAAACACAAGTGGCTGTCACAAAACAGTCCGGCCACGAGATAGATAGATTTGATAGATAGATACATAGATTACATAGATCAATAGATGTAATATACATTTGATAGATACAAATTACATAGATCAATAGATGCAATATACATTTGATAGATACGAATTACATAGATCAATAGATACAATATACATAGATACGAATTACATAGATCAATAGATGCAATATACATTTGATAGATACAAATTACATAGATCAATAGATGCAATATACATTTGATAGATACGAATTACATAGATCAATAGATGCAATATACATTTGATAGATATAAATTACATAGATCAATAGATGCAATATACATTTGATAGATACAAATTACATAGATCAATAGATGCAATATACATTTGATAGATACGAATTACATAGATCAATAGATGCAATATACATTTGATAGATAAGAATTACATAGATCAATAGATTCAATATACATTTGATAGATACGAATTACATAAATCAATAGATGCAATATACATTTGATAGATACGAATGATAGTTAGATAGATTCTATAGATAAAGAGATAGATTTTATAGATATTTAATTTCCCAGACAGAGAATTACAAAACGTGCAGTCTGTGACCCATGGTAAGGTTACTAGAGGCAGTTGCGGCGCCAGGCGACGTGTATATGGCATGGATTTTCGGAACCGGGAGATGGAAAAAGATGCTCGGTCGGTCTTCTAACTTCAAATTTGGCCGAAACACAAGTGGCTGTCACAAAACAGTCCAGCCATGAGATAGATAGATTTGATAGATAGATACATAGTTTACATAGATCAATAGATGCAATATTCATTGGATAGATACAAATTACATAGATCAATAGATGCAATATACATTTGATAGATACGAATTACATAGATCAATAGATGCAAAATACATATGATAGATATGAATTACATAGATCAATAGATGCAATATACATTTGATAGATACTAATTACATAGATCAATAGATGCAATATACATTTGATAGATACGAATTACATAGATCAATAGATGCAATATACATTTGATAGATACGAATTACATAGATTAATAGATGCAATATACATTTGATAGATACGAATTACATAGATCAATAGATGCAATATACATTTGATAGATACGAATTACATAGATCAATAGATGCAATATACATTTGATAGATACGAATGATAGTTAGATAGATTTGATAGATAAAGAGATAGATTTGATAGATATATAATTTCCCAGACAGAGAATTACAAGACGTGCGGTCTGGGACCCATGGTAAGGTTCCCAGAGGCAGTTGAGGCACCAGGGGATGTGTATATGGCATGGATTTTCGGAACCGGGAGATGGAAAAGGTGCTCGTTCGGTCCTCCTGCTTCAAATTTGGGGCACTGCCCGTGCAATCTATTGTGCCACCAGATATGAGTGGTGTGTTAAGTAGTACTATTCTTAGCAGTTTAATACCTGTTACTCCCCCTATCGGGGGAGGTGTATATGGCATGGATTTTAGGAACCGGGAGATGGAAAAAGATGCTTTGTCGGTCCTCCTACTTCAAATTTGGCCTAAAAACAAGTGGCTGTCACAAAACAGTCCGGCCACGAGATAGATAGATTTGATAGATAGATAGATACATAGATTACATAGATCAATAGATGTAATATAAATTTGATAGATACAAATTACATAGATCAATAGATGCAATATACATTTGATAGATATGAATTACATAGATCAATAGATACAATATACATAGATACGAATTACATAGATCAATAGATGCAATATACATTTAATAGATACAAATTACATAGATCAATAGATGCAATATACATTTGATAGATACGAATTACATAGATCAATAGATGCAATATACATTTGATAGATATAAATTACATAGATCAATAGATGCAATATACATTTGATAGATACAAATTACATAGATCAATAGATGCAATATACATTTGATAGATACGAATTACATAGATCAATAGATGCAATATACATTTGATAGATACGGATTACATAGATCAATAGATGCAATATACATTTGATAGATACGAATTACATAGATCAATAGATGCAATATACATTTGATAGATACGAATTAAATAGATTAAGATCAATAGATGCAATATATATTTGATAGATACGAATTACATAGATCAATAGATGCAATATACATATGATAGATACGAATTACATAGATCAATAGATGCAATATACATTTGATAGATACTAATTACATAGATCAATAGATGCAATATACATTTGATAGATACGAATTACATAGATCAATAGATGCAATATACATTTGATAGATACGAATTACATAGATCAATAGATGCAATATACATTTGATAGATACGAATTACATAGATCAATAAATGCGATATACATTTGATAGATACGAATTACATAGATTAAGATCCATAGATGCAATATATATTTGATAGATACGAATTACATTGATCAATAGATGCAATATACATTTGATAGATACGAATTACATAGATCAATAGATCCAATATACATTTGGTAGATACAAATTACATAGATCAATAGATGCAATATACATTTGATAGATACGAATTACATAGTTCAATAGATGCAATATACATTTGATAGATACAAATTACACAGATCAATAGATGCAATATACATTTGATAGATACGAATTACATAGATCAATAGATGCAATATACATTTGATAGATACGATTGATAGATAGATTTGATAGATAAATAGATAGATTTGATAGATATATAATTTACCAGACAGAGAATTACAAGACGTGCATACTGGGACCCATGGTAAGGTTACTTCCTTTTGCACAATCGAGTACAGGTTGGGGATTGCCTTTTGTGCAAAGAAACTGTGGCCGGGTACCTTCCACTGCGGTGTCCCCTATCAGGGGACGTGTATATGGCATGGGTTTTAGGAACCGGGAGATGGAAAAAGATGCTTGGACACCCAGTACAGGTCGTTCTCCTTCAGCCTTTTTATACAAGGGTCCCCGACCCTCAACAGGCACGACAGCATGAAAGATGCCATATGCCATGGCTTCCTTTTGCACAATCGAGTACAGGTATGGCATCGATTTTAGGAACCCGGAGATAATTTTTAGGAACCGGGAGATGGAAAAAGATGCTTGGACACCGAGTACAGGTCGTTCTCCTTCAGCCTTTTTATACGAGGGTCCCCGACCCTCAACAGGCACGACAGCATGAAAGACCCCATATGCCATGGCTTCTTTTTGCACAATCGAGTACAGGAAAAGGCCTTTGATAGGCTTAACTGCTCTTTCTTGCATCAAATCCTCTCTAAATTTGGATTTGGTCCTCAAATAATGGACAAGATCTTTGCACTATACAAGTGCCCCTCAGCTAGGGTTAAACTAAATGATTTCTTATCACACCCTATCTCTATTGGAAATGGAACTAGACAGGGCTGCCCCCTATCTCCATTATTATTTGTTTTAGCTATGAAGGTGTTAGCTTCCAGAATACGCCACAATATTGATATTAAGGGTATTAAGACACAATCGGCTAGATTTAGAGTTGGGCGGTAACCGTCAAAACCAGCGTTAGAGGCTCCTAACGCTGGTTTTTACCGCCCTCTGGTATTTGGAGTCAGTCAGGAAAGGGTCTAACGCTCACTTTCCAGCCGCGACTTTTCCATACCGCAGATCCCCTTACATCAATTGCGTATCCTATCTTTTCAATGGGATCTTTCTAACGCCGGTATTTAGAGTCGTGGCTGAAATGAGCGTTAGAAATCTAACGACAAAACTCCAGCCGCAAAAAAAAGTCAGTAGTTAAGAGCTTTCTGGGCTAACGCCGGTTTATAAAGCTCTTAACTACTGTGCTCTAAAGTACACTAACACCCATAAACTACCTATGTACCCCTAAACCGAGGTCCCCCCACATCGCCGCCACTCTATTAAATTTTTTAACCCCTAATCTGCCGCTCCGTACACCGCCGCCAGCTACATTATACCTATGTACCCCTAATCTGCTGCCCCTAACACCGCCGACCCCTATATTATATTTATTAACCCCTAATATGCCGCCCCCAACGTCGCCGCTACCTACCTACACTTATTAACCCCTAATCTGCCGACCGGACCACGCCGCTATTATAATAAAGTTATTATCCCCTAATCCGCCTCACTCCCGCCTCAATAACCCTCTAATAAATAGTATTAACCCCTAATCTGCCCTCCCTAACATCGCCGACACCTAACTTCAAGTATTAACCCCTAATCTGCCGATCGGAGCTCACCGCTACTCTAATAAATTTTTTAACCACTTAAGCTAATTCTAATCCTAACCCTAACACCCCCCTAAATTAAATATAATTTAAATCTAACGAAATAAATTAACTCTTATTAAATAAATTATTCCTATTTAAATCTAAATACTTACCTGTAAAATAAACCCTAATATAGCTACAATATAAATTATAATTTTATTGTAGCTATTTTAGGATTAATATTTATTTTACAGGCAACTTTTTATTTATTTTAACCAGGTACAATAGCTATTAAATAGTTAAGAACTATTTAATAGTTACCTAGTTAAAATAATTACAAAATTACCTGTAAAATAAATTCTAACCTAAGTTACAATTAAACCTAACACTACACTATAAATAAATAAATTAAATAAACTACCTACAATTATCTACAATTAAACCTGACACTACACTATCAATAAATTAATTAAATAAAATACCTACAAATAAATACAATGAAATAAACTAACTAAAGTACAAAAAATAAAAAAGAACTAAGTTACAAAAAATAAAAAAATATTTACATACATTAGAAAAATATTACAACAATTTTAAACTAATTACACCTGCTCTAAGCCCCCTAATAAAATAACAAAGCCCCCCAAAATAAAAAAATGCCCTACCCTATTCTAAATTAAAAAAGTTCAAAGCTCTTTTACCTTACCAGCCCTGAACAGGGCCCATTGCGGGGCATGCCCCAAAGAATTCAGCTCTTTTGCCTGTAAAAAAAACACATACAATACCCCCCCCAACATTACAACCCACCACCCACATACCCCTAATCTAACCCAAACCCCCCTTGAATAAACCTAACACTAAGCCCCTGAAGATCTCCCTACCTTGTCTTCACCTCACCGGGTTCAACGATCGGTCCAGAAGAGGGTCCGAAGTCTTGATCCAAGCCCAAGCGGGCGGCTGAAGAGTGACGTCCATCCTCGGGCTGAAGTCTGGATCCAAGCGGCGGCTGAAAAAATCCATCATCGGGCTGAAGTCGGAAGTCCATCATCGAGATGAAGTCTTCTATCAAGCAGCATCTTCAATCTTCTTTCTTCCGGAGCGGAGCCATCTTCTTCCCAGCCGACGCGGATCCATCCTCTTCTAACGACGCCTACTAGCCGAATGATGGTTCCTTTAAATGACGTCATCCAAGATGGCGTCCGTTGAATTCCGATTGGCTGATAGGATTCTATCAGCCAATCGGAATTAAGGTAGGAAAATTCTGACTGGCTGATGTAATCAGCCAATCAGATTCAAGTTCAATCCGATTGGCTGATCCGATCAGCCAATCAGATTGAGCTTGCATTCTATTAGCTGTTCCAATCAGCCAATAGAATGCGAGCTCAATCTGATTGGCTGATTCCATCAGCCAATCAGAATTTTCCTACCTTAATTCCGATTGGCTGATAGAATCCTATCAGCCAATCGGAATTGAAGGGACGCCATCTTGGATGACGTCCCTTAAAGGAGCCTTCATTCGTCATTTAAAGGAACCATCATTCGGCTAGTAGGCGTCGTTAGAAGAGGATGGATCCGCGTCGGCTGGGAAGAAGATGGCTCCGCTCCGCTCCGGAAGAAAGAAGATTGAAGATGCTGCTTGATAGAAGACTTCATCCCGATTATGGACTTCCGACTTCAGCCCGATGATGGATTTCTTCAGCCGCCGCTTGGATCCAGACTTCAGCCCGAGGATGGACGTCACTCTTCAGCCCCCCGCTTGGGCTTGGATCAAGACTTCGGACCCTCTTCTGGACAGATCGGGACCCGGTGAGGTGAAGACAAGGTAGGGAGATCTTCAGGGGCTTAGTGTTAGGTTTATTTAAGGGGGGTTTGGGTTAGATTAGGGGTATGTGGGTGGTGGGTTGTAATGTTGGGGGGGGTATTGTATGTGTTTTTTTTACAGGCAAAAGAGCTGAATTCTTTGGGGCATGCCCCGCAAAGGGCCCTGTTCAGGGCTGGTAAGGTAAAAGAGCTTTGAACTTTTTAAATTTAGAATAGGGTAGGGCATTTTTTTTATTTTGGGGGGCTTTGTTATTTTATTAGGGGGCTTAGAGTAGGTGTAATTAGTTTAAAATTGTTGTAATATTTTTCTAATGTTTGTAAATATTTTTTTATTTTTTGTAACTTAGTTCTTTTTTATTTTTTGTACTTTAGTTAGTTTATTTCATTGTATTTATTTGTAGATATTGTATTTAATTAATTTATTGATAGTGTAGTGTTAGGTTTAATTGTAACTTAGGTTAGGATTTATTTTACAGGTAATTTTGTAATTATTTTAATTATTTTAGCTATTAAATAGTTCTTAACTATTTAATAGCTATTGTACCTGGTTAAAATAAATACAAAGTTGCCTGTAAAATAAATATTAATCCTAAAATAGCTACAATATAATTATAATTTATATTGTAGCTATATTAGGGTTTATTTTACAGGTAAGTATTTAGATTTAAATAGGAATAATTTATTTAATAAGAGTTAATTTATTTCGTTAGAATAAAATTATATTTAACTTAGGGGGGTGTTAGGGTTAGAATTAGCTTTAGGGGTTAAAAAATTTATTAGAGTAGCGGTGAGCTCCGATCGATTTTAGGGGTTAATACTTGAAGTTAGGTGTCAGCGATGTTAGGGAGGGAAGATTAGGGGTTAATACTATTTATTATAGGGTTATTGAGGCGGGAGTGAGGCGGATTAGGGGTTAATAACTTTATTATAGCAGCGGTGCGGTCCGCTCAGCAGATTAGGGGTTAATAAGTGTAGGCAGGTGGAGGCGACGTTGAGGGGGGCAGATTAGGGGTTAATAAATATAATATAGGGGTCGGCGGTGTTAGGCGCAGCAGATTAGGGGTACATAGCTATAATGTAGCTTGCGGTGTTGTACGGAGCGGCAGATTAGGGGTTAATAATAATATGCAGGGGTCAGCGATAGCGGGGGCGGCAGATTAGGGGTTAATAAGTGTAAGGTTAGGGATGTTTAGACTCGGGGTACATGTTAGAGTGTTAGGTGCAGACGTAGGAAGTGTTTCCCCATAGAAAACAATGGGGCTGCTTTAGGAGCTGAACGCTGCTTTTTTGCAGGTGTTAGGTTTTTTTTCAGCTCAAACAGTCCCATTGTTTTCTATGGGGGAATCGTGCACGAGCACGTTTTTGAAGCTGGCCGCGTCCGTAAGCAACGCTGGTATCTAGAGTTGCAGTGGCGGTAAATATGCCTGTACGCTCCCTTTTTGGAGCCTAACACAGCCATTCTGTGAACTCTAAATACCAGCGGTATTTAAAAGGTGCGGGAGAAAAAAAGCACGCGTAGCTAGCGCACCCCTTTGGCCGCAGAACTCTAAATCTAGCCGAATATAAATTATCGCTTTACGCGGACGATATCCTAATGACTCGGACACAGTCCCTTTCATCTCTAAAGGCATTACAGATGGAACTGGATCTATATAGCTTACACTCCTACTTTAAGATTAACACAACCAAATCAGAAATTATGGGAATTGCAGTGCCTGAAGAACAATTACAACAAATTAGCAATCAATATAAATTTTCCATACAAAAAAAAAACTCTTTAACATATCTAGGGATACAGATAGCAAAGACACAAGACAAACTTTTTACACTAAATTATATGAAACTGCTGAAAGAGCTACAAGCAGAAATAAATGGGTGGAGACATAAATATCTCTCATGGCTGGGCCGCGTACATGCCTATAAAATGTCGTTGTTACCACGTATACTATATATATTTCAGACAGTACCCATCTCACTTACAAGAGCCAATTTAAATAAACTTCAGGATACTATAAATTATTTTGTATGGCAAGACAAAATGCCAAGGGTCTCAAAGAAGATTATATACAGAGATATATATAATGGTGGTTTGAGTGTACCTAATGTGTTATATTATAAACAAGCATCTCTATTAAATAGAATTATAGACTGGTGTAGGCATGTCAGGGATAAAGAATGGGTAAAATTGGAACACGAGTTGGCAGATTCAAAAAGTTTGGGAAGTCAGTGTTGGTTAAATAGAAAGCAGAGGACACTCAACAAATCACTCCCAAGTTTAGTATCATGGACGCTAGAAGTATGGGATCTCATCTTAAAAAACAAAAAAGACATCTCTTCTATTCCTTCTGCTTTAACCTCTTTAATAGCAAATAATGACTCTCCAATAGGACATAACCTGATCAAAGAGGAGGGCATGGACATTTTCTGTGGGGTACCCATATTCTCAGTCCTAGAAAATGGTAAACTATTGACAAAAACGGAATTAACAGATAAGCATATATATAATTGTCAGAACTGGTATAAATACCTTCAGCTTACACACTATATAAATCACAATAGGAATAAATCAGATACAACCAGGTCACTTACCCCCATTTGAATCCATGTGCTATTCTACATATATTTCGAAAAATGGGGTTATCACAGTCCTATTAGTTAATATTAGCAATGCATTCAAAACAACTACCATCCTAAACCAAGATATGGGAGGATGAGTTGCAGATGACTTTGACACCAAAAGACTGGCAGTCAATATTTCACCAGGTGGGGAAAGCCCCATCTTCCATGAATATTACAGAGACCAATATGAAGATACTCACCAAATGGTATTTGACCCCCAAAAGATTATCTAATATTTTCCCAAACACCAGTAAGTTCTGCTGGAGGGGGTGCGAGCAGGATGGAACACTTTCACATATATGGTGGAAGTGCCCTTTAATAGAACAATACTGGAATGACATACGGACAGAAATAGATAGGTTGTTAGCAACTCATTTAGAACACGACCCATGTGTATTTTTATTTAATAAAACTCCCAAGTTAAAGTGTAATTTGAGAGCAACACTGCTATATATTATGTTAAGTAGTGCTAAACAATTAATTCCAAGGTTATGGAAAAGTTCTAGAATCCCTGTAACAAGACTATTATCCGTTGAAAAATATAATTATATTTAAATATCATGTTTGTACAACATTCTAACATTTGTTTAATGTAATAGTATTTCTAATGCTTTCTTTAAATGTAATATCTTATTCAAATTCTCCTAACAATTCAATTCAAATTATGCAATATTCAATTGCGAATTAATATATTTGTAATAGTATTTCTAATGCTTTCTTTAAGTGTAATATTCGAATTATGCAACTTTCGAATTCCAAAAATTTGAATTTATATATGTCAAAAAAAAGGAAAGAGGCGCCGTATATGTGAATCAATAACCAAATGGGTATAAGCAAATAGAAGACACAGGGTACTCACATGGTGTAGAGGCACCCACTTGTGCCAGTAGGGGCAGGCTGATTTTTTAGCAGCATACCAGCTAGCTGAACCAGGGCAATATACTGGATACACCGGTGTGATTACCCCCAGATGGATGGCTGGGCTCAGGTGATACGTCGCTCCCACGCATAGCTACGAGAGAAGTACAGGGGAGGCTATACCAAAAAACCTTTTTTTAGGATAGAAAAAAGAGAGAGCGCTGAAAAAATCACCTCAAAGTACACAGGTTGATATCAAAAATCCCCAGATTAAATTGATAGGTGAAAATCTATGTGTGTGATCTTCCTGCGCTAAAGACCAGTGCACTGGTTCTAAAGCTAAAACTTTCGAGGTGGGTAGAAATATAAAAAACACTATAGAGGATGATCTTTATATAAAAAATATTCTTTTATTTAATTTCTTATATTTAATATAATAGTTAAAAAATAGTTAAAAAAAAGGGTAAAATTGATTCTTGGCTCTTAAAATCGATTGCTTAAAAAAAAAAATTTTCAGCGAAAATGGCAAAGGCAAAAATTCAAGCAATAGGTATAGTTAGTATACACAGTGAATTAGGTAGCATGAGAGGTTAGTATACAATGAAATGGGGTTAGAAAGATGGAGATATGTTGGACAAATGATAAGATATTAAAACAAGGCAGAGTACTAGATAAGCAGGTTAAAAACTTATTGCACACAAAGAAAGCTTGCTGCATACATTAAAACTAGTTAGCGTATTGCACACCAAAAAAACGTATTGCACATAAAAACGTATTGCACATAAAAGCAAGCCTTTGTATATGAAAACAAGCCTATATAAAAAGGTTGTATACGGAATAATAGTGTTCTTTTCTGTGCACAGGTAAAGATTGTGGCAGCAAATGTTAATACCGTCTCTTTGACTTAGGGGTACCTTATATTGTCAAGATATAGCTTGTTGGGTGTAAACGTTTCAGTGTTCCAATCCTCACTATTTAATAAGGATAATCCGGGTTTTTTTTGGGTATGGCGGTAAGACCAGGTTACCTTTAGCTTCTTGGTTCCAGAGCTAGCGCCTAATGGTTTATAGGTGGGACGTCTTGTCCAATTCTTTCACTTAAGGGTAAATCCAGGTTACCCTTAAGTTTTCCAAACGGCATACAAGCCTGGTGGGTTGTAGATGCAACGCCTTGTCTGGCGTGTAACAGCAGGGTATTTCCCGTCCGGTCTTTTCCTCACTTGTTTGCTGGAGGTGATAGTCTGACGTCACAGACTACGGTGGCTCAGTGGTGCCAAAAAGAAGTAACGCGTTTCGGTCGTGGACCTTTTTCAAACTTCTGAATTGGCTAGTATCCATGATGCTCTTTTTATAGCAGAGCATGCATCCTAAATGGTGTATAAGCACCTCCTTATGTTTTACATATTATTTGACTTGTGTGTGAGTAGCGATACGGCAAATTTAAAGCCATAGTTGGTTTGCATATGTTAAATAACAGATAGTATAACGCACAATGTATTTCCAAATAAAAGAGTATGTAAAAGAAAAATGAGTGTCAAGATATATGTATATCTATTTGAGTAGGATTAGATGCTATTGTCCATTAATGAAAATATTTAGAATTGGAAACAAAAAACATTTAAGAAAAGAGAGAATTCACTTTTTGCCAGAGAGGTTACGCTGTTTTTTGAGCAATATTGCTCATATAGCCAGAGACAGTTTTTGCTCTGCACTAATTTTTATCATGTATGAAAAAAATCCACAGTAAAAATGCATATTATAAAGGGCTAAAAATACATGGAAAGATGATATGTCAAATGGAAAAGATTTTGTATAATTGTTTACAGAGAGGGTATTACTATATATATATTGGGGATACTAAAGAGAGTTTGTTATGCAAGCCTATATATATGTATATATAGAAAAAATAATAAAATATATATAAAATATATTTTCTTATTTTCAAATGACAGTTTATGTAGAACATTTTAAATCCCTAGACGTCCATCAGAGGACCTAAAGTTCAACAAATGTATTATTGGCCATCAATGAATTATTCCTGCAAAAAACTACCTAAGTCAAACTCTAAATTCATGCCCTTGGGGGTTAGGGTGTCTAAGTAAAAAATCCACTTGGCCTCTGATCTCAAAAGGGCATGGGTCGGATTCCCTCCTCTCCAATTTTTTCTTAGTTTGTCTATAATGGTGTAACTAAAGTGCTTCAGATCGCCATTGTTACATTTTTTAAAATGTCTGGGTACTGGGAGTTCTCTATTCCTATCATCATTCATATGTTCGATTGATGAAATGTGTTCCCTAATACGATCCCGAGCTGTTCTATCCGACTCACCCACATATTGGGCCCCACAGCTGCATTCTAATAGATATATAATATGTTTGTCCGTACATCTATAGGTTCCTTTTATGTAAAATTCCTTCCCTGTTGTTGTGGATCTAAAGGACTTTCTTTTTGTGGCATATTTGCAGGCCTTGCAGGTACAGCATGGGAAAAAGCCTTGCACATCCTTTCCCCATAGATCTTTCTGGTTTTTCATATTCAATTTCTTTCTAAGGTCTGTTGGCACTAGCATATTCTTTAGGTTTCTAGACTTTCTATATATTATTCTTGGATACTCGGGTAGGGATGGACCTAAAACTACGTCTTTTTTTAAAATTGGCCAGTACTTTTTCATAATTTTTTCTATGATCCCTTTGTTACAATTGTATTGTGTTATAAAGGGGAGACACAATCCACCATATGAATCTCCAATCTGCGGCTGTCCCTGTTTATGTTTATTGAGCAATTGTTCTCTTGGTTTGTTCTTACAAACTAACATATCTGCTTCTATTTTTTCTTTTTTGTATCCCCTTTCTTCAAACCTTTTTGTTAAAATGCTTGACTGTGTTAGATAGTCTTCATCGTTATTACAGTTTTTTCGAATCCGAGTGAACTGGCTTTTGGGAATATTATCCTTCCATTTTTCTAGGTGACAACTGGTCGCATGTATATAATTATTCGTATCAACGGGTTTAAAATATGTTTTAGTTAAAATTTTATTGTCCACTATTCTGATATCTAAATCCAGAAATTGAATATTCGAGTGACTACTGGTGTAAGTAAATTTCAAATTATTTATATTATTATTCATGCGAGATATAAACCAGTCCAGATCTTCTATATTCCCTTTCCACACTATCAGAATGTCATCTATATATCTTTTATAAAGAACCAGGTTTGCTCCCAGATCTATGGAGTCCAGAAAAATATGTTCCCAAAGACCCATAAATAAGTTGGCATAGCTGGGAGCAAACCTGGTTCCCATTGCTGTATAGTGATGTCGCGAACCTAAAATTTTCGGTTCGTGAACCGCGGACTCGAACTTCCGGTATTGTTCGCGAACGCGCGAACCGCGCAAACCGCCATTGAATTCAATAGGCAGGTGAACTTTAAAACCTACAAGGACTCTTTCTGGCCACAATAGTGATGGAAAAGTTGTTTCAAGGGTACTAACACCTGGACTGTTGCATGCTGGAGGGGGATCCCTGGCAAAACTCCCATGGAAAATTACATAGTTGATGCAGAGTCTGCTTTTAAGCCATAATGGGTCTAAATCAACTAACATTCCCAAAGTGGCTGTCTCAAAACATCCCGGACAAAAGATAGATTGATAGTGATAGATAGGATAGATAGATATACATAGATTGATAGTTAGATAGAATCGATAGAAGAGAAATAGATATATTTGTTAGATATATAATTACCCTAATAAATTCTAATAATCAAACATGCGTTCTTGGACCCAACTAGCTTGTGTCAATTAGTACTTTTCTTAGCACTTTAATCCCTGTTCCCCCCCCCCTATCGTGGGAGTTCTATATGGCCTGCCAGATTACCCTGAAAAATTATAATAATAAGACATGTGGTCTGCTACCTATTTTAACGAGGTTGTGTTTTAAGTACTACCATTCTTAGCACTTTAATCTCTGTAACTCCCCCTATTTGGTGAGGTCTATACGGCCTGGATGATTACCCATACAAAATATAATAATAAGACATCTGCTCTTGGTCTGCGACCCATGGTAACTATGTTGTGTTAATTAGTAATGTCCTTCGCATTTTAATAGCTGTTACTCATACTCACCCTATCGGTGGAGGTCTATATGGCCTGCATGATTACCCTTACAAAATATAACAACCAAACATATGTTCTGGGACCCATGGTAAGTAGGTTGTGTTATGTAGTACTGTTCTTTTCATTTTCATACCTGTTACAACACCAAACTTTTTTTTTTTTTTATATTAAAATTAAGGTGAAAGAAAAATAGATATGAGTGCTGGGTGGCTGCCTGGCACAGACCAATTAACCAAAAGACTGAAAAAAAAAGAGGTATATTAATGCTGAGTGAGCCTGACAGACACAGGCATGATAGTAAATGTAATTAGATTACACTAGAAAAATATTTTTTTGTGTTTTTTTTTTTAAATTAAAAATAATGTTATAAACGGATATTAACACTGCTGGCTGCTGGCTGCTGGCTGGCACAGACCAATGAACCAGAGTATATGCTGTGTGACACTGGCCTGATAGAAAATGAAAAGAAATTACACTAGAAAAATAATTATATTTTTGGGTTAGTTAAATTTAAACTAATGTTGTTAGGGAGATATCAGTGGTGGCAGTAGTCACAGCATATGCTGTGAGCCTTAAACACACAGCGTAAAGCCAGGCAAATGCTAATAAAAAAAAATAAAAAAAAAAAAAAAACGGCACGAAATATAGCCCTAAAAAGGGCTTTTTGGGGTGCTGTGCTTGCAGCAGAGATGAGTGGAGTCCTTCTGGACTGTAAATACACTAGCCTAGCTATGTTTTTCCTATTAATGTCAGGAGCAAAAACATAACACGTCCTATCATTAAAAAAGCAAGGTCGTTATGAGTCTAAAATGGCGGATTCCGAGTAGCTGGGAGTGTCTGTGAGGGAGTTTCTGATGTTGATTGGCTCTAATGTGTCAGGCGGCTGTGACATAAAGGGTCAAAGTTTCCACAATGATGACACATAGGGGCGGATCGAACATCGCCATGTGTTCGCCCACAAACGCGAACGCGAACAAGCTATGTTCGCTGTGAACCGTTCGCGGGCGAACAGTTCGGGACATCACTATTGCTGTACCGCACTGCTGAACGAAAAAATTGTCTTCAAAAACAAAAAAGTTATGGTTAAGGATAAATTCAATACCTTCTATAATAAATTCTTTTTGCTCTTTAGGTAGAGAGTGATCTTTATTTAAATAGAATTCAACTGCTTTCAAACCTTTATGATGTTCTATACCAAAAAACCTCCCAAGGTAGCGTCGTAGAATATGCACACAGCAATAAGAGCTATTGTATAAAACTGTTCAAGTTTGTTTAATAAAACAATATAAAACCAAAGTAAAAACAGCTTATATTTATTATACTTATATTTATTTATGTTTTATTACACACAGATGTAGGTATTAGTATACTCCCTTATGTAGGTATTAACTTTATTTACTGGTTTGACTTTATCACATTTAGCCATTTTTGGCTAAGCTATTACCATGGTTACACCGTAGCGTTCACATTAGCAATTTATTTTTCCTAACATGCTTGGCGATATCTATGGGAGTTATCCCTGTTTCTACTGTGGATTGGTAAATCCAGCTTACATGTCATGAGTTTTTTTCCAGTGCTACCTGATAATTAGAATATAGTGTTCCCTGGAACCGACCAGTCATTTGACATGAATGGGTGACATAGGAGGTTGGTGTCTTGAGCTCCCATGGGGATTGGCAGCATTATTCACACTAGCGGTCCAACTGACAACAAAGTGCCCTTAGATCAGTGACGTAGTAATTTACTGTTCTGATACAATGTGTCCTTTGAGAATTCACAGAAACATTATGACTTAAAAGGTGTTTTAATATGTGATCCATTATATAAGAGGTCTAGTTTAACACACTAATGCAGGTACGCAAAGAACCTATATCATATTGTATTTACTACTAACAACAATAGTATTATTATTAATATTATTATCAGGTATTTGTAGAGCGCCAACAGGTTCCCGAAGCGCTGTAAACATAGTCAGTGTACAGGATAGCTTTTGTAGGGGCCAGGTGGGTAGAGGGCCCTGCCGAGAGTTTCACTGTTGTAGTCGGCTCTTATGAAGCGATCTATAAACAGCTGGGCCCATAGGCTTACATTCTAAGGGGTTCAAGGGGAAAACAATGGAGTTAGGAAAGGTTAGTGTTGGTTGTATGCATCCCTGAATAGTAGAGTTTTTAGGGAGTGCTTGAAGCTGTTAAAACTAGGGGAGAGTCTTATGGAGCGAGGCAGGGAATTCCACAAGATGGGGGCCAGTCTGGAAAAGTCCTGTAAACAGGAATGTGAGGAAGTAGCAAGAGAGGAGGAGATCCTGAGCTGATCAAAGGGGACGGGAGGGAGAGTATCTAGAGACAATTTCTGAGATGTAGGGGGGAGCAGTGCAGTTCAGAGCTTTATATGTCAGGGTGAGGATTTTTGTGTTTAATCCTAGAGGCAAGAGGAAGCCAGTGAAGGGATTGGCAGAGAGGTGCAGCAGAGGTGCAGCAGATGAAGGGTGACGAGTAAGGAAGATGAGCCTGGCAGAGGCATTCATAATGGAATGTAAAGGAGCTATGCGGCAGCTAGGTAGACCAGAGAGGACGGAGTTGCAGTAGTCGAGGCGGGAAAGGATGAGAGAGTGGATTAAAATCTTGGTTGTATCTTGTTTAAGGAAATGTCTAATGTTAGCAATGTTTTTAAGGTGGAAGTGGCAGTCTTTAGCCAAAGACTGAATGTGAGGAGTGAAGGAAAAATCTGAGTCAAGTGTGACCCCAAGACATTGGGCGTGCGTGGTAGGGGTAATGATGGAATTATCAACAGTTATATAAATTTTGGGGGTGGAGACATTGGAAGAAGGGGGAAAAATAAGGAGTTCAGTTTTGGAGAGATTTAGCTTAAGGTAGTGAGAGGACATCCAAGATGAGATGTGAGAAAGGCAGTTAGTGACACGGGTTAGTAAGGAAGGAGGTAGGTCTGGTGCAGAGAGGTAGATTTGGGTGTCATCGGCATACAAATGGTATTGAAACCCATGGGATTTATTAAGGAACCTAGTGATGATGTGTAGTTTGAAAAGAGAAGGGGACCAAGGACAGAGCCTTGAGGTACCCCAACAGAAAGTGGTAACGGGGAAGAGGATGCTCCGGAGAAGGCTACACTAAATGTACGTTTAGTCAGGTAGGAAGAGAACCACGAGAGAGCTGTGTCACAGATGCTGAAAGATTGGAGGGTTTGGAGCAGAAGAGGGTGGTTAACAGTGCTGCAGACAGGTCAAGGAGGATAAGCAGAGAGAAGTGGCCTTTGGATTTTGCTGTAAGTAGGTCATTGGTAACTTTGACAATTGCTGTCTCTGTAGAGTGATGGGAACGAAATCCAGATTTCAGTGGGTCAAGAAGAGAGTTTAGTGTAAGGAATTGGGATAGATGTGCATAAACTAGATTTTCGAGGAGCTTTGAGGCAAGAGGGAGTAGGGAAATAGGGCGGTAGTTGGAAGGGGAGGTTGGATCGAGGGAAGGTTTTTTGAGGATAGGTGTGACCGGTGCATGTTTTAGAGATGAGGGAAATATACCAGTGCTGAGGGAGAGGTTGAAAATGTGTATGAGTATGGGGGTGAGGGTAGAAGAGAGGGATGGGAGTAGCTGTGAGGGGATGGGGTCGAGGGGACAGGTTGTGAGGTGGGAGGACAGTATAAGGGCAGAAACTTCATCCTCGTTAACAGGGGCAAAAGAGCTGCATTTTTGGATATTTGGGTTTTGGGTGATCGTGAGCTTTTGATGGGGTGTGAGATTGGAAGTATGTTGAGAGCTGTTTTCACTTCTGATGGAGTCAATTTTGTTGTTGAAGTGGCTGGCAAAATCTTGAGCTGAGAGAAAGGTTATGTTAGGAGGTGGGGGTGGGCGGAGAAGAGTGTTGAATGTGGAGAACAGACGTTTTGGGTTAGAGTAAAGAGTAGAGATGAGATTGGAAAAATATTGTTGCTTATAAAGAATAAGGGCAGAATAGTAGGAGTTCAGAATGCACTTGTAGTGAAAAAAGTCAGCTGAACTTCGAGATTTCCTCCAGTGTCACTCAGCAGTACAGGAGCATCTGCGTAGGTATCGTGTCAGAGGAGTATGCCAGGGCTGAGGATGAGAGTGTGGTTTCTGAGCTAAGGTTGGAGGGGCCAGAGTGTCAATGACCGATGTAAGGGTGGAATTATACTGGCAGATAGATTGGTCAGGGCAGGAAAAGGAGGTGATGGATGAGAGGAGAGGTTTGAGAGAGCTAGCGAACTGATGCAGATCTAGTGACTTAGTGCTTCTGTGAAGTTTGGTGTGAGGGGTAGAGAGAGGGGGAGTTGTAGGTAGGGAAGTGATGTTGCAAGTTAGGAGATGATGGTCAGAGAGAGGAAAAGGGGAGTTTGTAAAATTTGAAACAGTGCATCGATAGGTGAAAGTCAGATCAAGGGAATGACCATCTTTGTGAGTGGGAGAGTCAGTCCATTGTGACAGGCTGAAAGAGGAAGTGAGTTGAAGAAGTTGTTTTGCAGAGGAGGCAGTGGGTTTATCAAGAGGGATGTTAAAGTCACCAAGAATGAGGGCAGGGGTGTCTGAGGAAAGGAAATAAGGAAGCTAGGCAGCAAAGTGATCTAAAAATTGAGTTGGGGAGTCAGGGGGGGGCCGTATATGACTGCAACACGTATAGAGAGGGGAGAGAATAACCAAATCATGTGTGCTTCAAATGAAGAAAATATGAGTGAAAAGAAGGGCTGTATTTGTTGGAAGGTGCAACGAGAGGAAAGTAAAATACCAACACCACCTCCTTGTCTATTGCCAGATCTAGGAGTGTGGCTGAAATGGAAACCCCCATGTGACAGTGCAGCAGTGGATGCTGTGTCTGAAGCAGAGAGACAGGTTTCTGTAAGAACCAGAAGGTTAAGAGAGTGGGAGATAAAGAGATCATGGATAGAAGTGAGCTTGTTGCAAACAGAGCGAGAGTTCCAGAGTGCACACGTGAAGGGGGAGGTGGTTTTAGATGTAAGAGGAATGCGATTAAGGTTATCAGAGTTTAGTTTATGAAGTCTATTGAAAGGCAAGGATGTGAAAGGCTAGGAGGTTGTGAGGGACCAGGATTAGGGGAGATGTCGACAGCAGCTAGTATGAGCAAGAGGGAGAGTGACATGAGATGAGAAGCAGATTTGCAGTAATGAGACTGTTTTTTGGCTGAAGTGCAGGGGGGAGAGAGAGTGTTTAGGAATAGGTAAAGTTCATGAGTACAAAAGTAAGGTGAGTATAAGAGAGATGTGCTAATGAACAGTGCAGGTAGAGAGGGAGAAGGAGTAATTGAGTAATGTAGTTTGTTATAGAGACAAGAGGTAGCAAAAAGAAATATGAAGATATTGAGCATTATTATGAAAGTGGGAACCAAGTAAACACATAAGACACAGTGTTACAGCAGCACTTGTAAAAGGATACAATGACATACATAAAACACAGTATTACAAGAGTACTTGCCTTGTGTCTTGCCCCTTGCCCAATCCTTGTTGAATTCTTGTATAATTCTTAAAAATTAGTGCCTCACTTATAAAATGTTCACTTTGAAAATGTTCACTTTGAAAACATATGCTATTGTTAAAAAGTACACTGCCCTGTAGGCAATGCACCCACCCCTGTGCAATGCACCTCCCAGACTAGTGTGGAACATATACAGGCAGGGCGGTCAGCTGAGTCCACTAAATTTAGTTGATTGCTAATCAAAGACAGTTGGTAAGGCCAATTGGAATGTTAGATTCTGGTCAGGGTGAGATGAGTTAAGTAAACAGACAATAAAATTTGGAGGGGGTTAAAACTGTGACATAAGACAACTATAAATTTTAGAGTTATAGCAAGTATTGATAAGGATTGAGCATAACATGGCAATTAATTAGACATTAGAATTGAGACATTGGGAAAAACCATTACAATAAATGCAGGACTTAATTTTAACAGACTAAATTCATGTGCTCAATATACATATACACAGAGAGACTTGGAGTAAAATGACAGAAAAGCAGGGAATAGCAGGATTTCAAAGCAGGGCCTTAATTCACGTACCAAAAAGAGAGACTTGGAGTAAAATGACAGAAAAGCAGGGAATAGCAGGATTTCAATGCAGGGCCTTAATTCACATACCAAAAAGAGAGACTTGGAGTAAAATGACAGAAAAGCAGGGAATAGCAGGATTTCAATGCAGGGCCTTAATTCACATACCTGAAAGCAGAAGAGACAATAGGTTAACTCAGCATTCCTTAGCAGATGTCAGTAGGCAGTTTGTTAGTTAGTAACCAGCAGTGTGGAGAATATTGAGGGTAGTTCTTGTATAATTCTTAAAAATTAGTGCCTCACTTATAAAATGTTCACTTTGAAAATGTGAATATATGCTATTGTTAAAAAGTACACTGCCCTGTAGGAAATGCACCCACCCCTGTTCAATGCACCTCCCAGACTTGTTACAATATACAGCCGGCATTATGCCTCTAGAACAATCAGTTTAACTTTTTTTTTATGTATTTTGAACAATCATTCAAATGTTATCAAAATTTTGGAATGTATTAATATAATGTTGATCTAAGCACCAAGTAGATCTAAAAATATACGGTTGTGACAAATTTCTTACTAATGAGACAAAGGGTGCTCTGATTGGTCTATACACTAATTGTAGGGGGACGGTAGATACATAATTTGTTTAGGTAGTGTAGACCTATATAAGGGTTTAACTTATACCATGTTTTTATGCTTGATGAAACGGTGGAAACCGTGAAACACGTTGCATTGTCCTATTTCTGCATTATGTTAGCATGATCTGTTTTTAACTTTGCTTTAATATAGTTTTGTTAAACAAATTCAAACAGTTTTATACAATAGCTCTTATTGCTGTGTGTATATTCTACAATGCTACCTTCAGAGGTGTTTTGGTATAACCTCCCCTGTGCTTCTCTGGTTGCTATCCGTGAAAGCAAAGTATTACCTGAGCCCAGCCATCCACCTAGGGGTAATCACACTGGTGTATCCAGTATATTGCCCTGGTTCAACTAACTGGTCTGCTGCTAAAAACCAGCCTGCCCCTATTGGCACAAGTTGGTGCCGCTACACCATATGAGTACCCTGTGTCATCTATATGCTTATACCCATTTGGTTATTGATTCACAGATATGGAGCCTCTTTCCTGTTCTTTGTTATATTCAAAATTGATTGTTACCTATGGTGAAGTCAGAGTGCTGCCAAATCTGAACGGATGTAATACAAGTTTCCATAATCACCTAAGAACTATATCACACCAAAAGGTCTCTTTTTGGGAATGGTTGATTTTATTGATACACCAACTGTTTGGTTTTGTATGAGTTATTTCCCTTCCATATATATGAACACGGGCCCTCAAGCTCCGTACGGAGCTTGATCGATAGGCTCCATGATCTATATATATAAAAAAGAACCCTATACAAATATGCTCCATTAGGTATTAAAACCTAATAAGTAACAAAGTAGACCTAATTAGAAATTAATGTCATCATTCTGAATATAAATATTAATTTCAATTTTATTTTTTTAGTTTTTATTTAGTTTTTTTGTCTCTAAATAAAAATTGCAGCTAAATGGATATATTTATTCAGGCCTCTCAGGGTCATAGTGCCCATTTTATGTATCCATAGAGTTTCCATTTTCCTTAGATGGACTTCCCTATCTATACCTATGGGGGCTACCTTAATATGTTCCAAGATCGTGCCTCTAAGGCCACTCGGGTCTTGATTATGATGTGTTCTAAAATGCTCAGATACACCGTGTTTCTAAAATATTATCTCAGTATTCCTTATATGTTCTAAGAGTCTGGTCTTAAAAGATCTAATTGTGCGGCCTGTATATTGCAATTTGCATTCGCACTCTAACATATAGATAACATAATCAGTTTTACAGTTAACTAGAGTTTCAATCTTGAATGTTTTGTTATTGGATGTTGAAGTTATAGATCTAGTCGGTCTATTCTTATTGTAATGGTGTTTACAAGATTTGCAGTTTAGGCAGTTACATTTAAAGAAACCTTTTGTACTTGTGTTTAACCAAGTGCATGATTTATCCTTTGTATCAATCTACTTTTGTTTGAGTTTACTTGGAGCTAAAATTGATTTAAATTCCTTCCTTTCCTAAAAATGAGTTGAGGTTTCCGATCTGTGACTTCCTTTATTAAATTATCCTTCTTTGATATATGCCAATGTCTGTTCGGAATTGCTTTAATATCACTAGCTCCTTCATTGTAGGTGGTAATACTAGATGGAATTAATTTTCTCTTTTTTTCTTTTTTCTGTGTTTTCGTTGTGAGAAGGTCTCATCTATCCATCTTGCCTACTTTCCAGAAAGCTTTCCTTACATTGTCTTTATTCTATCCTTTATTTAATAATTTTTGTTCAAGGATTTTTGACTCTCGTAGATAGTCTTCTTTTTTGGAACAATTTCTTTTTATTCTCTGAAATTGGCCATATGGAATACTATGTATCCATGCCAGATGATGGCCAATATGAACATCTAGATAACTATTACTGTCCGTAGGTTTCCGATACAATCTAGTCTTTATTATTCTCTCTATATAAAATTAGATTTAAAAATTCTATTTCTGTGCAGTAATTTTTCTCAGTAAAAGTTAAATTAAAATAATTTTTATTTATATAATTTAAAAAGTGTCTAAACATATTCAAATCATCACCTTCCCAAATTAATATTATATCATCTATAAACCTGAAAAATGTCCTGATATGTTTCTGAAAAGGATTATTATTCCATATGTAGACCTCTTCCCATATGCCCATATAAATGTTTTTTTTATATATATAGATCATGTCTTTGTATTCAACACTCTTGGGGACTCTTCTCTACCAGTCTTGTCTGATTGAATTGGTCATGCTGTTAGGTTTTTTTAATATAAAAATATATAATAAATTCCTTGCGTGTTGGTAGGACTTTTAAAATTAGTTTCAAATAAAATTAATTTTAACTATTTTAATAATTTTCTTTTTATTAATAATAATACCATTTATGCTGGAGTTTTGACTATTTTAAATATATAAACAATCGGCTAGATTTAGAGTTTTGTCGGTAACGACCCGCGTATCTAACGCTGGCTTTTTTTCTCCCGCACCTTTTAAATACCGCTGGTATTTAGAGTTCACAGAAGGGCTGCGTTAGGCTCCAAAAACGGAGCGTATAGCATATTTACCGCCACTGCAACTCTCAATACCAGCGGTGCTTACGGACGCGGTCAGCTTCAAAAACGTGCTCGTGCACGATTCCCCCATAGAAAACAATGTAGCATTTTGAGCTGAAAAAACCCCAAACACCTGCAAAAAAGCAGCGTTCAGCTCCTAAAGCAGCCCCATTGTTTCCTATGGGGAAACACTTCCTATGTCTGCACCTAACACTCTAACATGCACCCCGAGTCTAAACACCCCTAACCTTACACTTATTAACCCCTAATCTGCCGCCCCCGCTATCGCTGACACCTGCATATTTTTTTTAACCCCTAATCTGCCGCTCTGTACACCGCCGCAACCTACGTTATCCCTATGAACCCCTAATCTGCTGCCCCTAACACCGCCGACCCCTATATTATATTTATTAACCCCTAATCTGCCGCCCCCAACGTCGCCGCCACCTACTTACAATTATTAACCCCTAATCTGCCAACCGGACCTCACCGCTACTATAATAAATGTATTAACCACTAATCCGCCTCACTCCCGCCTCAATAACCCTATAATAAATAGTATTAACCCCTAATCTGCCCTCCCTAACATCGCCGACACCTAACTTCAAGTATTAACCCCTAATCTGCCGACCGGACCTCACCGCTACTCTAATAAATGTATTAACCCTTAAAGCTAAGTCTAACCTTAACACTAACAGCCCCCTAAATTAAATATAATTTAAATCTAACGAAATAAATTAACTCTTATTAAATAAATTATTCCTATTTAAAGCTAAATACTTACCTGTAAAATAAACCCTAATATAGCTACAATATAACGAATAATTATATTGTAGCTATTTTAGGATTAATATTTATTTTACAAGTATTTTTGTACTTTAGTTAGTTTATTTAATTGTATTTATTTGTAGGTATTGTATTTAATTAATTTATTGATAGTGTAGTGTTAGGTTTAATTGTAGGTAATTGTAGGTATTTTATTTAATTAATTTATTGATAGTGTAGTGTTAGGTTTAATTGTAATTTAGGTTAGGATTTATTTTACAGGTAATTTTGTAATTATTTTAACTAGGTAACTATTAAATAGTTATTAACTATTTAATAGCTATTGTACCTGGTTAAAATAAATACAAAGTTGCCTGTAAAATAAATATTAATCCTAAAATAGCTACAATATAATTATAATTTATATTGTAGCTATATTAGGATTTATTTTACAGGTAAGTATTTAGCTTTAAATAGGATTAATTTATTTAATAAGAGTTAATTTATTTCGTTAGATTTAAATTATATTTAACTTAGGGGGGTGTTAGAGTTAAGGTTAGACTTAGCTTTAGGGGTTAATAAATGTATTAGAGTAGCGGTGAGGTCCGGTCGGCAGATTAGGGGTTAATACTTGAAGTTAGGTGTCGGCGATGTTTGGGAGGGCAGATTAGGGGTTAATAATATTTATTATAGGGTTATTGAGGTGGGAGTCAGGCGGATTAGGGGTTAATACATTTATTATAGTAGCAGTGAGGTCCGGTCGGCAGATTAGGGGTTAATAATTGTAGGTAGGTGGAGGCGACGTTGGGGGCGGCAGATTAGGGGTTAATAAATATAATATAGGGGTCGGTGGTGTTAGGGGCAGCAGATTAGGGGTTCATAGGGATAACGTAGGTCGCGGCGGTGTGCAGTCGGCAGATTAGGGGTTAAAAAATTATAATAGAGTGGTGGCAATGTGAGGGGCCTCGGTTTAGGGGTACATAGGTAGTTTATGGGTGTTAGTGTACTTTAGAGCACAGTAGTTAAGAGCTTTATGAACCGGCGTTAGCCCAGAAAGCTCTTAACTCCTGGCTTTCTGCTGCGGCTGGAGTCTTGTCGTTAGATTTCTAACGCTCACTTCAGCCAAGATTCTAAATACGGGCGTTAGAAAGATCCCATTGAAAAGATAGGATACTCAATTGGCGTAGGGGGATCTGCGGTATGGAAAAGTCGCGGCTGCAAAGTGAGCGTTAGACCCTTAACTACAAAACTCTAAATACCAGCGGTAGCCCAAAACCAGCGTTAGGAGCCTCTAACGCTGGTTTTGACGGCTAACGCCAAACTCTAAATCTAGCCGAATGTCTTTTAAGCATATTTATTCCTTAGATATGGTTTTAATTATTATATCTGTACATATTGGATTAATTCTTTATGATGATGTTGTTAGGGTTAGTTATTTATTTTATTTTTTATCTTATATTATTAATTCCTTAATATGTATTTGTTGTCTATTTCTGTCATGTTCTGTCTCTTTAAGGAACAATTAGTTTTGTTTGCTCTCCCTTTAAATAGAGGTTGGACTTCCTGCACAATTTGCTTGGGAATGTTTCTGTGTTGCATTCAGATCATTTCTAGCCAACCTCTGTCTCAAGATTATTTCTGCCTGAGCATATAGTCTCTAGAATTTAAACTTCAGTAATCTTGTTTTTGTTACCTTCAGAGTTTCACAACCTTTGAATCCTTTAGTGTGTGTACTGGGATTTCTAAGCCAGCTGATTCAGTGTATTGGAACCAGATCATCATTACTGCCTTGTTTTGGATCCGCTCTCTCTCTCAGACTCTCAGCAGTTTGTTGCAACATTCACACGCTGCTGCAGCTTTCAGCTTCAAGGTACAGATTACTGCAAATCCTCCTTGCCATACTTTTTGTTTGATGGACTTCCTTACAACTAATATACTAAGCAATGTCTCTGATGTACTCTGCTTAAAGGGACACTGAACCCACATTTTTTCTTTCGTGATTCAGATAGAGCATGCAGTTTTAAGCAACTTTCTAATTTACTCCTATTATCAATTTGTCTTCGTTCTGTAACAGGCTTTCATTAACCCTGTGATACACCTGTGCTTGTAAATGTAATTTTTAGTTAACAATGCATAACTTTGCAAATAAACTTTGTTTATAGCATGCTTGTCTCAATAAAAGCTGCTATTTAAATGTTAGATTGCAAATTAATATTGCTATTCACTTGATAAATATGCCAACAGTAAGAAATACATTCTTTCAGCAAGACACTTATAACTAACTATAAATGATAGATTTCTTTTAAATCTATCATGTACAGCTTCTATACATAAAGACTGTACCTTGTTATAAGAGCCTGTTCACATAAATTGTGAAAAATATAATCTTTAATATGCTTATTTTGCAATATATGAAGTATATGACTATATTCAAATATATGTTACTTCTACAATGTGTACAATGTATAACTGTATCCTTTTATATGTTTAAACAAAAGTCTTTTACATTATAAAAGGTTTTTATTATCTGTCTGCAAATATACTAACCAACTAACTAGTTTTAACATAAGATGCTATGTGATTTAAAATGGAGGTTTATTCAACCTTGAATTTATAGCTCTAAAATGGATGCTCCTTGCAATTTAAAGTGCGTATGTCTAAACTCTTGTATAACAGATTTTCAAGGCCACGTTCCTAAAACAAGTTAGACAAGTTTTGTTGATGTTAAAATGATGCTAAAAATACATATAAAAAGAAAACAATAAATGATGACGTCATCCAAATAAAAAACTATAAAAACACCTTGTTGTAAACATGAGGCAGGTGACTCTGACAGAATATTATAGGGCATTTCTAAGGATAAGATTTGGTTGCAAAGAAGTCATTTCGAGTGGTATGTAACAATTGTTATTGAAAGCAAGTTTAACTAATAGTCTTTTAACTCTGTGTGTATATTGGATTTAAATGAATTTAATTTTATATTACTTCTGTAAGCTGATTTTTCTGTATAATAAAAATTTATTTTTAAACAATGTTATCTTCTCAAGTACCATTTCTTTATTGTACTCAAAACTTTATTTGTAAGAAATGAGACCTGTTTCACTGATATAATATTTAAAGTTCAGTGCTTGGAATTTATATTTCAATATAACTGTGCTTTAAGACCTTATAAGTGAATTAGGTGTGAACCACTACAATTGGCATCCCTGGGTGTTTTGAGAGATAATATATGTTTTATAATAATTATTATAATTTTACCTAGGTCCTCTTATACATAAGAGATGGTACTAGAATATCATGGCTAATCAGGATGTGCAGAATCTTTTAAAACTCAATTATGTGTTTAAAATGCAGAATGGTAGAGTCATTGGAAATTATGAGGTTATTGCTTTGGAGATAAAGTTAGGGTTTAATTCATTTCAACTTTGCTAATGCTGCTGGAGTAGTTTTGCAACAACCTATATATCACACTATAGATGCAGATTTTGATCCTGCAACAAATAGAAATACAAATGTTTCTTATGATGGTATAGTAGAGATTTTAGGCAGACCTCCTGTTATTGCTACAGGAATACAAAGACATTGCCCTAAAGGCTTTAGCCTGAATTGAGATGTGGGGTACTCCTATATCTAGTTTGTACAGTCCAGTAAAGGGAAAATAAATAATACCAGCTGCCGAATATGAGCAAGCTGAGAGGGAAAACCTTTTTAATGTGATACAATTTTTAGGTTATATGTAAGCTCAGGTTTTAAATAGTGAAAATGTCTGGAGTGTCCGGCATATAGCAAGTTTTTTTTTTTTTTTTGCTGAAGCTGCAGGAATTCCTAAATGAAATATAATAACAACAATTGGAGTGATGCCACGCAATCTGAAGGACATAGCTTTGTGGTTAAATGACAGAGTTTATGCATTAGCTGGAGTTTATCCAACTTATTTTCTTCCACAAAATAGAACGTTAGTTAATGCTATTTTATTCTCTGGTTTGTGTGTTTTTATATTTGAGGCAAGGAAGTGGAATTCAGTGATTTATGTATATCATGTAAAGACACAAGGTAAAGATACTTTGGCTTCACTTGCTGATATTTTAGAAATGATGAATATAAATAGTGGCATTGTAGCAGCATATTTATTAGAGCTGAGATTTGCAATTAAAATAATCACGACATGGTTGTTTAAAGCCAAATGTTAAAGGACAAGGCTTAATTTTGGATATAGAGAGACAAATACTCTCTGTACCTATAGCAGAGAGACCTAAATAAATGCCTGATATATATTAAGACTTACTTATACACTTGTAGAGAAAAGGAAGGAGAAAAGATTTTCCAGCAAAGGAAAAACAGAGCTCAGTTTGTAAATAAAAAAAAAAGAATGCAAGAGAACAATATCCACAAAAACAAACTAAATTTGACCCTCCACAACCTTACTCCCAAGCACCTCCATCTTACACCAATGAAAATCAGTTTATAACTATTTAGAGCAAATCTTCAGATTTGCCTTATGAGGAGTTTCCTCACAGGACATTGAGACCATTTATAAAAACTCCAGATCGGTTTGGATTTGGAAATGGTAGTGTAAGTTATAGAGGTAAAGGTACAGGGGGTCAGGATAGATATCAGGAGCGTGTGATTTGTTCTACTGAAAGGGGTGAAATTTCAGTTGCCCCAGCTAATACTAAAAAAGTAGGGCAAATAGAGAAATCACTACCAGACATCCCAGAAGAGTCTGAAGGTGAATGAAGTAAATTAATAGTAGAATATGGGGGAGAGACTTATGACGGGTATTTAGATACACAAGCATAAATATCTTTAGTACAATCAGATATGTTAAAAGAAGATGTATTAGGCAATATAACAATACAGACTTTAAAAGGAGAAGGTACTTATCCCTCATGTAATACACAGGTGAAAATAAATGGTAAAAGAGTGCACTTAGAATTAGTTCGGCATCCTAAGCTTGATTCTGAATTTCTTATAGCTTATAAGGATGTAGCACATTTTATTTCATTGCAGCTGGAAGATGAACTTCCTTTAACTACTAGAGTTGATGTAGCAGCATTTATGAAAATGCAATTGGATAATACTGCAGTATCTGATGTTAGAAACTTAGATTTTTGCTTAAAGAAAAATGTTAAAATATTTCACAAGTGGGAAAATCAGGTTAGACATCGTAAAGGAATCAGTCATCATATTGCTACAGGCACAGTAGTTCCTAAGAAACAGGCACAGTATAAAATCAATGGTGTAGCCATTCCCTATATACAGAAAGTCATTGATGATTTACTTAAACAAGGAGTACTAAAAGAACAGTACAGTCAAATAAACTCAGCAGTCTACCCTGTTCCCAAACCGGATGGTTCTTGGTTAATGGTATTAGACTATAGAGAAGCTAACAGAGTTACACCATGGGTGGCAACACAAAATACACATGCACCTTCTATTATACACAATTTGCAAAGGAAAACTTTTAAGACAAAGTTAGACTTGGCAAATGGTTTTTGGAGTCATCCTATTACTCCAGATAGTTACTGGATAACAGGTTTTACTTGGAGAGGCAACATTTTGGTATTTACCCGATTACCTCAGGGATTTTTTTAATTTGAGTGCGTTATTTTCTTCAGATGTAGTAAATTTATTGTCTAAATTTCCAGAAGTGGAGGTGTATGTAGATGACATATATTTTTCACATGATAGTGAGGAGTAGCACATAGCAGTGTTGGATCAGGTTTTGATTATTTTACATGCTGCAGGTTATGTAGTATCTCTTAAGAAATCTCAAATTGCAGGACATACTGTTACTTTCTTGGGATTTGAAATTTCTGAAAGGGGGAGAGGATTATCTGATAATTATAAAGAAAAAATAGCAGCTTTAACACATCCACATTCTCTAAAACAATTAAGTAGTATAATTTGTTTACTTAATTATGTAATGTTTTTCATACCTGATTTCAATGTGTTAATTGCACCTTTGCATGCTGCAGTCTCAAGGGAGATAAAATCTAAAACAAAAAGACCAAGGATACTTTTTAAGTGGACGACTCAGGAAGAGGCACTAAATGCATTATTAAATGCATTATTAGAGGCAGTAAATAGAACAGAGTATTTAGCTCAAAGAGATAGTACTAAGGATCTATTAGATTACATAAATATATCACCGAATGCAAGCTATATAAGGTTATATAACGTAAATGAGACAATTCCAATAGCACTTCTATCTTATGTATATTCAAAAACAGAGATAAAGTTTACTAGGATAGAGAAGCTTTTGGTAGCTGTTAATATAACACTGTTAAAGTCAAGACAGATTGCACAGGGGAAAGATATATATGTACATACATCAGTAGCCTCACTTGATAACTTACAAAAGCAAACTATACCAGACGAGAAAGAACTAAAGAATAGATGGATAAAATGGTTTTCTATTTTGGAAGACCCACAAATACATTTTATTCATGATAAGAATCTGACACCTCTAGATGATTTACCAGCTACAAAGCAACCCTCAAGTTGGAATTTATAAACTTATCCAAATTATTACAATTCAGCTATATTTTACACTGATAGCTCTGCAATAATCTTTAGTAAAGAGAAAGTAAATAAATCTGCTGGAGCAGGAATTGCAAAATATTCTCCCACTCTGACTTTGATGCGTTCATGGCAAATCCCTTTAAGGGATCATTCAGCTTAATTTGCAGAAATTTCTGCATTAGCATTTGCTATGAAGGAAGCATTGTTAGATAAAGGACCAGTGTTAATTGTAACTGATTCTGCATACCTGGCAAGATCTGTATTCCAGGATTTACGAATCTGGAAATCTAATGGTTTTTTAACTGCAAAGAAAAAGCCATTACAGCATATTGTCAAATGGAAAGCAATTGCTGCTTATTTGGATATAAAGCCTGATATTGAAGTAGTACATGAACCAGCTCATAGAAAGCTAGGTTCTTCTTTGCATACAGAAGGCAATACATTTGCAGATACGCTTGCACAAAGTGTAAGTCAAAAATATGCAGTAAATGCAGTTAAAACTCGAATGACAGCAACCAGTAATCTTGACACAGAGTTAAATGCTTGCTTGGATAAAACCAGACCTAATCCACCTGGTTATCCTAAAACATATCTTTATGAATTTAAAGACAAACATTGTATGGTTAAGATTGGAGACAACAATTGATTATTCCCCCTGTCATAGACAGATGGAACTTAACAGAGATGGCCTATTCTAGTATTGGACATCCTTATTTAGGGCGAGATAAAGTCTTATTTACCCTAAAGTCAAAATATTGGTGGCCTAATATGAAGGAAACGGTCATAAGAGTTATAGGGAGTTGTAAAGCATGTCTCCTTGTTAATAATCCAAATCACCAGAAACAACCATACATTGTTAAAGAAATTCCTAATAAGTCATTTGATCTGATTTATTTAGATCACATAGGGCTTTTACCTACTTCACATGGATACAAATATGTTTTAGTATATGTTGATGCTTGTACAAGGTTCATATGGTTATACCCTGTTAAAAGTGCCACGGCTAGTACCACGCTTGATAGTCTCAATTCCTTAGTAAGTATTGGTAAACCTAAAGCCCTACACTCAGATGCTGGGTCAGCTTTTACATCTACTCAAGCACAAGAGTGGGCTAAGTCTTTTGATATAAAATGGGAAATCAGTGCACCTTATCATCCCCAAAGTAGTGGGGTTGTTGAATGGAAAAATGCTGAGGTAAAACGATTGTTAACCAAGTTACTAACTAACCGCCCAAAACAGTGGTATCCCCTGTTAACTTATGTACAAGTAGGTTTAAATAATATACCTTCTGTTATTTCTGGGAAAACACCTTAGGAATTGTTATATGGTATGCCTATGAATACAATGTTTAATACTGAGTACCTTTCTGCACCAGGGAGATTAGAGCAATTATCTATTTTACAAGAAATATGTGATTGTTTTGCACAACCTGCTTTTACACCTAACCTTTTATGAGCTTGGGCACCACAGGTTGGTCAGTTTGTCCAGGAAAGAGTTCAAGCAGCGAAACCTTCATGGCCAAGGTGGAAACCTACAAAGGTAAAACATGTCATTAACCTAAGGACTTTGATTATTGACAAACAAGGGAAAAGACAGAATTGTCAGCATTGATAACTTAAAACCAGCTTCTAAATTTGAGTTAGAAGATGACAAACCCTCTGACTTACTCTCAGTGGGTTACTCTGAATGAAGCAAACCGGATTAATAATAAATTTCAAATGATGCCATTTTCTTCAAATCCAGAGACTATAACACCTTTTTTTATTATGATGTTGAAGAAGGTGATCAAATAACTGAAGTAGATTCATTTGATACACCAACACCAGTTACAAGATCTAATCCTGTTTTACCTATCATAAATACTATGCTATCAGCACGAACACTGATACAACAACAAGGACTGAAAATGTTAAAGAACTTGTTCAATTATAAAAACCTTAAAATATTGAGATATACAGTACTGATACTTTTTATACTTCTCCTTATCTTGATATCAACCTGCATGATAGTTTTTCGTCTACAGTGGAATAATCTTGCAAAGAGACCTGGAGCTGTTCTGACATGGAATCAAACAAAAGCTCAAGAGGATGCTGTACCAACGATATCAAGACTAAAAAGAGCTGTACATTACAATCTGCAACCTGTAGAAATAAAGATGAATGGGCTACTGCAAGGAATTTATTGGAAACCATTTCCAAAACCTATAATACAAAAACAAAAAGTATTAGGAATATCTCAAGTCGTATTGATAGATTCAACAATAATATCAAAGAAAGCAAAGATCACAACTCAAATGGGAAGAAAATTGGTAAAAGATCACATAAATGGGCAAATGGAAATGATACAAGCAAAGACTTTGGAATATGATTTGCCTTTGCAAGAATACTGGAAACAAAAGACATACAGAGAAAAAAATGTGTTTTTCAACATTTGCACATTGCTATTATGTGGACTTTCAAGGGACAAGGAGATGGCCTGCAAATGAAATAAAAGCAGATCAATGTCCACGTCCTGGGATTACAATTGACAAAGTCAAGTATAAAGAATATCCTATTTTTTATCTAAACACAGGACAATTAACTCAACAAGGCTTCTTTCCTGAAAAGCACACAGATCCTCGCATTGCATTCTGGGAAAACGCAAAGGAGGAGGAATACAGGTTTCCTGGAGGAGTAAAATCATGTAATGGAGCAGTGTTTTGTACTAACACACTTTATTCAGAAAGGTGGACACCAGAGTTACATACAGATGAAGGATACCTGCAACTATTTGAAAAGCTTAAGCTTGAAGTAGTGGATTAACAGACAGGAAGACTGCGAGAGCAAACATTACCTACATAATGGAATGAGAAAGGAAAAGATGAAATGTTTTTGAATCTAAAAGAATGGGATACATGTACAAAGCCAAGATATGCACCTTTCTTAAATACAATGTATTACAGTCACTCATGCAAAGAAAAGAACAATCTTTGTAATATAACAGTTGAAGATCTAATTAAAAAGGGCATTTGTGACTTGGAAATAAACTATCAATGTACATCCTGTTGTTTCTACCTTAAGGAATCAAGGACATATTTTCATTTTCAACCTAAAGATATTGATAAGGGATTCCTGCAGTATGCAGGCAAGCCAGGGTTTTGGTGCGTGACAAAACATCACATTATTAACAAAAATTATGTAATATATTCCCTGTTTCAGAAATGTCTCATAGATAAAATATCCAGTAAATGTAGTAATTGCAAGTATGAAACTACAAATGGATGTAAATATATCAGTTGATGACATACCATGTAAATATGCTAAATGTTATAAGCAAAATGTGACAGATATGACTTATGATGAAGCTGTTTGGGGAACAAATAATATATTTGATAATGTAACATATATTACAATAGAGAATATAATTCCAGATGATTGTAATACAGAAGAAAAAAACAAATAAAAGGCAGTTAATGTCTAATGCTGAAGTTCAGATATTGACAGGGCATTTATTAAGTGATACAGTATTAATTGTCAGTGAAATTTCAGATATTAATGATGAAGAAATGAAAGCAGTAGCAATACTAAATTATTTGACAGCTATAAGGTTAACCTTACAAGAAGGACACATTGATATTACACTATTAAATGTTACAGAAATTTCTACACAATTAAGTCTAACGGTAAAACAAACAGAAGTTATGCTGCATATTTCAAAATCAATGATTTATAATATAAGAGAATTGAAGCGTAGAATAACAAATAACCCAGACGATTGTGTATGGGAAATATATATATATATATATATATATATATTATGAGATGATAATACCTGGAAATGTATACATAACAAATTGGGAGATTGTTAATTTTGGGCATTTAATTAGTACTCCGGATCATATGGCATTGTTACAAATTCAACATCCATATCAATATATTTCACAGTATTGTGATAGCTGGGAATATATTGAAACAGAAAATTGTGTTGATCTAGGATATTTAGTATGTGAAAATGTCTACAAATGAAAACCATGTGGTGTTGATAAACAAGACTCTGATTGCACAGTTAAAATTACGCCTGTACAATCACCATACACTCGCATAGAACCAATTCATAATGGGTCATATGTTGTGATTACTAGTCAAAATGATTGTAAAATCCCAATGCTGCAAGCTACAATGGTAACTGTTAATGAATCTGTAGAGTGTTATAATACAATTTTAACACCACCAGTGATTAAGAATATACATGCTAGATCACATTTAACAATGCAGGTACCCCATATTACATTGCAAATTCCATACATGACAGCACTCTGGGTTCATTTACATAACATGCAAGTGAGATTGGGCTCCTCCCATAAAGCAATTGAGAATTTGATTAAAAGGGCACATGCAGACCTCTTAAGAATTGACTTGCATAAAGGGGACTTTCCTACCTGGATTAGAACTTTAGGTAAATCATTGATTCCAATAATGCTAGCATTGGGTAATGTTATTTAAAAAATTGGAGAAGGTTTAGCTACAGTGGGGAATGGTATCTTTGGAGACATACTGGGAATATGTACTATGTATTAATAGCCATAGTATTGTGTATCATTTTATTTAGAATTTTTGTCCTTTCTTCCTAGGAGAAAATCTAAGTAAAAAAAATAAAAATAATAATAAGCAATTATTTGTCAACCTGTTTTCTTTTGAATAAAATAGCAGAAAAGAAACGGCAAGCTTATTATCATGTTATGCTATAATTCATATATGCTATATGTATATATCTTGTTAAGCTATAATTTATATGCCAATAACATCTGTAGAAGTAAAGATTTATTATTTTTATTATAAATGTATTTTTATTGTAAATGTAACCAGTATAAACTTATTGGTTAGAAACATTAATAATCCTTGTTTATTTTCATGAAGAAAACCTGTGGATTACAATTTATTATCTACTTGACTTAAAAAACCTTGAATTACAAATTGTTATCAGTGTCTTTGCATTAAAGCAGAATCAAGAATGAGGAATGTGCACGTTTTTTTGAAAGTAATAAATTTACTCCTACGACACACATTTTTATGAGGATATTTCTCCAAGCAAGAAATACCAAGCTAACTGGACATCTATAACTCATCCACTAATGAATCATACACCAATTAACCAATTTCTATCAAATGGATATTTTGGAGAATTTATTTACGACATATTCCTAAATGGCAAGTCATCTTCCAATGAGGAGGATTTAACCTTTGTTACTTAATGATTTACAGTTATTTAACGTTATAATCTTGTAACTTATAAAAGAAATACTAATATGCTTCAACGAAGCTTTATGGAGATTTCTTATTTGTATGAATCCGTCATACTTACATTGGCTGGGATCCAACTGTTTTTCTTACTGGCGCAGGAGTAAAACGTTTCTGTTCAACTAACAGTTTGCTTCAAACTTCCCATAATGGATTACAAACAAAATCCTGATTCTCCAGTCCAGAGAAAAGTTTGCTGCAATAATTTCCATAACGGAATACAAACATGATGTTCTGTCTGGCTCAACGCTTCCTGAATTAATTACAGATATACTCCTACTTAAAGAAGATTATGAAAAAGTTCAGTTTAATTCCTGGATCATTAATGTCTGACTTTATTTTGTTTGCATTATTAAGGACACTTTGATTTCATGTCCGTTACTCTGCTGAATCCCGGACATTAATCACGCATTTCTTTTTCTGTGAGAACGAAGGGCTGGACACTTTCTTATCTTTTCTTCAAGAATGTATTGGAGGGGCTGTAACAGGCTTTCATTAACCCTGTGATACACCTGTGCTTGTAAATGTAATTTTTAGTTAACAATGCATAACTTTGCAAATAAACTTTGTTTATAGCATGCTTGTCTCAATAAAAGCTGCTATTTAAATGTTAGATTGCAAATTAATATTGCTATTCACTTGATAAATATGCCAACAGTAAGAAATACATTCTTTCAGCAAGACACTTATAACTAACTATAAATGATAGATTTCTTTTAAATCTATCATGTACAGCTTCTATACATAAAGACTGTACCTTGTTATAAGAGCCTGTTCACATAAATTGTGAAAAATATAATCTTTAATATGCTTATTTTGCAATATATGAAGTATATGACTATATTCAAATATATGTTACTTCTACAATGTGTACAATGTATAACTGTATCCTTTTATATGTTTAAACAAAAGTCTTTTACATTATAAAAGGTTTTTATTATCTGTCTGCAAACATACTAACCAACTAACTAGTTTTAACATAAGATGCTATGTGATTTAAAATGGAGGTTTATTCAACCTTGAATTTATAGCTCTAAAATGGATGCTCCTTGCAATTTAAAGTGCGTATGTCTAAACTCTTGTATAACAGATTTTCAAGGCCACGTTCCTAAAACAAGTTAGACAAGTTTTGTTGATGTTAAAATGATGCTAAAAATACATATAAAAAGAAAACAATAAATGATGACGTCATCCAAATAAAAAACTATAAAAATACCTTGTTGTAAACATGAGGCAGGTGACTCTGACAGGATATTATAGAGCTTTTCTAAGGATAAGATTTGGTTGCAAAGAAGTCATTTCGAGTGGTATGTAACAATTGTTATTGAAAGCAAGTTTAAATAATAGTCTTTTATCTCTGTGTGTATATTGGATTTAAATGAATTTAATTTTATATTACTTCTGTAAGCTGATTTTTCTGTATACTAAAAATTTATTTTTAAACAATGTTATCTTCTCAAGTACCATTTCTTTATTGTACTCAAAACTTTATTTGTAAGAAATGAGACCTGTTTCACGGATATAATATTTAAAGTTCAGTGCTTGGAATTTATATTTCAATATAACTGTGCTTTAAGACCTTATAAGTGAATTAGGTGTGAACCACTACAGTTCTCTTGCTATATTTATTTGAAAAAGAAGGCATCTAAGCTTTTTGTTTGGTTCAGCACTTTTTTATTGGTGGAAGAATTTATCCACCAATCAGCAAGAACAACCCAGGTTGTTCACCAAAAATGGGCCGGCATCTAAACTTAAATTCTTGCATTTCAAATAAAGATACTGAAGAAAATTTGATAATAGGAGTAAATTAGAAAGTTGCTTAAAATGTCATGCTCTATCTGAATCACAAAAGAAAAAAATTGGGTTCAGTGTCCCTTTAAGTTAACTAATATATGTAATCCTACCTCATTAACTGTTTATATACAATCTCCTTCTATCAGTCACTGGAAAAGCTAAATCTTCTATTTTGTTTGCTGCCTTATTATTTTTTTCCCTTTTATTTTTTATATACCGGTATAAGTTGAATAATATATATATATTTATATATATATATATATATATATATATATATATATACACATATTTATATATATATATATATATATATATACATATATACACATATTTATATATATATATGTATTCTCTTTTTGATGCAGGAATTCATTAATGCTAAACAACTGCTACATTACTTTCATTTCATATTGATATTTTTCATTTCATTTTAAAACTAGTTATTCTCTACATATAGATCCTTTCATTGAATACTTGACAATGTTCACTGACTATGTGTATTGAATTAAAACCATGGGGCCTATCTATCAAGCTCTGAAAGGAGCTTGATGGCCCGTGTTTCTGGCGAGTCTTCAGACTCGCCAGAAACAGCAGTTATGAAGCAGCGGTCACAAAGACCACTGCTCCATAACCTGTCCGCCTGCTCTGAGCAGGCGGACAGACATCACCGGAAATCAACCCGATCAAGTAAGTTCGGGTTGATTGACACCACCCTGCTGGTGGCCGAATGGCCGCGAGTCTGCAGGGGGCGGCGTTGCATCAGCAGCCCTTGTGAGCTGCTGGTGCAATGCTGAATACGGAGAGAGTATTGCTCTCCATATTCAGCGAGGTCTGGCGGACCTGATCCGTACTGTCGGATCAGGTCCGCCAGACTTTGATAAATAGAGGCCCTTGTGAAGAATATACATACATACCCATAGATATATTTATTTTCACCTGTTCTAGCATTTTTTTAGATTGTAGTGTTATGTGCAAGAAGAATAAGGCTGTGTACGGTATATGTCAATGTTGATGACGATATTTGCAAACATGGTGCATGTGATCCATGTTTAGTCCAATAAAAACGGGTGTGTGCCTCCGCTTACCCTTTTTATACGGACACAGAGCTGATTGAATTACTGATTTCATCCCTCTGAGGAAGAAGTAAGTATTGTTTATCCATTGAAACGCATTAGGGTTCCTATACAGGCTACTATTTTAAGTTTGCACACAGCTACGGCTGATACATATATGTGGACATTTTGTGAACTGTATGTTGAATTGTACACCATTGTGTAAGACTTTGCAGACTGCTGAGCCTGTGGTTACAATAATGGCTTTGAATACTGTTCAGTGCTTGTAAAATACCTCATAGAGTTTGAGGTTGTTAAATGTGAGTGCACACTCTCTTAATTTGTTTTGTGATCCAAACATTAAAATATCAGTATTACACTATCTGTCTATTTCTCCTTTCTCTATTTACACATACTTGAGCATTCCTTGCTCACAAGAAGTGGATATCAGAAGTATCTATAGACTCCAGGAGGTGGACACGTATATTAGATGTTTCTACAGACTCCAGGAGGTGGATGCATAATATTGCAACAAGTCCATACGGAAGGAATTGCACGTTGGAGGTTTCTCTCCCCCCACAGATGCGGCAACTTACCTCATTAGATTGAGGTAATTTCTGGTAAGGGCAATACCTGCTAGTGCTTACACGTGTTTATACCTTTTGGGATATACAACGGATGTATACATGTATCTAATTTTGCTGTGGACTATATATTCTTTGCATTTAGTATAAGATTGATAGGGCTGTTTTCTCCTTGGTTAATAATTTTTACTTCAAACAAAAGAAAAAACAGTTACCGGTATCGGCGCTTAGGTCCTGGTAGTTGGTCAGAAAAACCCCTAGATGGTGAGGGATAAGAAATGATGAATAAAAAGCTGGTTTTGCTGTTCTTTGTGGATGGTGTATATCCACAGTCTGGCTGGTGTAGGCAGACCAGCTGATGATCCCGGAACCTCTGTTGTTCAGATCCGGGTGTGCTGCTGCCCGTAGTGGAAAGTGTGTGCTCTCAAATGACACCCAATCAGGAACAGGAACTAGGACAGAATAGAAGACAGGTGCAGCCCAATTCAAGTCCTAATAATTTTTACTGCAGTATTTTACCTCCTTTTTATTTGTAGTGTATTTAACAGCTGCCACTTCTCTTTCCCTGATTAGCGCATTTTGTGCAGTGTTGCTTGTTTCAAGAGTTAGTTCACTCAATGGTCTGCTCTTATTAGATTCTACTTGTTGTTACACACACACACATATAAATATATATTTTAAAAAGAAAAAGTATATATATTTTTTCTTTGTGAAGAACAAAGGAATGTAAAATATGCATTTTACACAACGGGTTTCACGATTTAGATTTAACATGGTCGGGTTAGCACACATGAAAATGTAGAAATTTTAAGGTGCGTTTTTAAAATATTAAATATAAAACAAAAAATATACATACGCATTATTAAATATTATTAAAAATACAATAAACTTAACCATATATAAAACTATATTTTTTACAGTATGTTTTATCATTTTTAATAATTCTATTAATAATTTAATATTTTATATTTAAATAATGTGCGTTTAGATTACTATGTTATCATATGCGCTAACCTGACCTCGTTAAATCATGAAACCCGATGCTCAAAACACATATTTTACATTCCAATATTCTTTACATAGAATTTTTTTTTTTTTTATTATTAAATATATATACTGTATATATATATATATATATATATATATATATATATATATATATGTTAATGTTCATGTAAAATATATATTTATATATATGGACTATTGTATATATATATATATATATATATATAAAAAAATATATGTATATATATATAAATGTAAAATATTATATATATATATATATATATATATATATATATATATTTACAATTCTCAAGAAAGAAAATTTGAAGAGGTCACAGTAGTGTTCTCTTCAAAAGAGACAGGGATTTCAGCACTCCATTTAAATATTATGTTCAATGCACGCATACGTAAGTATTAATTAGAAATAGGTGTTCCAGGCCTCCATGCAACCAAACAACTTCTGGGTCCCCTAAACCAAAACCACACAAGATTGTTATAAATAAAGTAAATTTATTAGTGCAAACAAAGAGAGAAAATAAAAAAAAATCACATACATTTAAAAATACATTATGTACATTAAATGCATAGATAAAGCTGGCCAGCTAACTCAGGTTGATATGATGCAGGTGAATACCTAGATATAGGCTTTTGAGTTATTAGGCAACACCCCTACCAGTGGGTAGCCCTGTGTACCAACAGGAATCTGCTACCATGGATAATAATGGGGATCCATGCGTAATCACTCATTTGATGCACAAATGTAACCGACAACACCTGTCTCAGAGGGTAACCCAAACGAATTTGAAAGTCTTGTTACCTTGAGATTAATATTGGGATTTATGCCAGTTACTTATGTGCTGAACTATAACAATGTAACAAAAAATTACATGCTTATATATTTACACACTTATATTGAGAAAACAACACCCTGACCAGAGGGTAGCACCAATATTGAAAAAAGGTTCCAGCTACCTTAGTACTAAATAGGGATCTATGTATCTCTAATGGTAGATGTGTAATCACAGCAATAATGGCAATCACTTATATAGTGCAAGCAGTATAGATTACATAAAATATATGTTAATAGGGCTTTCCACATCCACTGTGATTTTGTTTAAAGCTTAAGTGTATATGCTTTAATGCATATTCCAGACAGTACATTCCATTACAGACTCGTAAGTCCATGAATACTTTACAAATCACTTTTGTGCGCTTGTAGTCCTTCTCCTTTTAAGCTTGGTGCAAGATCCGGGTGCGGTGCCTGCTTGCTGCTGTAGTTAGAAGAGCTGTGTGCTGCATCGAGTATCAATCAGGGGCTGGTTCTCAGCTGTGCAATGACGTCACACGCCAACGGCCGTTTCACCCCCCACGTGACCAAATGTCATTGGGGCTTCCTCAGGGCGTATACTTAGCAACTCCATATGCGCTTTATTTAAGCTCAGCCCTTTCTTTGGATTGGTGAAAATATCCTCAGTGAAAATGAAACAATGTTTTTTATTTCTCAGATGTAACCAGTATAGTCATTGGTTCTCACCATAACCATACAAATTAGCAACATTGTGGTAACATATTAGACGTTTCAATACTTGCAAATATATAATAGCAAAAATAAAAAAACGTTGTTCGCACTTGTTACAAAAATAATAATTATTTCCAGCAAGGCCAATACTGCGCGAGACAAACAATGGGAGTAGGAAAAAATTGTTGCCCATGTACGAGTAACACAGAGAATTAATGAAAACTCATGAAGTTCCTGTCAGAGTGTGCAACCTGAACGAGCACACACGTAATGGCACACGTCATTGCGAGCGGTTGCATTTTTAGCAAAGCCGCGGGCAACAGCTAGTATATTTGATATATATATATGTTGAAGCTGTTTGCATATCTCAGACCTTAAATCTGATAACTTTTTAATGCAATTTTTTTTATAATACATTTTTTATCAGACAGTGTAATTATGAGTGTAACTGTACTGATAAATGTATTTTTGATGTGTTTTGTGCAACTTTTTAGTCTTTCAAAACAGTTAACCAGAGCTCTGAAGTTGTGCTAACGAGACACACTTTAAATTAGATTGTACTCAATCGAACACATTTACTTTTAATACACACACTATTTCCGGCAGTTAGTGCATCACTTGTAATCAGGAATTGGTCGATTGCTGGATTATAGATAAGCAATGGTCAAATGAAGAAAGTGAGATTTAGAGCAGATTAGGGGTTAATATCCTAGACATAAACACAAAGCAATAAAATGCATTGAGTGAAGTTACAGCACGGTGTAAATAATTAAAGCTAGAAAGGACAAAACTTGAATAGAGTCTTCAATAGGCCCTATGACAAATCACTAAATAAAATATATGATTCAAACAGGGCAATTAGGGTACATTTTTGATATGAAGAATATCAGATACATAAGACTCATTTTTAAAAATGCATGATTCAGACAGATTAACATACTTTTTTGAGCTGCAGAATATCAAATACCTTAAGACTAATTTTTTTTTTAGTTTTAATTATAACATGGAGAATAGTGTACATATTTTTTCAGCTGTAGCATATCACATACCTTAGAGTAAATATTTTATAAAAGGCAATCAGTTAGGTAAGTGCACATTTACTTTTTAACTGAGAAATATCACATACCATATTATTATTATTTTTTAAAGGATTTCAAACAGATAGGTTAGGTTATTTATCTATGTGAGTTAAATAATACCATGCACCATATACCTTTTTATTTTTAAAGAGCAAGCTTTAAACAAGGAGATTAAGTTACATTTTTTCACTTCATCTATCATATGATTTATTTTTAAACAGATTATTATATACCATTTTCTTTAAAAATAGGTTAGGGTGAAAAAAAGTTATGAGCTGCAGAATATCACGAACACAAAAAGATTAGGGTAATTTTTTCAGTTACAGAATATCACATACCATATGACTAAAAAAATATAATAAAACAAAAGAAGGCTGATAACAGGGAGACCATTTGGGTACTGATGAATATCACATAGCATCTATCCCCTTATAATAAAGGGGATGAAACATTTCCCTAAACATTAATAGATATTTATAAGAAGGGTGTATCTATCTATCTATCTATCTATCTATCTATCATCAATCTATCATATATCTATTTATCAATCTTCATCTTTCTGTCTGTCTGTCATGCTGTCTATCTGTCAATCTATCTATCTATCTATCATCCAACTATCTATCTATCTATCTATCTATCTATCTATCTATCTATCTATCTATCTATCTATCATCTATCTATCTATCATCTATCTATCTATCTATCTATCTATCTATCTATCTATCTATCCTAAAGGTAAAAAGGTTAAAAAGAGGTAAATAATGAAATTAAAAAATATTTAAAAAGTTAAAAATGATATAAGTATCTGTGCCCAAATTAAATAATTAATATTAATCCATTTATACTACATTAGAAGAACATGGAGGCAAATGAGAAAAAAATATTATATCACTTTATTAAACATATATAAGATTTTAAATTTCATGAAAAAAGTAAATCTAACATTCAAGAGACACAGCTGATTTATGCCCATCCCTAATAGACCTTAGCAGGGGAGATTGGTGGTGGCCATTACTTTATAGAAAATACAACTGTACTCTTATTTCTTCAATATTTCAAGAACTAATGTCAATTACAAAATGCATCTGCCAATTATTTTAAGGGTAATCTTTGTTTTGGATACTTCATGTTTGGCATTTTCCTATCATTAAGAATATGTTTAAGAAATAAATAATTATATCATACAATGTTCCACACTCACCATTAAAGTTAGTCCTGTGCCGATTAGTTCTGTTTTGAAAATGACATTTTAATACTGTTCTCTGTGTCTGGGGCTATGTCCCAACAGTGAACTGAAAACCCATAGGATCAATTTAATAGCCAATTATTATTAATATTTATAAACATCTAATTAGCAATGAAAATTAGATTGCATTGAATTAAAATAACAAAAAGATTAATTTGAAAAATCATTTCACCCTGTAATGTATCGAAAACACATTATTAACACATTTTGTGATGTTTTACTTTGTGAATTTAATGCATTTTTTAAAATACACACTGATTTCAAAGCTGGTGACTGCAACACACTCCAAAAAAGTTGGAACAGTCAACTGTTTACCACTGTGCAACATCCCCTTTTCTTTTAATAACACTTATTAAGCATTTGGGCACAGAAGACACTAGTTGGTTAAGTTTATCAAGAATATTTTTTCTCATTCATCCATTACACATTTCTTCTGCTTCACAACTGTATGGGGCCTTTGTTGCGTTATTTTATGCTTCATAATGCACCACACATTCTCAATCGGAGACAGGTCAGGACTGCAGGCAGGCCATGCTAGCACCCGCACTCTTTGGTTACGCAACCATCAGGGCAGAATGTGGTTTGGCGTTGCCCTGCTGGAAAATGCAGGGACGTCCCTGGAAAAGACAATGTCTGGATGGGAGCATATGTTGCTCAAAAATGTATAAATATCTTTCTGCATTAATGGTGCCATCACAGATGTGCAAGTTACCCATGCCATGGGCACTGACACACCCCCATACCATGACAGACACTGTCTTTTGGACCTGACACTGATAAAAGCTTAGATGGTCCTTTTCCTCTTTGGCTCAAAATTCACGGTGGCTGTTTTTTTAAAAAAAAACTATTTGAAATGTTGAAATCTCGGAACAGAAAATACAATTCGACTGTGGTGCTACTGTCCATCTTAAATGAGACCGAGCCCAGAGAAGTCGGCGGCGCTTCAAGACATTGTTGATGTATGGTTTCTGCTTTGCATAGTAAAGCTTTAACTTGTAACTGTGGATGCAGTAGCAAATGGTGTTGACTGACTAAGGTTTACCAAAGTATTTCCAAGCCCATGTCAGGATATCCATTACAGTTTTTGATATAGTAACGTCTGAGGGATCGCAGATCACGTGCATTCAGAAGTGGGTTTCGACCTTGCCCTTTACACACCAAGATTAAACTAGATTTCTTTTTTTTTTTTTTATTATATTGTGCACTGTAGAAGTGAAAATGCTCAAAATACTACTGATTTATCTTTGGATTATTTATTGATTTATCTATTGGCAGATTGGTGAGCCTCGACCCATCCTTGCTCTTGAAGGACTAGGACTTTTTCAGAGTCTCCTTATATACTATGATTACACGATTGCCTCACCTGTTTCATACCATCTTCTTATTTCAACTTGTTACATCGCTATTAGTCCTAAATGGACCCTCTCCAAACTATTTTGGACCGTGTTGCAGTCAAAAGGTTTAAAATGAGTGTATATTTAAAAAAAAATACATTAAATTCACCAAGTAAAACATCAAATAAGTGGTAATAATATGTTTTCAATATAGTACAGGGTGAATTGAATTTTCAAATTACTCTTTTTGTATGTTTTTTTACAAATTCCTATCTGTCACAACTTTTTCGGAATTCGGGTTGTATTATTATTATCAGTTACTTAAAGACCACCACACCAACAGATTCAGTAAGCACTATAAACATAGCCATGATTTGTTAGGTAATATTTATAGGGAACACGTGGGTAGAGGTCACTTCCAAGAGTTGCATTACTGTAGAAGTTATTGCATTACTGTATTCAGCTCTCCATGAAAGTGATCTACAAACAGCTGGGCATGTAGGCTTACATGCTAAGGGGATTTAAGGGGATAACAAAGGAGATGAGGAACTGAGGTTAGAAAGGGTTAGCATATGTTGTATGCATCCTTGAACAGTAGAGTCATTAGGAGGTACTTGAAACTTTAAAAACTAGTGGAGAGTTTTGTGAAGTGATTTCCACAAAATTGTCTAGAAAAGTCCTATAGATGGGAATGTGAGAAGGTAAAAAGAGAGGAGTAGAGATGGAGGTCATGAGCAGAGCGAAGGGGATGGGAGGAAGAGTATCTGGAGACAACGTCTCAGATATAGGAGGAACAGTGCTATTGAAAGACTTATTTGTCAGAGTCAGAATTTTGTGTTTAATTGTGGAGGCTAGAGGAAGCCAGTGAAAGGATTGGCAGCGAGATACAGCAGATGAAGAGCAATATGTAAGGAAGATGAGCCTGGCAGAGACATTCATTATGTATTTTAAACTGCTAGACGGCAGCTAGGAAGATGAGAGAGGATGGAATTGCAGTAGTCAAGGCAGGAAAGAATGAGAGATTGAATTACAATTTTGGAGATGTTTTTGAAAAGGAGTGAAAGAAATATCAGAGTGAACTGTGACGCCAAGACATCGGGCATGTGGGGTGGGGTAATAATAGAATTATCAACAAAAACTGGGAAGTGGAGATTTGGGAAGAAAGTGGGAAAAACGGTGTTCAGTTCAGTTTTAGCTTAAGATAGTGAGAGGATATCCAAGATGAGATATGAGAGAGATAGTTAGACACACAAGATAGCAAATAAAGAGATATGTCTGGTGGAGAGAGATATATTTGGGGGTCATCAGCATACAAATGATTTTGAAATCCGTGGAAATTTATTAAGGAACCTAATAATGTATAGATAAAGACGAGAAAGGACAGAGTCTTGTGGTACCCAACAGAAAGTGGTAAAGGGACAGAGGATGCACTAGTGAAAGCTACACTAAAGGTACAGTTAGACAGGTAGTAGTAGAACCACAAGAGTGCTGTGTCACAAATCCTGAAGGATTGGATGATTTAGATAAAAAAAGTGTGGTCAACAGTATCAAAAACTGCAGACAGATCAAGGAGGATTAGCAGAGAGCAGTTGCCTTTCAATTTTGCTAAGTAGGTTGATGGTAACTTTAACTATTGCTGTCTCTGTGAAGTGCTGGGAGCAAAATCAAGATTGCAGTGGGTAAAGGAGGGAGTTTAATGTAATGAAATTTGATAGATGTGTATATACTAGCTTTTCTAGAAGTTTTGAATCAAAGGGGGTTATGGAAATAGGACTGAAGTTGGATGAGGAGGTTGGATCGAGAGAAGTTTTTTTAAAGATAGGTGTGACCAGTGCATCTTTCAGAGATTAGGGAAATATACTAGTGCTGAAAGAGAGGTTGAAAATGTTTGTGAGTATAGGGGTATGGGTAGAAGAGATGGAGGGGAGCAGCTGTGTTAGGATGGAATACATTGGATAGGTAGTGAGAGGACAGTTTAAGGGCAGAAACTTCTTCCTCAGTAACAGGGGTGAAAGAGCTGAATTTATGGTTTTGTGGGTTTTTGATGATTGTGAGCTTTTGACAGGGCTGAAGACTGTTTAGAGATGATTTTGTTTCTAAAGGAATCCATTTTGTTAAGGTTGCTGGCAAAATCTTGAGCTGAGAGAGAAGTTGTAATAGAAGAGTAGCGATGAGAGCAGATAAGTAATCCTGCTTAGAGAGGTTAAAGTCAGAATAATAGGAGTTCAAAAAGAACTTCTAGTGAAGAAAGTCAGCTGAACACACAATTTTCTCTAGTGTCACTCAGCATTGTGGGAACATCTGCATACATTACATGTCAGAGGAGTATGCTAGCGCTGAGGATGAGTGTTTGACTTTCGAGCTATAGTAGGAAATACCATGAAATTGCAATAACCTTTCAATAATAATTTTGTTATTGAGGGCTATAACAAGAACATCTGCAACAATCTTTGAAAGTATGACATCCTCCTGCGACTTTTAACTGTGACCAAAAGGATGTAAAACAAATAAGCGTTTCATATAATCTTCACACATATAAAATGCCATTCTATTCTCTAAAAAACACTTGTTTTCAGACTACATCCATATAACTGCTTAACTTGCACAGTGATATCTTACACCTTTTAGAGCAAAACTACGGTGTAACCATGTTGAATGTTATGCAATATATATGACTGAATTTTTTATTTATATTTTAGAATGTAAATTATGATTTATGCAATATGTTGGAGCTTAGGTCTAGAGTTAGGGAGCATCTTTGTGATGTTAAAAACTGTAATAAAGATTCTGCTATAAGACATTTTACTTTGGGATATTTATTGAAAATTCGAAAAAAAATTGTCAAGGTAAAATAAGTGGTGACTTTGGGGCCGATTTACTAAAGTGCTGACGGACATGATACAATGTAGCGTATCATGTCCGCCGCACATCGATAACATTTATCATTGCACAAGCAGTTCTGGTGCCAGATTTACTAGCAGGGGGTGTCAATCAGCCTGATCGTATAGGATCGGGTGGATTAAAGACTGCAGCCTCAGAGGCAGCGAACAAGTTATGGAGCAGCGGTCAAGTTATGGAGCAGCCTGAAGGCTCGCACAGAAACACAGGCATCAAGCTTAATTCAGCCCCTTAGCCTCTTAAGGGCAGTGATAAATTCAAAATCTTGAGTGAAAACAAATAGTTATTATGGAGTTATAAATGAAGAATAAAGGTCCCCAATGGTTTAAACCAAGAGCAAAAATATGGTGATTTGTAATAACTATGGCCTAGATTACGAGTTTTGCGGTAGCTGAAAAAGCAGCGTTAACAGGTGCTAACGCTGCTTTTTTACTACCCCTGGTATTACGAGTCTTGCAGGTTTAGGGTCACTGCACAATCAGCCAATAGGATTGAGCTCGCATTCTATTGGCTGTTCCAATCAGCCAATAGAATGCAAGCTAAATCCTATTGGCTGATTGGATCAGCCAATAGGATTGAACTTCAATTCTATTGGCTGATTGCATCAGCCAATAGGATTTTTTCTACCTTATAGAAATAGAATTCTATCAGCCAATCAGAATCTAAGGGACGCCATCGTTGATGACGTCACTTAAAGGTACCTTCATTTGTCGTTAGTCCGCGGAAGAAGAGGATGCTCTGCGTCGGATGTCTTGAAGATGGAGCCGCTCTGCGCCAGATGGATGAAGATAGAAGATGGCGTCTGGATGAAGACTTCTGCCCGTCTGGAGGACCACTTCTGCCCAGCTTGGATGAAGACTTCTGCCCGTCTGGAGGACAACTTCTCCCAGCTTGGATGAAGACGTCTCCCGGTAAGTCGATCTTCAGGGGGTTAGTGTTAGTTTTAGTGTTAGTTTTTTTAAAGGGTGTATTGGGTGGGGGGTTTTTTAAGTTAGGGTTTGGGCTGCAAAAGAGCTAACTGCCCTTTTAAGGGCAATGCCCATTCAAATGCCCTTTTCAGGGCAATGGGGAGCATAGTTTTTTTTAGTTAGTATTTTATTTGGGGGGTTGGTTGTGTGGGTGGGGGTTTTTACTGTTGGGGGGTTGTTTGTATTTTCTTTTACAGGTAAAAGAGCTGATTACTTTGGGGCAATGCCCCGCAAAAGGCCCTTTTGAGGGCTATTGGTAGTTTAGGCTAGGGTTATTTTTTTATTTTGGGAGGGCTTTTTTATTTTAATAGGGCTATTAGATTAGGTGTAATTAGTTTAAATATCTGTAATTTGTTTATTATTTTCTGTAATTTAGTGTTTGTTTTTGTACTTTAGCTAATTTAATTTAATTTATTTAATAGTATTTAATTTAGTTCATTTATTTAATTATAGTGTAGTGTTAGGTGTTAGAGTAACTTAGGTTAGGTCTTATTTTACAGGTACTTTTGTATTTATTTAGCTAGGTAGTTAGTAAATAGTTAATAACTATTTAGTAACTATTCTACTTAGTTAAAATAAATACAAACTTGCCTGTAAAATAAAAATAAAACCTAAGCTAGATACAATGTAACTATTAGTTATATTGTAGCCATCTTAGGGTTTATTTTACAGGTAGTTTTAAATAGGAATAATTTAGTTAATGATAGGAATATTTATTTAGATTTATTTAAATTATATTTAAGTTAAGGGGTGTTAGGGTTAGGGTTAGACTTAGGTTTAGGGGATAATATATTTAATATAGTGGCGGTGACGTTGGGGGCGGCAGATTAGGGGTTAATAAATATAGGTAGATGGTGGCGATGTTAGGGACGGCTGATTAGGGGTTAATAATATTTAACTAATGTTTGCGAGGTGGGTAGTGCGGAAGTTTAGGGGTTAATATGTTTATTATAGTGGCGGCGACGTTGGGGCGGCAGATTAGGGGTTAATAAATGTAGGTAGGTTGCGGCGACATAGGGGGCGGCAGATTAGGGGTTAATGAATATAATGTAGGTGGCGGCGATGTTGGGGGCATCAGATTAGGGGTTAATAAGTATAAGGTAGGTGGCGGCGGTGTCCGGAGCGGCAGATTAGGGGTTAATAAGTATAATGTAGGTGTTCGCGATGTCGGGGGCGGCAGATTAGGGGTTAATAAGTGTAAGATTAGGGGTGTTTAGACTCGGGGTTCATGTTAGGGTGTTAGGTGTAAACATAAATCTTATTTCCCCATATAAATCATTGGGCTGCGTTACTCAGTTTTACGCTGCTTTTTTGCAGATCTTAGACTTTTTTTCAGCCGGCTCTCCCCGTTGATTCCTATGGGGAAATCGTGCACAAGCATGTTACACAAGCTCACCGCTGACTTAAGCAGCACTGGTATTGAAGTGAGATTTGGAGCAAAATTTTGCTCTACGCTCACTTTTTGTCTTTTAACGCCGGGTTTCTGAAAACTTGTAATACCAGTGTTGTATGTAAGTGAGCGGTGAGAATAACGTGCAAGTTAGCACCGCACCCCTGTTACCACAAAACTCATAATCTAGGCGAATGTATTTATGTTAAAGTGACATTATTATATGTGTTTAATGTCAGTATTCTCACTGTTTTGGTATTTAAATTGTTAATATATTTTACCTATACAGGGTAGAGCTCTGTAGTGCAAGGACAAAGTAAGACACCACTCACCCTGATCGGTTGATGTCACTTTAAATGTATTGGTTATGTATTACATTTTTATCTATGATTAAGTATCTATAAGGGGCTGGTTTGGTTTAATTTGATTCATTTTCCTCTGATTCCCAGCTTAGATATTAATTACAGATGTTCCTGCAAATTGGAGCCGCAGTCTTTGAGTTTTACAATTCTTAAAAAACACATGCTCTATCTGAATCATGAAATATTAAAGGGTCAGTTTACTCAAACATTTTATTCCCTCTAGTTTGTTTCCAATGATCCACTTTACCTGCTGGAGTCTATTAAATTGTTTACAGGTTTTTACTTTACCCTGATATTGGCATTTGAAATAGTTGATTTAACCTGTGGTATCCCCACCTATTCTGAAAGTTTTGGCCTTAAGACCAAACTGTGTTAACACCGCCGGTCGAAGAAATTACACTCACAGCAGGGTATAGAAGAGATAAGGTAATACAATGTTAATTTTCCATTGTTTATGGAGAGATATAAGCAGGTATATGTACACAATGTGATAAAATAATGAGATCTGATTATGTCTACAAGCTCAACCCATTTTATTAGGTTGTGGCTTAAAAGCACTAAATCAGTTAATTAATATACACAAATAAACCTCAAAAAGCAAATTTCATACATTTAATACTCTACAGATGCTACAAAAAGTAATTGGAAACACATTAAGGGAACAACAATGTTATATTATACTGTCCCTTTAATTTTGGCTTTAATTTCCCTTTAAGCCTACTCTTCCCCACCACAATTAATCCTAGGGATAACCTAGACTTAGATCAATGTACCCTAAGCACAACCAACCTGATTTAAGCATGACCAGGTCCCTACTAGATCTAACCCTTTATATGACCTTCCCCAAAGAATAATTAATGTAATGGCTGAGCTACATCCTTACACTACTGTCCTAACCAAAATTCATCCCAACCGGATTATCCCCAACACAATGTCTTCATAATAGCCAAGAGACCCCCTTAGACTGTAGACAAAGCATTTATTTCTCAAAACAACCCCTCCACATGATTCCCCATTAAATTCTGCACACATTGGTTTATCTAAATGAGTAAAATATAAGACATCACCTTAGCTAGTTTCATCTCCATGACTATTCACAATGAAACTTGTTTCTCAGAAAGAGAATCTCAGAGTATGAGGACATTCAAATGACAACCACCTACCCTGCTCCATCTACCACCCTCATCTATAAGAAGATTAAAGAAAATCAAACCTTGGTGTTAAATCTTAACTGTTTGTCAGCCACATAATAAAGTCATATGGGCCGAATTATCAAATGGCGGGCGGACATGATTTTATTCTGGTGAACTGCTTGTGCAATGCCACCCCTGTCGATTTGCGGCCAATCAGACACTAGCAGGGGGTGTCAATCAACCCGATCGTATCCGATAGGATTGATTGATGTCCGCAGCCTCAGAGGTGGCGGACTAATTAAGGGGAAGCGATTTTTAAGACCTCTGCTTCTTAACTATTGTTTACGGCGAGCCGGAAGGCTTGAGCGGAAACAGGGGCATCAGGGACCATTTGGCCCTTGATAAATTGGCCCCATAGACTCAATGATGGTGTTCTATATGTTTGGACATCAACTTTGAACTAGTCTTAATTAGACTTGTCTCAAGCAAGAGGGGAAGTCCAAGGCTTAAAAAGCAGTGAATGAACCTCTATATTCCTTTCATCAGTTAACATAATGCTAGTGATGAAATAGACATTGTCTTCAGACAAAATTACTGGTAGCAGTAGTAGAACATGTACTGGTGATTTCAAACGTGTGGAGCCTGAAATTTACTGTGATCTGATGGAAGTGTTTTCTAAATGTCTAACAAAATCACTTCTTGCTTGTGAATGCAACTGCAGTATTGCATTGGTGCCAGGCATATCTTCTCCTAAAGGATGTAAGTACTTGGTTTATTTACTTGCCCCTTTAGCCATGGAGCATTATATACATAAAACATAGCTAAAGGATTAAATTAACTAACCTCATCTCCTGGAGGCATTTTATTTTGTTAAGAATAATTAAGGCTCTCTCAGACCCTATATCAACTATAGACAATACAATGAGAAAAAAAGTAAATACCATTTTTACTTATCCATTAATATTACCAGCTACTAGGGGGGAATAGGTTTACCAAACTCATTCTTTACTCCAGCTACAATGTCACTAGAATCAAGTAGGGAGACAAATGCAAAACAGATTTTAATAACTGAAATTGATGGTATTTTGTTATGCCATTAAGGCTCTGTAATGAACCGTCTATCAACTATGTTTTATGTGATATAGCTAAAGTATATTTTGGTAACATTCTAGTGTATTTCAGCACCTTGTGCTTTTAATGCTCATTACATGTTTTTTTAGGTGTTAGGTTTTTGGCACAAACATAGTACTCATATGACAACCTTTATAAAGTTTCCAGCCATCTATTTGGGAATAAATTTGCATCATAGTGGAATGAATAACAAAATAAATGTACACAAAATTAACATAGATTTACAACCCCACATCAACCCCCAAGCAATATTCATGAGTTATCAATGGAATCAGGTTTTTATGCAACTATGGCCTTGGGCACCCATAAGTATGCATAGGTCAAAAGCGTATATTTTCTTCCATGCTTTCGTTTCTGATAGAAACCACATCCAAATTATTTATTTATTTTTTACATTCATTACCTTTAGGTTTGAAAAATAATAGGAAACAAAAGGGGGGCAGAATCATGTCTGGCAGAGTAAACAATAATGGCCAGTTTACAAGAGGAGTTGTATTTAACCCTCACGCGCTAACTCTGCTAGAAGTAAGCATTACAAGTTGAAAGTAAAAGTTTGCGTTCTAATCCGATGCGTGCAAAAAGCCGAACATTGAATATCGCAATTGCGTTACCTGTTTAAAGCGTTACACTTACTTTTAAACCAATAAAGCACTTTGTTACTTTTAATTCTATCGTAAGCTGTCATTATTTGAAAGTGATATCGGGAGAAATACCTGCAGCAGAAACATTGGTGAACATCGCAAGGAGCCTGGGGACCAGTGTACTAGCCACTGTATAAGAGCTAGCCCGCTGTTTTTCACTGGTCATAGCACAGTGCCATTATATCTGGTAAGCGCTGTTACTACAAGCAGTTTCCATATCCGTTAACAGATTCACGCTATGAGGCGCCCTCTTTTTATTTCTATTTCCACAGTAGCCTAACCCTCACTCCGGGACCAAGAGGAGCAGCCCGTAAAGCACGGAGATTAGAACTCTGCATGCCCGTGTTTTGTTTCATACTAATCAACAGAGGTCCAGTGTATATAACATCAATTATTCGGACAGACACTGGTATTTTTTCCATATCATTTTATAAAATTTTCTATTGGGACTATTTATATACTTTTTTACGAACTTTTTTATGAACTCCCATTTTTTGTATTATCATTTTTTTTGCATATACCTTATACATTTTGTTATATTCAGGATGTTGTGATATATTCGCATTATTTTAAACATTGATAATTTTATATTGGTTCAAAAATTCTGTTTATTGTCTTCTACCATTTGAAATATCTAGCGCGCCTTTTGTCCCAGTCTTTTGGGTGATTTTTTCAATGGAGCAAAAAAAATGGAAAAAAACACCGTACTCGCTTGCAAACCCAATCACATATTCTCAAGTGAACTTACCCATCATGGGTGATTTTTTTCAATGGAGCAAAAAAAATGGAAAAAAAACACTGTACTCGCTTGCAAACCCAATCACATATTCTCAAGTGAACTTACCCATCATGAAAATGTTAATATTTCACATTTCTTCACATAGCAGAATATGTTTGATTTAAATACATATTTCTAAATAAATTTGATGGTATTTTGGAACAATATATATCTATACATATATTTATAAATGATTATATATGGGTATACAAATATACAAATAAATATACTCTACTTGTGACAATGGATGTGGAATCCCTGTACAGCAACATTCCACATAAAGATGGTATTGATGCCTGCTTAAACTTTCTTTCCTCCAACAGCCCTAACCAGACATATAGTGCTTCTACAGTCAGTAAACTTACAGAATTTATACTTACTCACAATTATTTCATCTTCAACCACTCCATCTACTTACAAACCATGGGAACAGCCATGGGCACCAAAATGGCACCACAGTATGCAAACCTCTTCATGGCTGACTTAGAGCAGAGATTCCTAGCCACTCACCCTCACAAACCCTTCAAATACTTTCGCTGCATCGATGATATTTTCCTCATATGGACAGAAGGAGAAAAAAACCTTGAACATTTTCATAAATCATTTAATCTATTTCATGCATCAATCAAGCTTAAAATGAACTTTTCTAGAGACTGTGTCAGCTTCCTGGATACAACAATATCCATCACAAATGGAAAACTGCACTCATCTGTATACAGGAAACCAACAGATAGATACAGCTACCTCCACAGCTCCAGCTCCCACCCCAATCACATTAAAAAATCCATAATCTACAGTCAGGCTACAAGATACCACAGAATTTGCTCAGATACCAAGGACCGTGACAAACACCTCATCACACTGTCCCAATCATTCAGGGAAAAAGGTTACAAAACAAGGATTATAAATAAAAAAATTAACTCTGCCCTCAATACTCCACGTGAACACTTACTACAATACAGGGAGAAGAAAAACATATCACGTATCCCACTAGTAGTCAAATACAACCCTGCTGTGGAAGGGATACGAAAAATCATAAAAGACTTACAGCCACTATTCTTAGAGGATCCCACACTTAAAAAAATCTTTCCAAAACCCCCAATCCTGGCATACAGACAACCACCTAACCTAAAGCAGAAACTAGTACATAGGAAGCTACCGCTTGAGAAAAAGAACACTCAGAATGTAACCAAGTGCTGCTATAAAGCTCTCTGCAAACTGTGTCAACACGTTTGTGAAAGCAGCACAGCAAATCACAATAATACATCTTATAACATTAAAGGGGCATATTCATGTATATCTGCAAATGTGGTATACATGATACATTGCACTGCATGTGAAGTGGGATGCTATATTAGAGAAACAAGCCAAAAACTGCACCTTCGGATGAACTTACACAGACACTCAATCAAAAACCACTGGGAAACAAAATACTGCACCCCTGTTGGTTACCATTTCACCCAACCTGACCACTCCATCCAAAACCTCAAAATCAAAATTCTCAGAGGCAACTTCAAAAACACCATGGAAAGAAAAACCTTTGAAATGAAAATGATAATGCACTTCAACCTGTTTAATTCTGGACTAAATGTGGACTCTGGATTCTTAACACATTATCAAAATTTTTTGTAATGTACTTTCATTTAGTCAATTACATTGTATATTCCACATTCTTTATACATAGGTACACAGGTAAGCCTATGTCCACACTTTTGTCTTTTTTAACTTTTGTATTCCCCCTGTATATACAATTTCACATATTTATAGATATTGATTCAATGTTGATATATAACTTTATGTCAGTATATGCTCCATGTAAAGCTATATATTTCCCCTGTCTGTTCTCCTACACTGGACACTGTCTGCCTGTTACCTAAGCCCCTCTCATGATTTTTACGACACCTCCTCCTCTCCCTGCACTTTCTGTCTTCTTAGCTATTCTGTGTTTTAAGATACAATCTGTAAATTCCTTTGAATTGGTCAGTATTGCTTCAGACTTGATAAAGGAAGGAACTCTTCCGAAAGCTTGTCATCTTATAAATGTATAGTTAGTCCAATAAAAAAAGTATCATTGCCCAATGCAATACTCTTGTTATTTTGACAGATAAATATAGGAATATCTATTTAAAAATACATAGAATGTATTCTACCATGTGCAGAGCATTGGAATGCAACATATTTACAGAACAAACACAATTAAACACTTTATTAAATATAAATATTCTTTTTCATGTTTTCAACTACTTGACTGCAAAGGGCTCCAATGCACATATACTGTATATAAGTATACATATGTATTTATGTGTTTATGGGTTACATTCCGCAAAGTGATATTTGAGCTCAACTTAGTAATACCAACGCACGCAAATATGTGCTGGTATTACAAGTGACTTGCAATGTGAACGTGACCTCGCGTTTGCATTGCACTGAGGCATTGCGCTCACAAGAGCACGCTTCCATAGGCTCTAATGCGAGCCTCTTTCCCATGCCATGAAACACGAGAACTTGAGAACTTGCACAGTGAAATGGTAAAGTTGCACAGCGCTGAGCAGCAAATATAAATATATATGTGTATATACACATATTAACACTTAAATATATATATATGTATATATATATTAGATGCACAATCTACATGCATGATACGGTACAACCCAGGGGCCTTAACACAAATGTGGACTGGCACTGCTTCTTGTAGATAGACTTTGATTTATTGATCTTGTTAATCCGATCCATATATAATTGCTTAGTTTAATTTCCCCCATGATCTAACTGTAATGAGACATTTAAGATATATTTATATGGATACCATACACATAGCCAATAGGATTGAGCTAGCATTCTATTGGCTGATTGGAATAGCCAATAGAATACAAGCTCAATCCTATTGGCTGATTGCAACAGCCAATAGGATTTATTCCTCTTTAATTCCTATTGGCTGATAGAATTCTATCAGCCAATCGGAATCTAAGGGATCTATCTTTAAATAATAATAATATGGGCCTAAAACTAACATCAAATATAAATAGAAATAGCATAGAATTTCTGGATTTAGTCTTAAGCTGGGATGTGTATGGACGAGTAACCACAAAAACTTATTTCAAATCAGTTGACACAAATAGCTATTTAAACTATAAAAGTAATCATTACAAAGCCTGGGTAAAAAATATACCATATAACCAGTTTTCGAGGATCCGCAGAAATTGTACAACTTTAAACAGTTTTGATGATCAGGCAGAGATTCTGAGATTAAGATTTTTAGAAAAGGGATATCCCAGAGACTTGATAGAAGAAGGCTATAGAAAAGCTAGGATTAAAGATAGAGAGGAATTTTTTAAAAAGAAACATGAAGGCATTACAAATAATAATGACACTAGAGGGAACGAATCCAAAAATACACAGTCCAAATCTAATGGTTTAAGATTTATCACCCAATTTAATAGCAATCATAATAAAATTAAACACATTTTGTGCAAACATTGGTATATTTTACGAAATGATTGCATTCTTAAAAATATTTTAGAAGAGTTCCCCGTTTGCACGTTCAAAAGAGCTCCTACTTTAAAAAATAAATTAGCACCGAGTAAGGTGGTAATGAAGAAATATATCAAAGGGGGCAATACAAAAACCATTAAAAACAATTGGCCAATGGGTAAAAAGGTTTTTTTTAGATGCAATCGACCTAACTGTGGTCTTTGTAAGTACACTTCAGGGAACAGGATAAAGTTTCAATCTGCTTCCACCAAGGAAGAATTTGAGATAAACTCTAGATTCACTTGTGATTCAAGTTATGTGGTATATCTCCTTGAATGTCAATGTGGAATTCAATATATTGGTAGGTCCTCAAGACCCCTGAAGAAAAGATGGGGGGAACATAATAGAAATATAAAGAATGGGGTGGTTAACCATAGTGTCCCAAGACACAGTAAAAACTGTCATGATGGACAAACAGATTTATTTAACATTTTTCCTTTAGAACACATTGCTCCCAAATGGGGTAGGAATAGGCTGACATATCTGAGACAGAGAGAGACATTTTGGATTTGGAAACTTAAGACTCTCCAACCATACGGCTTAAATGAAAATATAGACATGGCTGCTTTTAATTGAGGTATAGAACTTATAAATCAGTTGCTGTAGTCAATGATAACAGCAACAATAATCATATTAGTCTCAACAATATTATAACTAAATCGTATATATACAATTTGATTCTAGATTATATTCTAGATTATCACCATATTACATTGTAAGTTTTTAAAAAAAAAATTTTCAACAGTCCTTTTTTTTATCTTTATTTATAAATTCAATTATCAGTGTTACTTTTACATATTTTAATTATAAATATTTTTCAAATATTAACACTAATTCCAGTTTAGTCATTAGAACGTGTATATTTGTCCGATTATAGCGGCTGTATATTCAGTTTATGTATGTAGATAAGTTACGACATAAACATTTGTACTGTGATATTGTTTGTACAATTTGTAAATGCTTGATCAACTAACTTTAGTCAACGGGTGCCTAAGTGTGAAATATTGTAAACACTGGGGAGATATTCAGGTGACAAGGTGTCATTGGGCACTCCAGCACTTACGATGTGTTTATCTGTCAGTTTAAGCTGACACAAGAGAATATCGGGCCGATGTCAATCGCTGCACATCTGATAGCGGGCCACGTCACTGGCCAAGCCCCACAGTGGGAACCTATCACATTAGGGAGAAATTCAACTAAGGCACGGATTGGCTAATGTTCTTTTAGTTGCTCACGCATGCGCCCTTGATCGGGATAGACGCCGACTTTGGGCTATAAAACTTTGCTACTTTGTATCTGTATTTACACCTGAGGAAGCGGTCTGAGTAACCGGGAAACGCGTAGTGTAACATTGTTTTTAATAAATTATCATTTTATTCAACTAGTACAAGTAGCACGGCAATTTTTGGCACTTTATCTGCATCTAATATTGGTAGCCATACTTGCACTTATTTGAATACTGAGCTGCAGGTATATCCAAGGGTGCTGCAGTGGAGCCCGTTTGTGACCTGAACGAGTGAACCCAGAGGATATCGGTGTTATCAGTGAGCTGGACAGCTGACAAGTGTCCAGGAGGCTTTTGTGGCACTTCTCAAGTGCCCTATATCCTGTGAGTACATTACATTTGTTGCGCTAAATCAAGCGATCACACTGATACACACTATTGTGGCACTTTTGTGTTTTTTGTCTCACACAGCATAATATTGAAGCAGTATTGACACAATTCAGCTAGCTGGACGGCTGCTAACAGTTCAGAAGGCATTTGTGGCACTTCTCAAGTGCTGGAAATTTTGTAAGTAGCTTTTGTTTGGGGGCATGGCCGACTGAATTCAAAACGATACACACCATTTGGCGCCTCTTCTCTTTTCTCTTTTTAAACAGAACCTGTGATTGCCAACACCTTTCTGGAATGAGTTTGCTGCCTGGAGATTACAAACACCTCTGAGAGTGTGGACTATCTTACTTTACATTGATAGAGAGATAGTATTTTCATCACAGTATACTTTATCACATCAAGATACTCTTAACTTTATAAGTTATATATATTTTTGTAGGTTGTTATTTTGTTTGTTATTGTGTTTGTTATTATTGCCCACATCAACACTAGTTGTGACTAGTTAAACTTATATATGACATTATTGCAGCATATTGCACATAAATACTGGCGGACTATTGCTAGTATTTGAGGGCGCCTCTAATTTTACTTTAACAATTTTCATTTGATAAATATATATGTGTATATACACATATTAACACTTAAATATATATATGTATATATATATTAGATGCACAATCTACATGCATGATACGGTACAACCCAGGGGCCTTAACACAAATGTGGACTGGCACTGCTTCTTGTAGATAGACTTTGATTTATTGATCTTGTTAATCCGATCCATATATAATTGCTTAGTTTAATTTCCCCCATGATCTAACTGTAATGAGACATTTAAGATATATTTATATGGATACCATACACATAGCCAATAGGATTGAGCTAGCATTCTATTGGCTGATTGGAATAGCCAATAGAATACAAGCTCAATCCTATTGGCTGATTGCAACAGCCAATAGGATTTATTCCTCTTTAATTCCTATTGGCTGATAGAATTCTATCAGCCAATCGGAATCTAAGGGACGCCATCTTGGATGACGTACCTTAAAGGGAACTTCATTTGTCGTTGACCATCGTAAGAAGAAGATGCTCCCCGCTGGATGTCTTGAAGATGGAGCCGCTCCATGCCGGATGGATGGAGATAGAATATGCCATCTGGATGAAGACATCTGCCCACTTCGATGAAGACTTCTGCCGGCTTCGCTGAGGACTTCTGCCACTTGGATGAGGATGGATGTCTGGTCTTCGAAAACTGTAAGTGGATCGTCGGTGGTTAGTGTTAGGTTTTTTTAAGGGTTTATTGGGTGGGTTTTAATTTTAGGTTAGGGACTTTGGGCAGTAAAAGAGCTAAATGCCATTTTAAGGACAATGCCCATACAAATGCCCTTTTCAGGGCAATGGGGAGCTTAGGTTTTTTTAGATAGGTTTTTATTTGGGGGGGTTGGTTGTGTGGTAGTGTTTTTTTTTCTTTAAGCAGCGGGATAGGGGGTTAATATATTTATTTAGTTGCAGCGGGGTCCGGGAGCGGCGGAATACGGGTTAATAACATTATGTAGGTGGCGGTGATGTCGGGGGCGGCAGATTAGGGGTGTTTAGACTTGGGGCTTATGTTAGGGTGGTAGGTGTAAATGTAATTTGCTTTCTACCATATAAATCAATGGGATATCTGGCAGCATCGAACATGAGCTTTCGCTGCTTTCAGATTCCTATGGCATCCGCGGCCTCCAGGGTGGCGGATTGAAAAAAAGGTACGCTGGGCCAGAATAGCCGCAAGTGTACCTGTTAGAAATTTGATAACTTGCAAAAGGTGTCAGATAGTGTGGTCTGATGAAGGGGTGAACACCCCGAAACGTCACTTGTTTATATTGAATAAAACACTTTTTATTTTACTTTTTATTTTACCTGTATCAAGTCCATTGAGTGTTTGTGTTATAACTTGGATATAGATATATATAAGTAGAATTAGCGATAAGCACTCACTGGACTCCGGAAAGTATGGTTATTTGTGCTGTGACGTTTCGGGACTAAGCACTGTCCCTTCCTCTGACAATGTACTAATGAAAAATACGGCCTTATATAGGCCCAAAAAACACTCCCACACACAATAAGCCAACCCCTGCCCCTTACAATACACCCCCCCTATGTGTCAACATATAATTGGACAAATACTAATAGTGACATCATTGAGTGTTAAACTATCCTACTTAGTTACAAAACTTATTTACAAAACGTATATTTTATCGTTAAAAATGGCCTTTAAGGTCCTCTTCCCCAAAGGGGCTATAATAATCATTCCTAACAACACATAACAGCACAAAAATCAGGCGACAAATCACCCTATCACGAGTAAGATCATAATCCACCAATCACTGATCGTCACATAATAGCCACCCATCGACACACAACACCCTCTCTGTCTAATTGCAGAATAAATCTGAACAAATCTGAGTAGATGTAGATTGAGCCGTGACAATCAAAAATGAGAATAACTATCTTATTCCCCTGTAAATCAGCTAGACATGTGCCAGATTGGTGCCGATGTGCCCGGATGCCCAGATTAACAGATACCTCTGAAGCAGTGAACGGCTGTAATCGCTGGTCATCTCGGCGAGATGCCCATTGGGCCAATCAGAGGCATCCATCCTAATAGACATGCCCCCTCCTGTCAACGATGTAAACAGAACTAGAGGCTAATGCGGCGCATCAACCAGACCGTAACCCATCATGTACATCGAGAGAAACACATCCCTCATTTGTCATATTGTTCTAATAAACAACAATAATATTGTGATCTCTCATTTAACAGTATGTGCCTGAACCAAGCGTACATAATACTAGAGAGGAACACACCCCCTCATACGTCAGTTGATCCTAGTCAATAACATTTCCCCATCACACCGTGGTATCTAACCTAGCAGTATGTGCCTATCAAAAGTCCATGACAGTATATATTATGTTATGCTCTTCCTCACAACTCTGTATTCCACCTCTATCCTACATCACAATTAAGAACCTCACTCATCCTAAGCCACCAGATGTCAGTTGTGTCATTAACGTTATACACCATCTTCCAAAACCCTATGTCACTCATATATAGGAACCATATCTGTCTTTGACTACAGTCCCACTGCACTCTATTAATAAGCACCACTTCTACAAATCCTCTACATCAAGGTAACTATCGGTCATAAAATGCCTACAATTTAGAGGAGATTATGAATCCTCACAATAACCAATGTCACAGAAATAGTGACAAATATCAATCACTGCTACACCATTTGTCCAAATTATTTACATCACAGTATCTATTAGGCATAATTATCCACCATTCAGAGGAGAGAGTAAATCCTCACAATGACCAAAGTCACCGAGATAGTGACAAATATCAATCACCAAAGTGCTATACCAGAATGATACTACACCCTAGGAGAGAGGACCATCAAGGTTAATATGTACACTAAAAAACTATATAAAATATCAAATAAATAGAAATACAAATTAAAAACAATATTGAAAAGCAATGTGTCAAGACAGTGAAAAAGATTAGAGATATTTATTCAGTATTCACAATATATTAACTTTATTTTAGCATTACCATTCAGGTCACAATTCTATTATTTAAGGTCCTATCTTATATTGCTCCAGATTGTGGACTCTCAAATGGGTCATATATTCAAATGGTGGCTCCCAGATAGATCCGGAGGGCCGCCCCCCCTGGACTCTATCCTAGCTGTAAAAGAGATGAAATTGTGTATACTCTCTATATCATGAGTTATAAAAAGTATTGCCATCCCGTCTGTACATTCAGGCCTCTGGGGCTGATCGGAACAGCCAATAGAATGCGAGCTCAATCCGAATGGCTGATTGGATCAGCCAATTGGATTGAACTTCAATCTGATTTCCTGATTGAATCAGCCAATCAGATTTTTCCTACCTTAATTCCGATTGGCTGATAGAATCCTATCAGCCAATCGGAATTCGAGGCACGCCATATTGGATGACGTCATTTAAAGGAATCGTCATTTGTCGGGAAGTCATCGCCCAGGATGGATGTTCCCCGTCGGAGGTCTTCAGGATGCTGCCGCTCCGCTCCGGATGGATGAAGATAGAAGATGCGCTTGGATGAAGACTTCAATCGGATGGAAGACCTCTTCTGCCCCGCTTGGATTGAAGACTTCAGCCGGATAGAGGACCTCTTCTGCCCCGCTTGGATGAAGAATTCGGCTCAGCTGGGTGAAGACGACTCAAGGTAGGGAGATCTTCAGGGGGTTAGTGTTAGGTTTTTTTAAGGGGGGTTTGGGTGGGTCTTAGATTAGGGGTATGTGGTTGGTGGGTTGTAATGTTGGGGGTGTATTGTATTTTTATTTACAGGTAAAGGAGCTGATTACTTTGGGGCAATGCCCCGCAAAAAGCCCTTTTAAGGGCTGGTAAAAGAGCTGATTACTTTGTAATTTAGGATAGGGTAGGGCATTTTATTATTTTTGGGCTTTTTTTTAATTTATTAGGGGGCTTAGATTAGGTGTAATTAGTTTAAACTTCTTGTAATTTTTTTTATTTTCTGTAATTTAGTGTTTTGTTTTTTTGTACTATAGTTTAGTTTATTTAATTGTATTTAATTTTAGCTAATTGTAGGTAATTTATTTAATTAATTTATTGATAGTGTAGTGTTAGGTGTATTTGTAACATAGGTTAGGATTTATTTTACAGGTAATTTTGTAATTATTTTAACTAGGTAGCTATTAAATAGTTATTAACGATTTAATAGCTATTGTACCTAATTAAAATAAATACAACGTGTCTACTTACCTGCCTTCGCCGGCCCAATACGCCCGCCTAAGCTCGCCTACCATCACCGCCGCGGACCTGAATAATCTCGCCAAAGTTATCAATAAAGCTGTCAAAAAGCCGCGCACGAAGTACGGGGCGATGAGCAGCGGACTGTGATAGTTATCACTCATTTGATCTCGCTGCTCTTCGTCTTTTTCCCAGCTTTATTGCTAGCCTGTCACTAAGCACCCACACTAAACTACACTGTTCTACCCCCTATACCGGCGCCCCCGGAGCCCCCTGCAACTAAATAAAGTTATTAACCCCTAAACCACCGCTCCTAGACCCCGCCGCAACTATAATAAATGTGCCCCCTGCAACTAAATAAAGTTATTAACCCCTAAACCGCCGCTCCTAGACCCCGCCGCAACTATAATAAATGTATTAACCCCTAAACCGCCACTCCCGGAGCCCACCGCCACCTACATTATACCTAGTAACCCCTATCCTGCCCCCCCTATACCGCCGCCACCTATAATAAATTTATTAACCCCTTTCCTGCCGATCCCAGACCCCGCCGCAACAAAATAAATTGTTTAACCCCTAAACCGCTGCTCCTGGACCCCGCCGCCACCTATATTAAACTTATTAACCCCTAATCTGCCCCCCCCTACACCGTCGCCACCTATAATACATTTATTAACCCCTATCCTGCCCCCCCTACACCGCCGCCACTATAAAATTATTAACCCCTAAACCTAAGTATATCCCTAACCCTAACACCCCCCTAACTTAAATATTAATTAAATACATCTAAATATTATAACTCTTATTAACTAAATTAATCCTATTTAAAACTAAATACTTACCTTTAAAATAAACCCTAATATAGCTACAATATAAATAATAATTATATTGTAGCAATCTTAGGATTTATTTTTATTTTACAGGCAAATTTCAATTTATTTTAACTAGGTACAATAGCTATTAAATAGTTATTAACTATTTAATAGCTACCTAGTTAAAATAAAGACAAATTTACCTGTAAAATAAAAACTAACCTAAGTTACAATTACACCTAACACTACTCTATCATTAACTAAATTATTCCGGCGTCTTCAATCTTCATCCATCCGGAGTGGAGCCATCTTCAGACGAGTCAACGCGGAGCCATCTTCTTCCACCGACGACTTCCCGATGAATGACGGTTCCTTTAAGTGACATCATCCAAGATGGCGTCCCTCGAATTCCGATTGGCTGATAGGATTCTATCAGCCAATTGGAATTAAGGTAGGAAAAATCTGATTGGCTGATTGAATCAGCCAATCAGATTGAGCTCGCATTCTATTGGCTGTTCCGATCAGCCATTAGAATGCGAGCTCAATCTGATTGGCTGATTGGATCAGCCAATCAGATTGAACTTCAATCTGATTGGCTGATTAAATCAGTCAATCAGATTTTTCCTACCTTAATTCCGATTGGCTGATAGAATCCTATCAGCCAATCGGAATTCGAGGGACACCATCTTGGATGACGTCACTTAAAGGAACCGTCATTCGTCGGGAAGTTGTCGGTGGAAGAAGATGGCTCCGTGTCGGCTCATCTGAAGATGGCTCCGCTCCGCTCCAGATGGATGAAGATTGAAGACGCCACCTGGATGATGACTTCAATCGGATGGAAGACTTCTTCAGCGCCACTTGGATGATGACTTCAATCGGATGGAAGACTTCTTCAGCGCCACTTGGATGATGACTTTGGCACTGCGGATGTCCTCTTCTGTTCCATCGGTGGTCGGCTGGCTGAAGACGGCTAAAGGTAGGATGATCTTCAGGGGGGTAGTGTTAGGTTTATTTAAGGGGGTTTGGGTTAGAGTAGGGGTATGTGGGTGGTGGGTTTTAATGTTGGGGGGGTTGTATTTTTTTTTTTACAGGCAAAAAAGCTGATTTCTTTGGGGCATGCCCCGCAAAAGGCCCTTTTAAGGGCTGGTAAGGTAATAGAGCTGTTAACTTTTTAATGTAGAATAGGGTAGGGCATTTTTTTATTTTGGGGGGCTTTGTTATTTTATTAGGGGGCTTAGATTAGGTGTAAGTAGTTTAACCCCTTAATGACCGAGGACGTGCAGGGTACGTCCTCAAAAAAAAGGCAGTTAACGCCTGAAGATGTACCCTGCACGTCCTCGGTGTGGAAAGCAGCTGGAAGCGATCCTGCTCGCTTCCAGCTGCTTTCCGGTTATTGCAGTGATGCCTCGATATGGAGGCATCCTGCAATAACCTTACATGGCCATCCGATGCAGAGAGAGCCACTCTGTGGCCCTCTCTGCACCGGACATCGATGGCCGGTATCGTTGGTGGGTGGGAGCCGACTTGGGAGGCGGGTGGGCGGCCATCGATGTATCCTGTGACTTCAAGGGGGGCGGGATCAGAGGCGGGACCGTTAGGGGGCGCGCGGGGGCGTGCGCGTGCACGGAGGTTGGCGGGCGGGCGCGTGCACGGGGCGGGAGCGGGTGGGAACCGCTACACTACGGAAAATATTGTTATGAAAAAATGCCCAAATCTTGTTTGTGCAAAAGCACAAAAGAGATCGTGGAGGGGTGGGGGGTTGGTTTTGTGTGGGGGGAAGCTACACTACAGAAAATTTTAATAAAAAAAAAAAAAAAAAAAAATGTTTTCTTCTAAACTGGGTACTGGCAGACAGCTGCCAGTACCCAAGATGGCGCAGATTAAGTTAGAGTGGGAGGGTTATAGAGCTGTTTGGGGGGGATCAGTGAGGTTGGGGGCTAAGGGGGGGATAGTACACAGCAGCATATGTAAATATGCTTTTAAAAAACACAAAAAAACAACAAATATAGCTTTTATTTTAGTACTGGCAGACTTTCTGCCAGTACTTAAGATGGCGGGGACAATTGTGGGGTGGGGGAGGGAAGAGAGCTGTTTGGGAGGGATCAGGGGGTCTGATGTTTCAGGTGGGAAGCTGAGCTCTACACTAAATGTGATATTAACCCTGCAAGTGCCCTATAAGCTACCTAATTAACCCCTTCACTGCTAGCCATAATACACGTGTGATGCGCAGCGGCATTTAGCGGCCTTCTAAATACCAAAAAGCAACGCCAAAGCCATATATGTCTGCTATTTCTGAACAAAGGGGATCCCAGAGAAGCATTTACAACCATTTGTGCCATAATTGCACAAGCTGTTTGTAAATGATTTCAGTGAGAAACCTAAAATTGTGAAAAATGTAACGTTTTTTTTTATTTGATCGCATTTGGCGGTGAAATGGTGGCATGAAATATACCAAAATGGGCCTAGATCAATACTTGGGGTTGTCTACTACACTACACTAAAGCTAAAATTACCCCAAAAAGCTCCCTACATGCTCCCTAATTAACCCCTTCACTGCTGGGCATAATACACGTGTGGTGCGCAGTGGCATTTAGTGGCATTCTAATTACCAAAAAGCAACACCAAAGCCATATAAGTCTGCTATTTCTGAACAAAGGGGATCCCAGAGAAGAATTTACAACCATTTGTGCCATAATTGCACTGTTTGTAAATAATTTCAGTGAGAATCCTAAAGTTTGTGAAAAAATTTGTGAAAAAGTGAACACTTTTTTTTATTTGATCGCATTTGGCTGTGAAATGGTGGCATGAAATATATCAAAATGGGCCTAGATCAATACTTTGGGTTGTCTACTAAAAAAAAATATATACATGTCAATGGATATTCAGAGATTCCTGAAAGATATCAGTGTTCTAATGTAACTAGCGCTAATTTTGAAAAAAAAAATGGTTTGGAAATAGCAAAGTGCTATTTGTATTTATGGCCCTATAACTTGCAAAAAAAGCAAAGAACATGTAAACATTGGGTATTTCTAAACTCAGGACAAAATTTAGAAACTATTTAGCATAGGTGTTTTTTGGTGGTTGTAGATGTGTAACAGATTTTGGGGGTCAAAGTTAGAAAAAGTGTGGTTTTTTTCAATTTTTCCTCATATTTTATAAATTTTTTTATAGTAAATTATAAGATATGATGAAAATAATGGTATCTTTAGAAAGTCCATTTAATGGCGAGAAAAACGGTATATAATATGTGTGGGTACAGTAAATGAGTAAGAGGAAAATTACAGCTAAACACAAACACCGCAAAAATGTAAAAATAGCCTTGGTCCCAAACGGACAGAAAATGGAAAAGTGCTGTGGTCATTAAGGGGTTAAAATTGTTGTAATATTTTTGAAATGTTTGTAACTTATTTTTTTTTTATTTTATGTAACTTAGTTTTTTTTATTTTTGGTACTTTAGTTAGTTTATTTAATTGAATTTAATTGTAGTTATTTGTAGGTAATTTATTTAATTAATTTAATGATAGTGTAGTGTTAGGTTTAATTGTAACTTAGGTTAGGATTTATTTTACAGGTAAGTATTTAGTTTTAAATAGGAATAATTTAGTTAATGATAGTGTAGTGTTAGGTGTAATTGTAACTTAGGTTAGGATTTATTTTACAGGTAAATTTGTCTTTATTTTAACTAGGTAGCTATTAAATAGTTAATAACTATTTAATAGCTATTGTACCTAGTTAAAATAAATTGAAATTTGCCTGTAAAATAAAAATAAATCCTAAAATAGCTACAATATAATTATTAGTTATATTGTAGCTATCTTAGGGTTTATTTTATAGGTAAGTATTTCGTTTTAAATAGGATTAATTTAATTAATAAGAGTTATAATATTTATTTAGATGTATTTAATTAATATTTAAGTTAGGGGGGTGTTAGGGTTAGGGTTAGACTTAGGTTTAGGGGTTAATAATTTTATTATAGTGGCGACGGTGTAGGGGGGGCAGGATAGGGGTTAATAAATGTATTATAGGTGGCGACGGTGTAGGGGGGGCTGATTAGGGGTTAATAAGTTTAATATAGGTGGAGGCGGGGTCCGGGAGCGGCGGTTTAGGGGTTAAACAATTTATTTAGTTGCGGCGGGGTCCGGGATCGGCAGGATAGGGGTTAATAAATTTATTATAGGTGGCGGCGGTATAGGGGGGCAGGATAGGGGTTACTAGGTATAATGTAGGTGGCGGTGGGCTCCGGGAGCGGCGGTTTAGGGGTTAATACATTTATTATAGTTGCGGCGGGGTCTAGGAGCGGCGGTTTAGGGGTTAATAAGTTTATTAGAGTGGCGGTGGGCTCCGGGAGCGGCGGTTTAGGGGGTAATAACTTTATTTAGTTGCGGCGGTGTAGGGGGCGGCAGATTAGGGGTGTTTAGACTCGGGGTACATGTTAGGGTGTGCAGACACTTCCCATAGGAATCAATGGGATGTCGGGCAGCAGCGAACAAGAACTTTCGCTATGGTCAGACTCCCATTGATTCCTATGGGATCCGCCGCCTCCAGGGCGGCGGATTGAAAACCAGGTACGCTGGGCCGGAAAAATGCTGAGCGTACCTGCTAGTTATTTGATAACTAGCAAAAGTAGTCAGATTGTGCCGAACTTGTGTGCGGAACATCTGGAGTGACGTAAGAATCGATCTGTGTCGGACTGAGTCCGGCGGATCGAAGCTTACTTCACAAAATTATACTTTTGCCGGGCAGCAGGGCTTGATAACTAAGGCGAATCAGCCTTGCCACAATTACGCTTCGGAATTCCAGCGTATTTGAGATTGACGGCTTGATAACTAGGGGCCAATGTAACTATTAGTTATATTGTAGCTATATTAGGGTTTATTGTATAGGTAAGTATTTAGTTTAAAATAGGATTAATTTATTTAATGATAGTAAATTTAGTTTGTTTTATTTAAATTATATTTAATTTAGGGGGATGTTAGGGTTAGGGTTAGACTTAGGTTTAGGGGTTAATAACTTTATTATAGTAGCGGCGATGTTGGGGACGGCAGATTAGGGGTTAATAATTGTAGGCAGGTGGCGGCGATGTTAGGGAGGGCAGATTAGGGGTTAATAACATTTATTATAGTGTTTGCGAGGCGGGAGTGCGGGGGTTTAGGGGTTAATACATTTATTATAGTGGCGGCAATGTCCGGTCGGCAGATTAGGGGTTAATAAGTTTAGGTAGGTGGCGGCGACGTTGGGGGGGAACAGATTAGGGGTTAAAAAATATAATGTAGGTGTCGGCGATGTTAGGGACAGCAGATTAGGGGTTCATACAGATAATGTAGGTTGCGGCGGTGTCTGGAGCGGCAGATTAGGGGTTAATAATATAATGAAGATGTCAGCGATAGCGGGGGCGGCAGATTAGGGGTTAATCAGTATAAGGTTAGGGGTGTTTAGACTCGGGGTTCATGTTAGGATGTTAGGTGTAGACTTAGAAAGTGTTTCCCCGTAGGAATCAATGGGGCTGCGATAGGAGCTGAACGCTGCTTTTTTGCAGTTGTTAGGTTTTTTTTCAGCCAGCTCAGCCCCATTGCTTCCTATGGGGATATCGTGCACGAGCACGTTTTACCGCTACTGTAAGCAACACTGGTATTGAGCGTTGAAGTGGCGCTAAATTTGGCTCAACGTTCACTTTTCAGAGCCTAACACAGCCATTCAGAAAACTCATAATACCAGCGTTGGCTTAAGGGTACGCTGGAAAAAAAAGGAGCATTAGAGCCGCAGGTTTTTACAGACAAAACTCTAAATCTAGGCGAAAGAAAGCAAGAGAGAGAGAGATGCAGTAAGTTTATTTTTAAATTATAAGTATATTTGCCTTAATTAGATTAACCTTAATTATAGACAAAAAATCAATCTGAGTTATCTAACAGATTAATATAAAATTAGTTGACACAAATATATTTATTAACTATCACAACAATTGAAGAGTAATACATACCTTGAGATCCAGAGGTACCAGATAACAACATTAAAGAGACACTGAACACACATTTTTTCTTTTGTGATTCAGATAGAGCATGCAATTTTAAGCAACTTTCTAATTTACTCCTATTGTCAATTTGTCTTCGTTCTCTTTATTAGAAAAATAATTCATCTAAGCTTTTTTTTTGGTTCAGTCTCTGGACAGCACTTTTTTATTGGTGGATGAATTTATCCACCAATCAGCAAGAACAACCTAGGTTGTTCACCAAAAATGGGCCGGCATCTAAACTTACATTCTTACATTTCAAATAATGATACCAAGAGAATGAATACCATTTGAAAATAGGAGCAAATAGAAAGTTGCTTAACATTTCATGCTGTATCTGAATCACGAAAGAAACAATTTCGGTTCAGTGTCCCTTTAAGTTCCAGTTCACTGTATTTATATACATCTGAAACCAATTAGCTTAGTCCATACCATAAGTGAAATGCTTAATATATAAATATATGTTAACATCCTTATACCACTTCGTGCATTTGACTGAGGTATAGATAATTCTATTTTAACTTTGCTCATGCCCAGTTTGATAGTAATTTAATAATAACTTGTCTCTAGCTAGCACTAAATCGTGTTTTTATTGAAAAGAGCAAATTAATGTAAATGTCACAGTTCTAAATGTAATGCCCTTCAACAGGATTAACCCATTGCTAACTGAATCCTGACTAATCCTACATTATATTAAATAACATTTATAACTCCACATTCCTGCATTCTATATTTTATAACTACACATTCCCCCACTTTCTTTTCCTTTTGTCAGCCATAATCCTAATGATAAAGCACTAAGGGCCAACACAGAGGAAACTACAAGATATATACCAGACATATATCAATCAAGAGACAGTGGATTTTACGTCATACACTACAATACAGAATGTTCCAACAAATACAGAGTCCAAAAGCAAAAATGTCCAAGTCTTTATTGAAGGAATGAGATCAGCGGCAGATTAATTGCATAGAAAGTTCAGTTCACTACTACCGTTGTAGTAAGTGAAAATTGGAGTTGAAAACCATCAATCACAGAAATGAAGGCAAGAATGTCTCTATGAGCAGTTCCAGCATGAAATACAACATGTGTAATCTTGTTAATGCTTACAAACAGGAACACGAGTGTATTTAACCAATGAGAAGGCCAATGAATAATAAAGTAAACAGCAGATAGAAAACAAGAAACTGTTGGTTGCAGGTAGCGAGTGCAGCAACCATAGGTAAACTTGTCACAAGGCCTTAGCATGTCCAGTAGTAGTCAGGCAGATCAATTCAGAAGAGCCCAAGTGTAAATCAAAATAATTTTATCCAGACACCAAGAAAAAAGAGAGAGGAGTTCCCCAGAAAAAAAAAAAGTATAAGTATGCAATATCTATAACAAATTATTCTATACGTCAGTCAAATTGGAATAGTCTAGTCGAGTCAAGTGAAACTGAATGAGCAGAATATAAAGGTTCATAACATTTCTGTTGTGAATTAAGATGTTCCAGAGATATCATTTGTCTATTTTTTGCTTAAAGGCTTTTGATAACAAACACAACCACACACATAAATGAACACAGAAATTTGAACTATAGTTAAAACAATAACAGGGTGTAACATAACATTAAAAATTGATTAGCTGTACTAATATATCCAAATACAGATTTCCACCAAGATATATTTGCATCCTGTAAAACACTAGAAGTAGCTTATTTTAAAGTTCCTTTTTTATGTTCTACATTAATTTTAGTTTCTACAGAAACTTGTTTTAGATTTTGTAACAGGGAAGTAATTATAGTAGAAGCATTTAGCCATTTCTTAATTTGTGATCCCATACCCAAAGGTAAATCATAAAGAGAAAAATTCATAACATGGTCCCATGTTAAATTTAAAGTAAAATTAAGAGTATGGGAAATGGTAAAATTCCAAGTAGAAGATGCAGTATAAATAAGTGGAATAATATTACAACATGTACCAGGTAATAAGTGGGAACTAGCAAATAAATTATCCCGTGTGAGGAATATAATAGTATGACAATTAAATAAATGAAAACAAACTCTTTCAGATGCCAAATAAAATACAAGTCTAAGTACATTACTTTGTAAGATACAAGATTTTTGATTTTCCCAACATGTTTCATTAGTTGTATGGAATTTGTCAGGGTTTAGAAACTGTCCTGAAGAAGACACAAAGAGACCCATTTATCAAGCTCCGTATGAAGCTTGTGGGCACGTGTTTCTGGCGAGTCTTCAGACTCACCAGAAACAGCAGTTATGAAGCAGCGGTCTAAAGACTGAGCAGGCGGACAGAAATCGCCACAATTCAACCTGATCGAGAACGATCAGGTTGATTGACACCCCACTGCTGGCGGCTGATTGGCCGCGGGTCTGCAGGGGGCGGCGTGGAACCAACAGCTCTTGTGAGCTGCTGGTGCAATGCTGAATATGGAGTGCGTATTGCTCTCCGCATTCAGCGAGGTCTTGCGGACCTGATCCGCACTGTTGGATCAGGTCCGCAAGACCTTTGTTAAATAGGCTTCCATGGCTAGAATGAGCTAATGATACACTCTAGCACACTGAATATAATCCAGGACGTGACCCCCAGAGACAACTGTGAATAATTTAGTTAGTGCTTTAGAATAACTCATGTGCCATTGAAAAATGAAGATCACAACAGGAAGATATGCTCCAGATTATAGTCAGGACCTTTTAGAGTTGATTGTGGATTATGTTTTTATTATATGTTCTCATTGTAGATTTTCTTTATACACTTGATGCATATTTGATTTTAGCAGATATACTGTATATAGTGATTTGTATATATATTTTCCATTTGCGCCAATTCACATACTTCTTTCTACTCATATATTTATTTATTTCTAAAATATTTTACTAGGAAGGATACATTGAGATATCTCTCGTTTTCAAGTATGTCCTGGGTCCACAAAACATTGCATTGATAAATAGGGTACAATAAAATACAAAAACAATAATAATACACAATATATGCAAAAATTTAGCATAGAACAGGTAGGAAATATATAATCAACCATGCCAGGTGCATTCTATTTTGAGATATGTAGAGAGTGATCTCTTAAAGGATATTAGGCTTGGGGAAGGTTTGAAAGTGTGCGGGAGGTCATTCCATAATTGTGGCGCTCTGTAGGAAAAGGAGGATTGAGCTGCTTTCTTTTTGTATTGAGGCAAGCTAAATAATGTGCTGGTATTGGATTGGAGGTTATAGGAGGTGGGAATAGCCGGGGAGAGCATTCTGCTCAGGTAGGGTGGGAGCTTCCCAGAAAGGCTCTTAAACACAAGGCAGGAAAGATGAAGGGTGTGTCTGGATTCCAGCGACAGCCGGTTTAGTTCTTTTAGCATGTCACAATGGTGGGTCCTGTAGTTACATTGTAGCACAAAGCAGCAGAACAAGTTATACAATGTATTAAGTTTATTAAGGTGAGTTTGCGGTGCAGGTGCATATACTATGTCCCCGTAATCCATGATAGGCATCAGCATTTGCTGTACCATTTTTTCCTTTACTGTAGCGCTGAGGCAGGATTTGTTTCTCTACAGGGCACCTAGTTTTGGATAAGGTTTAGATGCAAGTTTTTCTATGTGGAGGCCAAAAGATAAATTGGGGTCTAACAACATACCCAAGTATTTGAAAGAGTGGACTGCGGTCAGTGTGCAATTGAATTTTGTTTTGATGTGTAGATGGGAATTTTGTAATTTGTGTAATTTAGGTCCTGTTCCAAAGATCATTGTGACAGTTTTGTCAATGTTTAGGAAGAGTTTGTTTTTTGAGATCCACTTTTCTACCTCTGTGAATTGGTCTTGGAGCACTGCTTCAAGCTGCGGCAGATTGGAATTGTTTGCATAGATTACCGTGTAATCTTCTTACATGTGTACAGTTGAGGATTTGCAGACATTAGGCAAATCATTTATAAATAACATGAATAGTAGGGGGCCAAGAATGGAACCTTGGGGAAAACCACACATGACTGGGAGAGGGAGGGAGTCGCTGTCAGAAATGGAGACATATTGTGATCGATCTGATACATATGGTCGAAACCAGGTCAACCGACGATCAGCAATACCAGAGTTTTTTACTTTGAGCAGTAGTATGTTGTGGTCTACTGTGTCAAAGGCCTTTGCAAAATCAAGGAAAATAGCTCCAGTTAGGTCTCCTTGTTCCATGCTAGTTTGGATGTCATTGCAAACTTTTAGGAGGGCAGTTGTAGTGGAGTGTTTCGGGCGAAAACCTGATTGATAAGGGGTCAGATAGTTAGATTGTTGGTAATACTCACATAGTTGCATATGGACCCATTTTCTAAGATTTTTGACAATACTGGGAGCAATGATATAGAGCGATAGTTAGAAACCAAGGTTAACTCCCCACTTTTATGGATAGGCACTACTCTTGCAGTTTTCCAAAGTTTGGGTATGTATCCTGACACCAAGGATTCATTAATTAGGGTTTTGACAGGTTTAGCAATTGCTGGCGCACTGAGCTTCAACAGCATTGCTGGGATTTGATCAGGTCCAGGCTGGCTTTTCATTTTTAGATTATTAAGGTGTTTCTTAATGACATTGATGGGTACAGGTCTAAAATTGAACTTCTCTATATTTGGTCTTTGCTGATTTAGTGGGGCCTGATCCACATTTGTAGTTTCAGGATGCGTGTCATTTATTAGTTTGTCAATCAGGGTGGTGGAGCATCCGACAAAATAACTATTAAAGGCATTTGCTACTTCTAAAGGGAGTTGCAGGGTTTGGTTTTTCATATTGACAGTGGAGGGTTGGGAGTGGATTGGTGGATTTTGTAAGTTATTTATGAGTTTCCAAAACTTTCTAAGATTTGATATGTTATTGTTCAGATTTTCATAGAAATATTGGGCCTCGGCTAATTTTGTTTGTTTAGTGCATATATTTCGCCATTTTCTATATACACAGTGATCGTTCATAGAGCCTGTATGCTTGAACTTTGACCACAATGAATCCTGAAACTGGTACATTTGAATGAGCAAACAGTTAAAAGTCCAGCACCCTTAAATGCCCAATGCTCGCTGCCAGGGTTCCTGCAAACCCCCAAACAGATACACACAAAGATAGCAGCAACATAAATTATAACCAATTTTTTATGGCACGATTTTCTTGTGCCATAATAAATTGGTTATAATTTATGCTGCTGCTATATTTGTGTGTATACATTTGAATGAGGTCAGCTGTGATCCAATTGTGCTCCTTTTACTCTCACCTTACGCAGCGGGGCATGTCAATTCCAAACTTGCAGGAGTTAAAGGGATACTAACCCTAAACTTTTTCTTTCATGATTCGGATAAAGCATGCAATTTTAAACAACTTTCTAATTTATTCCTATTATCAATTTTTCTTTGTTCTCATGTTATCTTGATTTGAAAAAGCAGTAATGAAAGGTTAGGAGCCGGCCCATTTTTAGTTCAGCACCTGGGTAGCGCTTGCTAATTGGTTTGCTACATTTAGCCACAAATCAGCAAGTGCTACCCAGGTGCTGAACAAAAAATGGGCTGGCTCTAAAGCTTACAGAACTGCTTTTTCAAATCAAGATAGTATGAGAACAAAGAAAAATTGATAATAGGAGTAAATGAGAAAGTTGCTTAAAATCTCATGCTCTATCTGAATCATGAAAGAAAAAATTGGGTTTAGTGTCCCTTTAAGACTGAAAGAACTGCAGAGTCTAGATCTAGGATTAGGTATAATCTGTGCCAGGGGAGGTTCTTGATGCCATTTAGAAATTATTGAAGATTACATTTTTTGAAGGACCTGGTGATTTTAACCTTGGGAGAAAATGTAGTTGCCTTTATTTTGCTCACGCAGTACATTAAGCAGTGGTCACTGAAATTGTTAGGGAGAACACCTGCCTCCCGGATTCGGCCGGAAGTATATATATATATATATATTACATATATTATATATATATACAGTGTATATATATATATATATATATATATATATATATATATATATATATATATATATATATATATATATTCATATCCATCTTTAGACATGTATATATATATATATATATATATATATATATATATATGTCTATCTCAATGTTAAAGCCCTTTTTTTAAATAGTTTATATATTGTGCAATATTTTTGTTCTAATTCTTATTAGATGGTGTTAATATGATTGTAACTGTACTTTGTAATTTATTTTTTATGTGTTTTGCGACACTTTTTAGTTTTGCAAAGCAGTTAACCAGAACTCTGAGGTAGCGGTACTCATTCTAGCATAAATCGTGGTTGCGCTCACACATTCACATTTACTTTCAACTTGCAAAACGAGCACAATTTACTGAAATCACTAGAGTGCAAAGATAGTGCTCCAGTGTTATCTGGCCCAAAGTGAGTTATTCTTGAACAGAAAGAGTATACTTCAATACCTGGAAATATTCTACTGCCTCCTTGAAAGAAGTTGATAAATATACAATTTAACATAATAAATGAATTCTAGATGTAAGCAACTTATACATATTTTGTATTCCATGCAAATTTGCTTTCAGAATGTTCATTTGCTTGAGTTATTTGGTGTGCAATTGGGAATTTTGGTTTTCAATATCTTTTTAAAAAGAAACCTTAAATGCTTTTAAAAATCGTCTAAGTGATGATTTCACATCTTTATTTTTCAGACTGTAAATCAGTGGATTCAGTATGGGAACTACTGCTGTATTAAAGAGAGAAAAAAGTTTTTTGCTTTCTAAGTTACCCATTGATTCTGGTGTCATATATTGGCAGAAGATCGTTGTATAAAGAAGGATAACAACGATGAGGTGGGAGGAGCATGTGTAGAAGGCTTTATGTCTTCCAGTGCTGGAATTAATTCTCATGATGGTATTAATAATAAAGATATAAGAGATGAAAGTGAGACTAAATGGAGTGAAACATCCGATCAAACTTCCAACAATAAGTATATAAAGGTCCAAAAACGTAGTATCACTGCAAATGAGTTTCTTCAATGGCATAATATCACAGAAAAAATGATTTATTATGTTGGATTTATAACATGTGAAGCTTAATATTGCTACTAGTATAGGTGTGGCTTCCATAAAACCCATTACCCAAGAGACAGTGGTCAATATAACACAAATATTTTGGTTCATCTTCATACGATAATGCAAGGGGTTACAGATAGCCGCATAACGGTCGTAGCCCATGACCGCTAGTATTAAAAGCACATCACTTTGCAATGATGAAAATATATACATATGAGTCAAGCAGCTAATAAAAGACGTTGTTTTGTCTCCTGATATGAAGCTAAACAATATATTATGTAGGTTGACGGTGGTTGAGAAAATGTCAATGAGGGACAAGTTACTCAAGAAGAAATACATGGGAGTGCGGAGTTGAGGATCTAGAGAGACGAGCAGAATAAACATTGTGTTACCACCAAGACAAATGAGATAAATAAGAAGAATTAGAAAGAAGATTGGCGCCTGCAGCTCGGGCTTTTCAGAAATACCCTTAATAATGAAATAAGTTACTTCAGTGTAATTTATCTGTTCCATGATTGAGATGCTAAAATAAAGAAAATCTTAGTTAAACTTTATTTTTCTTTATTTTTTTTCTATAAATTAACTCATTTATTTAAGTCAAGACATAAAAACCTGGTGAAAAAAAATCCCATTTTAATGCTGATTCATCAAGCTCCCGGAGCTTGATCCAGCTGTTTCCATATGAACCTTCAGGTTAGCCGGAAACAGGAGTTAATAAGCAGCGATCTTAAGAGGCGGACAGTAATCTGCCCAATAACATATGATTGGGTTGATTGACATCCCCTGCTAGCGGCCGCAAATCTCCAGGGGGCGGCATTGCACAAGCAGTTCCCCAGAACTGATTGTGCAATGATAAATGCCGACAGCATACACTGTCTGCATTTATCGATGTGCAGCGGACATGATCACTACAGCGGATCATGTCCGTCCGCACTTTCATAAATTGGCCCCATATTATCTAAATTGCTTCATTCTTTTGGTATCCTTTTGTAGAAGGAGCAGTAATGCACTACGGGGAGCTGGCTGAAAGCCAATGAGAAGCAGTAAATATGTACAGCCACCAATCAGCAGCTTCTAAACCTAACTAAATTGGAAAGTTACTTAAAATTCCATGGTCTATCTGAATCATAATAATAACAATTTAGGGCCAGATTAAGAATGGAGCGCAAATTAACGCTTCCGCTTGAAGGTAAAAGAAAAAAATAAATAAAATCACAGCCCCTGCAAAAAGATAAACTAGTTACAGGTTTAAAAATACATTTTTTTTTGCCCAAGTTCTCTTAGTCTTAGACTGTTCCTTCCTTTGGTGTAGGTTGTTTCTGTAGATATTATTATTCACAAAAGTGTTTAATATATTCGACTTTATTCCCAGTCCATATGTGTATTTTTTATGTATAGCCATGGCCGCATTATAACTATTGGCCATATCCAATATGTAAAAGTGTGCTTCACCTCCCAGGCTGGTTCCAACATGTGACCATAATATATGGACCATATCTAGTCTAATGGAAGCTATGAGTTTGGCAATATGCATTACGCCAGTGTTAAAAACCTTTTGAACATGCTGCTTCATATGTATCCTCTGGTACCCTTTTGCTAATATAACTGCAATAGGCACAGACTTAACATTCATTTTTTGCTTATATGAAAGCGGTTTTACTATAGAATGATCCATAATGTGCAGACATATGTTGATATACATATTTCATAACCCTAGTAAGTATTTTTGTGGTCTTCCTGATTTACATAAAGATACGACACACAGTTATTCTAAAATGCTACTGCCCATAATAATATCTATGTGCCCACTTTAAATATGGTTGCCAAACATTTGGAACATTGATTTCGAATCACCCATAATTTTACCTGTTTGCCCATTTTAAAGATGGCCGCTACCAACTTGGATGTTGTCAGGTTAGGAAATGTCCAGAAGAAGACCCAAATGCTAGGGCAAACTTAAACAACACCCTTGCACTCTGAGTTTAATCCAGGACATGACCCCACGACAATCTCTAAAAAACAATGCACTCACGATATGGAGCAAAGTTAGCCTGAGTCCAAAGTAATTCAAGATATCAGCCAAATAGACTTCTGAGTAAGGAACTGGTTTCAGGAAATGTCTTCCACAGAATCAGGAGAGCAGGGATAGTCCACTTATACTCAAACAGAGGAAGGGTAAAACAAGAAACAGTTAATAATGCAGGAGTAGGTAACTTGTTATCAGGCAGTTTGAGGGTTAACACTGTGTAGTCAGTCCTTGCAGAGTTTGGCAACAGGTACTCAGGCAGTTTGAAGGTTAATACTGAATAGTCAGTACTTGCAGAGTTAGAAAACAGGATATCAGGTAGTTTGATGGTTAACACAGATTAATCAGTACTTGCAGAGTTTGGCAACAGGTTAACATGCAGTTTGAGAGTTTCACAGAATAAACAGTACTTGCAGTGTTTGGCAACAGGATATCAAGCAGTTTGAAGGTTTACACTGAATGAACACTACTTGCAGAGATTGGCAACAGGTAAACATGCAGTTTGAGAGTTTCACAGAATAAACAGTACTTGCAGTGTTTGGCAACAGGATATCAAGCAGTTTGAAGGTTACACTGAATAAACAGTACTTGCAGAGTTTGGCAACAGGTTAACATGCAGTTTGAGAGATTCACAGAATACACAGTACTTGCAGTGTTTGGAAACAGGTTATCAGGAAGTTTGAGGGTTAACCCAGCATAGTCAGTCTTTTCAGAGTTTGGCAACAGAAAATCAGCAGTTAGAGAGTTTCCACAGTGAAGTCCTCACAGGAGCCACAAAGAGAAACAAACAAACGGGAACTGAAGAAACAGGAAGCCCGGAATAAAAAGCCTGGTAGTGACATCATCAGGAAGGGGCGGCTCAGACTACCTGCCAATCAAGCACACAGAGAGGACTGCCAGAGCTTCCCAGCGGCCACGCATGACAGATGTCATAAATGTTCCTAAATTGGTGCCAAAATTTGCCACACCCCCTCTTCCCTGATAGGATGAACTAGCCTTTAAATATCTTAATCATTCTGAGTGCTGGTATAGTCTTTATAAATGCCTCCCCAGGCCGAAACGCATTGACAGACCCCCATTTGACATACCAGCCTGAGATACACGGTGAGCACACTTCCTATATGTGCCCTGTTTTAGCAGCAGTTTTTTGGTGCACCTGTATTTTTTTCTTTTTCCTTTAGGCATCCGGACTCTGCAGTCTCTGACCTCACATTACAGATTAAACTTTTAACCACTTCAGTCGGATTCATACATCTTGGACTATCTTTTGTTCTTTTTCATTTTTTTCATTTTTTTTGTATTTGGACAATTTTTTAAAATATCATATGGCACTTTATACAACCTAGTTATTATTCCTATTTCCTAATGCAATGTCCTCAATTGTACTGATTTGTAATAGTATCCTTGATTGCATCTTTTTAACCCCTTTATGTAACTTTATGTGATTTTTTTTTTCACACGGAGATATTTGTTACATAAACTGTAACTTAAATGTTACAGTTTTTTTTATCACACTTTTGGTCGCATTTCTGATATACTGTATCTCAGACTGCTTGCATCTCCTTAGCCTGCCATGTCTGTTAACTCTTTTTAAATCAGCCAATAGGATTGAGCTTGCATTCTATTGGCTGATTGGATCAGCCAATAGGATGAAAGCTCAATCCTATTGGCTGATTGTAACAGCCAATAGGATTTTTTCCCCTTTAATTCCGATTGGCTGATAGAATTCTATCAGCCAATCGGAATGTAAGAGACGCCATCTTGGATGACGTCATTTAAAGGAAACTTCATTCTTCAAGAGATGTCGTAAGAAGAGGATGTCTTGAAGATGGAGCCGCTCCGCTTGGATAGATGAAGATAGAAGATGCCGCTTGAATGAAGACTTCTGCCCACATGGATAAAGACTTCTGCCGGCTTCGCTGAGGACTTCTGCCGCTTGGATGAGGATGGATGTCCGGTTTCCGAAAACTGTAAGTGGATCTTCGGGGGTTAGTGTTAGGATTTTTAAGGGTTTATTGGGTGGGTTTTAATTTTAGGTTAGGGACTTTGGGCAGTAAAAGAGCTGAATGACCTTTTAAGGGCAATGCCCATACAAATGCCCTTTTCAGGGCAATGGAGAGCTTAGGTTTTTTAGATAGGTTTTTATTTGGGGGTGTTGGTTGTGTGGGTGGTGGGTTTTACTGTTGGGGGGTATTTGTATTTTTTTAACAGGTAAAAGATCTGATTTCTTTGGGGCAATGCCCCGCAAAAGGCCCTTTTAAGGGCCATTGGTAGTTTAGTGTAGGCTATGGTTTTTTTTTTTTTTTTTGGGGGGCTTTTTTATTTTGAGAGGGCTATTAGATTAGGTGTAATTAGTTTAAATATTTGATAATTAATTTTTTATTTTGTTCCACTTACTTGTTTTTTTTTTGTAACTTAGTAATTTAATAGTAGATTTAAATAACTTGAGTAAGGTTAGGTTTTTAAATATGTAATATAGTTAATTTAATTGTTAGTTTAATGTAATTTTAATATAATAATTAGGGTAGGTTAATTAATAGTTTAATATAGTTTAAAGTAATTGTAGGATAATAGTTAGGGTAGGTTAATTAGTAGTTTAATATAGTTTATTTTAATTCTAAAGGTAAGTTTAAATTTATTATAAGATAGGGATGAGTTAATATTTAATGTAAAGTTAGCGGGTTGTTAGGTTTAAGGGTTAATAGCTTAATTTAGTTAATGGTGATGTGGGGGGCTGGTGGTTTAGGGGTTAATAAGTTTAGTAAGTGGTAGTGATGTGGGAGGCCAGGGGTTTAGGGGTTAATACATTTATTTAGTTGCGGAGGGATCTGGGAGTGGGGGGGATAGGGGTTAATAACTTTATTAGAGTTGCAGTGGGCTCCGGGAGCAGCGGGATGGGGGTTAATAACTTCATTTAGTTGTGGCGGGGTCCGGGAGCGGCGGGATACGGGTTAAACATTTTAGTATAGTGGCGGTGTTTAGCGAAAGGGTATAAAAAAAGTTGGGAAAAAGCTGAATAGCAGTGAGATCGATGACTGCTAGTTAACAACAGTCCGCTGCTCATCGCCCCGTACTTGGTGAGCGGCTTTTTGACAGCTTTTTTTATAAATAAGTAGAGCGTATTTAGCCTCGATATAGCTTTTGCTTCTATTTACCGCTCCACACCAATTGCAGTGATCCTCCAAAAGGATGTTAGAACCCACCGCGTACTCTGGCATTGGAAACAGGGAAGGCCTCTATTTATCATAGTCTGGCGGACCTGATCCGACAGTGCGGATCAGGTCCGCCAGACCTCGCTGAATACGGAGAGCAATATGCTCGCCGTTTTCAGCATTAACTAGCAGCTCACAAGAGCTGCTGGTGCAACGCCGCCCCCTGCAGACTCGCAGCCAATTGGCCACCAGTAGGGGGTGTCAATCAACCCGATCGCACTCAATCGGGTTGATTTCCGGCAATGTCTGTCCGCTTGCTCAGAGCAGGCGGACAGGTTATGGAGCAGCGGTCTTTGTGACCACTGCATCATAACTGCTGTTTCTAGCGAACCTGCTGGCTCGCCAGAAACACGGGGCATCAAGCTCCATTCGGAGCTTGATAAATATGCCCCAAAGACTTAACTACCTATGTACACACATAAAGACATGTATATAACTGCATTGGAGCCCTTTGCAGTCAAGTAGATGAAAACATGAAAAAGCATATTTATGCAATATTTATTTATTTTTATAATAAAATTTTTATTGAGGTGATGAGCAATAATAACAAAACAAGAGATACGTCCAGGCACAAATTGAAGTCAATAAGACCAATCATACAGTTCTCATACATTAAATAAAGTTTAGCTAAAACATTAAGGTATAAGTATCACTATTGTGATTGCTGTGCCTAAAATACTGATATGCCATAAACTGTACATACAATAGAAAGAGCTTCAGTTTTACCATATAACAATTTCAACAATAAGAGAGTAGCATCTGGTACAGGCTATGATACTATACCTAAAATTTGTATTATATCGTGAGTGATATATAAGATGAACAGCATAAGAAACTAATGTATGGTAAATATGAGTGTCTGGAGCATATCATAATGAAACCTCATTTTTTCATTAAGAGTGAAATTGGTCTCAGAGTTGCGACAAATTCCATAGTATAGTTTATCTATTTAGAGTAGGTTGGGGCATAACGGGGAGTTAGCTTCATGGGTTTGTTGGAGAGAGGAAAAAAAAGGAAATACAGTGGGCAAGAGTGGTGGGGGGGAGGTTGGACGGAGCTAGTTAGGGTAATTATTCAGTGGAACCCCTAGACCTCCAGCCCTTTTGGGTGTAGGACAAATAGGGATTACTCCAAGTAAATATGATAACATTTCCCTTTTCGGGGAAGGGCTTTATTGTCTAATGCTATAATAGTATAGGCCTAGAGAGAAAATAGCTTCAAATTAGGATAGGCAATAATAATACGGTCTTGATCAAAGTATCATGTACAAACTATCACACCTATGTCTCTGGAGAGCTACCCATTGTGAATTATTAAGGCTTTTATGTGTGTCAGTATGTTTCAGATTCAAATTATATTGTGAAGGCCTTAAAGACATGCGTAGTGTCAGATGAGTTTAAGGGTAGGATCAGAGAATGAGAGAGCTTTCTATATATTTAGATGTCCAGCGTAATTTATGGGAAACAATTGTAGGCTAGCCCCTTGTGACAGAAATATGAAACCTGTCGCTGCAACTCATACAGCATATTTTTAATCAGACCAAATTTAAAATTAGAGAGATCTATATTGAAGGGCAAAGTGTTATTCTACTATATGAAGTATATAAAAATATATTTTTTTTTTTTCCCAACCAATATTTATTGATTTCAAGTGGTTTTACAAATTGGAAGTCGCAGCTTCCAAAGATATTATACATAATCAGTTGGATTTTATATGTAAAGGTATACATTCAATTATCATGAGCAAATAATTAACATGAAAAGGAGATTAATTTAGGAAAAAGAGAGAAGAAAGGAAAGGAAAAAGAAGAGATAGGGAGAGGAATGCCTGTTGACCTGTTTTATTTTTAGAGATTGCGGTCTTATTGACTTGAAAGTTCGATGTGAGATTTGTGTGTACACCCTATTGTTATGGGGAGATTCCAAAAGAGCTTATTTAATTGGGTTTGGTATGTGTTATCTGAGAGGGATCTTAGTTTATTTCTTGAGGTATTGCTCCCAAAGGGAGGTCATTTCCGCATAAACATCCATTTTAGCAAATTTAATGTAATAATATTCCTCCAGTTCAAGGAATTCAGTAACTCTGTTAATCTAAAGTTGCAAAGTGGGAATCTCTTTATTCTTCCAATTTCTGGCTATTAAATATCTTGCACTGTTAGTCATTATGTAGAAAAGTTTAAGTTCGTATTTGATTTTGGGGGGTTTACTCAGTAGCCAGATTGTAGGGTCTAATGGAAATTGGGTCTTAAATATTTTTTCTATTTCTCCAATAATTTGTCTCCAGTAATTTTGGACTACATTACACCACCACCACATGTGAGCCAGGTTTCCATGTCCATGGCCACATCTCCAGCAGCATTTAGAGTTTTTGCGGTATAATCAGTTTAGCTTAACTGGGGAGAGATACCATCTATGTATTAATTTTAAATTAATCTCTTGCATGGAGAGTGAGATTGATGTTTTCGTAACATTTTGGAAAATCAAGGCGCTAGTTTGTGGCAATATTATTATCCCTAGCTCCTCTTCCCATTTTTCAAGGAAGGGAGGTATATAGCCAGGGGGGTTGTATGTCAGTATATGGTATATCGATGAAAGGGTATGCGATATAGGGGGAGTTCTGATGCATAGGCGTTCAAAATTGGTCAGGGGTCTGACCATGTTGTTAGAGTGCCTATGAGTCGTAACGAAGTGATGTACCCAGGTGTATGTGTACCAATTTTGGAAGACATCATATCCTTTGGCTATTAGTTCTGACTGGGATAGTATCTTTTCGTTCAACGTTAAGAAGTGTAGCGGAATATCTCTATAGTATGAGTTTGGGGCTTCCTTGGTGAATTGTGTCCCTAGAGTTATTTCTCCATTGTCTAAGATTGAAGTAAGTGGAGAGGGCCTAGATGAAATGAAGGCGTGTGTTGTTAAAATAGTGTTCCATGTTCTGAATGTTTCTGCTATTATTGGTGAATCGGGTTCTAGTGTAAGCTTCGGATGATCCAGTCTCCAGCACATCCTGCCCAGGTGCGCTGAGCCGGACATGGAATCTTCTAATTGAACCCACCTTTTGTGATCATAATGAATGCACCAGTCTGTAATTCTTTGTAGAAAAATGGCCTGACGGTATTTTGTTAGATTAGGAATGCCTAGTCCTCCTTGAGTTTTTGGAATTTGCATAACTTTACTATTTATCCTAGGGGGTCGTTTGCGCCATACAAAGTCACCAAAGGCCTTCTGGGTATTAGAAATATAATTTTTAGGGAGTGGGATTGGTAAAGTTTGCAGAATATATAGGAGTCTGGGAAAGACATTCATTTTTATGACATTTATCTTACCCATCCAAGATAGTTTCTTTGAGAGCCACAAGGATAAGTCTCTTATTATAGTGTTTTGAATTGGTAGATAGTTTAGTTTGAAGGTTTGCTCCATAGAGGTGGTTAGTTCTATTCCCAGGTAGTTTAGGGATTGGGGTCGCCACGTAAATGGGATTAGGGCTTTAACTCTCTCTTTGGAGGGGATGTCTAGATTGATATTCAAGACTTCAGATTTAGAGGTATTTATTGCAAAATTTGAAAGGGTTTGGAAAGTGTGGAATTTTTGTATTAGGTTGGGTAGCGAAATCTCCGGGTCCGTAATGGAGAACAAAATGTCGTCCGCGAAGAGGGACATAACATATTGTTGTGAGCCGACTTGAACACCGCTAATTAGGGGATTTTGTCTAATTTTAGTTGCCAGTGTTTCTATAAAACACGCGAACAATAGGGGGGATAGGGGGAATCCCTGACGAGTGCCGTTGGTTATTGTAAACAATTTGGAGAGTGTGCCGTTAATTAGCAACTTAGCGTTTGGGTGGGAATATAAAGAAAAAATCCTATTCATGATTTTTGGGCCAAGGCCCATTTTGATAAGGGTAGCTCTGAGGAAGTCCCATCAAACACGGTCAAAGGCCTTCTCAGCGTCTATGGATAGGAGTATCCCAGGGATCTCTCTATCCTGCATATATTGAATAAAATGGAGGGCCCTGACCGTGTTGTCTTTTGCCTCTCTTTTAGGGATGAAGCCCACTTGATCCTGGTGAATTAGGTCTGGGAGAATTAAGTTTAATCTATTTGCTATTATTTTTGCATAAATCTTCACGTCTGAATTTATTAATGATATTGGGCGAAAATGCGACGGGTGAGTGAGGTTTTTTTTGGGGTTTAGGGAGCATAGTGATATGGGCCTCAAGTAAACTGGGGGGAAATTGTTTAGATTCGTCAATATGGTTAAATAAAGTAGCAATTTGGGGAATTAATTCCTCTTGAAAAACCTCGTAATATCGGTTGCTGAAACCATCCGGACCCGGAGATTTTCCAGTTTGGAGATCTTTGATGGCTAGCTTGATTTTTTCAACTGATATGGGATCTTCCAGTTGTGTTTGTTGGTTAGTAGAGAGATGGGGTAGTTTGAGTCCAGAAAGGTATACATTAATTTCATTTAATTTTCTATCTCGTGAAGGTGTGTTAAATTCTGAGTCGGGGTGAAGGTTGTAGAGGTTTTGAAAGTATGTTCTAAAAGTGCAGGAAATGGATTTAGTGGAGGAGTGAGTTTTATTGTCATCATCGTTAATATGAAGGATAAAGTTTTTCTTTTGTTTTATTCTGAGAAATTGCGCTAGGGACCTACCGGCTTTATTGCGCCCTTCATAATTCAGTTGTTGTAACCTAAGAGCTTGCCTTTTGTGTTCTTTATTTAAGTAGGAGGCTAGTTTATGCTTTTCAGCTTGGAGTGTGGTAATTAATGTATGGCTATTAGGATCTAGTTTATGTTGATTTTCTAATTTTTCTATTGCAGCTAGTTGGTTTGTTAGGAATAGTCTTCTTTGTTTGTTGATTGAGGCTTTGATAGCCATTAGTTCCCCCCGTATTACACACTTGTGAGCTTCCCAAATGTTAATTGGGGATATATCTGGGGTGTTATTGCTTGTAAAATATTTTAAAATTGATTCAGATATTTGATGGGCGATAGAGGGGTCAGCTAAGAGTAGTTCGTCCAGTCTCCATATATAATCATGTATGGGTTTGGATGGCCATGTGAGAGTTCCAAGAACAGACGCGTGATCCGACCATATTATGGGAGTGATGTTGGTGGAGGTGAAAAGTGAGAGGCCTGTCACGTCAGTGAAAGTATAATCAATTCTTGAATACTGCTTTTGTGGGTAAGAGAAAAATGTGTAGTCCTCTCTAAATGGGTGATGGGTTCTCCATAAGTCTTTTACTGTTAATGTTTCCAGACATTTCTGTGTACGGGTTATTTGAGATAAGGGGACTGATGTATCCTTGGAGGAGCAGTCTAGTAGTGGGTCATGGGGCATATTTAGATCACCGCAAAGTATTAGTATACCTTTTTGATGTTCTAAGATGAGGTTAGACACTGTTTTAAAAAAATGAGCTTGTTTAGTGTTGGGGGTATAAAGGGATACTAGTGTGACCGGCCGGGCCATAGAGCAAACCCACCAATATAAGGTATCTGCCTGTTTTGGCTCTAATGGTGTTGATTACATTAAAGGGAATATTTTTCCGTATCAATATACCAACTCCATAGATTTGGGGTGAGAGGCATAGTAACAATTACAAAATTTGAGTTTAAATGTGAGTGGTTCTCTTCCTTTCAGGAAGTGTGTTTCCTGTATAAAGATCAAGTCCGATTTACATCTATTAAAATCATTTAGAGCCTGGGTTCTTTTTTAAGGGATGTTTAAACCTTTTGCATTTATGGTTTGGATGCGCATTTAATTCAGGGATGGTTTTCTACTTGAATAATCAGGCATGAGGGTGTGTTATTGAGTGAGTAGGGTGTCTATTTAGAGACCATGGAAAGTCAATGTCGGTACAGGCAGTAGAGGGAAAGAATAGGCCATAGTAGGAGAGTGTTGGCATTTTAGAAGTGCCGAAGAGATAAAGAACATAATAAAACAAAATAGAAGCAAGCAGTAACATTACCTATAGTGAATAAAGTGTTGAGGGTGAGTTTCTCCCTCCATGGCAATAAAAACGCAATGCATACATCTTAAACCTTGTACCATAACTTTTTTAAATTGATTGTAATAAATAAACATTTGCATCACAAGACAATTTTGAAGCTTGGGGTTAAGCTATAGATAATGAAGCCCTACTAAAATTGTAAACTTGGGCATCTAGAAGAAAATGCGTGATATAATTCTACACATGTGATTATTCCTATATTTAAAGTTATCAGAAATATATAGAAGTTCTTCACAACTTAACGATATGGGAATTATTTACTGGCAAAAGATATTAAAGGGGATATCTATAATACAAGCACATGACCCATTTGTCGTGTGGTTTTAACCTTATTGCTATGTTAGGTCTATGGATGGGGCTTTAAGAGGCACATTCAAATGTTAAGACCACTATTTTAAACGTTAAGCTCTCGATCTGTGCAACAAAACTGCAAACATTAGAAAGACATTAAAGTATTGTTTACACTTATCAACTTTACATGAAATAAATCTACGCTTATAATTGTTCATACTGTTAAGGGTAACAGAAATATAGAGGAGTTTTCCTTGTTTTAACTATTTGAGAGATCAAATACAGTCAATAAACAATATAAGGGTTGTCCAAGAGACAAACATACAACCTGGTTTTCGTGTGGTTCTGGCCTTAGAGTTATTGTAAGTCCGCTGATAAAGCTTAAGGAAGTTCACTTAATTATTGAGTCCTTCTTGTGTCGTCCCGTTACCTTAGACCACATAGGTCTTTGAGGTTTAGGATAAAGGCTAAGAGTACTATCTTCTTTTGAGGACTCCTGTGGTTGTGGCATCGGAAAAGTGATATTGAGGCTTTTAGATAGGGAATCTAGGTCTTCCAAGTCCCTATATATGATAGATTTGCCGGCCTTGTATACCAAGAGGCTGAAAGGAAAGCCCCAGCGGTATTTTATCTTATTTTCCTGTAGGATGGAAGTGATGAAGCGTAGAGAGCGTCATTTTTCAATAGTTGCTGGGCATATGTCCTGGTAGACTTGAAGGTTTTGGCCCTGGAATAGGATTGATTGTCGACTTCGTGCCTGTTTCCAAATAGCCTCCTTTACTGTGAAATGGGTGAATTTCATGATAACATCTCTAGGTGGGCTGGGCCCAGTAGGCTTCGGTCTAAGGGCTCTATGGGCCCTTTCCAGTGCTGTTTCAGATAGCTCCAGGGTAGGATCCAGGTGCTTGAAAAATTGTAGTAGATGAGAGGTTAACTTGTCGTGGGTGATGTCTTCGGATATTCCTCGAATTCGCAGGTTACTGCGACTACTGCGGTTGTCAAGGTCTTCAACCTTTAATTGTAAGGATTGTATAATTGCATCCTGACAGTTTATATGTTGTATGTTGTCACTGACTTGGGTCTCCAAATGCTCCTGACCCTCCTCCAAGTATTCAAGCTTAGAGTTCATTTCGGACATATCTTTTCTCAATGTGGATATTTCGTTTTTAATAAACAATTTTAGATCCGCTATATCACTTTTGGAAGGGAGAGAGGCAATGGTGGTTTTAATCTGGGATAGTTGGTCTAGTGGTTGAGGGGTTAAGTTCACCTCTGGTGAGGAATCCATTTTGTGTGGCTTAGTAGTAGTTAAGTCAGGCTTAGTTGGCGTGGGTGTGTTTGCCGGTCTGAAAAAGGAGCTTACTGAGTTAGGTTTTGTGATCGCTATTTTTTTGCCTGATCTAGACGATCTCCTTGTTGCCATTAACAGAAATGGTTAAAAAGTCATATAACCAACTTTAATTTAATTATTGCCAGGTTAATTTTAGATGAAGAGGACCGAAAGTTGTTTTGTTTTTGGTGGATTGTGAGTCTTAGTAAGGTAACCTCTTTATTTCCTGGGAATAGAAAACCCCCTGCTATGTTGTGAAAACGGTTAGCACTATATCTCTGCGTTATGTGTCTCCTATGATCGGGCCCAAGTAAGTCTTCTCTAAGCTTGAGATATGATATTCTGTGTGCTAAAGCGTTCTAGCCTTATTATTATATCCCTTAAAAGGTAAAGGGTGACGTTGAGGTGATTTTCATACTGTATGTGGCATTTAATATTTCTATCTGAGGAGCCACGTGGCTATGCGCAATATGGGAGGTGAAAGGCTCAGTGTCTGGCTAAGGAGCTGTTTTACAATGCAGCGATGAACCTGCATGGCTACGCCTTGCCTCAGTATATAAAAATATTTTAATGTGTGCACATTTTACTTTGTTATCCTGTTTCTCAATTTTAGCCTCCCAGAGCCCCTTACTTCAATCTGAAAGCTGTGATGAAAATTCAGTATTAAAAGAGTGTCTACACTAAGTGTATAGGGGACTGTTATAAGTAGATATCTTAAGAACTAACATGTGGACAATGGAAGCCCAGTCCTACCATGTGTTATCATCTGGTCACCTATAACATTCAGATAGGAAAGAGTCAAAGATAGGTATGTTTAGGGGGACCTAGTATATATAGACATCCATATATTCTATCCATATATAAATATATATAGTCAATTCGGGCTATTGGAAAGTGGCTTACTGTATAACAAACATGGGATTACGTGAAGGCGCATAGCTCATAGTATATGATATTAACTCAAACATATAATGTGCCTTATAGTAAGAACAGTGTGAGGGTGATTGGATACATTAGTGCAACTGAGAACATTCCCACAAGCATCACCATATTCAAAACAGAGCATAAAAAAGAAAAACCCTACTGAGGAGTTAGCTATAGGAGCCAGAAGGTCCACTTTTCCCTCAGTCCCCCTCAAATAAACAGAGAAACAAGTATAACGTACAGCTCAAATGCACAGCAATACATGCATGAAAATATGTCAACAAACAGTGCAATCCCAGAACAGTCCTAGGAGAGAGTATGGTAATCACACTAGAAGAATGTGCAGCCAATACCAAACTAACAATGCATATATAAAACTGGTGACCGGCACAATGAATTTGGCATTAATATCAAACTGATTAGCCTTCATTAAAATGCTCCAATGGCAAGTACCCAAAGCTTGGTTGAGACTACAAGTTCAAAGTGTGTCCCTTGTGGACCTATCTTGAAATGGAGAGTTATCAGCCTATGCCGGTTTCCACAAAAGTCACAAGTATGTCTCCGATCATGGGAACCTGCAGCTGGACATCAAGCTGTTGTCTGACATACCTCATTGTTGTCGTCTGGGGGTATGGTAGTCGCTGTCGGGTGGCTTGTCTGTATGGGATGCAAAGTGATGTGCATATCTGGTGCTCCTCAACTACATAGGTCTGAGGCTTCTCCGTGCAAAGTACGCTGTCTCCAGGATCACAGGAGACTGTCTCGAGGAGCTGTGCTCTGCCATCCTGTAATCTGATCAGCGGTGCCGAAACTCTGCTTGAGCTAGGGAGGCCGGCTGCATCACTCCCGGCATCAGCAAAGGACCAAGTTTGGCTAGATTTAACTGTGGCAGATCGTTGAGGTCATAAGTTGTGTGTGCTCCAGATAGTTTAGTGTCAAGACACCCTTGTTGTCCCTCAGAGAGGGTCTCTTTCTGGGTTGCTGGGCTGTTATGAGAGGAAGGGAGTGTAGGCATGCTATCTGTGACAGGTAGGGTTTCATCTGGTAAGGTAACATCATATCTACGTATCCTACAAAGTAGAGTCAGCTCCTCAAACTGGTTATCCATCTTAAAGTCCCGTAGGAGTGATCTCACAATTGTGTGCAGTGTCTTCATGGTGAGATGGAGTCCCAGGCGTGGTTCGCTCTGCATATGTCCACACGGACCTTGTCTGTTTGGTCCCTTCGGGAGTGTGATTACACAGCAACCATCAGAAGCTAAGTAGAGAGGAGGGTCAGAGGTCCCGGTCGATGAAGCAGTCCCCAGTACAATAACTTTCATAGATCATTTAGGCTGTGGATAGAATTATAACTCTTTTGTTGGTGTCTTCCCACTAAAGAAGTTAGGTAAAGTCTTGTGAGCATGGGCGCCGCTTCCCGCCATTAGGGTCTCTTCATGATGGAATACTGTACCGCCACTGTCGCTCTGAGTGAGCACCCAAATATGTCGTCTTTGTGAGCGTGACTGTGGGCTCTTGTTAGTGGAGCTGTAGAAGAGTATTTTAGCCCTTTTTTGCCCTAAAAAAACTCAATTTAATTAAATAGATTCAGGCTATAAGTGGGAGCCTCCGAGAGACATGTCTGGTTTCTTTGGCGGCTAGCTCCGCCCCAGCAATATTAATTTTTAATAAAGTGTTATATTGTGTATTTACTGTAAATAAATAACATTCCAATTTTCTGTTTATAGCAGAATATTATCTATTTACTTTCAAATAGATATTTTTATTTATATCTGTATATATCTATACCTATATATAAACCATAAAAAATGGGCCTCACTCACTGGATTTCAAAACCTACAGTATATACCAATATACAATGATCAAAATATAGATATATATTGTATCAAAATACCATAAGATATATGTAGAATGTGTATTTATGAATAAATATAAAATATTCTGCTGTGTGAAGAACATTGGAATTTAAAATATTCATATTTTCATGTTGGGTTAGTGCACTTGAGAATATACGATCAGGTTTGCGAGTGAATAGGATTTTTTCCACTTATTTTATTTTGTTTTATTTCGTGCATCAAGTTAGTGTGCGAGCAAAAACTTTAACTTTCAACTTGTAGTACAAGCGCTATCCGACGCACACAAAAAGCTTACTTCTAGTGGAGTAAGCACGTGAGTTGAAATGTTAAATACCGCTCCACTTGTAATCTGCCCTTTAATTTGCAATATGCTGTGGGATAAAGGGTCTACTACTAAACCATTTAAAAAAAAAAAATTGCAAGTATAGCACATATTTTTTGGTAACTGACATTTAATTTAAAATTAAAAGTTTTTAACGTAAATAATGTTATGGAGTTTTTTTTTTTTTTTTTTCTAATAAGCACATGGCTAAATAATAAGAATAGTTAACCTCAAAGCATATAGATAAGGAGCTCTCAACCAGAGAGCAATAGAGGACTGGAGGGTGAAACCACAAGATCAAATGTATGTATATATAACAACAATTTATTTCATAAAAAGAATAGCGAACAGATAACTAAAATTCTAATTAAAATACTATATATAGAACTTCCGGTGGGCGGGCATAGCAGCTAGCAGCACGGAGAGTGAGCTCCGACAAAATTCCGCCAACTGTTGACTGTTAAAGCTCCACATCTCCTTGAGCGAGAGAAATGATCTGGAGCTGTTGTTAGGGGAAAGGAGGCAGAAGATTGCAAGAGGGACACTTCCCTCAATCCCTCACTGCTGATAAGGAACAAAGGCATTTTTATTTTACAGCGCAAGTAAAAGCGCCCGCCATTTTGGATCCGAAACATCAGAGGCTATAAATCGGTAAATAAGAACCGGAGGTTAAGAGAAAACAGAGACTTGTTCTGACAGTGCTAGATACAGGCACACGCCCCAGACTTAGGCAGTACTGACAAGAAGCGCAGGTGAAACAGTATGTACATCTCATTTGAAACACAACCTGGGATATACAATAACACTGCCTAAACGCTACATACTGGTGGACAGTGCAGGGCCTGTTGAGGCATAAAAGGCAGCACCACCTGGGTTAATCAAGCTGAATAGATTAAACATACTGTCTAATATCATACGTGAACACAGACTTTGGAGCCACCATACACAAACTGACTGAACCTCTTTATGAAAGTGGATCTTTACTTTGTAAGCTCACCAAAGAGCTGCAGTACAGCCATGGCTTCCAAATCAAAACAAACAGAAAGGAAAGCAAAACAAACAACTGAAGCTCAGAGCAGCTCCTGTCCCCCTTTATTTCTGACCAAGATGGACCAGTTGCAGACTGGGGTGGATGCTTTAGCATCTGAGGTCAAATAATTTTCACAATAACTGGGACTTGCGGAACAACACATATCGGATGTGGAGACAGGGCTAATGAAATGCAGGCCACGGTACAGCTACTGGACAGGCAGGTGAAATACCTTACAGATAAAGTTGAGGATTTGGAAAATTGGTCCCGCCGCAACAATCTGCAGCTGGTGGGTCTGCCCGAAACCGTTCTAAACAAAGATCTCATGGATTTTGTACAGAAACAGCTACCGACCTTGTTAAACATCCCTGCCGGGGCCTTGCCGATAGTGGTGGAGCGTGTGCATCTCATAGGTATAGAACATTCTACCGGTGATCGCATGGGCCCTAGACAAGTGATATTTAAACTGCTCAACTATCGGGCCAAGATGGTCCTTCTGCAGGCCTACCGTCAGCTAAGAGACTTACAGTACCAAGGCAGGAAATTATTTATATTCCAACATTTTTCCTCAGAGGTGGCACGCAAGCGTAAAGAGTTTGCACCATATTGCAATAGACTGTATGGAGAAGGGCGAAAAGTCGCTCTGTTGTACCCTGCCAGAATGCGGCTTCAGACACCCAGTGGTCCAAGATTCTTTGCATCCCCTAAAGAGTTACAGATCTTTTTGAGTAGAGAAGAGAGATTGAAAGGGAATCAGGATGGCTGATCAGGCACGAATGACCCTACAGGGTCTATACCAGACCGTATAAGGAAAAGAGGATTCCAACTTTGGAATGAAGATCAAATGACTTGCAGTTGGTTCAAACATACATTTGGATTTGGAACACTGTTTCACACAGATCAGTTTAAAGCTTGTTGAAGTGCCTGTTGCACTTCTGTTAATGTTTGTTGTGGTATGGTTGAGGTCCACCCCAGTGGCAAAGAGACGAGCTGAGGCAGACTTCAGAATTATCTCTGGACCCTTTTCAGACGGACAAGTTAAAGTTTTCTGGGACGTTATAAATTGTGACATTGGCTCAAGGTATTGTAGGGAATATAAGGTGGTAATGTATGATAGATGTTTCATTCATGTTTGTGCAGTATTCCGTTGCTTGGAAGTTATGCTTGCTTGTGACCCTAACTCACTTGAGACACTGTTTATATATACCCAACTGAGAGGGCTCAAGGTTTCCTCATGGTACTGGGGGAGATGCCGAGTGGACTGTACGAGATGTATGCCAATACTGATTATGTTTATACAATGTTTTGCTCTCTAGGAATTTTTGCTGCTTGTAGACCTAATACCTGGGTAATTTGTATATATATTCAGACAGCTTGGGCCTATAGACTATACTACCAATGGGGTAAATTATAGATTGTTGCATGGAATTTGGGGCGGATCACGTCCCCTGCAAAGAGATTTATGATCTTAACACGAATTAAAGCACTGCAGGCAGACGTGGCCCTCCTACAAAAAACACACTTGACTGAGTTGGAACATGTTAAACTACAGAGAGGCTGGGTAGAAAGGTACACTCCAGATGCGGGAAGGAAGCGAGGAGTAGCAATTTTGTTTAGAAAAAGTCTTAATGTCACTGTAACCAAAGAAATTGTAGACGCTGAGGGTAGGTACATCTTGCTAGAAATAGTTTTTTTTAGGCAATAAATATCACCTGTGTAATGTGTATGGTCCCAAAATCTGTAAAAAAAAACTTTTGGAGACATCTGCAAGATACACTACTGGTCACAGCAGATTCACCAATCATAATCGGGGTGGCCTTTAACGTAGCGCAGGAGACACTGTTTAGATTAGGGACCCTAATAGGCCCCAGGGTGAGGCGACAAGGAAAAGCAAAAATGAGTGCACAGACCAATTCATTATTGCTAACCGCAAACAAACTTTTAACCTCCTAGATAGCTGGAGGGTTCGTAACCCAGACAACAGGGATTATACATGTTTATCCAAGTAATTTCATACATTATCGAGGATAGATTTCTTTCTCACATCCCCAATGGTCAATGCTGGTGTAATAGATGTAGGTATATCTACAATAATTATCTCAGATCACGCCCCAATATGGTTGACATTGGGGGGTGGGGGCCCGGGCAGATCACACAAGGCATCTTGGAAATTCCCTAAGTTTTTAGCCCACAGTCACGACTTCAAAATGCATTTGCAGACTGCGTGGAATGAGTACGCTACCCACAATGTAGCTGTGCGCTGTAGGGAGGATTTATATTGGCATGCTTCTAAAGCGGTTATTAGGGGCGAGATAACATCTTACACTGCTAATCACTGCAGGAAAAAAAAAACAAATGCTAGAGTGATTGACTAACCAGGTGACAACCACATACTGTAGTTATTTAATTAATCCCACTAAGGAAAAAATAAATGCCTATTATGAAAATAAGAAAGAGAGGGATACCTATTTACACTAGTTAGAGGAAACATATAACATACATAGACATGGGATATTTTACAGGATGGGGAACAAGCCAGGCAAAAACATGCACACCTAGAACATATATACAAGCTATGCGTAAGGGGGAAGTCAGGGCGATGAACACATTTGAGATTATGGGTATACTGAGGGGATATTACCATACATTATATAAGAAACAGGAGGTGGACACACAGGCACAGGAGCAATTCTGGAAAAGTATAAAACTGCCACGGATCTCAAGGGAACAAATAGAACAAATTAGCGCACCAATAGGGCTGCAAGAGTTGAGACAGGCTATTAAAAACTCTCCTGGAGGAAAGGCGGCTGGCCCGGATGGACTACCCGTAGAGTATTATAAACTGCTGATTGAGGAGGTCTCACCTGTAATTAGGGATTTATACAATCAATACTTACGCACAGACAATATTCCTAGCTCCCTATTCACTGATGCACATATATGTCTGATACCCAAACCAGAGAAAGACCAGGAGTTACCGAGCTCTTACAGGTCTATATCGCTGTTAAACAGTGATTATAAGTTGCTGGCAAAGATTATGGAAGACAGATTAGCAGTCATACTTCCCCACGTGATACACCCGGATCAAACAGGGTTCATTAAAAATAGAACATTGACCACTAATATCAGGAAGGTGCTGGCGGTTGTCAATCATTACTGGGTGGAGAGCAAGGGGGGAAGAGGGGAGGAACTGTCGGATGCCTGTCTCCTGTCACTAGACGCGGAGAAGGCGTTCGACAGAGTTGAGTGGCCCTACCTGTTCGACACCCTGGAGAGATTTGGGTTTCAGAGAAACTTTGTATGTCTGTTACATAACATATACAGCAACCCAAAAGCTTCATTAATAGTAAACGGGCAGCTGTCTGATCCCTTTTCGCTTGAGAGGGGAACCAGACAGGGCTGTCCGCTATCGCCCCTGCTATTTGACTTGGCTATAGAGCCAATGGCCATCCATCTAAGAGAATTGTTAGAGGGTATCAAGGTGCATTCTGCGAAGGTAAAGATTTCGCTATACGCGGATGACATGTTGTTATTTGTTCACAACCCAAACGCAGCCATTCCATTAATAATGGCATAGATAGAAATATTTGGTAGTTTTTTAGGGTTTAAAATAAACGTGGAAAAATCAGAGCTACTTTGGCTGCGCTGAGGAAAAGCGGAATCGCCACTAGACTCGCAGTTTAAGATAGTGATATGTTCATTCAGATATTTAGGTATCCAAATTGCTGCGAATACCTCTCAGTGGTACACACTCAAGATCACCCCTGTAGTACGAAATACAGAAGAGACCTTGAGAAAATGGCTGCATTTGCCACTGCCTTTGATGGGTAGGGTGAGCATAATAAAAATGGTCTTCTTTCCCCGCTTGCTGTTTGTGCTACAGGCACTTCCTTTGCTACTCAATCGCAGGGATGTCACTATATTGCACTCAGCATACTCGAGATTCCTGTGGCAGGATAAAAAGAGACAGATAGGACTGTATAAACTCTTTAATTCCACACGTCAGGGTGGATTAAAACTGCCTAATACAAAGTAGTACAATTGGGCAGCACTCTCCAAAATAGCGTTACACTGGCTGACGGGGATAGATAAATTTACACATAAGTATCTGGAAGAGGGGATTGCCTCCCCAATCACATTAGCGCCTCTCCCGTTCCTTAAAGGGACACTAAACCTAAACATTTTATTTCATGATTCAAGTAGAGAATACCATTTTAAACAACATTCCAATTTACTTCTATTATAAAATTTGCTTCATTGTCTTGATATACTTTGCTGAAAAGCATATCTAGATAGGCTCAGTAGCTGCCAATTGGTTGCTGCACATAGATGCCTTGTGTGATTGACACACCCACGTGCATTGCTATTTCTTCAACTAAGAATATCTAAAGAATGAAGCAAATTAGATAATAGAAGTAAATTGGAATGTTGTTTAAACTTGTATTCTCTACTCGAATCATGAAACAACATTTTTAGGTTTAGTGTCCCTTTAAGTTGGCACAACTCCCAGACCAAGTTAGGAATAACTTAATTTTCAGGGGGCCAATTCTAGCTTGGAGGAAAATGTCTATGGAATGGGGTAAGAAGGGTTCAGGTACCAAACTAAAGCCAATCAGAGGAAATATGGAATTCGTTCCGGGTGTCACAGGGGGGCTGTACAAGCAATGGGAGTTAAAGGGTCTTAGGCTGGTGGGGCAATTACTGGATAAGGTAAACAAATGCGTTTTGACTTTTGACCAGATTAAGGAAAAATACCAGATACCACAGCAGCAATATTTTGCATACCTACAAGTTAGGCATTATGTCAACTCTCTGATCAGAATAGAAGACTCTATCTGGGCACTTCACACTGGGACATGCTGCACTCACTAGCAAAGCAGGGGTATAGTTCTATAATCTTCCAGTACAATCTACTGATGATAGCAAAGTCAGACGCAGTGTTAGACAGGGTGACACAGCAGTGGAGAGAAGGAGACCAGCTTATCTTGAGAAAGGAAGTGGTTTTGAGTTTTGAGAGAGTTAGGGCTGCCACGATATCAGCAGATATAAGGGAAACACATTACAAATGACTGCATAGGGCATACATCACTCCAAGGCAATGGGCTAAGTGGACGAGACCAGAGGCAAACATATGTCGAAAATGTTTACACCCAGATCCATCTTATGAGCCTTTGTTTTGGGGCTGCCCTAAGTTGGTGAGGTTCTGGAAGCAGATTGAATACTGGCTGCAGATGGTGCTGGGAATAGAGGTTCAGTTAGACTGGGAAAGGGATTTTACTATTAATGGGAGGCGAGGAAGGCCCAAGTCATATCAGATTAGTTAACAATATATTGTTATTAGCCAGGAAACTAATTTTGAAGAAGTGGTTGAGTGACAAAGCCCCAATATTGCAACTTCTCAAAACATCACTGACCAAGCAATTATTTATTGAACAGGCTGATGTTAAGGGTGATGTGTCAATTTGAATCTGACAATTTTTCAAGAAGTGGGAGAAGTATATTCTCACCCTGACTGCCGGCTTGCAAAGGCAAGTAGTGGCACCATTTGCATCAGCCCCTTATATCTTAGAAGAGCAACTAAAAGGGAATTGGTGTATTCTTTAATGAAGTACGCTTCAAATGCTCACAGGTCAGATCACAGGGGGACTAAGTTAAGGCCAGTTTGGTTTGTTTAGTTTAGGATGGTTAATAAATAAAATAAAACTGATGGAGAATTTGGAGATTGATGTGATCATAACTTTTAGGTGCAGAGACAGACAGATGGATGTACAAAACACAAAATGTTCTGTTATGGTAGTATATCATAAGATTTTGAACACAAACAGCAACCGTATGTATGTAATATAATCTGTTTTTTTTTTGTGAACTGCCGAACCCTGTACGATAGCACCAACTGTATAAAAGGGACGTCTCCCTCTAAAAAAATCTAGCTACAGCCTACTAAGTGGACAGTTGTTTAAAAAACAAATTGTACTCTAAATCCGTTGGAAGTATGTATCCATGATAAACAGTATATTAGCAAATGCTTAAAAAACCTTAATGGTACTCTAAATCAATGCCAGAACATATATAGGTTAATCTCACATAGGAATATAATTACCTAGAACTATAAGTTCCTTATAACAATTGGACTCCACAATTATCGATATATCTAAACATTAAATCCACAAAACAAGATATATAAAGTGATTAGTGCTGATAAAGTGCTGGGGAAGTGCTCAAAAAGTGTTTAAGTGTTTATATAGTGCTATATCGCTAATAATAACTGAGAATCAATCCAACTAAAGTCAAGAAAAATATAAATATAGATCAATGTATTTCTGCAATGCTAAAAAATAAATAAATTGTGAAACAGAAGAAAGTCTTCATAATATGCTTGTGCAACAGTACTGTTTGTAGAAATATTTTGGAGTGTCTTATAGTGCCTTTATAATATCCACAGATTTTATATACTGGTGAATTGACCTCAGAGTACGATGATTTTAAACAGCTTTGGTATAATTTTGTAGTGCAGACGTTATTGGAAAGAGTTTGAGAGACCCCTCGCTACCTTTGCAGCTTACCAGGGTATTCTCTATTAATTAGTGTCTTCTTTAGAGGATGTGAAAGTCTCAGATTTATCAGAGATGTCAGAGATTACTTACGGACCCTCAGCCACAGTCGCGGATTCACTCTGCGTCCTTTCTCAGACCATTGGTTCCAGCACGGACAGTGCTATGACATCTGTGACATCTGGCTTTCCTATTCGTCAACAGTTGATCCTGTAGCACGCTGAGAGTTGGAAGCATGAGAACAAATGTGTGAACGGCCATTCAAAAAAGTATCTCCTAGTTATACCTATCTCTGTCCAAATATTCCTCAGGTTAGGGAACAAGGTGCAAGTTCTCCAATAGTGGTAAAGTGTTAACGCATTTCGCACTTGAAACAGGGATTTATTACCATTTTCTGATAGTTCATTGGTTATTGGCACTTGGTTTGTTAAGGTGGAATTTATTTTAAGGTGGATGTTCCATTTGCAGTACTTAAAAATAGCCACAGTTAAACTCATATAAAACTCATTATTTCTGTTACATTGGCTGTATTCAAACACTTATTAAATAAAGGACTAACTATGGATTTGTATGTACCAGTTAGTTTAGATGAAACATATTATCAAAATGATTACTATAAATTAATTTATTGATTTTGTGCATCAATATACTATAATGGCCTCTTATAGAAATAAAAAGTAATACAGAAGAAATGGGAAAAAACGGGGATGGATGAGAAACTCAAAATTAGAATATAAATAAAGTAAACTAAAATGAACTAAAATGTATATATATACTAGACATGTGCGTTTTGATTCGGAACAAATCGAAATTCGGACAAATTTGTTAAATTCGGAGATTCGGATCGATTCGAATTTCCGAATTACGGTAGTACCGAATCTACCGAATAAATCCGAATTAGTTTGGATTTATTCGGTAGATTCATATGGCCATGGATTACACTAGTATTGTACAGTTTATTAGGTTATATCACTCTGCTATGGGTTACACCTAATATACAGTACATAATACTAGTCTAATACACAGCACATCCCACCTAACACATACCGAAATTCCGAATTTCTGTATCGAACCGAACCGAATCCAGCCGAATTTATTCGAATCCAAATTAATCCAAAACGAATCCGAAATGAATGCATTCGCTTTTTTCCGAATTCGAATCGATCCGAACCGAAATTTGAAAACATCTGAATCGATCCGAACCGAACCAAATTTTTCCGCCATGCACAAGTCTAATATATACATATAGATTGTTCATAGTTTTATTAAAAAATATTTAAAGAGAAAATGTATAAAAGTCTAAGAATACATACGTATATACATTGGGGCCTATTTATGAAATGTTTTGCGAACCTGATCCGACAGTGTGGATCAGGTCCGCAAGATATCGCTGAATGCGGAGAGCAATACGCTCTCCGTATTCAGCATTGCACCAGCAGCTCACAAGAGCTGCTGGTGCAACGCCGCCCCCTGCAGACTCGCGGCCAATGGGCCTCCAGCAGGGGGTGTCAATCTACCCGATCGTACTCGATTGGGTTGAAATGTGGTGATTCCTGTCCGCCTGCTCAGAGCAGGCACACAGGGTTATAGAGCAGCGGTCTTTGTGACCGCTGCTTCATAACTGCTGTTTCTGGCGAGCCTGCAGGGAGCTTGTTAGATAGGCCCCATTAAGTAAAAAATGACCTATCTAGATGTCTGGTATATTACAGTAGCCATCAGGAGACAGGGAATATGGATATATCTAATTCTGAGTTTAAGACAAAGGGGTGTAGGGTTTTCGTATTATAAATAAACTCAGCTTCCTTTCTCAGGAGTTTTTGCTCAAAATTACGCCCTCTCCAGTCTGCGTTTATTTTCGAGATAAAAAAAACTAAAATCTTTCAAGTTGTTTTTATGAACCTCATGAAAATGAGTGTACAGATGTGTGTCTGTGTGTCTAATTTTCCCTTCTTAAAGGGACACTCAAACCAATTTTTTTTCTTTCGCGATTCAGATAGAGCATGCAATTTTAGACAACTTTCTAATTTACTCCTATTATACATTTTTCTTCGTTCTCTTGCTATCTTTATTTAAAAAAAAATATGGCATCTAAGCTTTTTTTTTTTTTTATCAGAATTATGGACAGCACTTTTTTATTGGTGGATGAATTTATCCACCAATCAGCAAGGACAACCCAGGTTGTTCACCAAAAATGGGCCAGCATCTAAACTTACATTCTTGAATTTCAAATAAAGATACCAAGAGAATAAAGACAATTTAATAATATGAGTAAATAAGAAAGTTGCTTAAAATTTCATGCTCTATCTGAATCACAAAAGAAAAAAAATTGGGTTCAGTGTCCCTTTAATGCATTGTAAATGTTCGCGTATCCGCTATCTTAGGGTCCTAGTGGTCTCCCCATTATATAGGACCCTAAGAGAGCAGATACGCCAACATGTACACTGCATTGAGAAGGGGAAATTAGACACTTATCTGTACACTCATTTTTGTGAGGTTCATAAAAAAAACTTAAAATATTTTAGTTTTTAATGACTCTCGAAAATAAACGCAGACTGGAGAGGGGGTAATTTTGAGCAAAAACCCCTGAGAAAGGAAGCTTAATTTATTTATAATATGAAAACCTACACTCCTTTGGCTTAAACTCAGAATTAGATATATCCCTATTCCCTGTCTCCTGATACTGTAATATACCAGACATCTAGATAGGTAATTTTTGGCTTAATTTATATAAGTATGTATTCTTAGACTTTTATACATTTTCTCTTTAAATCATTTTTAATAAAACTATGAACAATTTATATATATATATATATATATATATATATATATATATATATATATATATATATACATTTTTAGCTCCTTTTAGTTTACTTTATCTATATTCTAATTTTGAGTTTCTCATCCATCCCCTTTTTTTCCCATTTATTCTGTATTACTTTTTATTTCTGTAAAATGCCATTATAGTATATTTATTTAAGATCCTATATTAATTTGTAGTAATCATTTTGATAATATGTTTCATCTAAACTAAATGGTACATATAATTCCATAGTTAGTCCTTTATTTAATATGTTTTTGAATACAGCCAATGTAACAGAAATAATGAGTGTCTTTTATATGAATTTAACAGTGGCTATATTTAAGTACCGCAAATGAAACATCCACCTTAAAAATAAATTCCACCTTAAAAAAACAAGTGGCAATAACCAATGAACTATCAGAGAATGGTATTTAAAGGACAGACATGGATGACCTAGAGTATGTTTTGATAAAGCTCTGTTTCAAGGGCGAAATGCGCTAACACTTTACCACTATTGGAGCACTTGCACCTTGTTCCCTAACCTGAGGAATATTTGGACGGAGATAGTTGGGACTAGGAGAGACTTTTTTGAATGGCCGTTCATACATTTGTTCTCACGCTTCCAACTCTCAGCGTGCTACAGGATCAACTGTTGACGAATAGGAAAGCCAGATGTCACAGATGTCATAGCACTTTCCGTTCTGGAACCAACGGTTGGAGAAAGGACGCAGAGTGAAGTCGCGACTGTGGCTGAGGGTCCGTAAGTAATCTTTGACATCTCTGATAAATCTGAGACTTTCACATCCTCTAAAGAAGACACTAATTAATAGAGAATACCCGGGTAAGCTGCAAAGGTAGCGAGGGGTCTCTCGAACTCATTCCGATAACATCTGCACTACAAAATTATACCAAAGACTTGGCTCTAGCTGTTTAAAATCATCGTACTCTGAGATAAATTCACTGGTATATAAAATCTGTGGATATTATACAGGCACTATAAGACAATCCAAAATATTTCTACAAACTCAGTACTGTTGCACAGCCATATTATCAAGACTTCCTTCTGTTTCACAATTTTAGTTTTGTTTTAGCATTGCAGAAATACATTGATCTATATTTATATTTTTCTTGACTTTAGTTAGATTGATTCTCAGTTATTATTAGCGATATAGCGCTATATAACCACTTAAGCACTTTTTGAGCACTTCCCCAGCACTTTATCAGCACTAATCACTATATATAAATATATCCTGTTTTGTGGATTTAATGTTTAGATATATCGATAATTGTGGAGTCCAATTGTTATAAGGAACTTATAGTTCTAGGTAATTATATCTCTGTGTGAGATTCACCTATATATGTTCTGGGATTGATTTAGAGTACCATTAAGGTTTTTTAATTATTTGCTAATATACTGTTAATCATGGATACATACTTCCAATGGATTTAGAGTACAATTTGTTTTTTAAACAACTGTCCACTTAGTAGGCGGTAGCTAGATTTTTTTAGAGGGAGACGTCCCTTTTTCTATATATAGTATTTTAAGTAGAATTTTAGTATCTGTTCGCTATTCTTTTTAAGAAATAAATTGTTGTTTTATATATATACATTTGATCTTGTGGTTTCACCCTCCAGTCCTCTATTGGTCTCTGGTTGAGCGCTTCTTATCTATATGCTTTGAGGTTTAACTATTGTTTCTAACTATACCTAGGGAAGGGTAGGTTTAGATAGGAGCTCATAAAGGACATTTCTGAGCGCCTTATTTCCATTTTTTTAACACTAAATAATAAGAATTAAAATGTTAAATCCAGTAAGATTTAATGACAAAAATGTTCCCGTTTAGGTATATTAGAAATTGTGAATACTTATCATCTAGGGGCCAATTTATCAAGCTCCGTATTGCCCATTGTTTTTGAATGCTCCATAACTTGTCTGCCTGCTCTGAGGCCGCGGACAGAAATCGACACGATCGGGTTGATTGGCCATGAATCTGCAGGGGGCGGCATTGCACCAGCAGTTCACAAGAACTGCTGGTGCAATGATAAATGCTGACAGCGTATGCTGTCGGCATTTATCGTATTGCAGCGGACATGATACGCTACATCGTATCATGTCCACTCGCACTATGTTAAATATACCCCCTAGTCTGAAATTAGATTTATGTTATGTTTTTAAAAAAGCACAATTGAATGAAAAGAGGCTGTTCCTGGATGGTAACTCACCATAGAATAAGCTACTGAGCTGTTGTTCATTTCCAATAGAGCGCTTGTCTTTCTGTATGCTCTATATATTTATGTTTCTAAAGACCACTGCTCCATAACTTGTCCGCCTGCCCTTAGATCGCGGACAGAAATCAACCCAATCGAATACAATTGGGTTGATTGACACCCCCTGCTAGCGGTCGATTGGCCACAAATCTGCAGGGGGCCGCATTGCACCAGCAGTTCACAAGAACTGCTGGTGGAATGATAAAAGCTGTGGGCATTTATCGATGTGCAGCGGACATGATATGCTACATCGTATCATGTCCGCTCGCACTATGTTAAATATACCCCTAGTCTGAAATTATATTTTTGTTATGTTTTTAACTATTTATTGGTATTTGTCATCTTAAAAAAACATTTAAATAAAGTTGATTTAAAAATATAATTATATAATATAAAAATATAATTAGATAACTATAAAATATTCTAGTTACAAACTGATAAATAGGATGGAAACAAGTTTATAGACTGGTGCACAGACAAACATTTTTTTTGGACAAAACCAGTTATAAAAACAATTATTTTTTTTCAACTGAGATATTTGTTTATGGGTTTATTTGGTTCTGCCAGATTTTGACAACATTATTGGTTTCTTAATTGAAATTTATTATCCCTTTATTTCCTATGGGGAATGTTTTTAGGGCACTGGACAACAGCTTACATTTTAAATAAAATTAAAGTTGTAGCAAGTGCCACTGTTTCAAGCCAGTAGAAGCAGTACAATATTATATATATATATATATATATATATATATATATATATATATATATATATATATATATATATATATATATATATATATATATAATTAAATATAAATTGTGGAAAGGTGGCCGAGCTTTTGGCTTTAGTAAGAAGGAACAGTTAATTTGATTAAGGAACAAACTATTTATTTGTTTAACAGCAGTTTTCATAAAAACAAAACAAACCAAAACAAACACCTACTCCTAACTCAGGAGGCTAACTAAACTTTAAAGGATTCCTAACTGTCAACAGTAAACAACTGCTTTATAGGAAAAACAATAGTTTAGAGTACTTGCTTTTTCTCTCTGTGTGTCTCTGTGCTTACAGTAGACATGTGCATGGCGAAAAAATTTGGTTCGGTTCGGATCGATTCGGATTTTTTCGAATTTCGGTTCGGATTGATTCGAATTCGGAAAAAATTGAATCAATTCGGTTCGGATTAGTTTCGGATTTATTCGGATTCGAATAAATTCAGTTCGATTTGGTTTGGATCGGAAATTTGGAATTTCGGTAAGTGTTAGGTGGAATGTGCTGTGTATTAGACTAGTATTATGTACTGTATATTAGGTGTAACCCATAGCAGAGTGATATAACCTAATATATTGTACAATACTAGTGTAATCCATGGCCATCCGAATCTACCGAATAAATCCGAATAAATCCGAACTAATTCGGATTTATTCGGTAGATACGGCACTATTTTAATTCGGAAATTCGAATCGATCCGAATCCCGAATTTTACGAATTCGGCCGAATTTCCAAATCGATCCGAAACGAATCACACATTTCTAGCTTACAGGTGATTTCCTCCTCACAGGAGGAAGAGAGAGAAAGCTTTGCTCTCAGAGCAGCCTTTTGCTAGCTAGCTAATTGCACCAGCTGAGAGCACCTGAAATTTAACTGTTTTCATTCTGGATAAACAGAGAGCTCCATTCTCCTGCTAACATATATATGATCTCTGACCCTGTCACGTATTATTATTATTATTATTATTATTATTATTATTATCATTTATTTGTATAACGCCGCAAAATCAAATTCCGTAGCGCTAGGTACAATAATAGGGGTATACAATGACAACATTTTTCATAAAAATACAAAATATAAAACTAAACAAATCTGGTACAGGAGGAAGAGGGCCCTACTCCGGAGAGATCACAGTCTACAGGTTTAGGGTGCAGAGACATAAGATTGGGGTAGCTTGTTACATCAGTTGTAGTTGCAGTAGTTAGTTATGGAGTTCATGTATTAGTTTGGTTCGGATGAGGGATGGAGGAGATATGGTATGCCTCTCTGAATAGGTGGGTTTTCAAGGAACGTCTAAAGCTATACAAGATTGGAGACAGTCTTATGGAGCGGGGTAGAGAGTTCCAGAGGACAGGAGCAGCACTGCGATGTCTTGGAGGCGGGAGTGGGACGTAGAGATAACAGGAGTGGAAAGACATAGGTCAGAGGTTAATCAAAGAGGACGTGATGGGGAATATTTCACGATAAGAGAGGAAATATAGTTGGGAGTTAGACTGTTTAGTGCTTTGTAAGTTACGGGTAATACTTTAAACTGTATTCTGGAGTCTATGGGGAGCCAGTGTAGAGACTGGCAGAGCGGAGTCACTGATGTAGATCAGTGACTTAGGTGGATGAGTCTAGCTGAAGCATTCATAATAGATTGGAGGGAGGAGAGGCTGTGTTTTGGAAGGCCATTTAGGAGTAGGTTGCAGTAATCAATGCGTGACAAAATGAGCGAATGAATAAGTATTTTTGTCGTTTTTTTGAGTAAGGAAGGGACGAATTCTGGAAATGTTGCGTAGGTGTGAACGGCAGGATTTGGTAAGCGCTTGTATATGTGGGTTGAATGTGAGCTTTGAGTCTAGTGTGACCCCAAGACAGCGAACCTGGGGTGAGGTGTTGAGAATAGAGTCTCCAACTGTCAGAGAAATGTCAGGTGTTCGATGTCTCAAAGAGGGGGGAAAAAGGAGCTGCTCAGTTTTGGACAGATTGAGTTGGAGGTAGTGTGAAGACATCCAAGAGTAAATTGCAGAGAGGCAGTTGGAAATCTGGTTGAGTAAAAAGGGAGAGATATCAGGAGAGGAAAGATAGATTTGGGTATCATCAGCATATAAGTGGTACTGGAATCCAAAGGAGGCTATAAGTTTTCCAAGGGAGGATGTATAGAGAGAGTAAAGCAAGGGACCCAAGACAGAGCCTTGTGGTACTCCAACTGAGAGAGGCATAGGATTGCATGATATGTTGTTAAAGGAAACTGAAAATGAGCGGTTTGAGAGATATGAGGCAAACCAGGAGAGGGCTGTGTCTCGGATGCCAAATAAATGTAGTATTTTTAGGAGGAGAGGATGGTCGACTGTGTCAAAAGCAGCTGATAGGTCAAGAAGAATTAGTAAGGAGTAGTTGCCTTTTGCTTTAGCTGATAACAGGTCATTTGTTACTTTAGCAAGAGCAGTTTCTGTTGAGTGTTTAGGGCGGAAACCAGATTGTAGTGGATCAAGTAAAGAGTCAGTTGTGAGAAATTGAGTTAGCCGATTGTAGACCAGTCATTCCATTAATTTTGAAGCAAAGGGAAGTAAGGAGACTGGTCGATAGTTAGAAGGGGTGGAGGGGTCAAGCAAGGGCTTTTTTTGGATTGGTAAGCTTGAATGTATCCGGAAATGTGCCAGCGGTGAGAGATTGGTTAAAGAGATGAGTTAGGGTAGGGGTTAGTGAAGCAGAGAAAGGGGGAAGAAGTTGTGAAGGAATAGGGTCAAGTGGGCAGGTTTTGAGATGAGCCAGGGATAGGAGTACAGAGACTTATACCTCTGTTACAGGGGGGGAGTAGCATAGAGTTTTGTTAATAGAAGGGGTGGGTAGGATTGCTGGGTTTGAAGGGTGTGAGGTGCAGATCTCTTTCCTAATGGTGTCAATTTTATTTTTTAAGTGATCAGCAATAATCTGAGCAGTGAGTTTGGTAGTGGGCGGGGCTGCAGGCGGATGTAGAAGGGAGTTAAAGGTTGAGAACAGCTTTCTGGGGTTGGATGCATGAGATGACACAAGTGAGGAAAAATAGGCTTGTTTGGCCAGGCTGAGCGCAGAGTTGTAGGACTTAAGGATGAATTTATAATGCCGGAAATCAGCACAGGTGGGTGATTTCCTCCACTGCCGTTCAGCAGCTCGTGAACATTGCTGAAGATGTCTGTTTGGTGTGCCACAGTTGCCGTCGAGTGATTGATGTATGACGAACGGTGCAGCTATGTCAAGTGTTGATTTTAGTGCCAAATTATACTGTAAAGCAATGAGGCTTGGGCAAGAGAGGGATGAAATGTCAGAAAGAAGAGGATTTAGTTGCGTGGAAAAGTCTGTGAGATCCAAGTCCTTTAAATTCCTGTAAGGTAGCAGTTTCTTGGGGGCTTGCAAAGATGTAGAAGGTAGAGTAAGAGAGAAAGTTAGTAGATGGTGGTCAGAGAGAGGAAAGGGGAAGTTAAGGAAGTTGGAAACGGCACAGAGATTAGTGAAGACCAGGTCTATGGAGTTGCCTTCACATTGGGTTGGAGATGTTGTCCACTGGGACAAGCCAAAAGAGGTGGTAAGTTTAGAGGCAACAGGCTTGTTAGGATTATCAATGGGTATGTTGAAGTCCCCTAAGATGAGAGAAGGGACATTAGAAGAGAGAAAATGTGGAAGCCAGGCTTCAAAGTGGTCCCGAAATTGTGATGCTGGGCCAAGGGGCTGATAAATAACTGCAACACAAAGAGCCAGAGGGGAGAAGATGCGGATAGCATGAACTTCAAAAGATGAAAAGGAAAGAGAGGGGGGTGAAGGAATGCAGTGAAAGGTACTGTGTGGAGAGAGGAGAATTCCTACTCCCGCTCTTTGTTTGTCTCCTGGCCTGGGAGTGTGACTGAAGTGCATGCCGCCATAGGACAGAGCGGCTACAGCAGTTGTGTTAGAGGAGGAAAGCCAAGTTTCAGTAAGGGCTAACAGGTTAAGTGAACGTGCTATAAATAGATTGTGAATATCCTCCCCTCCAGCGGAACACAGTAGGGTGGAGCAGCTGCTGAAACAAAACTATGCACTCTAGACAAAGCATCTGCATTAGCACATCAAACTTATAGGGCTGTAAAGAGAGGAACCACCTTGTTACTTTGGCATTAATTTCTTTCGATTTGTGCATCCATTGCAAAGGAGCATGGTCAGTCACTAGCGTAAAGAACCGGCCTAACAAATAGTACCTTAAGGTGTCAATAGCCCACTTGATAGCCAAGCATTCTTTCTCTACTACAGCATATTTTTGCTCTCATGGCAGTAATTTACGACTCAAGTAGAGCACAGGGTGTTCTTCACCTGCAATATATTGAGACAGTACTGCTCCGAGGCCAACTTCAGAAGCATCTGTCTGCAGAAAGAACTGCTTGGAGAAATCAGGAGCTATTAAGACTGGATGACAGCATAAAGCCGTTTTCAAGTCAGCAAATGAACGGTCTGCCACCTCAGTCCATTTCATAACATCAGACGCCCTTGCTTTCGTCAAATATGTTAGTGGAGAAACCCTGGTGTCAAAATGGGGTATAAACCTTCTATAATACCCTACTATTCCAAGAAAAGTTCTTACTTGTTTTTTTCTTAAGGGCCTGGGCCAGCTTTCAATGGCCGCTATCTTACTAACTTGGGGTTTTACCATACCTCTTCCTACAGTATAGCCCACATATTTGGCCTCTTAGCAGCCTATTATACTTTTAGTAGGATTGACTGTAAGACCAGCTTCTCTCAGAGTGTCTAAAACAGCTTCTACTCTATACAAATGGGACTACCAGTCCTGGCTATGAATAACCAGATTAAGCTGAGGCATACTGGACATCTGGCTTCAACAACTTATTCATCAACCGTTGGCATGTCGCTGGGGCCCCATTTAACCCAAAGGGCAAAACGGTATATTGGTAAAGGCCCCCAGGGGTTGCAAATTATGTCTTTTCTTTAGCTTCTTTAGACAGAGGTATTTGCCAATAGCCTTTCGTGAGGTCAAGACAAGTTAGAAATCTGGCTGGTGCCAAATTTTCAATAAGCTCATCTATCCTAGGCATAGGGTATGCATCAAATTTAGATCACTCATTGAGTTTCCTGAAATCATTACAGAACCGCAGAGACCCATCTGACTTTGGCACTAGGACAATAGGACTTGACCACTGACTATTAGATTCTTCAATAAACCCTAGTTTTAACATTTTTATCACTTCTGCCTGTATTTCCTTTCTTTTTGCTTCCAGTACCCTGTAGGGTTTAACTTTTACAATCACTCTTGGCTCCATAACAATATCATGGACTACGTCCCTGGTTCTACCTGGTGTATTAGAAAATATATCAGCATTTCTTTTTAACATTTCTTTAACTTCTTTTTGTTGTTCTGATGTAAGGTCAGTAGACACTTGCACCTCAAGGACAAGAGTGGGTGTCACTGTTAATCCCTGTACTCCTACCAATACAAAGGCCTCTCTAGCCTGAAAAAAAAGTTGTCAGGAGCACCAGAAAGAGTGTTAAAAATAAAACTTTATTAAGTCAAGGGGTTGACGTTACCCCAGGGTAAGAGACAAAAAAGACAAATTGAAAAACAGTAGACAAAAAGGCTGACCGGTTTCGGCGTCTGCCTTAATCCTAGCCTGCTTAAAAACTGACTGTTTGTTAGCAGTTTAAAACCCACCTCTGTAATTCAATTGGTTGTGAAATTCACACCTCTTTCTTAATCAACCAATGTTATGTTACTGACGTAAGAACACCTGTGTTGTCTAATTATTCTTATCTAAACTATTTTACCAAAAAGCTATTTATTTGAAGGAATTAAATCACTTTGTTTAATTAATAAATGTATTGTGTTTTAGGTACCAATAAAAAAAAAAAACAGCATAGATCTCTACCTATCATTTGTGAAAAAAAGTTGTATACACGGACTAATTGTAGTGTTTGTGCACTTATGTTTTTACAACACTAGCCACACTTTTCTTTCCAGCTTATTGCAAAATTGGCCGTGGCCGAATTGGTCCCATCCCTTACTAGAGGAGCGGTCGCTGATATTTTACAGCAACCGCGCTGATCTGCTGTACAGACCCTTCTGTCAACACCGGCTATTTTGTTTACATATAGTTGTGATGTAAGGGATCCTCCTCCTCCCTACTTGCTATGCTGCCATAACCTAATCAAGTGTCTGTCAGCATCTGCCCATGGTTGTGTGGATACTAGAGAAGGAATGAGTAGGCTAGTATTAATATCAGCCTAATATGAGAGACACAGTGTAACGATCAGGGGCAGCAATTATTGCATTTGTGGCTATATCTCTAGGCTACCCTACCTTGCTGCATGTTAGCCGTGGCTATTTTAGCCCCACCCCCCACTAGGGGAGTGATCGTTGTTATCAATTGCAACCGCAATAATATGCGGTTGTTATAAGGTCCCTGCAGTCACTGCTGGCTGTGTTGTGTGCATAAACGTAACGTGTGGAGTACACCTTACCCTTGCCAGGGGAACGTCCACTAACATTTGTTCCAACCGCAATAATTTGCGGTTGTTGTAAGGTACTTTTAGTCACCGCTGGCTATGTGACGTAGCAAGTACTCCCGCTGTCTGCTTGGTGTGTGTATGTATCCTGTCAGTATCTGACAGCGTCTACCTAAAATCTCATTAGGGGATGCACTCTATCCTCCGTGTATACTTTTCAAATGTGTTTCAACATGCTTGCATAACTACCCCAAATCAGCCAAAAGTTTGTTCTGCTTCTATATTATATATTTTAATTAGTGTGTCCTAATACTATTGCCCTAATGCTGTCATTGCTGTTTTAGTTGTTAACCAAGGGAATGATGTGTACTTTAGGGCTCTCTATAATAATATGAGTGGCTAGAATAGAGGGAATGTGTGACTATAAGTGGCTGGTTCTTATTTATCTTCTGTAATAAGAACAGCTCATACATGTGACTGGCTGTAACCACATATATAAATTAATTAAACACCCCCAAAATGAGACGAAGCCTTTTGTAACAAACTATAGCTCCAGCTGTTAAGAGCTCTAAATGGTAGTTTTGTTATTTAGGGGACAGTTCCATTTATGTCTAGGTACCTAAAATGAAATGGCCTGGGGAAGTAATAGTGGAGGGAGGGGGGCTTGGGGGGGGGGGGGGGGGGAGGAGGGAAAGGGGGGGGGGTGGGGGGAGAAAGGGAGAGGTAAGGAAAGGGAAAGGTGGGGAGGGAGAGGAAGGAGGGGGGAAGGGGAACAAGAAAAAAGAAGAAGGAAGAAAGAAGAAAGAAAGGAAGAAAAAAGAAAAAAGGGGGGGGTAGATTACCAAAAGTTGATAAGATCAAATTCCGAATTAAGACCTTCTGGAACCCTGGTTTTTAATCGAAAGATCCAGAAGTACCTCTCTTTCACCCAATTTACGGGTTCTGTCTTCCCCTCTACTTTGTCTGGGGACTCTCTCAATGATGGTCCATGTGAAGAATCTTGGGTCTTTTTGGTGTACACCTGAGAAGAGGTTAATTAAGGGTGTTGTAAGTACACCTGCCCTTATATCTGCCAAGTGCTCCTTTATTCTGACCCTTGCCTCCCTGGTCATTAAACCCACATACTGGAGGGCACAATGAGTGCACGAGAACAAATATACTACGAAGTTCGATCGACAATTCAAGCAAAGGCTCTTCTGAAAACTTTCTCCAGTGACAAGAGACATAAAAGTGTCCCCTGTAGTCACTCTTTCACATGCCTTACAAGAGAGATAATTGCATCTAAATGTGCCATTTAATCTCAGCCAAGCTGAGCAACTTATTTCCTCTTGTTTCAATTTGGTAGTGGCTATTATATTACCTATCATTCTGTTCCTCTTGTACGTGAATCTTATGCCTTCCATTACTGTTTCTTTCAATGCGTCATCAGCTAAGAGCAGTTGGTAATTGTTCTTAATTATATCACATATCTGATTATATTGTTTTGAATAGTCAGTTGTGAATTGAATTTTCTTGATATTAGTAGGTTCCTGCCCCCTCCAACCTTTGCTCCTGTTTTTATCTTTGTTTCTAGTTTGTTTAAGTAGTTTCTCTCTACTGATTCTGGTGACAACGTTCCTTTCCTTAGTTACAACTGATCATTGGTAACCCCTCTCTAATAACCTATCTGCTAGTTCATCCGCTTGTTTCTCATATGTATGGTAACTGGTGCAGTTCCTTTTCAGGAGGATAAACTGACCTCTCGCTACACCTCTGAAAACTCCCTTTGGGTGACAACTTGATGCGTGTAGGAGGGAGTTCCCTGATATGGGTTTGCGATAGGTTGCTGTGTTAATCTTTTGGCCTATATGTCCCTTTAGTGTGATATCCAAAAAGTTTACTGTGTGTTCTTGAATCTCTGAGGTAAAACTAATGCCTACAGCATTATGATTAAGTCCCCTTATGAAGTTCTCCAGATCCTCTCTCAATCCTTTCCAAATGAAAAGGAGATCGTCAATGTAGCGCCTATACCACACTATCTCCCGTCTGTAGGAGAGCTCCCACCAACCCATAAATAGGTTGGCATAGGAGGGGGCAAATTTTGCCCCCATTGCCGTCCCACGCCTCTGGAGAAAGAACTCCCCCTCAAACAAGAAATAGTTGTGGGTCAGGAGAAAGCTGGTGACCCTCAGAATGTATTTGATAAACTCTTGTTCACCTGCAAACTCCCTAGATAGAAAGAATTCCAATGCCTCAAGTCCTTTCTCATGAGGTATTGTAGAATAAAGAGACTTAACATTGACTGTGAGCCAATTGAAATTCTTCTGCCAGGTAACTTCCGAAAGTAAATTTAGGACATGTTTTGTGTCAGCCAGAAAACTCCAGAGGGTGCTCACAATTGGCTGCAGGATACCGTCCAGCCATTACGAAAGATGCTCTAATAATGAGCCAATTCCACTCACAATTGGCCTCCCTTGAACATTTTTGATGGACTTGTGTACTTTCGGTAAATGGTTAAACACAGGTATGGCTGGATTCTGCACTAGTAAGTATGTTTTTGTTTCCTGGTTAATGTAACCTAGCTCTACCCCGTCATCCACAAGGGAGGCCAATTGACGCTGGAACAACTTGGTCGGATCCTGCAGTAATTTCTCATAATCAGACTCCATATTCAGTTGCCTAAAGGCATCTTGGACAAAATGTTGCCTGTCCTGAACCACAATTGCTCCGCCCTTATCTGCAGACCTCACTACTATATTCTTGTTCTTTCTCAAATTTTCTAAGGCTGCCTTTTGCTTTCTTGTGATATTAGATTTCTGTCCCCTTTGTGTGATGTAATGGAGCTTAACTAAGTCACTCTCCACCCGTTTCTGGAATTTCTCCAATAGGGGGCCCCTACTTTGTATGGGGTAAAAACAGGATTTAGCCTTTAATGTTGGGGCATTAAGGCCAATACACTCTCTGTTATCAACATCCCCTTGGAGTGACTCCAGAACCCTAACATCACAGAGCTCTTGAAAGTCTAACACTATGCTGGGATCTCTCTGTGCCTGTGTACTCTCAATGGAATCTGGACTCTCATTCGGTTCACAGTAATATCCTGCTTCAGTCTTGAAATGCTTTCTCAAGGTTAGGTTTCGTATGATCTTATTTACGTCCAATAAAGTCTTGAATACATTGAAATCCACAGTTGGTACAAAAGTTAAACCTAAAGTGAAAACCTCTAATTCAAATTTATTCAAAACATAACTTGACAAATTAATAACATTTAGTCCCTGTAGTTGCCCCTCATCCGTCCTCTCCTTTGGGGATATCTTCTCTGCTCTCTTGGATGTTGGTAATGATCTTGACTGTCTCTTCCCCCCCCTTCTGATGCTCTTGGGGGTACTTGAAAAACCTGTTCAAGCTGGGATCTTTCTGATTCCCCTAAGTGCTCCTGAGTTGCACTCGGATGGGCAGGTTCCTCCCTATAGTGTGAAGTAGTTGGGACAGAATTTGGTCCTTTGTGCTTCAGGATCGGTGGTAGTCGGTTGGGCCCTTCTTTTGGCCTCACCGCAGGTTCTTGTATTGCCTGATCTTCCCCTCCAGAGAAGGAGCCCTCGTCCCAAGACTCTCCTTCGCTTTCCTGGAAATTCACTTGCCTGTCTCGGTTATTATTGGATCTATTGCCTCTCCTCCGTCTATTGAAATGGGGAACCTGTTTGTTTTGTTCCTTTCTTAAGGCAAAACGATCTCTCCTGTTCCAGACGTAAACTCTATTCAGATTATAATCGTGTAGATAGTGCATACATCCATCTTTATTTTGGTTCCCCCATCACTCTGACTGCCTCTCAAGCCTCCCAAGGCTTTATCAGATTTATGTGGTACACTTGCTCTACCTTTATTCTGTCAAGCTGCCTCACCTTGTAATTTACAAGCCCTTCTTGGCTAATAATCTCATATGGACCTTGCCAGCGAGATAAAAGTTTACTTTCAGCCGTGGGGACAAGAACCATGACCCGGTCACCTATCTGGAAAGTTTGTACAGAGGATTGTCTGTTATAAAGTATGTGCTGTCTCTGTTAAGCCTCTTCCAAATACTGTTTAACTACGGGAGTTATCTGTTTTATGCATTCTTGCATTTGTTCCACATAGGTAATGATATTCCTCCTAGGCACCCTTTGTTCTTCCCATTCTTCTTTAGCTATATCCAATAAGCCTCTCGGGTGTCTCCCATAAAGGAGCTCAAAGGGAGAAAACCCTATTGACGCTTGGGGTACTTTCCATATTGCAAACATTAAATACGGTAGAAGTGTATCCCAGTTTTTCCCATCCCTACTTACAACCTTGCGTAACATATATTTCAGTGTCCTGTTAAATCTCTCCACCAACCCATCTGTTTGGGGATGGTACACTGAAGTTCTCAGAGACTTTATCTGTAGTAACTGACATAGGTCTTTCATTAGATGTGAAACAAAAGGGGTACCCTGGTTGGTATTCCTACTCTTGAAAAAAACTGTACCAGTTCCTTAGCTATATTCTTAGAAGCTGTGTTACGCAGGGGTATTGCCCCTGGATAGCGTGTGGCATAATCTAATATGACCAGAATATACTGGTTACCTTTGGCTGTTTTCTCCAAAGGCCCCACCAAGTCCATGGCAATTCTTTCAAAAGGAGTGTCAATTATGGGAAGGGGAATAAGAGGAGCCCGTAAATAAGGCTTTAGGGCTGTTAACTGGCAATCTGGGCATGAGGAACAGAATCTTTTAACCTCTCAATAAACCCCTGGCCAAAAAAACCTTCTTAATATTCTGTCTTGGTTTTTTTCTGTTCCCAAATGTCCCCCAAAAATATGGGCATGCGCAAATTGTAACACCTTTCTCCTAAAAGGCTGAGGTAACAAAAGTTGCTCTATATCTTGCCCTTCCTCTTTGGTTACTCTATACAATAGATCATCTCTTAGAATGAAATGGGGATATACATTTTAGTCTTTCCTTCTACCCCAACTCCATTAACTTCTACAACATTTGAGAAGGCATTTTGTAAAGATAAGTCACTAACTTGTTCACTGCCAAAATTTGTATAAGTGTACAAATTGTCAAGATGCTGTTCTACTTCAACCTCTTTTTCGGTTTCAATAATTAATGCTTCACATAAACAACTTGTACCCCTGTACTTATCTGCCCTTCTCTCTCTCTTTGATTTTCGTGGTTTACCACCTTTTGAAATTATATCAGAGTAAATAAAAGGGAATACATCTGAGAGGTTTTCAGCTGTAGGCTCTGGATTATTTACTGTGGCTAGCTCAGTTTGTATAAGACTGCTGAAACCTGGGAAATTGCGTCCCAATATTAGACAATAGGGCAATCTGGGGACTACACCCGCCTCAATTTTTATAAGCCTACCAAGGTGTTTTATTTCAATAGCAACAGTAGCATATTCTACTTTAGTGCCATGGACACAAAGTACACCCACCCTTTTCCCAGGTAGTACTTCTAAAGGTGTAACTAGACTCTCAGAAACTAAATTAATATCACTGCCTGAGTCTACTAGGGCCAGTATAGCCTTTCCATTTAGCTGTACACATACACTGAAAACACTTGTTTCCCTATAAAACACACAAGGCCACAAAAGTTTTTATCTTCAGAAGCATATCCACATTCCATAGATTCCTGCAGTTGTGGACAATGAGCTTTGATGTGTCCTAATTGCCCACACTCATAACAGGTAATTGGAACAGTGTCATTCTGCAGTCCTTTCTGGGGCTCATTATTCTTTGAGCCAAATTGAGTTCCTTTAGGTCGCCTGGTCCAGTTTACCATTTTCTGAGGTCCACTAGTTCCCCGGTTCTTTAGATCCAGGTGTTTCACCTTTGGGCTTCTTGTAGGTGGAGAAGAAGATTTAAGGTCGTTCACGGCAGTATAACGCTCCACCATAGCCACCATCTCATCATAGGTAGTGGGGTTACCCTACCACACTCACTGGAGTAGTCCATTTGGTAAAGCTCGCACAAACCGGTCCAACACCAGGTCTCTATAATTTGTGCTGGTGTAGAGTTTTCTGGGGTCAGCCATTTCTTTGCCAAATGTATCAAGTCAAACAACTGGGCTCTTGGGGCCTTCTGCTCCTGATATGCCTAATTGTGATATCTCTGTATATCACTGCAGGGGATATACCAGCCCTGGCCAGGATTTCTGCTTTAAGACTGTAATAGTTATTTGCTTCCTCCTCTTCTAGATCAAAGTGAGCCCTTTGGGCCTCTCCTAAGAGAAATGGTGCAAGGATTCCAGCCCACTTTGAATGTGGCCACTGCTCCCTAGTGGCAGTCTTTTCAAAAGCAAGGAGGTAAGCTTCCACATCATCTTGCGGGGTCATCTTTTGCAGATACTGACTTGCTTGGATAGTCCTGGTGTTACTGCTGGTCTCTGCTGACATTTGAGAGATGGTCCACTATCCCTTTAAGCATAATGTGGTCAGTGTTTGCACCTCTATTACTGTTCGAAGTTGCACAGATAGCAAACGGTTACTTTCCTCCTGAGCTTTGTTGGTTTCCTGCTGCAATGCAGTGGCCTGTAACAGGGCTTTTATGATCTCCTCTATTTTTGCAAACACAAAATTTAATATATATTTCTTTTAGTGGGCTCTGTACTTTTAATCTCCCAGTACTAGATCATCCCACCACTGCCTCCACTGTGGTAAGGTGGCCGAGCTTTTGGAACAGTTCATTTGATTAAGGAACAAACTATTTATTTGTTTCACAGCAGGTTTCATAAAAACAACACACACCAAAACAAACACCTACTCCTAACTCAGGAGGCTAACTAAACTTTAAAGGATTCCTAACTATAGTACTGGGGCATCTAAACTGTCCCCAGTAAACAACTGCTTTAGAGGAAAAACAATAGTTTAGAGTACCTGCTTTTTCTCCCTCTGTGTCTCTGTGCTCACAGGCAGTCTGTCAGGTGATTTCCTCCTCACAGGAGGATGAGAGAGAAAACTTTGCTCTCAGAGCAGCCTTTTGCTAACTAGCTAATTGCACCAGCTGAGAGCACCTGAAATGTAACTGTTTTAATTATGGATAAACAGAGAGCTCCATTCTCCTGTTAACATATATATGATCTCTGACCCTGTCACAATATATATAAATATATATTCAAATGCATACAGAAAGAGAAGTGCTCATTACTGGTAGAGCACTTCTCTTTCGGTATGCGTTTGTATTATGAATCTGGGGAAGTCTCTCTAATGGTGACGGTGAAAACCAGACGTGGACTTCTTGCCCAATGTTCTTAGGAGGAAATGGCTGCACCTCACTGACAAGGCCCACAGAAGGAAGAAACAATCTGGGGTTGCCATTTCCTTTGTTTAGGGGAGAATTTCAGGTTGGACTGACCTTACTTGGTGGATCAGACTGATGTAGGAAAGTTTTTCTCTGTGAAAAGCACAACTGCGTTAAGAGGCTGCCTCTGGGTGGTAACTCACCATAGAACAAGCTACTGAGCTGTTCATTTCCAATAAAGCGCTTGTCTTTCTGTATGATCTATATATTTATATTTTGATGCGTTTAAAGGAACAATGGGGAGAGAGGTGAATACCAACACCACCTCCTTTCCTGTTATCAGGCCTAGGAATTAGGTGGAATTGAAGGTCACCAAATGTTTTAGCAGCAGTAGAAGCAAAGTCTGAGGGAGAAAGACAGGTTTCAGTGAGATCCAGGTGGTTAAGAGAATGGGAAATGAAAAAGTCCTATATAGAAGTGAGCTTAGTGTAGGCAGAACAAGGATTCCTGAGTGCCCAAGTTAAAGTGGCTTTGTATTTACAATAAATAGAGATTAGGCTGTCTGTGTTCTTATTCTGAAGTGATCAATAAAGCATACATGAAGTAATAATAAAGTCATAGTTACTATGATTGGGGAAGAGGTTTGCAGTACTGAAAGTGTTTGTATGATTTGGTATAGGGTGGGGAAAGTGACTTTAACACATAAGAACTTATCTGAGGTGAAGACATGAGAGTTCTTTGCAGGTTGATAGAGGTGAGGAAAAAGTGATTTAGCTTCCTAAACAGAAATAAGAACGATGTAATGAATACAAAGTCAGAAAATGTTTAACAATGGAGTAGTAATGGGCGAATGTTTCTCAACATTCGAGAAATTAAACAAATTTTAACACATTCATTTGTTCGTTTCGAATTATGAATGTTCGTACAACATTATGTATTTCTAAAGCTTTCTTTAAATGTAATATCATATACAAATTTTCCTAAAAATTCAATAGAAATTATGCAATATTCAATTTTGAATTTATATATTTGTAATCTTATTTCTAATGCTTTCTTTAAGTGTACTATTCAAATGATGCAATATTCGAATTTGAAAAATTTGAATTTATATACTGTATTTGTAATAGTATTTCTAATGGTCTCTTTAAATGTAATATTCTAATTATACAATATTCGAAATAGAGACATTCAAATGTATATCTTTTTATCTATTATGTATCAATTTAAAAAATTCCCTACTACATGAACTATTGAACTTCTGTAAAGTATATGTTAAATTGAATGTTACATTCGAAATTTTGAATGTGGACATTAGATCTAATTATGAACATTTGAATTCGAAAGTGACATTCGAAAACTGTAAATAGCATTTGATTACAGAATTCTTAACAATATTAGTTCTTATCAACATTCAATTATGTAAATCGAATTTCCACAATAACAATCGTTCTAACATTCGAATATAAACACATTCATCCATTCCTACAATGGAGATCAAAAACACCAGAATAGATACAATGATATAAGTTTACTTGTCTTGCTTGAACTATTTTAGAAATTTAGTTTAATTCTTATATAAATTCTTATTTTCTCACAGATGAATGCTTGCTTTTACTAATAATTACATAAAATAATGCAAACTGCTACCCTAGCTATGCTTTCCACTTGCTATTGTTAAATTTAAAGGTCAGCACATTCACCTGAATCTAATTAGTGCTAAATTACAAATAGAGTACAATTCAGTGGTCCTGCTCAAGCGTAAACTATCCTAGACAGAGGCTTTTTGTTGGCATCAGGTATACACTCGTATTACAAGATGAAAATAAAATGTTTGCGTGAGTGAAATATGACACACAATAAAAAAGTATCAGGACCTCGTTAACTTCTTCTCCCATAGACTTCAATGGAGTGTGAAAACTGAAACAAAAATTAACAAGTGCGCCAAATACTACATGAATTAGGAATAATTCACATTTCAATATTCTTCATATAGAAGAATGTTATTTTTATTCTTAAATAAATATTTCTAGATATATCTGATGATTTTTTTTGGTAAAATATATGATAATATATAGGCATAGATACTGTATATACAAATATATTCATAAACATTGATTTAAAAAATACATAGAATATTTTCCCCTATGTCAAGAACATTTGAATATAAAATAGTTATACTACCTACTCAGTTAAAACCATTATTAAATATTTAAAGTGAATAAAAAAGATTTTTCATGTTTTCAGGTATATGATTGCAAAAGGCTCCAATGTATATATATATATATATATATATATATATATATATATATATATATATATATATATATACACTTTTTTTCTCAGAAGGGCACTCACAGGCATTTTTTTATCCGTCAAATAATTGATTTTTATTTTCAATACATCAAGAATTCAATTTAATGGTCATAGTCGACATTTTGGCCGCTATTTGGGACTTCTTCAAGACAAATATTATCTACAAAGAAATAAATTAATATAAAATATGCAGAATACATGATATTGTGTAAAATCACACAACAATGACACCCTTCAACAGGCAAGAAACATACATAGTTTAAAATTACAGTAAGATAAACTAAGCATCAATCATTCTGAGAGGAACAGCAATTTCATACATATGTAGCAGAAGTTTCACATGGATATAACTTTAAATAAAAGCAGCACAGCTCATTATAGATATATAAACAGAAACAATTTCACCAATATGTATTATAGTTAACACATAGATACATGTTCATGTAGATTCAGCACATCCCTTTAAACAGAAAATGTAAAACATAAACTAGTGAAACAATGACTTACAACATAGTAACCCAAACAACAAAACCATGGGACTGTACTGGCAAACAGAGAAAGACATAGTCAGAATGTGAACTCACACTATTACAGCTATGGGTATCTGCACTGTAATCAAATAGCCAGGTATGGGGAATAAACAGAAACTCACAGACATCCCCTAACCACCAAGATGAACAAAGAATACAGCTATGCTCACACCCCTCAAGTGTGTCAGGTCATAATCCAGTGACTAATTTTTAACAAGCTCCAAAATGACCTTTTACATACAAGGAAAACCGCTTCAAAAACCTGAGAGACAGATGACACGTAGCAGATTAATGATACCAAGTTAAAACAACAAAGTTCTCTCATAGAAGTTGCTGAAAAGGCACCTCAATTATCGAGATCTGGAGAGGCACAAATTGTCTCAATAACTGTGTCAAACCAAACCTGCGCAGACACAAATCAAACACGGCAGTACATCGTTCACAGGAATTCAAATGACAGCGTCGCCAATATCCGCTACAATACTCATATAATAAGGCAATGTGATGTCCAGAACATAACATTTTCCATTTGCGAACAGCGAACACGAATTTCCGCAAATGCTCGTGAACGGGCGAACCGGATGAACCGCCATAGACTTCAATAGGCAGGCGAATTTTAAAACCCACAGGGACTCTTTCTGGCCACAATAGTGATGGAAAATTTGTTTCAAGGGGACTAACACCTGGACTGTGGCATGCTGGAGGGGGATCCATGGCAAAACTCCCATGGAAAATTACATAGTTGATGCAGAGTCTGGTTTTAATCCATAAAGGGCATAAATCACCTAACATTCCTAAATTGTTTGGAATAACATGCTTTAAAACATCAGGTATGATGTTGTATTTTTTAGGTAGTGTAAGGGTTACGCCCGCTTCACAGTGACAGAACAAACTCCCCGTTTAACGCACCGCAAAAAAACGCAAACAGTCCATTTGCACAACCGCAAACTCCCCATTTCCACAAGGTTGGATACCAAGCTAGCCATGTCCCGTTCCTTGTCCTCACTGATGTCATTGAAGGTCTCTTCCTCCACCCAGCCACGTACAACACCAAGGGTCCCCGAAAGGTGACAACAAGCCCCCTGGGACGCCTGCTGTGTTTGGTCTTCCACCTCCTCAAAGCCACCTTCCTCCTCTGACTCCTCTTCTGCAGACTCCTCTCTCTGCATTGCCTCTCTCTGCGTTATTATAAGGTGTGTTAAGTAGTACTATTCCTATCAGTTTAATCCCTGTTACGTCCCCTATCAGGGGACGTGTATATGGCATCGATTTTAGGAACCGGGAGATGGAAAAAGATGCTTGGTCGGTCCTCCTACTTCAAATTTGGGGCACTGCGCGTGCAATCTAATGTGCCACCAGATAGGAGTGGTGTGTTAAGTAGTACTATTCTTATCAGTTTAATCCCTCTTATGTCCCCTATCAGGGGACGGGTATATGGCATCGATTTTAGGAACCGGGAGATGGGAAAAGATGCTTGGTCGGTCCTCCTACTTCAAATTTGGGGCACTGCGCGTGCAATCTAATATGCCACCAGATAGGAGTGGTGTGTTAAGTAGTTCTATTCTTATCAGTTTAATCCCTGTTACGTCCCCTATCAGGGGACGTGTATATGGCATCGATTTTAGGAACCGGGAGATGGAGAAAGATGCTTGGTCGGACCTCCTGCTTCAAATTTGGGGCACTGCGCGTGCAATCTAATGTGCCACCAGATAGTAGTGGTATTTTAAGTAGTACTATTCCTATAAATTGAATCCCTGTTATGTGCCTTTTTTTTGGTTTGGTTTTTGAATCCACAGTGCAGCACCAGAGGCCAGAAAAATTAGGCATGTACACATGCCTGAAAAATTAGGTATTGTTGCAGCCGCTGCTGTAGCAGCGGCCAGAAAAATTGATGTTTGTTTCCCAGGCAGAAAGTGCCCTAAAACATTGCGGCTTGAACCCTAGTTGGTGGCGGATAAGTCACGCAAGTCATCCGGCATTCAGAGATAAAATACAGCAGCGTGTGGACCATTTTTAGCCCAAGGCAGCTCATCTCATCAGGCCTTTTTTAGTCGCATGTATCGCCCACTGTCAGTCCCATCGGGATCCATCCCTCATTCATCTTAATAAAGGTGAGGTAATCTAGACTTTTTTGACCTAGGCGACTTCTCTTCTCAGTGACAATACCTCCTGCTGCACTGAAGGTCCTTTCTGACAGGACACTTGAAGCGGGGCAGGCCAGAAGTTCTATCGCGAATTAGGATAGCTCAGGCCACAGGTCAAGCCTGCACACCCAGTAGTAAAGGGGTTCATCGCTCCTCAGAGTGTCGATATCTGCAGTTAAGGCGAGGTAGTCTGCTACCTGTCGGTCGAGTCGTTCTCTGAGGGTGGACCCTGAAGGGCTGTGGCAATGCGAAGGACTTAAAAAGCTCTGCATGTCCTCCATCAACAACACGTCTGTAAAGGGTCCTGTCCTTGCCGGCGTGGTGGTGGGAGGAGGAGGATTACTTTCACCCAGTGGTGTATTTAGGATTAGTGCTGCCCTAGGCACTGGAAATTCTGCTGCTCCCCCATCCCCCTCCCCCATAGGTTTTAGGCTCTTTTTTGGCCATAATATTTTTTGGTCCGGGTATAATGTGACTTTTTTTTAATGAAATATTAATCAGGACTTGCAACACAATTGCATACACCTAGGTCATATAAATATAGAGTGTATATATATATATATAATCCATTATAGAAGAGGACTGCACTCACTGGATTTGGTATATAAAATAAAAATTTTTATTAAGGTGACGTTTCAGGGCACGCAGACCCCTTCCTCAGACCAGACAACAGTGCAAATGAACAGTGTGCAATATAAAGCAACATAGCCCCTCCCATCAAACAATTAGTGAAATTGCGCCAAAACCTATGTAACCATGACAACAGGTGAATCACCTAATTAGCAATATTCCTACCTTTACTAATGTGATAGTTAAAAACAGTATAGTTGTGCAAACCATATAAGTGTATCTTAAAACTATTCTCAAACAATAAATGACATGACATATGAGTAGCACCTAAAACACTCAAGGTGCACCCAAAGAAATAAAATGTCCCCCTACAATGTGATGTGTGACATACTGAAATAGCTACCACAAAGAAACAACTTAACATCGATAAAGGCAGTCTATAGGAAACAGCGCTCAATAAAAGATAGTTGCAGGACCTAGGCAATATATCAGCATTTAAATATTAGTGCATCAGTATCTCTCAGTAAAACAAACTTCTCAGTAAACAAAGGACAAGTAGAGAACAAGGACAAGTAGAGAAAAAGGGCTCATAGCAAGAAAAACACGTATGTAAAGATTTAGGCAAGCATGTAGATGTGTGTGTCAACTATTGAACATCAGTAGATGTATCGTATAGCATCCATAAACTAATCCTAGAGAGAAAGAGGGTGTCATCACACCATCACCGACTACTGAGCCTAAGGGGTAATATAGATAATTTCAAAGCAGTGTGATTGCAATACATACAAAGAGTCAGCAACGTAAGATCGCTATTTATATCTCAAAGGGGAAAAAAATATATATCTCTACCAGCCAGCAATGTATCTAGTTCAGGTAACTTACTTGGCATGAGATGTGATAGATACTGTCAAAGTGATTACATCGTGTTGCAGAGAGGGAGCTGGAGACAAGATATGTCAGTTAGAAGTTTCAAAAACAGGCGCGGATCAACACAGTCCCGCGTCTGTGTCAACGGTGTCAGCAAGCATGGCTAATTTGCATAGCCTTCTGACGTCCTCAGGGGGGTGTGTATCAAGCAGTCAGAAAAAATAGATGACAGCTGACCGATGTTAGCCGCAACTGCTGGGGCAAGCCAAAAAATGATTGTACATACCTACACTTGTAGGAAAGGGGCAAATTGTCTAGACCTCTGAGTATGTATCACAAAAGCAACAGCATAGCATGGGTCTATATTGCTTGTATACTTCTATCATATCCCAAAAAGGCTAAGAGAAGCCGTCTGACTTGCAGATAGTTGTATGGATCTGAGAGCCCTAGTCTGCCCAAAATGTGCTAATGTATGTTATGTGTACCACATCTATCCAGAGAGCCATATGTGTACGAAACAGTATAGGTATAGGGTTAGTAAATGTACTTAGAGAGAGCATAGTCTACCAGAATGTTGGTGCTAGAGCTAATCATGATACAAAATAAACAACCAAAAGTCCTATACTGGTAAAACATATGCCAGAGTCTTGTGCCTGAGTAACATGTTACTCTTACAGTGGGATCTCAGTATTACAATCATAGTTCCCCTGTTACAATTGGCAATCAAGTGTGGTCATATGCAAAAGATAAAATCAGGGTTATATTAACAGCGAGCCATGGTATCCAGATAAATCAATAAAGCATATGCATAGTCAGTGGGCAAATTTTGGAAGTGAAAGTAAAACATCCTATCACTATGCAAACAGATATTGATGATATGGCCAATGTATGTTCTTGCTTAAATCAGGAAACCTTGCCATATAGGGTAAGGTATCATGCACAGTCCGAGGAAGGACCATTGCTGGTTACACAGATATTATAGGAAACAGTGCCAGTCATTGGACATATTAAGTCCCCTCGGGTATAGGGTGTCAAGTCTGTGTATCCACTTGGTCTCCCTCTGCAGGAGTATTCTATCCCGATTACCCCCCCCGCCGTAGCGGTGGGACGTGGTCAATGAGGATAAAACGTATGTCTGTTACCTAATGCTTGGCCTGTAGGAAGTGTCAAGCCACTGGTTGGTCTGCTGTTCCCTTATCCAAAGCAGTACGAATTGCTTAACGGTGATTTGCCATTCTTATCCGTGCGTTGTCAGATGTTTTGCCAACGTAATATTTTCCACAACAGCAGCTTAGGAGATATACAACGTGACTTGTTGTGCATGTGATGAAGTGCCTTATGGTGTACTTCTGTGTGGTATGTGGGTGTCGAAACACCTTGCAGGGGATCATGCCACTGCAGGTGGTGCACCCCAGGCATCTGAAGCAACCTATTTTAGTGGATTTTAGCCACTTCTTTGTGTAGCTTTGCTCGGGGTCCGTCTGCATCAATAGATCCCTGAGGCTTCTGCCACGTCTGTATCCCATGATTGGTGGGTCCAAGTGTCCAAAGGGTAGCGTTTGGTCGGTGCCAAGGATTTCCCATCTGTTTTTGATAGAATCAGCCAAGACCTTTTTTCCCTTTGTTATAGGTGGTTGTAAAAACCATTCTTGGTTTCTTGTCAGCAGGGTTTGTTCGTTCGTTTTCAGACATTAATTCTTGTCTTACTTCCTCTATCAGTTCAGGTGAGTAGCCCCTCTGCAGGAATTTGTTGGACATTTCATCCATTTGGGTTAACCTGTTGGTTGCCTCAGTATTGTTCCTCATTACCCTGATCATTTGGGATTTCACAATAGCCCTCCTGGTATGTGGTGGGTGGTTACTTGTTGCCTCAAGTAAGGAATTCCGATCTGTGGGTTTTGTGTATAAAGTTGTAGATAGTTTCCCTTCCTTCTTGTAGATTCTTAGATCCAGAAAATCAATCTGGTCAAGGTCAAATTTTAGTTCGAACTTGATTGGACAAGTTAGAGCATTAAGTTTAGTTACCCATTCAGTGAGTAGATCAACAGGGCCACACCATATTAGGAAGACATCGTTGATGTACCGTCTGTAGTGTTTAACCATTTCATGGTTATATACCTTCATGGTGTCCCTTTCATACTGCTCCATGTAGAGATTCGCGTAGGACGGGGCTACATTAGATCCCATCGCCGTTCCGGTTAATTGCTGGTAGAAGATGTTCTCAAAACGAAAATAGTTAAGTTTCAAACACTTGTCAAGAATGTCAAGAATAAAGGTTATTGGAGGGCCCACATAGGGGTATCTGTCAAGTGCTGTAGAAATGGCATCTATTCCCCCGTCGTGCGGGATCACTGTGTATAGACTCCTCACGTCCATTGTCACAAGTATGTCCTCACTTGTGATACCTTCCACAGAATTCAGAATCCTAATGAGGTCACCAGAGTCTTTAATGTAGGAATCCATAGATCTCACAATAGGTTGCAGGATTGCGTCCACATACTGGGCCAAAGGTTGTAGCAGCGAGCCCCTGGACTAGATACATTGCTGGCTGGTAGAGATATATATTTTTTTCCCCTTTGAGATATAAATAGCGATCTTACGTTGCTGACTCTTTGTATGTATTGCAATCACACTGCTTTGAAATTATCTATATTACCCCTTAGGCTCAGTAGTCGGTGATGGTGTGATGACACCCTCTTTCTCTCTAGGATTAGTTTATGGATGCTATACGATACATCTACTGATGTTCAATAGTTGACACACACATCTACATGCTTGCCTAAATCTTTACATACGTGTTTTTCTTGCTATGAGCCCTTTTTCTCTACTTGTCCTTGTTCTCTACTTGTCCTTTGTTTACTGAGAAGTTTGTTTTACTGAGAGATACTGATGCACTAATATTTAAATGCTGATATATTGCCTAGGTCCTGCAACTATCTTTTATTGAGCGCTGTTTCCTATAGACTGCCTTTATCGATGTTAAGTTGTTTCTTTGTGGTAGCTATTTCAGTATGTCACACATCACATTGTAGGGGGACATTTTATTTCTTTGGGTGCACCTTGAGTGTTTTAGGTGCTACTCATATGTCATGTCATTTATTGTTTGAGAATAGTTTTAAGATACACTTATATGGTTTGCACAACTATACTGTTTTTAACTATCACATTAGTAAAGGTAGGAATATTGCTAATTAGGTGATTCACCTGTTGTCATGGTTACATAGGTTTTGGCGCAATTTCACTAATTGTTTGATGGGAGGGGCTATGTTGCTTTATATTGCACACTGTTCATTTGCACTGTTGTCTGGTCTGAGGAAGGGGTCTGCGTGCCCCGAAACGTCACCTTAATAAAATTTTATTTTATATACCAAATCCAGTGAGTGCAGTCCTCTTCTATAATGGATTATTGATATACATGACTTGGCACCCTGGTTGATGTCCCTATTGCATTGTGAGTGCAGACACACATGGAAGTTATATATATATATATATATATATATATATATATATATATATATATATATATATATTTATATATATATATAATCTATTTCCCATAACCTGTAGAGACAGTATAAGGTTTATATTGCAATAATACAATATTATGAATTAATATATATAAATATATAATAAAAAAAAATATATATATATATACAGGCAGTCCCCAGGTTACGAACAAGATAGGTTCTGTAGGTTTGTTCTTAAGTTGAATTTGTATGTAAGTTGGAACAGGCACTTTTTTTAGGTGAAATTCTAGCCAAACATTTTTTTAGTTTTGGATAGCATAGGGAAAAGTTTGTTTTGTTATCTGTGTCCCTGTTAAGAAAATTTCATATCACTTTCTGTCCTTGTGAAAATTGGATTTTGAGTATTTTGGGTTATTGTGGAAATAAGGATTGTCAATAAAGCTCTATTTTCTCTGTTTGTAAGTACGAGTTGTACTTAAGTCGGGTGTCTGTAACCCGGGGACTGCCTGTATATATATATATATATATATATATATATATATACACACACACCTGTATATATATATATATATATATATATATATATATATATCAGTCACACTCACATTGGATCACTTTCCCCATATGTAACATTGAGTCAAACAGGAGTAATGAAAAGGTGGGGTTTTAAGTAAATAGGTATAACCAAGAAAGAACCTGTCAGCCGTAAAGGACCAGCTCAGGATTCAACCCAACTGCTAGCGTGAAAAGTAAAAAACACACGCTAGCACACTGAGAAATATCCTGGACGTGACCCACTCAGGATTGAAGAAAGCAAATGTCCTTTTAAGAAGATAAATAAACTAAGTGAAATTCCTTTAGCAAGTAATAAAGCAAATGTCCCTTTAAGCAGGTTAGTAAATAAACAAGGATTCCTTTTAGCAGGTTTGGATAAGCAAGTGTCCCTTTAAGCAGGTTTAGTAAACAAACTGAGATTCCTTTTAGCAGGTTTGGATAAAGTAAATGTCCCTTTAAGCAGGTTAGTAAATAAACAAAGATTCCTCTTAGCAGGTTTGGATAAAGTAAATGTCCCTTTAAGCAGGTTAGTAAATAAACAAAGATTCCTCTTAGCAGGTTTGGATAAAGCAAATGTCCCTTTAAGCAGGTTAGTAAATAAACAAAGATTCCTTTTAGCAGGTTTGGATAAAGCAAATGTCCCTTTTAAGCAGGTTTAGTAAACAAACTGAGGTTCCTTTTTGCAGGTTTGGATAAAGTAAATGTCCCTTTAAGCAGGTTAGTAAATAAACAAAGATTCCTTTTAGCAGGTTTGGATAAAGCAAATGTCCCTTTAAGCAGGTTAGTAAATAAACAAAGATTCCTTTTAGCAGGTTTGGATAAAGCAAATGTCCCTTTATGATGATTATCAAACAAACAGATATTCCTTTTAGCAGGTTTAGATAAAGCAAATGTCCTTGTATGCAGGTTAGTAAACAAACATAAAATCCTTATTAGCAGGTTAGGCAAACTGGCAGAGAGAATTCAGGCAAGGATTCAGGCAAGGGAGACAAAAAGAATTACTCACACAGGTCCGGTCCGGGAGATAGAACAGAGAAAACAAACGGGCGCCAATTCAGATCTCCCGCCGAGATTTGAAGGCAGGGAGACTCTGACGTCAGGAGGAGAGCCAGATACCGCGTCACGTTGCTAGGCAACGTGACGTGATACAGAGGGGATCTGTGAGCCGCGGCGACACGGCAATGAGCAGATCCAATTCATGACAGCACCCCCCTCTCAAGGACCCCTCCGGGGGACAGGACCAGGCCTAGCAGGATAAGCTTTGTGAAAGGCTTTAATCAAAGCAGGGGCGTGAACATGCCGGGCTGGTTCCCAAGTCCGTTCCGTGACCGGATAACCCTTCCAATGGATGAGATAGTATAGTTTCATGCCACGAAGTTTGGAATCCAGAATGTGAGCAATCTCAAACTCAGGCTGTCCCTGTACCAAGAGAGGCGGAGGTTTGGGCAGAGATTTAGAAAATCTATTAGATTTCACCGGTTTCAGGAGAGAAACATGAAACACAGGGTGAGCTTTGAGAGTCTTGGGAAGAGCAACTCGATATGCAGTAGAACAAACTTGACCCAGTATTCGGAAAGGACCCACATATCGAGGCCCCAATTTGATAGAAGGTTGTTTGAGATGAAGGTGACGAGTAGAAATCCACACCTTGTCTCCAGGACGAAAATTAGGAGCCTTCTTCCGTCTGCGATCAGCAAAAAACTTGTATCTTTTAGAAGCTTTGGAAAGAAGATCACGTATTTTACGCCAATGTCGAGTTAATCTCCGAGCAGTTTGATCAGAAGCAGGATTTTCAGAAGAGGAAGTATACAGAGGAAATGTTCTGGGTTGAAATCCATAAGCTGCAAAAAAGGGAGAAGACTGAAGAGATGAATTGTAACGAGCATTATGGGCCAACTCCGCTAAAGGAAGATAACGAGTCCAATTAGAATGATGATGGTCCACATAATGTCTAAGGTAAGTCTCCAAACATTGGTTTACTCTCTCGGTTTGACCATTAGACTGTGGATGATGAGAGGTTGATAAAGAGATTGTAGTGCCAAAATGTTTGCAGAGCCATTTCCAGAACCGAGAAACAAATTGTACCCCTCTATCGGAGACGATGTCCAAAGGAAAACCATGTAATCTCACGATATGCAAAAGGAAAAGCTCAGAAAGTCCCTTGGCAGATGGAAGACCAGGCAAAGGAATGAAATGGGCAGACTTCGTAAACCTGTCAACCACCACTAAAATAGTGTTGTTTCCGGCAGAAAGAGGAAGGTCTGTAATAAAATCCATAGATAGATGGGTCCAAGGCTGGTGAGGAATGGGTAAAGGTTGAAGTAAACCAGAAGGGAGTTGACGAGGAGCTTTATTAGTAGCACATTGAGTGCAAACTGAGACATAATCTTTAACATCTTGAGAGAGAGTAGGCCACCAGACATACTGTTTAAGATTCCGAGTCGTGTTACTGACGCCAGGATGTCCAGAGAGAGGACTATCATGAGCCCAATGGAGAATCTTTGGACGGAGACGTTCAGGAACAAATAATAAACCGTCAGGAGATTTAAAGGAAGAAGGAAGATCCTTTTGAGCAGACTGTAACTCCTGTAAACAAGAGGTTGATAATTGAGCTATGACTTCTTGTGGATGAAGTATGGTACCAGATTCTGGAGTAGAGGTAGATTGAAACTGCCTGGATAAGGCATCCGCTTTTATATTCTTAGAACCAGGTATATAGGAAAGATTGTAATTAAAACGTGAAAAGAATAAAGACCAACGAGCTTGTCTGGAATTCAATCGTTTGGCAGTTTGGAGATAAAGAAGATTTTTATGATCCGTGAGTATGGAAAATGGAAAGGTAGTACCCTCCAACCAATGCCTCCATTCGTCCAGAGCCATCTTGATGGCTAATAATTCCTTATTGCCAACGTCATAATTTAATTCAGAAGAAGTAAATTTCTTGGAAAAGAAACCTACAGGATGAATCTTACCCGTGTCAGGTATTCGTTGGGAAAGAACAGCCCCAGCAGCAACAGAAGAAGCATCCACTTCTAGGATAAATTGAAAATCCGGATTTGGGTGACGGAGTATGGGTGCAGAAGAAAAGGCCTTTTTGAGAGACTCAAAGGCCTTAATAGCCTCTGGGGACCACTCTTTACAATCTTGCCCCTTTCTAGTGAGTGACGTGAGAGGAGAAGTAATAGTAGCAAATCCTTTGATAAATTTCCTGTAATAATTGGCGAAGCCAAGAAACCGTTGTAGAGCCTTAAGAGAATCAGGTCTAGGCCAATCCAAAATGGAAGAAAGTTTATTCGGATCCATTTCAAATCCAGATTCAGATATTACATAACCCAAGAAGGGTATGGATTTTTGATGAAATGAACATTTCTCCAATTTGGCGAATAGATGATTGTCTCGTAACCGTTGCAAAACCTTCCTGACATGGTGTACATGATCTTGATAATTGTGAGAAAAAATTAAAATATCGTCAAGGTAGATAATGACGAAGGAGTTCAAAAAATCCCGAAAGATCTCATTGACGAAGTGTTGAAAAACAGCAGGGGCATTACACAACCCAAAAGGCATAACCAGATATTCATAATGCCCAAATCGAGTGTTAAAGGCTGTCTTCCATTCGTCTCCTTTGCGCATGCGAATAAGGTTATAAGCACCACGAAGGTCTAGTTTGGTAAATATTGTAGCTCCTTGAAGATAAGTGAACAGTTCAGGAATAAGAGGCAGAGGGTAACTATTCTTGACTGTGATTTGATTCAAACCCCGATAATCAATACAAGGTCGCAGTCCTCCATCCTTCTTTCCCACAAAAAAGAAACCAGCCCCAAGGGGAGAAGAGGAAGGTCGAATAAAACCTCTAGCCAAACTATCTTGGATATATTCCTCTAAGGCAACATTCTCTGGCCTTGAGAGCGGATACGTCTTGCCACGAGGGTAGGTTGCCCCAGGAAGTAGATCAATGGGGCAATCAAAAGTACGATGTGGGGGAAGCCGTTCTGCTTCTTTCTTGGAAAAAACATCAACGTAATCTTGATAAGGTGTGGGTAACGACCCAGAGGTGTCAATAGTGAGAGCAATGGTGAGAGGCACTTTCGTGGGAATCTGAAGACACCTATTTTGACAAGTATATCCCCAGGAAATGAGTTCGCCTTGAGTCCAGGAGAATACAGGATTATGTAACTGGAGCCAGGGAAGACCCAATATTATGGGAAATTGAGGAGTCGAGATTACATCAAAACATATTGTCTCTGAATGAAGAATTCCAACAGAAAAGAGAATGGGTCTAGTAGCAAACTGGATAAGTCCGGGACCCAAAGGATCTCCACTAACAGTGGAGACTGGAATAGAATATTCCTTTTTGCTTAATGGAATAGAGTGAGTAGTTACAAATGTGGAATCGATGAAGACTCCTCCAGCACCAGAGTCAATGAGAGCTTGAGTATGAATCCTGTCTCCTCCAATTTGAAGAGTAACCGGAACAAAAAGTTTATTATTGAGGGAATGAGATCCTATTTGGCTTAACTTAGTTCCCTGGACAGAAGTTAAGCCCTGGCTTTTACCGGTCTGGTAGGACAATCTTTTAATAAATGTCCTTTAAGGCCACAGTATAAACACAGTCCAAGAGATCGTCTCCTCAGACGTTCAGTTTCAGTTAATCTAATGGTGCCAATTTCCATTGGTTCAGTCTGATCGGAAGGTGGAGAAACGGGAGTTAAAGGGTTTGAGATACGAGGTACCAGACGAAAAGGACGATTAGAAGCTTTCTGATTTCTCTCTCTTTCTTGTTGGCGTTCGCGGTATCTGGAATCGAGACAAATACAAAGATTTATCAGAGCCTCTAGAGATTCTGGGATTTCACGATAGACCAACTCATCTTTGAGACGTTCAGAGAGTCCTTTGCGAAAAGCTGCTCTAAGAGCTCCCTGATTCCAGGTAGTCTCAGAAGCTAGAGTGCGAAATTCAATGGCATATTGAGATACAGGTTGACCACCTTGTCGTAAGTCTAGAAGAGAAGCTTCAGCAGCGGCAGACCTCCCTGGCTTATCGAAGACATTTGAAAAGACAGAGAGGAATGTATCCACATCCTGGAGTATTGGATCATTCTTTTCAAGCAAAGGTGATACCCAGGCTAAGGCTCTACCTTTCATTAAGGATATAAGGAAAGTGATTCTAGAGGAGGGAGTTGCAAAGAGAACTGGACTATTCCGAAAATGAAGGCGACACTGATTCAAAAAACCCCTACAATCCTCAGGATTCCCATCATATTTGTCCGGAAGAGGTATCCTGGGACTGAGCTGAGCTTGTGTCTGATTGGTAGGATTCGTAGGGGGAGAGGGATCCAAAGGAATAGGATTAGGAGGTATAGGAGCAGCCATATTCTGAAGTAAAATAGTTATCTGATCCAACTTTGCGTCCAAGGATTGTAAGTGGGTAGCATGAGATCCCAATAACTGTCCCTGGTGGGTCACGGCCATGGATAATTCAGTGGGGTCCATTTTTATGGCCCGTTTGTAATGTCAGCCGTAAAGGACCAGCTCAGGATTCAACCCAACTGCTAGCGTGAAAAGTAAAAAACACACGCTAGCACACTGAGAAATATCCTGGACGTGACCCACTCAGGATTGAAGAAAGCAAATGTCCTTTTAAGAAGATAAATAAACTAAGTGAAATTCCTTTAGCAAGTAATAAAGCAAATGTCCCTTTAAGCAGGTTAGTAAATAAACAAGGATTCCTTTTAGCAGGTTTGGATAAGCAAGTGTCCCTTTAAGCAGGTTTAGTAAACAAACTGAGATTCCTTTTAGCAGGTTTGGATAAAGTAAATGTCCCTTTAAGCAGGTTAGTAAATAAACAAAGATTCCTCTTAGCAGGTTTGGATAAAGTAAATGTCCCTTTAAGCAGGTTAGTAAATAAACAAAGATTCCTCTTAGCAGGTTTGGATAAAGCAAATGTCCCTTTAAGCAGGTTAGTAAATAAACAAAGATTCCTTTTAGCAGGTTTGGATAAAGCAAATGTCCCTTTTAAGCAGGTTTAGTAAACAAACTGAGGTTCCTTTTTGCAGGTTTGGATAAAGTAAATGTCCCTTTAAGCAGGTTAGTAAATAAACAAAGATTCCTTTTAGCAGGTTTGGATAAAGCAAATGTCCCTTTAAGCAGGTTAGTAAATAAACAAAGATTCCTTTTAGCAGGTTTGGATAAAGCAAATGTCCCTTTATGATGATTATCAAACAAACAGATATTCCTTTTAGCAGGTTTAGATAAAGCAAATGTCCTTGTATGCAGGTTAGTAAACAAACATAAAATCCTTATTAGCAGGTTAGGCAAACTGGCAGAGAGAATTCAGGCAAGGATTCAGGCAAGGGAGACAAAAAGAATTACTCACACAGGTCCGGTCCGGGAGATAGAACAGAGAAAACAAACGGGCGCCAATTCAGATCTCCCGCCGAGATTTGAAGGCAGGGAGACTCTGACGTCAGGAGGAGAGCCAGATACCGCGTCACGTTGCTAGGCAACGTGACGTGATACAGAGGGGATCTGTGAGCCGCGGCGACACGGCAATGAGCAGATCCAATTCATGACAGAACCATTGAACTGTCTTGAACACCAAGATGTTTGTGACACGCACACTACAACATAAAATATTCAGTATTCTCCATTTTTTCCCCAATCTATTGACAATGATCATGTTTGTGTTGCAATTGTTTGGGACACACAGTTACAATTCAATTTCCTCTCAATATGGTCATTATCAGTACTGTCAATACATAATATTATCCCTTCCTAGACCTGCACAGTAGATAAGGGATCTTTCCCTAACACCTTAAATTACTACTGCCCTTTTAGTCTTCTATTCATTTCCTGCTCCTAGCCGTGTCGACGTTGCACAAACCAGTCCACACTATTAGTACCTTTACAGACGATTGTTGCAGCTTTGTGTGCTCGCCTGGTGAGCGCTCCTGGTCACTCTCGTCTGCTGGCTGCTTCACCGGGCCGCCCCCGCAAGCACTAGCAACTTTGCTTATTGATTGTGGATGGCTAATGTAACACTCACCGGTCCGCGTGTGCTCCACCTCGGTTCCCTCTCTTTGTCACTGTGCTATTAGGGAGGAGCTTGTGGTGTGTAGTCAGTCACTGTGCGCTCAGGGCGAGTTTCTCCCTCCCGGCTACTGTGCTCTGACTGCTACTGTGCTTGGGCCCCAGCCGGGTTGTGTCTGAGCCGGAGGGAAGGAGACGGTTGTGGTTGTGACGGGTGGTAGGTGGGTGCCTCCATTTGTCAGGGAGGTTTAGAGCTACTCATGGCACAAACGTTGGGCTATATTCTTTGGAGACTCCACTTAACAAGAAGAGTAGAGAGATAGACTCCAAAAAGTGCCGCCCCTTCCAAGCTGCCGCCCTAGGCCCGTGCCTTGTTGGCCTAGGCAGTAATACGCCCCTGCTTTCACCTCTTCCCCTGTTAGATTCCCGTTATGCTGTGACATCACCCTTATACGCTGTGTAAACATACTTTTTAATTTATTTTGGAACTGCTGCATCCTTTCCGACTTGCGGTAATTCGGTAACATTTCAGGCACTTTCTGCTTATACCGGGGGTCTAGTAGCGTGGACACCCAGTACAGGTCGTTCTCCTTCAGCCTTTTTATACGAGGGTCCCTCAACAGGCATGACAGCATGAAAGACCCCATTTGCACAAGGTTGGATGCCGAGCTACTCATGTCCTGTTCCTCGTCCTCAGTGATCTCACTGAAGGTATCCCCCAGCCACGTACAACACCACGGGTACCAGATAGGTGACAACGAGCACCCTGGGATGCCTGTTGTGGTAGGTCTTCCTCCTCCTCCTCAAAGCCACATTCCTCCTCTGACTCCTCTTCCTCACAATCCTCTTCCAGCGTTGCCGCAGGTCCAGCAAGTGATGCTGATAAGGCTGTTTCTGGTGGTGATGGTGACCACAACTCTTCCTCGTCCTCTTCACGTTCATCTACGGCCTGATCCAGCACTCTTCGCAGGGCACGCTCCAGGAAGAAACCAAATGGTATGATGTCGCTGATGGTGCCTTCGGTGCGACTGACTAGGTTTGTCACCTCCTCAAAAGGATGCATGAGCCTACAGGCATTGCGCATGAGCGTCCAGTAACGTGGCAAAAAAATTCCCAGCTCCGCAGAGGCTGTCCTAGCACCCCGGTCATACAAATAGTCGTTAGGCGGTCGAACATTAGGAGTGTTGACTTCCAATGTGTCGGGCTGTCGCAAATCAAGCGCCTCACTGGCATGTTGTTTCGCCACTGGATATCTGAAAAGTGCGCCATGGCCGTGTAGGAATGCCTGAAATGGCCACACACCTTCCTGGCCTGCTTCAGGACATCCTGTAAGCCTGAGTACTTATGCACAAAGCGTTGTACGATCAGATTGCACACATGTGCCATGCACGGCACATGTGTCAACTTGCCCAAATTCAAAGCCGCCAACAAATTTCTTCCATTGTCACAAACCACTTTGCCGATCTCCAGTTGGTGCAGAGTCAGCCACTGATCCACCTGTGCGTTCAGGGTGGACAGGAGTGCTGGTCCGGTGTGACTCTCTGCTTTCAGGCAAGTCAACCCCAAGACGGCATGACACTGCCGTATCTGGGATGTGGAATAGTACCTGGGGAGCTGGGGGGGTGCCGTTAATGTGGAGCAAGACGCAGCAGCAGAAGAGGACTCAGCCGAGGAGGTTATGGAAGAGGATGGATTAGGAGGAGTAGAGGAGGAGGAAGCAGGCCTGCCTGCAAGTCGTGGTGGTGTCACCAACTCCTCTGCAGAGCCACGCATTCCATGCTTGGCAGCCGTCAGCAGGTTTACCCAATGCACAGTGTAGGTGATATACCTGCCCTGACCATGCTTTGCAGACCAGGTATCAGTGGTCAGATTGACCCTTGCCCCAACACTGTGTGCCAGACATGCCATTACTTCCTTTTGCACAATCGAGTACAGGTTGGGGATTGCCTTTTGTGCAAAGAAATTTCGGCCGGGTACCTTCCACTGCGATGTCCCAATAGCTACAAATTTTTGGAACGCCTCAGACTCCACCAGCTTATATGGTAAAAGCTGGTGGGCTAAGAGTTCAGACAAGCCAGCTGTCAGATGCTGGGCAAGGGGGTGACTTTGTGACATTGGCTTCTTACGCTCAAACATGTCCTTGACAGACACCTGACTGTTGGCAGATGAGCAGGAACTGCTCAAGGCAAGAGACGGAGTGGCGGATGGATGAGAGGGGGCAAGGAGGACAGCAGTGGTTGATGTGGCTGAAGATGCTGGACCAGGAGGAGGATGGTGGCTTTGAGTTTGTGTGCTGCTTGTACTCATGTGTTGATCCCATAGGCGTTTGTGATGTGCGATCATGTGCCTTCGCAAAGCAGTTGTACCTAGGTGGGTGTTGGACTTCCCATGACTCAGTTTCTTTTGGCACAGGTTGCAAATGGCATCGCTGTTGTCTGAGGCAGACACACAAAAAAATGCCACACCGCTGAGCTCTGCAATGACGGCATTCTGGTGGTGGCAACAGCATGCGTTGATTGGCGTGCTGTCTGGCTGACCCCAGGTGCCGATGCATGCTGTCTGACTGTGCCACTAGCTCCTTGCGACGACCGCCCCCTGCTTCCAACTCATCTCCTCCTCCTCTCTTTCTCCCCATCTGGGGCGCGATCCGATATCGATCGCAGTTTGCGGCGCAAGCGAGGGAACCGGCGTCGCCCGCAGTTTCAGCTCGCAACTCGAGCTATCCTATATAAGTCGCCGTCAGATGCTAACGTGCCGTAAGTCTCACAAACCAGCGATGTCCAGAAATCTGCGCAAGTACAAATTTCTGGCGTCGCCAGTGACTTGCGGCACGTTAGAAACTGCTGGCGCCTATAAAACCTGACTAAAGTCTAAAACACCCGCACTGTCTAACACGCCTCCCTAACATAGCCCGCACTGTCTAACACGCCTCCCTAACATAGCCCGACACGTCTAACCCTCTATCCGCTATCCCCCCTCACTAGCCTAACAATAAAATATGTATTAACCCCTAAACCGCCGCTCCCAGAGCCCGCCGCTACCTAATAAAGTTATTAACCCCTAAACCGCCGCCAGCTATATTAAATATATAACCCCCTAAAGTGAGCCCCTAACACCGCCGCCATCTACCTTACCTATCCCCTAAAGTGAGCCCCTACCCCGCCGCTATTTTAAAATTATTAACCCCTAATCTAATCCCCCTACCCCGCCGCCATCTATATTAAATTATTTAACCCCTAAAATACTAAACTATCCCTACCACTAAACCTAAGCCTAACCCTACAAATAGCCCTGAAAAGGGCTTTTTGCGTGGCATTGCCCCAAAGTAACAGCTCTTTTGCCAGCCCTTAAAAGGGCTTTTTGCGGGGCATGCCCCAAAGTAACAGCTCTTTTGCCAGCCCTTAAAAGGGCTTTTGGCGGGGCTTTGTCACAAAGTAAACTGCTCTTTTGCCTACAATCTACATCCCCCTACACCGCGGCCACCTATAATAAATGTATTAACCCCTAATCTAATCCCCCTACACCGCCGCCAGCTATATTAACTATATTAACCCTAATTATACTAGGGTTCATATAGTTAATATCGTTATTATAATTATATATATATTAAGTATAATAACCCTATCTAACTCTAACACCCTAACTAAACTCTTATTAAAATAAATCTAATATTAATATTATTAATTAAAATATTCCTATTTAAATCTAAATACTTACCTATAAAATAAACCCTAAGATAGCTACAATATAATTAATAATTACATTGTAGCTATGTTAGGGTTAATATTTATTTTACAGGTAAATTGTTAATTATTTTAACTAGGTATAATAGCTATTAAATAGTAATTAACTATTTAATATCTACCTAGTTAAAATAATTACCCAATTACCTGTAAAATAAATCCTAACCTAAGTTACAAATACACCTACACTATCAATAAATTAAATAAACTACAAACATCTATCTAAAAATACAATTAAATTAACTAAACTAAATTACAAAAAAAAACAAACACTAAATTACAAAAAATAAAAAAAAGATTACAAGATTTTTAAGCTAATTACACCTATTCTAAGCCCCCTAATAAAATAATAAACCCCCAAAATAAAAAAAATTCCCTGCCCTATTCTAAATTAAAATAAGCTCTTTACCTTACCAGCCCTTAAAAGGGCCTTTTGTGGGGCATGCCCCAAAGAAAACAGCTCTTTTGCATACAAATACAATACCCCCCCCCCATTACAACCCACCACCCACATACCCCTATTCTAAAACCACCCAAACCCCCCTTAAAAAAGCCTAACACTACCCCCCTGAAGATCTCCCTACCTTGTCTTCACCACACCGGGCCGAACTCCTGATCCGATCCGGGCGATGTCTTCCTCCAAGCGGCAAAGAAGAATTCTTCCTCCGGCGATGTCTTCCTCCAAGCGGCAAAGAAGAATTCTTCCTCCGGCGATGTCTTCCTCCAAGCGGCAGCAAAGTCTTCATTCTTCCGGCGGCATCTTCAATCTTCTTTCTTCGCTCCGCCGCCGCGGAGCATCCATCCAGGCCGACGACTGAACGACGAATGAGGTACCTTTAAATGACGTCATCCAAGATGGCGTCCGCCGAATTTCCGATTGGCTGATAGGATTCTATCAGCCAATCGGAATTAAGTTAGAAAAATCTGATTGGCTGATTGAATCAGCCAATCAGATTCAAGTTCAATCCGATTGGCTGATCCAATCAGCCAATCAGATTGAGCTCGCATTCTATTGGCTGTTCCGATCAGCCAATAGAATGCGAGCTCAATCTGTTCCGATCAGCCAATAGAATGCGAGCTCAATCTGATTGGCTGATTGGATCAGCCAATCGGATTGAACTTGAATCTGATTGGCTGATTCAATCAGCCAATCAGATTTTTCTAACTTAATTCCGATTGGCTGATAGAATCCTATCAGCCAATCGGAATTCGGCGGACGCCATCTTGGATGACGTCATTTAAAGGTACCTCATTCGTCGTTCAGTCGTCGGCCTGGATGGATGCTCCGCGGCGGCGGAGCGAAGAAAGAAGATTGAAGATGCCGCCGGAAGAATGAAGACTTTGCTGCCGCTTGGAGGAAGACATCGCCGGAGGAAGAATTCTTCTTTGCCGCTTGGAGGAAGACATCGCCGGAGGAAGAATTCTTCTTTGCCGCTTGGAGGAAGACATCGCCCGGATGGGATCAGGAGTTCGGCCCGGTGTGGTGAAGACAAGGTAGGGAGATCTTCAGGGGGGTAGTGTTAGGCTTTTTTAAGGGGGGTTTGGGTGGTTTTAGAATAGGGGTATGTGGGTGGTGGGTTGTCATGGGGGGGGGGGGTATTGTATTTGTATGCAAAAGAGCTGTTTTCTTTGGGGCATGCCCCACAAAAGGCCCTTTTAAGGGCTGGTAAGGTAAAGAGCTTATTTTAATTTAGAATAGGGCAGGGAATTTTTTTTATTTTGGGGGTTTATTATTTTATTAGGGGGCTTAGAATAGGTGTAATTAGCTTAAAAATCTTGTAATCTTTTTTTTATTTTTTGTAATTTAGTGTTTTTTTTTTTTTGTAATTTAGTTTAGTTAATTTAATTGTATTTTTAGATAGATGTTTGTAGTTTATTTAATTTATTGATAGTGTAGGTGTATTTGTAACTTAGGTTAGGATTTATTTTACAGGTAATTGGGTAATTATTTTAACTAGGTAGATATTAAATAGTTAATTACTATTTAATAGCTATTATACCTAGTTAAAATAATTAACAATTTACCTGTAAAATAAATATTAACCCTAACATAGCTACAATGTAATTATTAATTATATTGTAGCTATCTTAGGGTTTATTTTATAGGTAAGTATTTAGATTTAAATAGGAATATTTTAGTTTATAAATGAATTATATTAATTTAATATAAATTTAGTTAGGGGTGTTAGGGTTAGATAGAGTTAATATAGTTAATATAAATACTATAGTAACTATATTAACTATATTAACCCTAATATAATTAGGGTTAATATAGTTAATATATATAATGTAATACCTATATTAACTTTAATATACTTAGGGTTAATATAGATAATATAGCTGGCGGCGGGGTAGGTAGATTAAATTAGGGGTTAATCATTTTAATAGAGATGGCGGCGGTGTAAGGGGCTTACATTAGGGGTTAATAATATTAATATAGCTGGCGGCGGTATAGGGGGATTAGATTAGGAGTTAATAATTTTTATATAGGTGGCGGCGGTGTAAGGGGTCAGATTAGGGGATAGATAAGGTAGATGGCGGCGGTTTTAGGGGCTCACAGTAGGGGGTTAGTTTATGTAGATGGCGGCGGGGTCCGGGAGCGGCGGTTTAGGGGTTAATAACTTTATTAGGGATTTCGGGGGGGGGGGATCGCGGTTGACAGGTAGATAGACATTGCGCATGCGTTAGGTGTTAGGTTTATTTTAGAAGATCGCGGTTGACAGGTAGATAGACATTGCACATGCGTTAGGTGTTAGGTTTATTTTAGCAGCCAGTTTAGGGAGTTACGGGTCTCCAATAGTCAGCGTAAGGCTTCTTACGGCTGCTTTTTGTGGCGAGGTGAAAATGGAGTAAGTTTTCTCCATTTTCGCCACGTAAGTCCTTACGCTGCATATTGGATACCAAACTGCGCTGGTTTGGTATACCTGCCTATAGCCCAAAAAACTACGGGCGACGGCAGAAATATACGCGCGTAACTTTTAGGTTACGCCGTATATGTGATACCAAATCAGCGTAAATATTGGCGTCGCCGGCTTTTGCGGGCGACGATTTATATCGGATCGACCCCCTGAACTTTCACCCTGTTATTCTTCTCTTCTAGCGGGCACCCACGTGACATCCACGGACGCATCGTCATCATCAACCGCTTCACTTGTATCTGACAACTCAGCAAAGGAAGCAGCAGTGGGTACAACATCATCATCATCACACCGTATGTCCATGTGTGTAATGCTGCCTGACTGAGACATATCCCTGTTATCTACATCCTCTGGCAATAATTGTTGCGCATCACTCATTTCTTCCAACTGATGTGTAAATAACTCCTCTGACAGATCAAGTGAAGCGGCTGTGGTGCTAGTGTTGGTGGTGGCGGCAGGCGGGCGAGTGGTAACTTGAGAGGTGCCCGAAGCTAAGCTGGAGGAGGATGGTGCGTCAATGTTCCGAGCGGAAGCTGTAGAAGATTGGGTGTCCTGTGTTAGCCAGTCAACTATGTCCTCAGAACTTTTCGAGTTCAGGGTACGTGGCCTCTGGACACTGGGCATTATTCTAGGGCCAAAGGGAATCACAGCACCACGACCACGACGGCCCCTGCGGGGTGGCCTGCCTCTACCTGTCGTTTTTTTTTAGATTAGTGCTACTATGCGTGCAAGCTACTGTGACAACAGATATGAGTGGTGCTGTGCTCTGGCAGAAGTTGGCAGAGTAGACGCTGTAGGCCTGACACAGACGCTTGCAGACAACTAACTGCTATTCAATCTATTACAGTCAAAATTGTATTTTTTTTAAAATGTACACTACTGTTACACCAGATATGAGTTGCACTGGTGTGACACTGTGCCCTGGCAGGCCCTGAAACGCACATGTGTGAAGGAAACTGACTGTTATTATTTCACAGTCAAATTTCTAGTTTTTATTTTAATGTACACTACTGTTACACCAGATATGAGTTGCACTGGTGTGACACTGTGCCCTGACAGGCCCTGAAATGCACACGCGTGAAGGAAACTGACTGCTATTATTTCACAGTCAAATTTCTCGTTTTTTTTTTTTTTAATGTACACTACTGTTACACCAGATATGAGTTGCACTGGTGTGACACTGTGCCCTGGCAGGCCCTGAAACGCACACGTGTGAAGGAAACTGACTGCTATTATTTCACAGTCAAATTTCTAGTTTTTTTTTTAATGTACACTACTGTTACACCAGATATGAGTTGCACTGGTGTGACACTGTGCCCTGGCAGGCCCTGAAACGCACACGTGTGAAGGAAACTGACTGCTATTATTTCACAGTCAAATTTCTAGTTTTTTTTTAATGTACACTACTGTTACACCAGATATGAGTTGCACTGGTGTGACACTGTGCCCTGGCAGGCCCTGAAACGCACACGCGTGAAGGAAACTGACTGCTATTATTTCACAGTCAAATTTCTAGTTTTTTTTTTAATGTACACTACTGTTACACCAGATATGAGTTGCACTGGTGTGACACTGTGCCCTGGCAGGCCCTGAAACGCACATGTGTGAAGGAAACTGACTGCTATTATTTCACAGTCAAATTTCTAGTTTTTTTTTAATGTACACTACTGTTACACCAGATATGAGTTGCACTGGTGTGACACTGTGCCCTGGCAGGCCCTGAAATGCACACGCGTGAAGGAAACTGACTGCTATTATTTCACAGTCAAATTTTTAGTTTTTTTTTAATGTACACTACTGTTACACCAGATATTAGTTGCACTGGTGTGACACTGTGCCCTGGCAGGCCCTGAAACGCACACGTGTGAAGGAAACTGACTGCTATTATTTCACAGTCAAATTTCTAGTTTTTTTTTAATGTACACTGCTGTTACCCCAGATATTAGTTGCACTGGTGTGACACTGTGCCCTGGCAGGTCCTGAAATGCAGACGCGTAAAGGAAACTGACTGCTACTATTTCACAGTCAAATTTCTAGTTTTTTTTTTAATGTACACTACTGTTACACCAGATATGAGTTGCACTGGTGTGACACTGTGCCCTGGCAGGCCCTGAAATGCACATGTGTGAAGGAAACTGACTGCTATTATTTCACAGTCAAATTTCCAGTTTTTTTTTTTTATGTACACTACTGTTACACCAGATATGAGTTGCACTGGTGTGACACTGTGCCCTGGCAGGCCCTGAAACGCACACGTGTGAAGGAAACTGACTGCTATTATTTCACAGTCAAATTTCTAGTTTTTTTTTTTTATGTACACTACTGTTGCACCAGATATGAGTTGCACTGGGGTGACACTGTGCCCCGGAAGGCCCTGAAACACACACACATGAGGGAAACTGACTGGTATTATTTCACAGTCAAATTTCTAGTTTTTTTTTAATGTACACTACTGTTACACCAGATATGAGTTGCACTGGTGTGACACTGTGCCCTGGCAGGCAGGCCTTGAAACACACACATGTGAAGGAAACTGACTGCTATTATTTCACAGTCAAATTTCTAGTTTTTTTTTAAATGTACACTTCTGTTACACCAGATATGAGTTGCACTGGTGTGACACTGTGCCCTGGCAGGCCCTGAAACGCACACGTATGAAGGAAACTGACTGCTATTATTTCACAGTCAAAAAAGTGTTGTTTTTTTTTAAATGTACACTACTGTTACACCAGATATGAGTGGTGGCACTGGGCAAGTGGGCACAGTATACGCTGTGAGCCTGACACACACGCTGGCAGGCAGGCAACTGCAATTAAATTACACAGAAAAAAAAAAAGCAGACTGATGTTCTAACCCTAAAAAGGGCTTTTTGGGGTGCTGTCCTTACAGCAGAGATCAGATGAGTCCTTCAGGACTGTAGTGGAAACTGAATACACTAGCCTAGCTATCGATTTCCCTATTAAATCAACAGCAGCAACACTGTCCCTCCTCTCACTAAGAATGCAGCTTCCGAATAAATCTAAAATGGATGCTGTCCAGGAGATGGGAGGGTCTGGGAGGGAGGGTCAGCTGCTGATTGGCTGGAATGTGTCTGCTGACTGTGAGGTACAGGGTCAAAGTTTACTCAATGATGACGAATAGGGGGCGGACCGAACATTGCATATGTTCGCCCGCCGCAGCGAACGCGAACAAGCTATGTTCGCTAGGAACTATTCGCCGGCGAACTATTTGGGACATCTCTATAAGGCATATATAAACACTCTGTAAGCAATATCGAGGGGTGTAGAGCAAACTCTAAAGTGTAGCAAAGGCGTGAAACTATGTTTACCAAAAAACTAAACACACCCATACCTCAAGTCAGCAATGAAGCTGTACTCCCAGTTCAAAGGGTTATGATAGCCTGAGACTAAACATTCAAAGAACCCGCCTTTTAAAACCACCAGGCCAATAAGTGGAAAATGAGCCGCAGCTGATCAATTACAGACCGACAATGCTAGTCACCGCCGACATCAGCATATCCCAAGAGACTGTGTGAGCTCATAGTGTGCTTACAATAAGTGAATAGATAAAATAAATTACCACATAATGAAAACAAATCATTAACCATTATATGCTGCCACGGAACCATGCAGGCAAACTGACAAAAATAAAAACTCATAAACTTAAGACAGTACAATCAATATAATAGCCATCAGCAATTTAAGGATAATACGCTGTCATATAAAAAAATAGAAAACTGCACTAGAGGCATGAATGTCTGCGATCGCAAACAGTTTGTTCAGTATGAAAAAGACAAAATGGACCAACTGTACCATGACACTACATAATAGCTCATGGCAAATGATTCATAGCCAATGTCACAAAGAAACAGTCCAAACAAGTCAGAAAAAACAGTGGTCAGAAAACCAAAGCGCCATAGTATTGACACAGAGGACACAGGGACACAGCTCAACATCACCCCCTAAAGTACCAGGATCTAAATCCAATTATTCAATGTACATTTCTGCACTAGTACTCACTCGCAGTGGTAGACCATAACAGTAGGTGAAAGGCAAACATAATAGATCAGACACCCATTCATAGCTGCAAGAGCTTAAAACTTCAAGGATCACCAGAGTTTTCAATGAGTCCAAGAACACCGTCCATGTTCTAATAAGCCCCCACACACTAATGTAGGTACTATAAGAAGATCCCTAATACTGTAATGGATCCAAACAACACAGTAGTTTGTCAATAAAACAAAGAATAATCCAGATGAACATTCAAGCCACCAGGCATGAGTGTGTTCAGCCTGGAAATCCATCGTGTTTCACATCTAAGCAACTCTTTGTCCTTGTCACCGCCACATTTAAGGATGGCCACTCTGTCAATAAGCATAGCTCTCAAGGATGATATAGGGTGTTTATGTTCCAAAAAATGTCTGGCTACTGGTTGCTCTGAATGTTAAATTATGAAACCCGAAGCTCAAAACACACATTTTACATTCCAATGTTCTTCACATAGAATTTTTTTTACTTTTTATTATTAAATATTTATATATATATATATATATATATATATATATATATATATATATATATATATATATATATATATATATATATAACACCAGCTAGCCTGAGTAAGTACACTGACTAGTGAACTGTAGTCCACCTATCTTAGTATTAGATGGGGCTACAGGTGCAAGGGGGTTTATAATTGTTAATTTAATTAGAAAAAGAAAAACACAGTAAACCCTGTCCAGCACAACACATAAAGTCTCAATAAAATATAAATACCCTGGGGCTGTGGACCACTCAAAGCCACACACATAACACGGTTGCCAAGGTGCAACAAAGTAATTTATTCACTAAATGTAAAGAAAAAAATTGCAATATATGTAACAAAACAAAAAATTATACAATTCATCTACTGTATATATCACGAGTTCATTCATTACCCCATAAACACACAAGAGCTCTTATTCATTAGCCAGAGGTAGCAGTGCGTCCACTGATAAGGGTTAATACATCATATGCTTCAGATGCAGTATTTAAGCTGTAAAGTTAGTAGCGTAATAGCGTGATAGCTTAGTTACGGCTAGATTTAGAGTTCTGCGGCCAAAGGGGTGCGTTAGCTACGCGTGCTTTTTTTCTCCCGCACCTTTTAAATACCGCTGGTATTTAGAGTTCACAGAAGGGCTGCGTTAGGCTCCAAAAAGGGAGCGTAGAGCATATTTACCGCCACTGCAACTCTAAATTCCAGCGGTGCTTACGGACGCGGCCAGCCTCAAAAACGTGCTCGTGCACGATTCCCCCATAGGAAACAATGGGGCTGTTTGAGCTGAAAAAAAACCTAACACCTGCAAAAAAGCAGCGTTCAGCTCCTAACGCAGCTACATTGTTTCCTATGGGGAACACTTCCTATGTCTTCACCTAACACCCTAACATGTACCCCGAGTCTAAACACCCCTAACCTTACACTTATTAACCCCTAATCTGCCGCCCCCGCTATCGCTGACCCCTGCATATTATTATTAACCCCTAATCTGCCGCTCCGTACACCGCCGCAACCTACATTATCCCTATGTACCCCTAATCTGCTGCCCCTAACACCGCCGACCCCTATATTATATTTATTAACCCCTAATCTGCCGCCCCCAACGTCGCCTCCACCTACCTACACTTATTAACCCCTAATCTGCTGACCGGATCTCGCCGCTACTATAATAAATGTATTAACCCCTAATCCGCCTCACTCCCGCCTCAATAACCCTATAATAAATAGTTTTAACCCCTAATCTGCCCTCCCTAACATGCCCGACACCTAACTTCAAAGCTTTTCTATTTTAATTTTAGAATAGGGTAGGGCATTTTTTTATTTTGGGGGTCTTTGTTATTTTATTAGGGGGCTTAGAGTAGGTGTAATTAGTTTAAAATTGTTGTAATATTTTTCTAATGTTTGTAAATATTTTTTTATTTTTTGTAACTTAGTTCTTATTTCTTTTTTGTACTTTAGTTAGTTTATTTAAATGTATTTATTTGTAGGTATTGTATTTAATTAATGTATTGATAGTGTAGTGTTAGGTTTAATTGTAGATAACTGTAGGTAGTTTATTTAATTTATTTATTGATAGTGTAGTGTTAGGTTTAATTGTAACTTAGGTTAGGATTTATTTTACAAGTAATTTGTAATTATTTTAACTAGGTAACTATTGAATAGTTATTAACTATTTAATAGCTATTGTACCTGGTTAAAATAAATACAAAGTTGCCTGTAAAATAAATAATAATCCTAAAATAGCTACAATATAATTATAATTTATATTGTAGCTATATTAGGGTTTATTTTACAGGTAAGTATTTAGCTTTAAATAGGAATAATTTATTTTTAATAAGAGTTAATTTATTTTGTTAGAATAAAATTATATTTAACTTAGGGGGGTCTTAGGGTTAGGGTTAGAATTAGCTTTAGGGGTTAAAAAATGTATTATAGTAGCGGTGAGCTCCGGTCGGCAGATTAGGGGTTTATACTTGAAGTTAGGTGTCGGCGATGTTAGGGAGGGCAGATTAGGGGTTAATACAATTTATTATAGGGTTATTGAGGCGGGAGTGAGGCGGATTAGGGGTTAATAACTTTATTATAGTAGCGGTGAGCTCCGGTCGGCAGATTAGGGGTTAATAATTGTAGGTAGGTGGTGGCGACGTTGGGGGTCGGCAGATTAGGGGTTAATAAATATAATATAGGGGTCGGCGGTGTTAGGGGCAGCAGATTAGGGGTTCATAGGGATAACGTAGGTGGCAGCGGTGTGCGGTCGGCAGATTAGGGGTTAAAAAAATTTAATAGAGTGGCGGCGATGTGGGGGGACCTCGGTTTAGGGGTACATAGGTAGTTTATGGGTGTTAGTGTACTTTAGAGCACAGTAGTTAATAGTTTTATAAACCGGCGATAGCCCAGAAAGCTCTTAACTACTGACTTTTTTCTGTGGCTGGAGTTTTGTCGTTAGATTTCTAACGCTCACTTCAGCCAAGACTCTAAATACCGGCGTTAGAAAGATCCCATTGAAAAGATAGGATACGCAAATGGCGTAGGGGGATCTGCGGTATGGAAAAGTCGCGGCTGCAAAGTGAGCATTAGACCCTTTCCTGACTGACTCCAAATACCAGCGGGCGGTAAAAACCAGCATTAGGAACCTCTAACGCTGGTTTTGATGGCTACCGCCCAACTCTAAATCTAGCCGTTAGTGTTCAAGCTGCATACTAAAAAGACCAGTGGAGCCAATATCCTCCTGTGTTGCGTGTGATAATGGATCTGAAATAGGAGCAGTTCACAGTGGTATAGAGCGTCTAGGGTTAGTAAGAAATACACTGTCTGGGCCTTTCAGTGTCAAAAGTCCTTATGAATAATCCCCTCCACTCGCTCTAGTATGGAGCGAGCTGAACAAATGCCAAAGGGGTCGAGTGAGTCACTCTGCAAGGATAAACACTGGTCTGGTTACTCTCAGTTCTTACGTTGTGTCACAGGAAGCATTAACATCTAATGTTATGCATATTACCTGTTTCCAGAAGTAGTCCTGAAATTGTTTCACCCCTTGTAAACTTACTCAACCAGAAGTATAACCTCCGCTCTTAATCCAGTAGACGATCCATTAGCGAGGTACTGCCATTAGAACGCTGTAATCCAAAGACAGCGTGGGAATTGGTGGCACGCCGAATCAACCGTTGTGCCGCTGATTCCCACACTGTTATGTGTGTGGCTTTGAGTGGTCCACAGCCCCAGGGTATTTATATTTTATTGAGACTTTATGTGTTGTGCTGGACAGGGTTTACTGTGTTTTTCTTTTTCTAATATATATATATGTAAAATATATGCATGAAAAATACATTATATATATATATACATATATATATATATATATATATAAAACATGGAAGGGAACTGCACTCCAAGACCGGATCAGGTACACATCCTGTAACTCAGCAACATCCAGCCCTGGGTGCTAAATAGCACTCCAAAAAAGCTGTGATGTCACCAGAGCCACAGGCAGTTAACCCCAGTCCGGAATGGGTGCAAGAAACAAGGGGGATTACAAATAAAAAGTAATACAACACATTGAAACACCCAGCACTCACCAGCTAGCTCACAGCTAAGATAAAATCACAACTGGAAAGGTTAGTCACCGCATCTGGCCAAATGGGAAAGCTCAGGCACCACGTCAAGGTCCGTTCCATTGCCTGAGTCCCTAACACAGCCACACTATCATGCAAGCTTACAAAGCCAAACAGACTGAGAACAAAGAAGGGGTGCACAGGTGGCTGTAATCACCCATAGAAAATACAAAACATGGAAGGGAACTGCACTCCAAGACCGGATCAGGTACACATCCTGTAACTCAGCAACATCCAGCCCTGGGTGCTAAATAGCACTCCAAAAAAGCTGTGATGTCACCAGAGCCACAGGCAGTTAACCCCAGTCCGGAATGGGTGCAAGAAACAAGGGGGATTACAAATAAAAAGTAATACAACACATAGAAACACCCAGCACTCACCAGCTAGCTCACAGCTAAGATAAAATCACAACTGGAAAGGTTAGTCACCGCATCTGGCCAAATGGGAAAGCTCAGGCACCACGTCAAGGTCCTTTCCATTGCCAGAGTCCCTAACACAGCCACACTATCATGCAAGCTCACAAAGCCAAACAGACTGAGAACAAAGAAGGGGTGCACAGGTGGCTGTAATCACCCATAGAAAATACAAAACATGGAAGGGAACTGCACTCCAAGACCGGATCAGGTACACATCCTCTCTGGTACACTGTTTCCAATGCAGCAAAGGATTCTGGGTGAGATATGCAAATGAGGTTCACAATGACTCACTTTTTTACTTCTAGCCTGGTTTTTAAGGCAGACTTCCTTTTACAACATAGCATCGTCTGCCTTAAAAAGCAGGCTAGAAGTAAAAAAGTTAGTCATTGTGAACCTAATTTGCATATCTCACCCAGAATCCTTTGCTGCATTGGAAACAGTGTAATCAGAGAGTTTCTGTGGTAAAAGCAAGTCTTCTGACTTGTCTAGATTTATAAATGGTCTACACAATGAGTTATTTTCCCTATATATATATATATACTGTGTATATATATATATATATATATATATATATATATATACCTATAAATAAATAAAAAAGAGAGAGAACAGCACTCCTGAGATAGAACAAAAGCTAGAATAACTTCCATGCCTGTTCATTTTGTATTGCAACTCAGGGTGCGCGTTCTTTTAGCACACTATGCCCCTTCACAGAAAAAAAATATCCTATAGCATATCAGTCTGACCCTGCCCAATGACAGTCCAGCGCTGAAATACCAGGCAATTCTTCTATGAAAAAGGGAAGCAACAACTCCATACGATCGTAAAAGAACGCGCACCCTGAGTTGCAATAGAAATGAAAAGGCATGGAAGTTATTCTAGCTTTTGTTCTATCTCAGGAGTGCTGTTCTCTCTTCTGATATTTATGCAAATTACTCTTGGGTCTCCCTAAGAGTAATGGGGAAACCAGACGTGGACTTCTTGCACACATGCCCTTAGAGAGATACAACTGCACCTCACTGACGAGGCCCACAGAAGGCTGAAACGATTGTCTGGGGTTGTTGTTTCTCTTGTTCAGAGAAGAATGCCTAGTATTTCGGCACTGGACTGTCATTGGGCAGGATCAGACTGATATGCTACAGGATATTTTTTCTCTGTGAAAAGGCATAGTGTGCTAAAAGAATGCGCACCCTGAGTTGCAATATAAATGAACAGGCACGGAAGTTATTCTAGTTTTTGTTCTATCTCAGGAGTGCTGTTCTCTCTCTTCTGATATTTATATATATATATATGTACATATACATATTTTGACATGTGTTCGTATGCATTTATATATATATATATATATATATATATATAAAAGAAGAAGTACGGATTGACTGACTATATATATATATATATATATATATATATATATATATATATATATATATATATATATATATATATATGATAATGTGCAGTAAAATACATATTTTTATATATATATATATATGAAAACTATGTATACATCAGCACCACTGGTATAATATACTTGAGAGTCATAAACAAAACATAATCGCCTAGATTTAGAGTTCTGCGGTAGCCGTCAAAACCAGCGTTAAGGGGTCCTAACTCTGCTTTTGGCCGCCCGCTGGTATTTAGAGTCAGCCAGGAAAGGGTCTAATGCTCACTTTCCAGCCGCGACTTTTCCATACCGCAGATCCCCTTACGCCAATTGCGTATCCTATCTTTTCAATGGGATCCTATCAGCCAATCGGAATTCGAGGGACGCCATCTTGGATGACGTCATTTAAAGGAACCTTCATTCGTCGTTAGTCCGTCGGTGAGGAAGGATGGCTCCACGTCGGCTGCTTCAAGATGGACCCGCTCCGCTCCGGATGGAAGAAGATAGAAGATGCCGCCTGGATGAAGACTTTGGACCCTCTGGAGGACCTCTTCTTGCCGGATAGGATGAAGACTTTGGACCCTCTGGAGGACCTCTTCTTGCCGAATAGGATGAAAACTTCGGACCCTCTTCTGGACGGATCGGTGATACCCGGCTGGGTGAATACAAGGTAGGGAGATCTTCAGGGGCTTAGTGTTAGGTTTTTTAAGGGGGGTTTGGGTGGGTTAGATTAGGGGTATGTGGGTGGTGGGTTGTAATGTTGGGGGGGTATTGTATGTTTTTTTTCAGGCAAAAGAGCTGATTTCTTTGAGGCATGCCCCGCAAAAGGCCCTTTTAAGGGCTGGTAAGGTAATAGAGCTGTTAACTTTTTATTTTAGAATAGGGTAGGGCATTTTTTTATTTTGGGGGGCTTTGTTATTTTTTTAGGGGGCTTAGAGTAGGTGTAATTAGTTTAAAATTCTTGTAATCTTTTTTTATTTTTTGTAATTTAGTGTTTGTTTTTTTTGTAATTTAGTGTTTTTTTTGGTAATTTAGTTTAGTTGATTTAATTGTAGGTAATTGTAGGTAGTTTAGTTAATTAATTTATTGATAGTGTAGTGTTAGGTTTAATTGTAACTTAGGTTAGGATTTATTTTACTGGTAATTTTGTAATTATTTTAACTAGGTAGCTATTAAATAGTAAATAACTATTTATTAACTATAGTACCTAGTTAAAATAAATACAAAGTTGCCTGTAAAATAAATATAAATGCTAAAATAGCTACAATATAATTATTCGTTATATTGTAGCTATATTAGGGTTTATTTTACAGGTAAGTATTTAGCTTTAAATAGGATTAATTTATTTAATAAGAAATAATTTATTTTGTTAGATTTAAAATATATTTAACTTAGGGGGGTGTTAGGGTTAGGGTTAGGCTTAGCTTTAGGGGTTAATACATTTATTATAGTAGCGGTGAGGTCCGGTCGGCAGATTAGGAGTTAATAAGTGTAGGTAAGGTAGCGGCAACGTTGGGGGGAGCAGATTAGGGGTTAATAAATATAATGTAGGTGTCGGCGACGTTGGGGACAGCAGATTAGGGGTTCATAGCGATAATGTAGGTTGTGGCGGTGTCCGGAGCTGAAGATTAGGGGTTAATAATAAAATGCAGGGGTCAGCGAAAGTGGGGGGGACGGCAGATTAGGGGTTAATAAGTGTAAGGTTAGGGGTGTTTAGACTCGGGGTTCATGTTAGGGTGTTAGGTGCAGACTTAGAAAGTGTTTCCCCATAGGAAACAATGGGGCTGTGTTAGGAGCTGAACGCTGCTTTTTTGCAGGTGTTAGGTTTTTTTTCAGCTTAAACTGTCCCATTCTTTCCTATGGGGGAATCATGCACGAGCACGTTTTTGAAGCTGGCCGCTACCGTAAGCAACGCTGGTATTGAGAGTTGAAGTGGCGGTAAATTATGCTCTACGCTCCCTTTTTGGAGCCTAACGCAGCCCTTCAGAGAACTCTAAATACCAGCGTTATTTAAAAGGTGCGGGGGAAAAAAAACACGTGTAGCTAATGCACCCCTTCTAACGCAAAACTCTAAATCTAGGTGTATGTTCCTTAAACTACAGATACATTTGTAATGGTGCACGGTAGTGGTAATGATAGGAATTGATTGATTCAAGAAAAATAGACCACTATTATCCAGCACTAGACTATACCTCTATCATAAATATTCCCCACATTCGACATTCGACAATAAGGAAGGAGAGAGGATTAGGAAGTTGGCCCACAACCATTGCATAGAATATTTAATACAACAATTGACAACATATAATTATCCATCAGTTATCTGCAAAATGAACATAGAGACAAAGAGCTTATTGTATAGCTATATCATATGTCCATTGTATTATCTTTCAAATAAAGTTCCAATTTAGTGGATAAACATTGGGCAACATTAGTCCTGATTAGACTTTATCTAGGTGTTTAACTTAGAGATCTCATCCTTATCCAGTCAAAACACACATGCTTCATAGTATAAAGCCAACATTGTTAGTTCATATAGGGCGTTTAAGGCTGTATTTGTAATCCATAAATAGAGGCTTATTTTGGTATTGCGGTTTTAATATTTTGCCTTGGAAGCTAAAACCACTATATCAAAATAAGCCCATTGGCTTGATACTATGAAGCATGTGTGTTTTGGCTGGATAAGGATGAGATCTCCAAGTTAAACACCTAGATAAAGTCTAATCAGGACTAATGTTGCCCAATGTTTATCCACTAAATTGGAACTTTATTTGAAAGATAATGGGGTGAAACGGGGGGGGTGAATGTTTTTATGAAGATACCTATATCTCAAAAACAGAGTGTGTTACTGACGTGAAAATTGGTATTTAGAGTCTCCTTTAAAAAATAAAGAAATCTACTTAAGGGGGTCAAAAAGGGAGGGGTTATTTATAAGGATACCTATATCTCAAAAACTTAAGATGTTAATTAATTTTTATAATCTAAAATCATCATTATAAAGTACGTTCACATGCCAAATGTGTTGCTCCTAACGTCAGTAGTTTTCACGATATGGATATCATTAAAAAAATGTATGCTCTTTTTTGACATCTGAAAGTGGAGTCATAATAAATAATTATATTTTAATATTAAAGTGAATGTAAACAGAATAATAACATCTTTTTGATGTGCCGGACGGACGCCCCACCCAAAACTTAGCTGATTGGTGCCCATGTACGAGTAACACAGAGAATTAAAGAAAACTCCTGCAGTTCATGTCAAAGTGTGCAACCTGAACGAGCACACACGTGAGAGCACACGTCATTGTGAGTGGTTGCGTTTTTAGCTATTTTTTTTAATTCACACGAGCAAAGCCGCGGGCAACAGCTAGTATATTTATATGTTAAAGCCGTTTGCATGTCTCAGACCTTAAATCTGATAACTTTTTAATGCAATTTTTTTTACAATACATTTTTTATCAGACAGTGTAACTGTACTGATAAATGTATTTTTGATGTGTTTTGTGCAACTTTATAGTGTTGCAAAACAGTTAACCAGAGCTCTGATGTTGTGCTAACTAGATGCACATTAAATTACATTGTACTCAATCGAACACATTTACTTTTTATACGCACGCTATTTCCGTCACGCTCAAATAGCTGCAAAATAACCTATATCGTTCACTACAGTTAGTGCATCACTTGTAATTATAAATTGGTTGATTGCTGGATTATAGATAAGCAATGGTCAAATGAAAAAAGTGAGGTTTAGAGCAGATTAGAGGTTAATATCCTAAACATAAACAGAAAATAATAAAATGCATTGAGAAAAGTTACAGCACGGTGTAAATAATTAAAGCTAGAAAGGACAAACCTGAATAGGGACAAAACCTGAATAGAGTCTTCAATAGACCATATGACAAATCACTAAATAAAATATATGATTCAAACAGGGCAATTAGGGTACATTTTTCAGATGAAGAATATCAGATACATAAGACTCATTTTTAAAAATTCATGATTCAAACAGACAGATTAACATACTTTTTGAGCTGCAGAAAATAAAATACCTTAAGACTGATTTTTTTCTTTTTTAATTGAAACATGGAGGATAGTGTACATATTTTTTCAGCTGTAGAATATTGCGTACCATATACTAAATATATTATAAAAGGCAATCAGTTAGGTAAGTGCACATTTACTTTTTAACCCTTTGGCTGCTAAGCCATTTCCCACCTGGGTGCTAAGCTGGTTTTGAGCTTTTTTTATTTTTACTTGTTTTAAATATATTTATTTTTATCTTTTTAATTTCTTTCTCCAGATCCCCAATACTTATACCGTTAGAAAGGTTAGTCAATTACCTTTCCAACAGTGGGTTTTGGGGGTCTGTAGCTGCTTAAGCAGCATACCCTCATCTCCCTATATTTGTCCATTGTCAACTTTAAATAAAGTTGCGTGGTAACGTCAACACGTCATTGCGCATGACGTCACCACCCCAAACGTACAGGCTAGATCGCCGGGGTGGGAGTCACTGGGAGCCCCCAGATTGCCCTCAAGGTGGGTGAGTGCTAGCGACGGTTCTGAGCCGGCGTCAGCACCTGATTGGGACAATTTGCAACGGCTCAGAGCCGTCATTAGCACTCAATGGATTAACTTAGAAATATCACATACCATATTATTATTATTTTTTAAAGCATTTCAAACAGGGAGGCTAGGTAATTTTTTATTTTATTTGAGTTGCATAATACCATGCACCTGATAACTTTAAACAAGGAGATTAAGTTACATTTTTTCACTTCATCTATGATATGACTTATTTTTAAACAGGTAAATTAGGGTGCATTTTTTTCAGCTGTCGAATATCATATACCGTTTTCTTTAAAGCATATTTAATGAAAAATGTTTATGAGTTGCAAAATATCACGTACACAAGGAGATATGGGTAATTTTTTTCAGTTACAGAATATCAAATACCATATATAATAAAATAAAACAAAAGAAGGCTGATAACAGGGAGAACATTAGGGTACAGGTTTTTTTTTAACTGATAAATATCACATAGCATCTATCCCCTTCTGATAAAGGGGATGAAACAGTTCCCTAAACATTAATTGATAATTATAAGAAGGGTCTATCTATCTATCTATCTATCTATCTCTCTGTCTGTCTGTCTATCTGTCTGTCTGTCCATCCGTCTATCTATCTATCTATCTATCATCTATCAATCTATCGATCTATCCTAAAGTTAATAGGTTAAAAAGAGGTAAAGAATGAAAAAAAAAAATTAATAAGTTAAAAATGATATAGGTATCTGTGCCCAAATTAAATAATTATTGTTAATCCATTTATACTAAATTAGAAGAATAGGGAGGCAAATGAGAAACAAGAATTATATCACTTAACAAAAAATATATAAGATTATAAAATTTCATGAAAAAAGTCACTCTAATATTCAAAAGACACAGCTGGTTTATGCCCATCCCTAATAGACCTTAGCAGGGGAAATTGGTGGTGCCCATTACTTTATAGAGAATAGAACTTTACACTTATTTATTCAATATTTCATTTTCAAGAAATAATGTCAATTACAAAATGCATCTGCCAATTATTTTAAGGGTAATCTTTGTTTTGTATACTTCATGTTTGGCTTGTTTCCTATCATTTAGTATATTTTAAAGAAATAAATAATAACATACAATGTTCCACACTCACCATTAAAGTTAGTCCTGTGCTGATTAGATCTGTTTTGAAGATGACATTTAAATACTGTTCTCTGTGTCTGGATCTATGTCCCAACAGTGAACTGAAAACCCATAGGATCAATTTAATAGACAATTATTAATAATATTTATAAACATCTAATTAGGAAATGAACATTATATTGCGTTCATTTAAAATAACAAAAATATTTATTTGAAATATCAATTCACCCTGCACTGTATGTAAAGCACATTATTAACACATTTTGTGTTGTTTTACTTTGTGAATTTAATGCATTTTTGAAAATACACACTGATTTCAAAGCTGGTGACTGCAGCACACTCAAAAAAAGTTGTGATAATTAACTGTTTACCACTGTGTAACATCACCTTTTCCTTTAATAACACGTATTAAGCATTAGAGGACCGAAGACACCAGTTGGTTAAGTTTAGCAAACAGAATTTTTCTCATTCATCCATTTTACATGTCTTCTGCCTCACAACTGTGTGGGGTCTTTGTTTCCTTATTTTATGCTTCATAATGCACCACAGATTCTCAATCGGAGACAGGTCAGGACTGCAGGCAGGCCATGCTAGCCCCTGCAATCTTTGCTTACGCAACCATCATGGCAGAATGTGATTTGGCGTTGTCCTGCTGGAAAATGCAGGGATGTCCCTGGAAAAGACAATGTCTGGATGGCAGCATATGTTGCTCCAAAATATATACATATATTTCTGCATTAATGGTGCCCTCACAGATGTGCAAGTTACACATGCCATGGGCACTGACACCCCCCATACCATGACAGACATTGTCTTTTGGACCAGACACTAATAACAAAACTTTAAAAGTAGTGGAGCGTCGGCAGAGAGTTCCAAAAAATTGTCTGGAAAAGTCCTGTAGATGGGAATGTGAGGAGGTAGCAATAGAGGATTAGAGATGGAGGTTGTGATCAGAGCGAAGGGGATGGGAGGGAGAGTATCTGGAGACAAGGTCTCAGATATAGGGAGAGCAGTGCTATTGAAACCCTTGTATGTCAGAGTCAGAATTTTGTGTTTAATTTTGGAGGCTAGAGGAAACCAGTGAAAATATTGGCAGAGAGATGCAGCAGATGAAGAGCAACATGTAGGGAAGATGAGCCCGGCAGAGGCATTCATTATGGATTTTAAAGAGCTAGATAGCAGCTAGGGAGATGAGAGAGGATGGAGTTGAAGCAGTCAAGGCAGGAAAAAATGAGAGATTGAATTACAATATTGAAGATGTTTTTAAGGTGGAAGCAGCAGGAATTATCCAAAGACTGGATGTAAGGAGTTAAAGAAAGATCTGCGTAAAGTGTGATGCCAAGACATCAGGCATGCGGGGTTGGAGTAAGAAAAGATTTATCAACAGTTATAAAAAAACTGGGGAGTGGATATTTGGGAAAAAGGTGGGGAAATAAGGTGTTATGTTCAGTTGGAGATATTTAGCTTAAGATAGTGAGAGGATATCCAAGATGAGATATGAGAGAGATAGTTAGACACATGAGTTAGTAAGGAAAGGGATAGGTTTGGTGGAGAGAGGTAGATTTGGGGGTCATCAACATACAAATGATATTGAAACCCATGGGAATTGATTAAGGAACCTAATGATGATGTATAGATTGATTGATTGATTGATGTACCCAACAGAAAGTGGTAAAGAGACAGAGGATGCACTAGTGAAGGCTACACTAAAGGTACAGTTAGAGAGGTAGGAAGAGAAATGCAAGAGCACTGTGTCAGAAATGCTGAAGGATTGGAGGGTCTAGAGCAAAAAAGGGTGGTCAACAGTACCAAGGCTGCAGACAGATCAAGGAGGATTAGCGGAGAGAAGTTGACTTTCGATTTTGCTGTAAGTAGGTGGTTGGTAACTTTAACAATTGCTGTCTCTGTGGAGTGTTGAGGGCAAAATCAAGATTGTAGTGGGTATAGAAGGGAGTTTTATGTAATTAAATTTGATAGATGTGCATATACTAGCTTTTCTAGAAGTTTTGAGTCAAGACTAGAGTCCAACTCTAATTTCACTACTATATACAGCTGAGACCTGGCTCTGTGAAGCCTTGGCTCTGAGATTCAAAGTGGCTCTGGATTATAAGTGGTCGAGTTAAGAACTGGAGTTAAATCCATAATGTTATCATCTAGAATGCTCTACTAGCAACACTAACAACATGAAGCATTGTTCTAACTTTTCGTCATCTCATCTCTCCACAGGTATACATTTTCTCCTCTGCATTTCTTGCCCTGGTTGCTATTCCACGTCCCTTTAATGTTTTTTCAATATACTGGTATTCATTTTCTCCTCTGCATTTCTTGCCCTGGTTGCTATTCCATGTCCCTTTAATGTTTTTTCAATATACTGGTATGCATTTTCTCCTCTGCATTTCTTGCCCTGGTTGCTATTCCACGTCCCTTTAATGTTTTTTCAAAATACTGATATGCATTTTCTCCTTTGCATTTCTGGCCCTGCTTGCTATTTCATGTCCCTTTAATGTTTTTTCAATATACTGGTATGCATTTCCTCTGATGTCTGAATTTATGACGTTTTCTGTATACAGGTGAAACTCGAAAAATTAGAATATTGTGCAAAAGTTAATTTATTTCACTAATGCAACTTAAAAAGTGAAACTAATATATGAGATAGACTCATTACATGCAAAGCAAGATAGTTCAAGCCATGATTTGTCATAATTGTGATGATTATGGATTATAGCTCATGAAAACCCCAAATCCACAATCTCAGAAAATTAGAATATTGTGAAAAGGTGCAATATTCTAGGCTCAAAGTGTCCGACTCTAATCAGCTAATTAAGCCATAACACCTGCAAAGGGTTCCTGAGCCTTTAAATGCTCTCTCAGTCTGGTTCAGTAGGAATCACAATCATGGGAAAGATTGCTGACCTGACAGTTGTGCAGAAAACCATGAATGACACCCTCCATAAGGTGGGAAAGCCTCAAAAGGTAATTGCAAAAGAAGATGGATGTTCCCAAAGTGCTGTATCAAAGCACATTAATAGAAAGTTATGTGGAAGGGAAACATGTGGAAGAAAAAGGTGCACAAGCAGCAGGGATAACCACAGCCTGGAGAGGATTGTGAGGAAAAGGCCATTCAAAAGTGTTGGGGACTTTCACAAGGAGTTGACTGAGGCTGGAGTCAGTGCATCAAGAGCCACCACACACAGACAGATCCTGGACATGGGCTTCAAATGTCGTATTCCTCTTGTCAAGCCACTCCTGAACAACAAACAACGTCAGAAGCGTCTTACCTGGGCTTAAGCAAAAAAAAAAAAAAAGACCTGGTCTGTTGCTCAGTGGTCCAAAGTCCTCTTTTCTGATGAGAGCAAATTTTGCATCTCATTTGGAAACCAAGGACCCAGAGTATGGAGGAAGAATGGAGAGGCACACACTGCAAGATGCTTGAAGTCCAGTGTGAAGTTTCCACAGTCTGTGTTGATTTGGGGAACCATGTCATCTGCTGGTGTTGGTCCACTGTGCTTCATTAAGTCCAGAGTCAACGCAGCCGTCTACCAGGAGATTTTGGAGCACTTCATTCTTCCTTCCCCAGACGAGCTCTATGGGGATGCTGACTTCATTTTCCAGCAGGACTTGGCACCTGCCCACACTGCCAAAAGCACCAAAACCTGGTTCAATGACCATGGGATTACTGTGCTTGATTGGCCATCAAATTTGCCTAACCTGAACCCCATAGAGAATCTATGGGGCATTGCCAAGAGAAAGATGAGAGACATGAGAACGAACAATGTAGTTGAGCTGAAGGCCGCTATTAAAACATCCTGGTCTTTTATAAAACCTCAGCAGATCCACAGGCTGATAGCTTCCATGCCACTCCACATTGAGGCAGTAATTGCTGAAAAAGGGGCCCAAACCAAGTACTGAGTACATACAGTATGCAAGCTTATACTTTTCAGAGGTCTGATATTGTTCTATGTACAATACTTGTTTTATTGATTGCATGTAATATTCTAATTTTCTGAGGTTGTGGATTTGGGGTTTTCATGAGCTGTAAGCCATAATCATCACAATTATGACAAATCAGCTTGAACTATATTGCTTTGCATGTAATGAGTCTATCTCATATATTAGTTTCACCTTTTAAGTTGCATTAGTGAAATAAATGAACTTTTGCACAATATGCTAATTTTTAGAGTTTCATCTGTATTTGTTATCAGCTCCATTGTACAATTTCTGTGTGCATCCCCAAGCCACTTGCTCACCACCCCCCCCCCCCCCATCTAATTTGGAGTTCAGTGTGTAACTCCAGTCTACCTAACTAGTCTACTTGTAACACAGCTGCTTTGAATCAGTTCATTCCAACTCTAATTTCACTACTATATACAGCTGAGATCTGACTCTGTGAAGCCTTGGCTCTGAGATTCAAAGTGGCTCTGGATTATAAGTGGCCAAGTTAAGAACTGGAGTTAAGAAACTGGAGGGGAAACTGCAGACCCCCCTAACAGGTAATCCTTACTAACTATACACCTGTACAATGCTCTCTATGTCCTTTCTGCTCTTTCTCTCTGCCATCTTCCTAAAACTCACTGCATGCCCTTACAACATCAATAATCCCCACACTATCCTTATCTCTCCCTCCCTTCTCTCATCCCCTATGCTATCCTCTCATGAACTACTCTGTTTCCTTAGCAATACTTCCCCATCTAACTTTCCTGTGTCTAGTCCTACGCTCTCCTACAAGTCTCACTCTCAGCTTCTGTCACTCTCACTGCTACTACTGCTTGCTGCTGGTGACATCTCTCCTAACCCTGGCCCTACAGCAATCACCACACTTTTAAACTCTCGCTCAGTCTCCCACAATACTAATTTAAGGTCACGCGATCCCAAAAATCTCATCTACATTACCCACAGCGCTTATCCCCTCTCTTTTCTTGTGCCCTCTGAAATGCACGCTCTGTCTGTAATAAACTTACAACTGTTCACGACCTGTTTTTTTCTAATGCTTTCAATCTTCTAGCAATTACTGAAACCTGGCTATCTTCCTCTGACACTGCTTCCATTGCTAACGCATGGCGGTCTCCACTTTAGCCATACACCTAGGCCAGGTGAGACACATGGTGGCATTGTTGGAATCTTACCATCACCCTCCTGCTCCAATCAGCACCTCCATCCTCATCCATCTCTCTCCTTCTCCTCCTTTGAAGTCCACTGCATCCGCATTTTCTCCCCCCTCTCCCTCAAGGTGGCAGTTATCTATCGCCCCCCTGGATCAACCTCACAATTCCTCTACAACTTTGCTGCCTGGCTTTCTCACTTTCTCTCTACAAATACACCTGCTCTAATCCTAGGGGACTTCAACATACCCATTTATAACCCATCTTCCCCTGCTGCCTCTAAACTTCTCTCACTCACAAACTCCTTTAGTCTCTCACAATCCACCCTATTCCCTACTCAACGTGACGGACACCCTCTTGATCTTGTATTCTCCTACTTCTACTCCTCTTCTGATGTCACCTGTCACCCATTTCCCATCTCAGACCACCATCTGCTCACCTATAATCTCAATGTATATGCTAAACCTATTTCTACCCATACCTCCGTACCTGTAGAAATCTGCACACTGTGGATCCTCTCCAACTTTCTAATCTTATTCAAAAACGCATTCCCCACACTTCCACGTTATCCTGCCCTGACCTTGCTACAAGCCACTATAACAATACTCTCTCCTCTGCACTCGGCACCCTTGCTCCTCCACAAATATGCAAAACCCCAAGTTGTCAGCTCCAGCACTGGCACTCTCATCAAACACACTATCTACAAAAATGCTCCCGTGCTGCTGAATGTGCCTGGAGGAAATCCCGCTCTGAACCCGATTTCCTACACTATAAGTTCATTCTTTATTCTTACTCCTCTGCCCTTCACTAAGCCAAGCAAAACTACTTCTCTTCTCTCATATCTTCTCACTCCTCAAACCCTAAACGTCTCTTCTCTACTTTCAACACTCTCCTCTATCCACCTGAACCACCCCCTTCATCTGACTTTAGTGCTCAAAACTTGGCAGACTACTTTTTCAACAAAACACTTACCATCCGAAGTAACATCCCACCACAAGACTGCAACCTTCCATCTCCACCCCCGGTCACCCCCCCTTCAACACTCTCAGTACCTTCCCCCCAACCACTGAGAACAAAGTGAGTTCCCTAATATCTTCCTCATACCTCACTACCTGCCCAATTGACTCTATCCCTTCACATCTAATATCTTCTCTGTCCTCTACCCTCACCCCAGCTCTTACTCACATATTCAACTGATCCCTTACTACTGGTTCATTTTCATCATCCTTCAAACATGCAAAGGTCACCCCCATCCTCAAAAAACCCTCCCTCAACCCCAATTCTCCTGCAAACTTCCGCCCCATATCACTACTTCTGCTAGCTTCTAAAGTCTTGGAAAAACTAGTTTTCGATCGCCTAACATACTTCCTATCCTCCAACTCATTGCTTGACCCCCTGCAACCTGGCTTCCGTCCCCAACACTCAACTGAGACTGCCCTCACCAAGGTTACTAACAATCGTCTTTCTGCTAAAAACAATGGCCACTATTCTAAACTTATCTTACTTGACTTGTCAGCTGCCTTTGACACTGTTGCCCATCCACTCCTCCTACAGACTCTCAGCTCCCCTAGGCTCTGTGACATTGCCCTCTCCTGGATCGACTCTTATCTCTCTAATAGATCCTTTTCTGTCTCATTTGCTGGTGACTGCTCCTCTCCATTGCCTCTGTCTGTGGGAGTAGTTCAAGGCTTTGTTCTAGGCCCTCTACTCTTCTCTATTTATACGTCCTCACTGGGTAAACTTATCAGTAGCTATGGCTTCAACTATCACCTCTATGCTGATGATACTCAGATCTACCTATCTACCCCTGCATTCTCTCCTTCTGTCCTTTCCCACATCAGCGACTGCTTATCTGGCATTTCTTCCTGGATGGCCTTTCACCACCTAAAAATCAACATTTCCAAGACTTAGCTTCTTTTATTCCCCTAATTAATTCTACTCCAGTTTCTAACTTTACTATCACTGTTGGTGACACCACTATCTCCCCATCACCCCAAGTCCACTGCCTAGGAGTTACACTTGACTCCAATCTGTCCTTCATAACCCACATCCAATCTCTCTCTTCATCCTGTCGAGACCACCTATGCAATATCTCCAAAATCCATCCTTTTCTGAGTGCTGAAACTACTAAACAGCTAATCAATTCCCTAGTAATTTCCCGGCTTGACTACTGTAACAACCTACTAACTGGCCTTCCTCTCTCCGAACCACTCCCCCCTTCAATCCTTCCTAAAAGCCTCTGATAGGCTAATCCACCTGTCCCGACGCTCTGTATCCGCTGCACCCCTCTGTGAGTCCCTTCACTGGCTCCCCATTCACAGCAGAATTGAATTCAAAATTCTCACTCTGACCTACGAAGCCCTTACCAATGCAGCCCCCCATACCTGTCCTCACTCATCAACAAATATACTCCAGCCTGTCCCCTAAGATCCAACAATGATCTACTCCTTGCCTCTGCTAGGCTAATCCACCTGTCCCGACGCTCTGTATCCACTGCACCCCTCTGTGAGTCCCTTCACTGGCTCCCCATTCACAGCAGAATTAAATTCAAAATTCTCACTCTGACCTACAAAGCCCTTACCAATGCAGCCCCCCATACCTGTCCTCACTCATCAACAAATATACTTCAGCCCATCCCCTAAGATCCAACAATGATCTACTCCTTGCCTCTTCTACCATCACCTCCTCTCATGCTAGACTACAGGACTTCTTTCGTGCGGCACCAACCCTTCCTCAAGTTGTCAGACTTTCCACCCAACCTCTCCTCCTTTAAATGCTCCCTAAAGACCTTTTTGTTCAGGGAAGCCTATCACCAAATCAGTAACTAATGAATTACACTTGCCTAATAGTTGCCCTCATCTAATTCCACATTAACATCATTTCCACCTTTGCAGTCCCGATCTCCTCCCAATTCCCCCTGTATTTGTCTATTAAATTTTGTCTGGTGTCTCATATTGTTCTATAATTTTTATCTTTGTTACCTATGGACAGTGCTGCGGAATCTGTTGGCGCTTTATAAATAAAGAATAATAATTATAATAAAAGAGGGGCTATGGAAATAGGGCGGAAGTTGGATGAGGAGGTTGGATCGAGATAAGTTTTTTCAAAGATAGGTGTGACCAGTGTATCCTTTAGAGATGAGGGAAATATACTATTGCTGAAAGAGAGGTTTAAAATATTTGTGAGTATAGAGGTATGGGTAGAAGGGGAGGGAAGGGAGTAGCTGTGAGGGGATGGAATAGAATTGACCGGTAGTGAGAGGACAGTATAAGGGCAGAAACTTATTTCTCAGAAAGAGGGGTGACAGAGCTGAATTTATGGTTTTGTGGGTTTTGGATGATTGTGAGCTTTTGACAGGGTTGAAGACTGTTTAGAGATGATTTAGTTTCTAAAGGAATCCATTTTGTTAAAGAGTAGAGAAGTAATCTTGATTAGAGAGGTTAAGGGCAGATTAATATGACTTCAAGATAATTTTTGTAGTGAAGAATTTCAGCTGAGCACCACAATTTTCTCCAGTGTCACTCAGCATTGTGGGAACATCTGCATACATTACATGTCAGAGGAGTATGCCAGTGCTGAGGATGAGTGTTTGACTTTCGAGCTATAGTAGGAAATACCATGAAATTGCAATAACCTTTCAATAATAGTTTTGTTATTGAGGGCTTTAACAAGTACATCTGCAACAATCTTTGAAAGTATGACATCCTCCTGCGACTTTTAACTTTGATCAAAAGGCTGTAAAAGAAATAAGTTTTTCATATAATCTTCACACATATAAAATTCCATTCTATGCTCTAAAATACACTTGTTTTCAGGCAACATTTATATAACTGCTTAACTTGTACAGTGATATCTGTTGGATACACCTTTTAGAGCACAACTACAGGAAAGAGTTACTGTGTTGAATGTTATGCAAAATGTATGACTGCATTTTTTATTTATATTTTAGAATGTAAATTATGATCTATGCATTATGTTGGAGAAACACCATGGGAGCTCAGGTCTAGAGTTAGGGAGCAGGTTTGTGATGTTAAAAACTATAACAATTTAAAATTCTGCTATAGCAAGACATTTTAGTTTGGAACAATTATTGAATATTTCAAAATTCTTTGTCAAGGTCAAAGAAGTGGTGACTTTGTCTCCCAGGGGCAGTGATAAATTAAAAATCTTGATTGAAAAAAATAAATATTTTGGATTTATAAATGAAGAATAAAGGTCCCCAATGGTTTAAATCAAGAGTGGGATGTTAGCTATTTTGTTGAACAAAAATATGATGATTTGTAATAAGTATAATTTTGAAAATATTCCCACATTTGGTTTAACCCTGGGATTAATTATTTGTTGATACTCTTTTGCATATTATTTTATATGATTTTATACATAATGTTACAAACTTTTATATTTATATTTAGCTGCCTTAATTGCTCTGGAGTAATGAATTGACATTTGCTCTTGTCCATTTTTTATTTTTATTTTTATTTTATTTTTTAAACAATGCAATTACGTTAAACGGACATTATATGTGTTTAATGTCAGTATGCTCACTGTTTTGGTATTTAAATTGTTAATATATTTTACCTTTACAGGGCAGAGCTCTGTAGTGCAAGGACAATGTAAGACACAACTCACCCTGATTGGTTGATGTCACTTTAAATGTATTTGTTATGTATTACATTTTTATCTATGATTAAGCACCTATAAAGGGTGCAAAATGTGTAAGATTGTGAGCCCCTCCTTGATGTAGTCATGTCTTTAAATCAATTAATAAAGGATTTATATTTTTATTTTTTTCACTTTATGATAATGACTTTTTCCACAGTTACAGCTAGGCACCCCACCACATTTTGGTTTAGTTTGATTTATTTTCCTCCGATTTCCAGCTCAGATATTAATTATAGATGTTCCTGCATATTAGATCAGCAGTCTTTTAGTTTGAAATTCTTAGAACCACATGCTCTATCTGAATCATGAATTATTAAATTTGGTTTTCATTTCCCTTTAAGCATATTCTTCCCCACCACAATCAATCCTAAGGATGACCTAGACTTAGATCAATTTACCCTAAGCACAACCAACCTGTTTTAAGCATTGCCAGGTCCCTACTAGATCTAACCCTTTATGTGACCTTCCTGCTACATCTACACTACTTTCCTAACTAAAATTCTGCCTTATCGGACTATCCCTTAACACAATGTCTTCATAATAGCCAAGAGACTCCCATCCACTGTAAACAAATAATTTATTTTTCAAAACAACCCCTCCACATGATTCCCTATTTAATTATGCACATGTCATGGAACCAAGATGCTCTGAAGACATCTTATCATAATGGTTTATCTAAATGATTAAAAGATAAGACACCCCATTAGCTAGTTTAATCTCCATGACTATTCACAATTAAGCATGTTTCTCAGAAAGTGAATCTGAGAGTATGAGGACATTCAAACTACAACCACCTACCCTGTCCCATCTACCACATCCTCCATCTCTAAGAAGCCTAAACAAGATCAAACCTTGGTGTTGGATCTTACCTGTTTGTCAGCCACATAATAAAGTCAGGACATGTCAGCGGATCATGTCAGACGGACATGATCCGCTGAGCCTGACATCGCTGAATGTAGACAGCATACGCTGTCGGCATTTATCATTGCACAGGCAGTTCTAGTGAATTGCTTGTGCAATGCCACTCCCTGCAGATGTGTGGCCATTCAGCCGCTACCTGGGTGGTGTCAATCAACCCGATCATATTTGATCGGACTGATTGCTATTCGCCGCCTCAGAGGCAGTGGATCAATTAAGGAGCAGCAGTCTTAAGGCCGCTGCTTCTTAACTGCTGTTTCCGGCGAGCCTGAAGGCTTGTGTGGAAACAGCTGCATTGGGGCCGATTGACCACTTGGTAAATCGTCCCCCAAGATTGAACTAGTCTTCACAAGACTTTTCTCAAGCAAGAGAGAAAATCCAAAGCTTAAAAAGCAGTGAATGAACCTCTCTATTCCTTTCATCAGTTAATATAAAGGCAATCATGTCATAGACATTATCTTCAGACAAAATTACTGGTAGCAGTAGTGGAACTTGTACTAATGATATCAAAGTGTGGAGCATGAAATTTACTGAGATCTGAGGGAAGTGTTTTCCAAATGTTGAACAAAATCACTTCTTGCTCATGAGTACAACTGCAATATAGAATTGCTACCAGGCATATCTCCTCCTAAAGGATGTAAATACTTGGTTTATTTACCTACCACTTTAGCCATGGAGCCTTATATACATAAAACATAGCTAAAGGATTAAATTAACTAACCTCATCTCCTCGAGGCATTTTTTTTTTGTTAATAATAATTGAGGCTCCCTCAGACCCTATATCAACTATAGATAATCCAATGGGGGGAGGGGTGGGACATAAATGCCATCCATGAATAATATTACCAGCTGCTAGGGAAAAGTTGGTTTACTAAACTCAATCAAACAAGAGAAAAACAGATTTTAATAACTGAAATTGGTGGTATTTTGTTATGCCATTAAGGATCTGTAATGAACTGTTTATCAAGTTTCTATCAACTATATTTAAGTGATATAAAAGTATAAGTTGGTAACATTCTTGTGTATTAGAGCACCTTGTGCTTTTTATGCTCATTGCATGTTTTTTAGGTGTTAGGTTTTTGGCACAAACATAGTACTCATATTTCCAGCTATCTATTTGGGAATAAATTTGCATCATAGTGGAATGAATAACAAAATAAATGTATAAATCTCTCATTCCTATAAACAATGAACACAGATTTGCAACCCCCAAGCATTATCCATGATTTATTAATAGAATCTGTTTTTTATGCAACTATGGCTTTGGGAACCCCTCAGTATGTATAGGTCAAAAACGTATAATTTCTTCTATGCTTTAACCACAACACCAAATTATTTAATTTTTAAATTTAACACCTTTGGGTTTGTAAAATTATAGGAAACAAAAGGGGACAGAATCATGTCTGGGAGAGGAAATAATAAGGGCCAGTTTACAAGTGGAGTGTTATTTAACGCTCCCCCACAAAAAGCCGAACTTATCACGATCACGTTAACCTATTCCCCCATAGAAGTCAATAGAGCAAAAATAAATGGAAACAAAACACCCTACTCGCTTGCAAACCCAATCACAGATTCTTAAGTTCACTTACTCAACAAGAAGATATTAATATTTAACATTCCAATGTTTTTCACACAGCCGAATATGTTCTATTTAAAAACGTATTTCTACATATATCTGATAATATTTTGGTACAATATGTATCTATACCTCTATATATAGATTACTATATATCAGTATATAAATATACAGTTAAATATAGAAATATCTATTTAAAATACATAGAACATATTCTGTTATGTGCAGAACATTGGAATGCAAAATATTTACAGAACAAACACTTTATTAAATAAAAATATTGCATAAATATGCTTTTTCATGTTCTCATCTACTTAACTGCAAAGGGCTCCATTGCACATACACTGTATATATACATATGTTTATATTAGTATACATATTTATTTATGTGTTTATGGGCCAGATTACAAGTTCAGTGTAAAATATTGCTTAAGCGAAAGTGATATTTGCGCTCAACTTGGTAATACCAGCGCATGTAAATATGCGCTGGTATTACAAGTGAAGTGCAATGTGAACGCAACCTCACGTTCGCATTGCGCTAAAGCATTGTGCTCACAAGAGCGTACTTCCATAGGCTCTAATGGGAGCCTCGTTCTCATGCCATGAAACACGGCATGAGAACTAGTGCAGCAAAAGGGGTAAGTCATGCAGTGATGGGCAGCAAGTATAAATATATATGTAGCTGTAAAGAGAAAAAGGACTCCTATATTCCAGCAACAGACTATGGCCTCTATTTATCAAAGGTCTTGCGGACCTGATCCGACAGTGCGGATCAGGTCCGCAAGACCTCGCTAAATGCGGCGAGCAATACGCTCTCCGCATTTCACATTGCACCAGCAGCTCACAAGAACTGCTGGTGCAACGCCGCCCCCTGCTGACTTGCGGCCAATCAGCAACCAGCAGGGAGGTGTCAATCAACCCGATCGTACTCAGGCGGACAGGTTATGGAGCAGCGGTTTTTAGACTGCTGCTTCATAACTGGTGTTTCTGGCGAGCCTGCAGGCTCACCAGAAACACGGGGCATCATGCTCCATTCGGAGCTTGATAGATAGGCCCCTATAACTCATAAATAAAGAACATTGCCATAGGTGAAAAAAGAGAAAAACAAACAAGGTAGTAGATTATTGACAGAATCATGTATTTGATTTATAGCAACATCATATCAAAACTCTGCATAAAAATATAGCAACCCTTGTTTACAGATGCTCTGTAATCAGTCCTGTAAATTAGTCCGTTAATCTGGATCCATTATGAAAACCTCCCTACTGATGTATATTTGTAATCCACATTGGAAAATAGAGAGTTCATGCAGGCACAACACTATGTCGTCATCACTCACAAACAGGTTACTTATGCACAAATAACTTCTCACTTGTATGCTTCCGAACACTCCTTTTAAATCACTTGAAAGTAGCAGTACATGCCTAATAGATCACAGTGTGACCGTTGTGATAGGAGATTATTTAAACATTGCAGCACGAATCAAGCTTCAATTTACCTGCTGTCAAACGGCCATAGATGAGCTGGGTATTACACAGCTGATTTATGGCCGTTTGACAACGGGTTCGGAAGCATACAAGTGAGAAGTTATTTGTGCATAAGTAACCTGTTTGTGAGTGATGACGACATAGTGCTGTGCCTGCATGAACTTTCTATTTTCCAATGTGGATTACAAATATACATCAGTAGGGAGGTTTTCATAATGGATCCGGATTAACGGACTAATTTACAGGACTGATTACAGAGCATCTGTAAACAAGGGTTGCTATATTTTTATGCAGAGTTTTGATATGATGTTGCTATAAATCAAATACATGATTCTGTCAATAATGTACTACCTTGCTTGTTTTTCTCTTTTTTCACCTATGGCAATGTTCTTTATTTATGAGTTATAGTCTGTTGCTGGATTATAGGGGTCCTTTTTCTCTTTACAGTTATATATGTAACATTGACCCCTACCGTGCACTACAAGAATATCCTATTTAAGAACACTATCTGCTAGATTACGAGTGTTGTCGGTAAAGACTTGCGTTGCTAACAAACCTTTTTTTTCCAGCGCTCACTTTAAACAACGCTGGTATTACAAGTTTTCTAAATGGCTGCGTTAGCCTCAGAAAAGTGAGCGTTGAGCAAATTTAGCTCCACATCTCACTGTAATACCAGCATTGCTTATGGTAGCGGTAAGCTGGCTAAAACGTGCTCGTGCACGATTTCCCCATAGGAAACAATGGGGCTGAGACGGCTGATAAAAAAAAACCTAACACCTGCAAAAAAGCAGCGTCCAGCTTCTAACGCAGCCCCATTGTTTCCAATGTCTACACCTAACACCCTAACATGAACCCCGAGTCTAAACACCCCTAATCTTACACTTATTAACCCCTAATCTGCCGCCCCCGACATCGTCGCCACCTGCATTATACTACACTTACGCCGCCACCTACGTTATAACTATGAACCCCTAATCTGCTGCCCCTAACATCGCCCACACCTACATTATATTTATTAACCCCTAATCTGCCGCCCCCAATGTCGCCGCCACCTACTTACAATTATTAACCCCTAATCTGCTGCCCCCAATGTCGCCGCCACTATAACTAAATGTATTAACCCCTAAACCTAATTCTAACCCTAACCCTAACACCCCCCTAACTTAAATATAATTTAAATAAATATAAATAAAATTACTATAATTAAATAAATTAATCCTATTTAAAACTAAATACTTACCTATAAAATAAACCCTAATATAGCTACAATATAACTAATAGTTACATTGTAGCTATTTTAGGATTTATTTTTATTTTACAGGCAACTTTGTATTTATTTTAACTAGGTAGAATAGTTATTAAATAGTTATTAACTATTTAATAACTACCTAGCTAAAATAAATACAAAATTACCTGTAAAATAAATCCTAACCTAAGTTACAATTACACCTAACACTACTCTATAAATAAATAAATTAACTAAATTAAATTAAACTAATTACAATTAAATTAAATAAACTAAATTACGAAAAAAAACCTCACTAAATTACAGAAAATAAAAAATAAATTACAATTTTTTAAACTAATTACACCTAATCTAATCCCCCTAATAAAATAAAAAAGCCCCCAAAAATAATAAAATTACCTACCCTATACTAAATTACAAATAGCCCTTAAAAGGGCCTTTTGCGGGGCATTGCCCCAAAGTAATCAGCTCTTTTACCTGTAAAAAAAAAATACAAAACCCTGCCCAACATTACAACCCACCACCCACACACCCCTACTCTAAAACCCACCCAACCCCCAACATCCGATCGGGGCAGAAGAGGTCCTCCAGACGGCAGAAGTCTTCATCCAGGCTGCATCTTCTATCTTCATCCTTCTGGCGCGGAGCGGGTCCATCTTCAATCCAGCCGACGCGGAGCATCCTCTTCAATCGAAGTCCTAACGAAGAATGAAGGTTCCTTTAACTGACGTCATCCATGATGGCGTCCCTCGAATTCCGATTGGCTGATAGGATTCTATCAGCCAATAGGAATTAAGGTAGAAAAAATCCTATTGGCTGATTCAATCAGCCATTTGGATTGAAGTTCAATCCGATTGGCTGATCTAATCAGCCAATAGAATGTGAGGTCAATCCTATTGGCTGATTGGATCAACCAATCGGATTGAACTTCAATCCGATTGGCTGATAGCATCAGCCAATCGGATTTTTCCTACCTTAATTCCGATTGGCTGGTTAAAGGAACCTTCATTCTTCGTTAGGACTTCGATTGAAGAGGATGCTCCGCGTCGGCTGGATTGAAGATGGACCCGCTCTGCGCCGGCAGGATGAAAATAGAAGATGCAGCCTGGATGAAGACTTCTGCCGTCTGGAGGACCTCTTCTGCCCCGATCGGATGAAGACTTCTGCCGTATGCCTGCAGACTCGCCAGAAACACGGGCCCACAAGCTCCATCCAGAGCTTGATAAATCGGCCCATTCAATCTGGGTTATCTAACAGATTAAAATAATATTTATAATATACATATATAACAAATCAATTTATTAACCCCTTAACGACCAGCACCGTACCCTTACAACACTGGTCGTTATGCCCTTAAGAACCAGCAGCATACACTGTATGTCGCTGCAGTCCTGGGATTCTCTCTGCCGCGATCTTGCTCAAAATAGCGAGATTGCGCTATTTCTTCTTGCCCCACTGCAGAAATAGATTTGCAGAGTCTGTCAGCCTCGGACAGCGGTGGTGCCGATCGTTGGTGGGTGGGAGCATAAGGAGGGAGGCGGGTGGGCAGCCCATCACTGGAGGGGGCAGGAGGATGGCAGGAGTGGGTGGGACCGCTCTGCCACGCTACAGGGAGTAAAAAAATGAATATATGTATATATATATATATCTGAGTCATTGAGGGGGAAGTAGGGTGGAGGTAGTAGGGGCAATGAGGGGGATCCCATGGGGTATCTGTTAATGCAAAGGGATCTGGGAGGGAGAGGGGGGGAGGGTATAGAGAGGGGCAGCTTTTTTTATGGGGGCACGTCCAAGCAGCAGCCATGGCCGGTCGCATATTTTGAGACTGCAAAAGAAAGCTGCACAATCTGCTATATATCTCATGGAATTTATTAGCATCTCCATTACCTACTACTGAAAGTGAATTTCTTATCTGCTGCTGTACAGAAATGTACAGAAATAGTCGGGCTCACTCAATGCAGATAGCTTCTTTATTAAGATAGTGCTTTAATAAGGTAGAATTACTATATTCAAGGGTTGGTTTTAGCAAACAAAAAAAGACCATGGGAACTTCAGTTTGATCATCAAAATATTCCGATTTCTAGGTGCAATACCCCCTATGATATACCATTGAGATATAGGAGTTAATGGAAGTCAATTATATATAGCTAATCTGGGTAACTATTATTTCTATATGCTTACATTAATGGTATTTTATAGGTGCCTTTTTACCTTCACTAAATACTACAAAGTTATTTGACAAAGCTAATATCATTTGGATGTATATTTGTTTACCTACCACAATGTTCTCTCCAAAATTTCAATACTTGGGATTTTTTCAATAGATCTCATCTTGATAAGGCACCCCCATATAGTAATTTAGATATTCCAAACAAGGGAGTTCTAGTTAAGCTGATAATCAAATAGATAATAGCGTTGCCTTACCTAACATATTTGTGCCCTGTGCCAATTATCACATTTTTAGATATTTACATATTATATGAGTGTCCTCTTATATTTACCATTCTATAGCTCCATCCCCTTTGGGCGGTATGAGCAGTTTTCCAATATCAGAAGTTCATGTTTAAGAAAATTTCCCAGTTTATTATCTGGGCTTATTACTTAGCAGCTCTTTGTCTGCTATAAACCCCAATATCTTGCATTTGTCTATCATAAACTACTTTACACTATGTTTCAGTATATTTACATACTAGTATATTGTATTTATCAGGTTCTAAACTAATGTGGGTAAGAAAATTAACCTCTCAAACAAGGTAGTGTATACTGGCCTATAATATGATGACATGTGGGGGATATTTATCAAGGTCTGTCGGACCTGATCCGACAGTGTGGATCAGGTCCGACAGACCTCGCTGAATACGGCGAGCAATACGCTCGCCGTATTCAGCATTGCACCAGCAGCTCACAAGAGCTGCTGATGCAACGCCGCCCCCTGCAGACTCGCGGCCAATAGGCCGCCAGCAGGGGGTGTCAATCAACCCGATTGTACTCGATCGGGTTGATTTGCAGCGATGTCTGTCCGCCTGCTCAGAACAGGCGGACAGGTTATGGAGCAGCGGTCTTTGTGACCGCTGCTTCATAACTGCTGTTTCTGGCGAGCCTGCAGGCTCGCCAGAAACATGGAGCATCAAGCTCCATACGGAGCTTGATACATATGCCCCATAGTATCATCCTAATAGGCAGCAAAACATGTTACAGAGATTCTATAGGAATATTTGTATATAAAGTAAAAACCTAAGGTATTAGTAGAAGTATCGAATTGTTCTGATATGCGTCAAAACTGAACTCTCGCTTTATTTGACTGTATTAAGTATTCATATACAGTATGTATTACAAAGAACATACACTGATAATTATCTTAAACATCTTAAGATATGTCTTGAACAGCTTTAGCTCTTTTAATGTCACATTGAATGTGGTACTACACATTTTTATTATGGGTATACTCTTTTAGACGTGAAAAGTTGTGTCAAATGTGGATGTAACGTAAGCAGCGCTGGTATTGGAGTGAGATGTTGAGCAAAATCTTGCTCAACGCTCACTTTTTGTCTGTTAACGCCGTGTTTGTAAAAACCCGTAATACCAGCGCTGTCTGTAAGTGAGCGTTGAGCATAAACTGCTCGTTAGACACGCAGCCCTGTTACCGCAAAACTCGTAATCTGGCCGTATATGTTTTTAATCTATTTAAGATGGTGATTGCTTGTTGCATGCAGGTACCCATTGGTGTCTGTTGTTTTCATGCAATTTTCGGTACACAATTTGTTATCCTCTATGAAAACAGTAATATTTAAAAAGTTTATATTGGTTTTATCCCACTCATAGGTGAATTTTAAGTTGTAGATGTTATCATTGAGGAATTTAACAAACTCCAAAATATGATTTTCAATCCTTTTCCAGATCCGAAACACATTGTTTATGAATCTTTTCCATAGTACTATATTGTCATTATTCACATTGTCCCCCCCCCCATATTTTTTCCTCCTCAAAATTCCCCATGTATATGTTTTCAAAACTGGGGGTAAATTTAGTTCCCATGGCAGTTCCCCAACTTTTGCAAGTATACTTTATTTTCAAATGAAAAATAGTTTCTAGTAAGAAAAAACATGATACAACTTTTCATGAATTAAATTTGATCTTTCCACATATTGGAATTCTTGCTCATGGATCTCCCACAGGCTTCCACTCCCTTGGCATGTGGATTTGAAGTAAAGAGTGCAGTGACATCTAAAGTCACTAACATATATGAAGGGTCCCAATTTATATTATCTACTATCTATGTATTCAGAGAGGTTGCAAACACAGAGTGCCTATATGGCCTAGTACCGTTTGGCTTTTGTGAAAGAAAGTAGAATGTTTGTAATACACTCACATTTGTTGAAGCATCACCTATGATGCTATGGAAGCAGGCTGGGATCAATTTGGTCACCCAACAGACTTAATCAATTTTTCAATTATCAATCAATTATTTCCTTGCAATATCATATTGGAAATACTTTTTCTCATCGCTGGACGTTTGGAGTTTCCTGATCACCATTGATTAAGTCTGTTGGGTGACCAAATTGATCCCAGCCTGCTTCCATTGCATCATAGGGGATGCTTCAACAAATGTGAGTGTATTACAAACATTCTACTTTCTCTCACAAAAGCCAAACGGTACTAGGCCACATAGGCACTCTGTGTTTTTCTGTCACCATCTACAGATATACTACATCCCGAGAGGCCAGTCTTCTGGGTGACTGTTATTGACCCCAGACTGCTCCTTTAGCACTATTTTGAGTGCTTTATTACATGTGAGTGTATCTGACACATATAATATTGTTTCCATTTCCCAAACAATACTGGGCCATGTGGCGCATCTGTCTTCTTTTGTTTTCTTCACTATGACATTGTGTTCAGAGAGGCGGACAAGGGAGGGGCCATTGTGATCCAAAATAAAGTGGATTATCTAAAAGAAGCCTACAATCTTCTGACTAATAAAGACACATATGAGGTTTTGAATAACGACCCCACTGCCATTGATACAAATTAATACTTTTACCTTTTAAGACAAGCTAAAAGTAAAAATGTGATAAATAATGATGAATATAAATTTCTATACAAAGAGAAACCAAAGATGGCTGTTTTTTACAACTTACCCAAGATCCATAAAAATGAAAAAAGGCAGACCTATAATAACAGGGTTTGACTGCCTAATAAGCAACCTCTCTGAATACATAGATAGTTCCCTACAACCAATCGTCATTGACCTACAATCCTATTTACTAGATGCACCCCACTTATTGAACATCCTAGATAATATAAATTGGGACCCTTCATATATGTTAGTGACTTTAGATGTCACTGCACTCTTTACTTCAATTCCACATGCCAAGGGGGTGGAAGCCTGTGGGAGATCCATGAGCAATAATTTCAATATGTGTTAAGATTAAATTGAGTTCATAAAAAGTTGTATCATGTTTGTTCTTACTAGAAACTATTTTTCATTAAAAAAAATAAAAATAATTACTTGCAAAAGTGGGGGACTGCCATGAGCACTAAATTTTTTGCAAACATTTACATGGGGAATTTTGAGGAAGAAAAAATATGTTAATAATGACAATATAGTTCTATGGAAAAGATTCATAGACAATTTGTTTCTGATCTGGAAAGGGACTGAAAATCAATTGTTAGAGTTTGTTAAATTCCACAATGATAACATCTACAACCTAAAATTCACATATGAGTGGGATAAAACCAATATAAACTTTTTAGATATTACTGTTTTCATAGAGGATAACAAATTGTGTACCGAAAATTACATGAAAGCAACAGAGACCAATGGGTACCTGCATGCGACAAGCAATCACCATCCCAGATGGATTAAAATTATTCCGTTTGGGCAATTTCAGACGTTGAAACGTAATTGCATGAACGAGAGATTTTGAGGTAGCAGCTGACATTCTAAAAGACAGATTTAGAGAGAAATGATTCTCTAATCATGTAATTGAACAGTCATATATGAGAGATAAAGAGAGTAATAGAAAGGATCTCATACAAGTGAAGAAGAAAAATTCATTGGGTACAGAAAACCAAGAAAGAAAGACTAACAACAGATTTATCACCACATATAATTGTGAAGCAAGCAAAATAAGCAAAATAATAGAGAAGCATTGGGGGGGTACTACAAAAAGACCCTTTATTGGGGAAAGAACTAGATAATAGACCTATGATTACATTTAAAAAGGATATCAACATGAAGAATACCTTTGCTCCTACCAAACTTTGGAAGAAACCAGTTAATGGATCTCTTTTGGTTAAAGGCTTCTTTAAATGTGGGAGAAAAAATTGTGTGTGCTGTGAATATACAGATAGAAAATGATAGTGTAGGGCCCTCTAGTGGGTCTGTAACAACATTAAGAGACAACTAACTTGAAGTCTGGAGTGACCTAATGTTGTGTTTGCTAAATTGTTGCAAGTGGGAAGGCGGTGTTTGTGCTTACCTTTATAGGTCCTTGCAGCAGTGATCCCGGCCTCTTCCTGTTCCAGACTTCAAGGAGAAATCTTCACTGCTGAGCTGCCCAAGTTTTTTTCCGGTGTCGGTGATGGATAGAGCTAGAAGGAAGTCGGTGCCACCGAAACGTTATAGAGAGGGAAGGGCCTTCAGGGGGCGGGGATAGCTCCGCTAGGGGGCGCATGGGCCCAGGCATGGCTGGTAGTGAGCAAAGCCTGTACAGGGCGGAGGCTGCAGAAGTTAATGAGCAGTATGGGAGGCAACTGCAATGGGGGAATGAGGCGGTAGCACACCGGGGTGAGGTGGAGACCGCAGGGATGAGCGGCTATGGTGATAATGTTGCGGATGGCAACAGGAGAAGTGCATGTGATGGGGACAGGGAGCATGGATGCCACACTGTGTACAGGCATGTCGGCCCTGAAAGGGGGCAAGATATGGTACAAGAGGTGACCAGGAGCACCGCCGGTCAGGAGCCAGTGGGTAGGCGCAGTAGCAGGGGGTCGGAATGCTGGCACTAAGGGGGCATACTCCCGGACGGGAGGGGGCATAGCAGCATGAATGCCAGTGTGACTGAGGAGGTTATCAGGAGGGCTGTGGCTGAGGCTTTAGGGCTGAGTACGGCTGGGGGACAGGGGGTGGAACAGGTCAAGGGCCCCCCTGGGGGTCATTCCTTTGCCCAGAGTACTCCCCACAATCTTTTGTGTCCACAGGTCACCGCTGTCGAGACATCTTGAATGGATCACATGCCTGCTGATGCTGAAATGGTGGCGGGACCCAGCAGGGAACATGTCGGAGAGGCATTACAACCGTCTTCAGGAGGAGTCATGGGGCAGGCAGCCCATGGCGGTGAATGCACCCATGTTAACACTACACACACTGACACTAGTTCAGCTTCTAGCGATTCTGGGTCTGTGAGTGGTGAGGAGCTAGGGCTGGTAGGCAAGGGTCAGAAGAGGATGTTTAGGTGGATAAAAAAGATGGCGGCTGCGCAATCCAAGGTGAAGGAGGCTAGCAAGTGGCCACAGGGTGGAGAGCTAGGGATGCAAGCCCAGGGGTTCCCAGGTCTGGGGCAGGTGGTTGCTAGGAAGGTGGTTGTGCAGGGTGACACCTACCCATGCCTGGTGCATTCTATATATGGCCACCTTAAAGCGAAGATGTTCAAGAGGATTCAGGAGGGCTGGTATGTTAATGTATTCAAGCTGTCCTTGGATGCCTTTAGGACAAGGAAAGGGCGGCAGGGGGCGTTGGGCCTAAGAAAGTGAGGAGGCCTGAGACGTACGAGGAATGGCAGAAATGCTTTAGAGGGTTGGCATCCTGCTACGTTGACAGGTGGCCCCTGCAGGGTCCCAACCTGTTTAAGTATCAGGATACGATAGAAGATATTCACACCAGATTCAAGGAAGGGGCATGGCGTGACTACGACATGGCCTTCCGTAGGAAGATGGTGGGGAAACCATTGCTGCATTTTGTCACGCAAGATATGTATTTGTGGTTAAAGTTGGGGTTGGACGGCTCTGCGGTGGTGCCGGCCAGCCCACGGCCAGTGGCAGCCAGGGCTGCGGCGAGGCCTAAGAAGCATCGGAGAGAATGCTGTAAATACCAGGATAAGCAGTGTGGCAGATGCACGGCGTGTTCCTTTCGGTACATCTGCAAATTCTGCAGTGGGCCACACCCAGGGTTTGAATGTAGCAAGAGAAGCGAGCAGGGGGTCAGAAAGCCTGCCTCCAGGGGGTCCACTGGGGGAAAAGGCGCAAACGCCACTTAAGTTGGAGGCAATGGCACCCTGTTTGGTGCATTACCCCGACCGGGAGGTGGCAGAGTTGCTGAGGTCGGGGTTGTCAAGGGGTTTTCGGATTCCAGTAGTAGGGGCGGTGTCGGGGTCATCAGTGCACCGCAATTTAAAGTCCTCGTACAAATTCCCCCAGGTGGTAAAGGATAAATTGAGTAAGGAAAAGAGCCTGGGCTGGATTGCCGGTCCGTTCGTGTCCCTTCCGCTGCCGGACCTGGTGGTCTCTCTTTTGGGGGTAGTCCCTAAGAAGGAGCAGGGGAAGTTTAGGCTTATTCATCATTTGTCCTACGCGAAAGGGGTGCTGGTCAATGATGTGATTGACCTGGACCTTAGCTCAGTGCATTACCAATCATTTGACGTCGCATTGGTGATAGTGCGCGGCAAGGGCCGGAGATCATTGATGGCTCCAATTTAGGAAGGCTCTGGTGAGTGCAGTGGGGGCCGCGGGGTTGGACCTTGGCAGGATTGCTCCCCATTCGTTTAGAATAGGGGCAGCCACATGCGCGGCGGCCAAAGGGTCGTCTGTGGCGGAGATAAAGCACTTAGGCCGGTGGAAGTCAGGGACGTACAAAAGATACATCAGGCCATTACCATAAAAGAGGGGCCCCCCTTCCGCGAATGTTTGGCAAATTAAAGTTACGCTGCAGGAGGGGCAGGACAGTGGGTTTTTTGCTGCGGGGGGTTAGGTAATTCTCGAGTAGGGGCATGAGTTGCATGTAATGTTGTTCACCCATGTTTCACCAGGTGTTTTAGCTGAGGAGTCCCCTCCAGTGCAGGTGTGGATAATTGGGCATTCCTTTATTCACTGGGCATCCATCAGGGCGCTCCGTTCCCCAGAAGGTCACCAACTTGGATTCGCAATGTCCAAGGCAAACATCAGATGGTTAGGTTGGAGGGGTTTGACTTGGGTGGAACTGCCAGCCCTCCTACAGGAGGCACATAGGAGTTGGGAAAAACCACAGATTATCGTGTTGCACCTAGGTGGCAACAATATGGGGTCGGTTCCGGCTTTGGACTTCATTAAGAGAATGGTGGCCGACATTAAATGGGTGCATGCATGGCTTCACAACGTGAATATAGGGTGGTCAAATGTGGTTGCTCGACTGCATTGGCGCTATATCGCAACCCAGAGGGCGGCCTACAATATCAGAAAAAAGGTCAACAGGGAGCTGGGTAGAGAGGTCATGGGACTGGGTGGTTTTGTTATCCGGCATGAACTTATAACAGCCAACAAGAAGGACCTTTATCGCCCTGATGGTGTGCATCTGACAGATGTTGGGTTAGACTTATTTCTGAAGGACATCAGGAATGCACTTTTAGAAGTAATCAAAAGATACAGAGTTATATAACAGATGCACAAAATATTGTTTGTTGTGAAAGTTAAAAAAAATAAAAAATATATGTAAAAAAAAAAAAAAAAAGATAACACTAGTATGGTGTTTTTCTATTTATTATCATTAAGGTACCTGTTGGCTTGGTGGCGGCAAAAGTCATTTATTGTAGTTCCTCTTGTGGCGGTCGGGCAAGGCTCTAAGTGCGGGCATCGAGAGAGAAGAGTGACGGTCTAGAAAATGGGGAGGGGTTACGCCCACTAGGTGCCGGCCTAGGGGTCCTCTCCCTTACAAATGTAGGCCAAAGATCTCTGTCTTCACAGCTCTCTCTCGTGCCATGGAGCGGGAACAGCCGGTTGTCCCGCTGCCAACCTCGAAGGAACCTTGGTCGTCTGTCAGTAGGGGTTAGTTTTAGGGTTTAAATGCCGTCACCGTGTAGTTTTTAACTTAATACAAGTTCTAGTTATGTTTATATATATTAAAATATGAGTGCCTAATATTGGATAATATTAGCCCAGCAGTTAAATTGTTTATTGAATAAATGTGACCATGACCGGTCTTTCTCCCAATAAAAGTTGTTGTGTGTTATTTCTTACAGTTTGAAGTAATTAGTAACATATGGCGGAATAGGTGGTTTGTCTCATACAACAAAATAATAGCAGAAATTGAAGGGGAACATGTGCCCATTAAGACTTTTTAAACTATAAATCTGATCATGTCGTATACATACTGTCAGTATATTTATAGAAAATCTTAGCAGTATTCTCTAAACAATGTGTAAGTATATGGCAGGGAATATATTTAACAATCTTCCTTTAAACTAAACCTGCAATCAAACATACATTTGCTAAGACAATAAGATTAATCTAAATATCTGAATTCTTTATTATTATTCTTTATGAACATGTTGATACGTACATATTTGTAATGATTAGAATATGAGTCAATATTATATGCGTTAAAACAAAAACTATTTAAAATATGCTATGCAAAGCTCATGCCAATTTACTTTAAACCCAATCTTTCATTCAGAGCTGCATTTAAAATATTACAATGAGACCTAAAATAGCAGTTATAAACATTCAGCAATATGATTTACAGTGTTAATTTAAGCAATAGGATAATATATATGTTCTGCTATTTAACTGCAATCCTAATACAAAATTGACTTACAATATCAGAACTTGCACAGATGATTTACTTAGCAAATCAGATACAGATTTAAACAATACCTAGGCTTATGATTACCAATTTAAAATACAATATACTTCACCAATTTTGAACCAATTCGTAGCGGTCTTTAGGTCATCTCAGAAGACAGATAAGTAATTTTTGCAATCAATGAGAAGGAGGTAGTCAGCTTGTTTAGATTGGTTTTAAATGCCCAGCAGCAGATATCATCCAAAGTTAAAACAGCCTTTTTTTTTCCCTTCTTCTCTTTTGCTTACTTATATATGTTTTCAATCATTGATGACATCATGTGGGTGGCACTACGGGAGCTGACCTTCCCATTGGTTATCTGGGAAGTCTATTCGGATTGGCCCTTGGTCACCACGGAAACGCATCCTTTAAGCAGTTAAATCTCAACTGCTATACCGGTATCGGCCCTTAGGTGGCATCATTACAATCAGACATAGCAACATTTGAAACAACTTAAATCAGTATTTTTATGAAATGGTTATTCATTTTATCATAATTTACTGCAACAACTATTCACAATATTTGTTTTGGATAAGTTATATCTTAATGAATTTTCTGATCATTTTGATATGAAATATCAAATACATCTAACATTATATTAAAATAATTTATATTTCATTTAGTCTAACAGAAAATTTATATCTCATAGTTAATATCACATCAAAGTAACTTCCATATCTTCATCTCACTATATTTTAAGAGATGTATTTAAAACTTTATAAACATTTATTGCACATTCATATGATATGACATTTCATTTCATGCAGGCATTCCATCTCTTTCTAAGTGCATAGATTGATGCTCATGACCAATGGTTGTCTGCAATAAAAATAGAAATAATTATTAGAAGGGATCCAAGCATTTCATATGTCTATGGTCCATCTGAAATAAAATTAAGTATTATTAATCATTTACTTTTAGGTCCACAAACATCTATTTATATTCTTAAACACACAGAGGCTAAGATATTCATGCTTTCAAAATATGTATGTCTTGTATTTATTTTCTTAGTATATTTTATTTGAAATCTAACTACAGTTGCTTTGAAATCATAATGTAAGCCATGTGTCTTCACTGTGTTATCCTAACATTCTAACTGCCCTTTCAGTAACTTCAGTTGCCAGACTTTTTGTCTCATACTCACCACATGGGGTCAATCCACGAGTAGTTGTAAGAGTTTTAATGCAGCATATTTCCTGTTTAGCTAGTAGTGCAGATGTGTATTTGATGTTTAAGGATGATTAACACCTATGTGCATAAAAGTTGTTTCCCTATGATTCTGATCAGTTCCAAAAGGGTATTTCAAACATTTTGTCTCCATATATTTTGTGTGGTGTCGCCTATCTGACAATCTATCCTCTTAATTTGCCTTTTATGACTCATCCTGTCTCAAACTGTGTTATATTTCAGTGTCTTGCTAAATTATACAATTGCATAATTTAGCATATTGAGTGTGTGAGATCTCCCAGAAACAAACCTTTGTCTAGAGACCATGTGCACATCCACAGCTTTATTAAATAAAGATAAATATATTTCTATATATTATTTAATAATATTTCAAAATACCTTGACATAAAATCCCCCCTTTCTAATTCAAAAATATGTAGGACACATGTATTTGAATTGGATCAAAGTTAGTGGTATTTGGTGAGGATGTTGACCGTACACATCATGGACAGTCTTCTATGTAGATAGTCTGTCGATTTTGAGCCTTCATGTTTATCAGCTAGGCATCTTTGAACTACAGTATGTCTTTAGTTCATTTGGGGATATGACACTTCATTTTCCCTCTATGACTTGTAGTTGTGATCTTGGATGACACGCTCGCAATTGATTTATATGGGCCCATTTATCTAGGAAACTTTCATTTTTGGGGATCCGTATTTTATAGGCCACTGGAGATATTTTGTCAGTAATGACAAAAGGACCTTTCCATGAGGGAAGAAATTTCTTCTCCCTAACCTGATCTCTTCCAAAGTTATAAAGATAAACTTTATCATTTATTTCATATTCCTTTTTGGACGTTTTGAGATCATAATAGGTTTTAGTGGCAGTTGCGGCTCTTTCTAAATTCCTTTGAGCAAATGCAAATGCATATTGCAGGTGTTTTCTTAAGTTCTCCACATATTGATGTGTATTGGCAGCGTTTAGCAAGTTTTGGTCTGATGTACGGTACAGCAGATGTTGAGGTAGAACCATTCTTCTACCAGTCATCAGCTCAAAAGGTGACATTTTGGTAGCACTACTTGGAGTTGCTCTTAATGCCATTAAGACTAGAGGTAGTTTTACATCCCCAGTCTTTACCTGTTTCACTCACAAACTTTTTGAGGATTTTAACAATGGACTGGTTGTAACGCTCTACACCACCACTTGAGGCAGCTCTATAAGCAATATGGAGTTTTCTTTTAACCCCTAGTATTTTCCACATTTTTGTCCTCACTTCGCTAGTGAAGTGGGTTCCCCGATCTGATTCGATTCTTTGGGGCAAACCAAATCTGGAAAATACATGGTTGATGAGCAACGCTGCACATGTTTCAGCACTATTGTTAGGTGCACTAATGCACTCTACCCATTTAGTGAACAGGCATGTCACTGTTAACATGTACTTGTTACCTCTTGATGACCTTGTTACCGGACCAATAAAATCAATTTGTATATCTGACCATGGCATTACCATCCCCCTTTTCTGCAAGGGCGCTCTATGCGTTGGTGCAGTGGGTTGGAATTGTGGGCAGATTAAACACCCTTGACAGTAGGTTTGAACATCTTTCAACATGTGTGGCCAAAAAGCGTAATCACGCAATATTTCATACGTGAGTTTGGCACCACGATGACCAGATGTGGGAGCATCATGGGCATGTTGAAGCATTAGACCTCTGAACTTGGTGGGTACTACCCACTGCTGGATGCCAGTTTTGGAAGTTCTAATTAACAAACCATCCTGTAACTTGAATTGTGATCTAGATTTTATTAAGATTCTAAAATCTTCTTTGCCAATACAATCATCTTTTGAGATGGGGTTGTTTTCAGGATCTTCTATGTGTTTATAGAAGGTGTCTACAATGGGGTCTTCTTTTTGACTAGTGATCAGGTCCTCACTAGGAGAATCCTGACTCCATTGTACCAAGTTAGGCTCACTCTGTTGTTTTGCCTGGTTTCTGGTAATGGCTTCTACCTGAATTGCACCCATTAAGGTGCTCAATATTAAGGAGTTCTCCAGTTATGGCTCCTTGTTTGGCTAATGAATCCGCAAGGTCATTGCCTTCCTTATCAGGACCTAGAACTCTGGAATGACCCTTGGTCTTTTTCCAGTGTATGGTTAAATCATTTGATACTACCAGATTATCAATCTCGCAGAACAACTTGCCATGCTTGACTGGTTTGTTATTGCTTTTCTGCATGCCATTTCTTTTCCAAGTTGGCAGGTATTCAACAAAACTGTCACGCACATAATTTGAGTCAGTTACGATCACAAATTCATGAATACCATGTTCAATAGCCATTTCAATGGTTTTGAAAACAGCAGTTAGTTCTGCAACTTGACTGGATCTTGGTCCAATGTTGAAACCTATAGATATATTTGGGAATCCATTTGCCCCAGTTATACCAATGCCAGCGACTAATCTGCGCTCATTATCAATAGTAGCATGGTAAGAACAACCATCAACATATACCCAAGGTAATGTCTGACAATGGTCCTCATTGTACATTTTATATGGGGAAAGCAATTGTTCCTCCAGAAAATCGTCTTCCGATAATTCTTCCCCTGGATCTTTGGCAGTACAGTCGTGGAGCTCAGCAAGCCCTTGTGCGACTGGATTCTTTTTATTCTGCTTGTAGCGAATTTCTAAGGGCCAGCCTTGTAAGGAAAGAGTCCACTCTGTTATGCGGCTATTAGACAGATTCCCATCTCTTATTCTCTCACTTTGCAAATATAGCAAAGGCTGGTGGGCCGTTTCTACAATAATTTTCTCGCCCTGTATATAGCTGCGGAAATTTTGTAGAGCCCATACAGTAGATAAGAGGGCTTTTTCGCAATCGTTGAACTTTATTTCTACTGGGGATAGATTTTTGCTCGCATAAGCAATGGCTTTGTTCAAATTATCATGCTTTTTGTATAAAACAGCACTCATGCTTATATCTGTGTAACCTGTCTCTAAGAAGAAAGGTTTACCACCTTCAGGGTACGCTAAGCAAGGTGCTTGAGTGAGTTTTCTCTTCAGCTCTCTGATGGCTGTATCTTGAGACTCACTCCAGTGCCATTTCACATCCTTCTTTAGAAGAAGTAGTAGTGGTTTAGCTAATTCCGCATAATTATCAATGAATTTGCGAGAATAATTTGTCATACCCAGGAATGATCTCAATTCCTTTAAGTTAGTTGGGTTTTTAGAATTCACTATAGCTTCCACCTTTTTCTTTTGGGGATTTAATCCTTCAGAGGTAACTTCATGTCCCAAGAAGTTTACACGAGTGCGGCACCATTAAGCTTTTTGTAGGGATAATTTGACACCTGCCCTTTTAAGTTGGCTGAGGACGTGTTCAAGCTCTGCGATGTGTTTTTCAAAGTCTGTGCTTTTGATTAAAACATCATCAACATAAGATAAGGTCCCCCTTTCCAGTGCATCAGGCATAGCCTTATGCATGAATACAGCAATTCATGTCCAGAATTTATGTATCCAAAAGGAAGTCTTTGAAATGCATATTGGACCTTTTGGAAAGAGAACGCTAGCTTATATTGGTCCTCTTCATGTACCTTTATGGTCCAGTATCCCTGTGCACAATCAATGGCAGTGAATATTTTGGATCCCTGCATTTGTGCTAGGCACTGGTCAATGTATGGTACAGGCCAGCCAGACATGTATACTTGTTTGTTTAGCTGTCTTAAGTCAGCACACAAACGCCATTGTCCATTGGGCTTAAGGACTCCTAAAATAGGATTATTATAAGAGCTGTGCACCTGTCTGATAATACCTCTTTCTTCCAAATTCCTTATGATCTCTGCAAGAGAATCATATGAGGCTAAGGGAAGTCTGTATTGTTTGACAAATACAGGTGGTGCATCGGGATCTGTTTGTATCCTTGCAATGTGCAAGTCTGTAGTACCACAGTCGTAAGAATCCTTAGCAAAAATATCCTTGTACTCCATTAGGAGTTCTCGCAGCTGTTGGCGTTCATCATCGCTGGAACAGCCATTAGCTAAGGATATTTGCTCTTCGACTATTTGTTGAAATCCTGGAAAGATTTCAGGCTATCCTATTTCATAGGCTTCTTCCAACCTAGAGGTGAGATCCCCTTGATTATAGTTTACATTGTTCCCATGACTCTGGGTATTGGGGTAATCTTGCTGTTTGATTGGCTGATCAAACACTAGAGAGGCTTCTTCAATTTTACAGATGCCTTCCTCTGAGCTGAAGGGATAAATAGACTGAACATTAAATAGACCCTCTGGCATAGATGCAAAGGATTGTTCTATTAATTGTTCTTCAGTTAGGTATCCTTCAGGTATTAGCCCAATTACATTATTCTGGAATCCAAAAGTGTAATAACTTGATTCCAGTGCATATCCTATGGTAGTTCCCTTGGATAATGTTATATCCTGTGGGGTCATGTTATGCACAACAATATGTATTGGAACAGCTCCAATATTCACCATAGGAGTGTAGTTTACTGTGACACCCAGATTTTGTATTCTATGGGAGAGGCAAATTAGTGTTTCAGAAGTTTTTAATTTCTGACCTCTCTTTACCTGTAAGGGTAAAAGAAATTTATCAGCCCCAGCAGGAATTATAACATCGCTAGATACCTGCATATTCACGGCATATGGCAATTGCTGGTTTGATTTCAGAGCTGCATTTTCATCCTGAAATACTTCAGGGTCCCCCTTTAACCTGCTCCAGAGGCAAGAATTAATCAAATCTATTTGTATGGCATATCTATGTAAGATATCATTGCCAATGTATATTTGATTATGGGGAGTATTTAAAACTAAAAAACAGGTGTTTCACTGACTTATTTCCTATAGAGATAGATAACAAGCACTTAGCTGTGATGTTATAGCTTTCAGACCTGTCATCCAGGCCGTTGACACAGTGGTCTTGGGGAGAAAGATATTTAATCACTTTAGGTTCAGCTATTTGCGCTAATAAACCTTCGCTTATATAGCTAGCTTCCTGTTTTAAGTTTATTTTAGCATACTTGGTTTTACCAAGGTCATGTACTTGTATAGGGATAAATAGATCCTCTTTAACTCTCTCAATCCCTGTGAGGTATTGAGCGTGGTCTCCCCCCTTAGGGATTTTATGATCCCCCTTGTGGAGTGATATGGTTAATACATCACCATCTAGGGAGATATTCGCTATCTTTCCAGGCGAAATTTTAAAAGTATTACCATCAGAGCCACTAAAAGGAGTCTGATCATCTATTTGTAGAATAGTGATTTCAGGTACAGAGTTATTCCTGAAATAAATCTCCACAGCATCTGGTTTCTCTTCCACCACGTGACAGCTACGTCGGGCGTGAGATATACCAGATTTTTCATAATTGATAGGTCTCTTAACTTGTGACCAAATTACATTATTTATGCAATCAATTATGGTGCTTAATCGCTTCAGGAGATCACTACCAATAATTAAACGATCAGTTGGCAGATCCACTATAATGACAGGGTGTCTTATGATCCTGTTCCCCAATTTAAATTTTAACCAGGCCGTACCGTAGACTTTTAGAGAATCACCCCCAACTCCTATTAGAGAACCGTCAAATTCTTTTATTTTAGGTTTGTGGGGTGTTAGCTCATTTAGCTGTGTGTAGTACCTGTGGGATAAAATAGTTGCCTGAGATCCAGTGTCGACTAATCCCATGATAGGGTTGGAGACTGAATCTTGCAGCTCAACTAATACATAATATCTTCCTGCATTTTCTACCATTTCACACATAAAATTGGCATTCTCATACATCTGTGGGCTTCGCCACGTGTTACCTGAATTCGCCACGTTTTCCTGTGTAGAGGAAGCTTCATACCTACCTGTTACCTCTATGACAGGGTCGGTTGGATTCTTTTGTACTGCATCTGAGGAAATAAGGTTAAGAGAGTGCTGCAAAGGAAGAGATTTGTTAATTTTTCCCGGATGAGGTTGCTTGTCATCACGGCTAAATCGTCCGTTTCCGGTCTGTGGGGAGAGAACATGATTAGTATCATTGACATTTATTATTTCATTTTGTATATCTCTTCCCTCTCTTTCAGGTGATACCGCAGTGTTTATGACTGTGCCTGTGGTCCACTGCTGACCACTGGCTGTACCCCTAAAAAAGTATTGTTCGGTTGCTGAGCCGTAAGTTTTTGACTCATATTAGCGATTTGTTCGCTCAACCGATTTAACTGGGTAAACAGCATATCTACCTGATTGTACAAGTTACCCCTACTCCTGGGCCTATCTCTTGATGCCCCATAATAATGATTCTTGGACCATTGGTTCCCCTCAGAATTAGAGCTGCTATTTCTATCCTGGCGTGGTTGTTCCTGGGGTGCAATTTGTTCAGCATTATTATTTTGGGGAGCATTATTTACTTGGGGTGTCTGGTTATCCTGAGAATACCTTCGCCGTCTATTGTATCTACCTTTGCGGGGGTACCCATTATTCTGTGGGTATTCTCTTTGGGCGTAATTATTCGCCTGAGTATGTCCCCCGCTTTGGCTATAGTCTATCAGCGTCTCATCCCGTGTTGGGGGAGGGGTAGAGTTAAACCTCTGTGGAGATGGCCCGTTTTCTCTGGCCACTTCTGCATAGGTTTTCTTTTTAGACTCCAAATTTAGGGGTTCAGGTGACACCCTAGTTTCGGCCACTATTTTAGGATTGGGTTTTTTCTCCCTTTTATCCCCCTGTTCACTGGACTGCTGAATAGAGTATAATTTCGTACTCTCTTTGATCAGCCATTCCAATGAACAGTTCTCCTCAAAATCTCTAGCTAAGTTGATTTTGATGGGTGTGGGTAGCGCTTCAAAAAATATATTCACAAACTCTGAACCTTCAAATATGGGATCATCTTCAGCCATGCTGTACGCATTCTTCAATACAGAAAGGAACTCGATTGGACTTTGATTCGCACTACATTTTAAACCATATACAGCTATTCTCGCTGCCGTTTTAGTGCGATGTTGTCCGAATTCTTTTCTGCATTGTCGTTTTGTTTCACTCCAGGAACAAATATTCATATCCTTTAGTGAAGCAAAGAATTTGTGATGCTTACTTTCAAATACCCAGGGTAGAAATTCAATTTTTAATTGCTCACTTGTAACACTCATTATAGATAATGCATTTTCAAAGGCCTCTAAGTGGTCAATTATGGAAGTGGCCCCCCCTTTAGAAAATGGGCGTACTGTATTCTTTAGGAATTTAATTATTGTGGGGGTGTCATACACTTTATTTGGTATATCACTGGACCTTACTTTGGACTTATTGTTTGAGCTAGAGTGCCTTTCATCTGAGGCATAATAATTTTCTGGTCCCCCAGAGTTATGTAGTTGCCTAGGGGAAAAAGTTACCTCTGGGCCTGAATTAGGGCTATAGTTTGGGTATCTTTGTCTATCCTCCCGCCTGGGATCTTCACTCTCATTTCTGTCCCAGTCCTTATAGCTGCTAATTTGTCTCTGTAATTTATTTATTGCCTGCTCGTATGCTTTTTCAGCCTCATGATATCTAACTTTTAAAGTTTTATTTTCATCTTGGCACTTTTTATATTCTTCTTCGAAAGTTTTAAAATCAGCCATTAGTTCCTGATTATATTTATCTAAATCAGAAGCCTTTTGGCTAATATGGAAAACCTCTGTCTTTGTCTGAATAAAGGCATCTTGAAATTCTCGTAATGAATTATTTTCATCCCTTAGCCGCCCTAATTGTCTGTTCTGTCCTGCCATTTGGTTAGACATTTCACAGCTCAAATACATTAGGATCGGCCAAGTTTCGAAAATTAACTCATCACGCCCCCCAAGTTCCGTGCATCTATTAAGTTGCAGTAACATTTGGTATAATTCCCCATCTTCAAACCACATATCTTTAACTAAATCTTTGGCCTTATCTTTACACTCATTAATATACCTGGAGACATCGTCCCCAACATCAAGTCTAGTCATGATGTGATTCATGGCGTCTAATTTGAGCGTTTTTTTCTGAATCACTTCATTGACGGAGGACATTGGGGAGGACACAATTTCATCTTGCACAGAAACGCTAGCATTACTTTTTGCTGAAGACATCGTTATTTTAGGGTTGTACTTAATAAGATAAAACGCTAATACAATTTTGACCAATAAGAGAGAGAGAAAAATATAAAAATTATATCTTCAAAATATCAATATCAATTTTGAAATATGACAAAATTAATATTTTTATGAATTTTGAAATATGAAAAATTAATATTTTTGATTAATTTCGAATTATGAAAAATTAATATTTTTATGAATTTTGAAATATGAAAAATTAATATTTTTATGAATTTTGAAATATGAAAAATTAATATTTTTATGAATTTTGAAATATGAAAATTAATATTTATCAATTTTTCAAAAATTAATTTTTAATAATATTTCAAAATATTAATATCAGTCTTGAACCCGAAAATCAATATTTCAATATAAAAAAAAAAAAAAACTTTTATATTTTCAAAATATCAATTTGAAATATGAAATTTCTTCTCTCTTCTATAATAATTTCTATTTACCACAAATATACTATATCAATATGATAATTATTTATAATATCTTATGCAAGTGCCTCCATATAATATGTCAGTATATTTATAGAAAATCTTAGCAGTATTCTCTAAACAATGTGTAAGTATATGGCAGGGAATATATTTAACAATCTTCCTTTAAACTAAACCTGCAATCAAACATACATTTGCTAAGACAATAAGATTAATCTAAATATCTGAATTCTTTATTATTAGTAAATAACTATGAACATGTTGATACGTACATATTTGTAATGATTAGAATATAAGTCAATATTATATGCGTTAAAACAAAAACTATTTAAAATATGCTATGCAAAGCTCATGCCAATTTACTTTAAACCCAATCTTTCATTCAGAGCTGCATTTAAAATATTACAATGAGACCTAAAATAGCAGTTACAAACATTCAGCAATATGATTTACAGTGTTAATTTAAGAAATAGGATAATATATATGTTCTGCTATTTAACTGCAATCCTAATACAAAATTGACTTACAATATCAGAACTTGCACAGATGATTTACTTAGCAAATCAGATACAGATTTAAACAATACCTAGGCTTATGATTACCAATTTAAAATACAATATACTTCACCAATTTTGAACCAATTCGTAGCGGTCTTTAGGTCATCTCAGAAGACAGATAAGTAATTTTTGCAATCAATGAGAAGGAGGTAGTCAGCTTGTTTAGATTGGTTTTAAATGCCCAGCAGCAGATATCATCCAAAGTTAAAACAGCCTTTTTTTTCCCTTCTTCTCTTTTGCTTACTTATATATGTTTTCAATCATTGATGACATCATGTGGGTGGCACTACGGGAGCTGACCTTCCCATTGGTTATCTGGGAAGTCTATTCGGATTGGCCCTTGGTCACCACGGAAACGCATCCTTTAAGCAGTTAAATCTCAACTGCTATACCGGTATCGGCCCTTAGGTGGCATCATTACAATCAGACATAGCAACATTTGAAACAACTTAAATCAGTATTTTTATGAAATGGTTATTCATTTTATCATAATTTACTGCAACAACTATTCACAATATTTGTTTTGGATAAGTTATATCTTAATGAATTTTCTGATCATTTTGATATGAAATATCAAATACATCTAACATTATATTAAAATAATTTATATTTCATTTAGTCTAACAGAAAATTTATATCTCATAGTTATATCACATCAAAGTAACTTCCATATCTTCATCTCACTATATTTTAAGAGATGTATTTAAAACTTTATAAACATTTATTGCACATTCATATGATATGACATTTCATTTCATGCAGGCATTCCATCTCTTTCTAAGTGCATAGATTGATGCTCATGACCAATGGTTGTCTGCAATAAAAATAGAAATAATTATTAGAAGGGATCCAAGCATTTCATATGTCTATGGTCCATCTGAAATAAAATTAAGTATTATTAATCATTTACTTTTAGGTCCACAAACATCTATTTATATTCTTAAACACACAGAGGCTAAGATATTCATGCTTTCAAAATATGTATGTCTTGTATTTATTTTCTTAGTATATTTTATTTGAAATCTAACTACAGTTGCTTTGAAATCATAATGTAAGCCATGTGTCTTCACTGTGTTATCCTAACATTCTAACTGCCCTTTCAGTAACTTCAGTTGCCAGACTTTTTGTCTCATACTCACCACATGGGGTCAATCCACGAGTAGTTGTAAGAGTTTTAATGCAGCATATTTCCTGTTTAGCTAGTAGTGCAGATGTGTATTTGATGTTTAAGGATGATTAACACCTATGTGCATAAAAGTTGTTTCCCTATGATTCTGATCAGTTCCAAAAGGGTATTTCAAACATTTTGTCTCCATATATTTTGTGTGGTGTCGCCTATCTGACAATCTATCCTCTTAATTTGCCTTTTATGACTCATCCTGTCTCAAACTGTGTTATATTTCAGTGTCTTGCTAAATTATACAATTGCATAATTTAGCATATTGAGTGTGTGAGATCTCCCAGAAACAAACCTTTGTCTAGAGACCATGTGCACATCCACAGCTTTATTAAATAAAGATAAATATATTTCTATATATTATTTAATAATATTTCAAATACCTTGACAATACTACAAGGCACATGTAATTTGATCTACGTGTGTGTAGAACTAAAAGAATTCTGAAGACTGGATGTTTGGAACACATAAAGAGCATCAAAGAGGGGGAACTGCAATATGGGGTCTCAAAACATTTCTTGGAAGTCCATAAAAAAAATCCCAATGAATGTAAAATTAAAGCAGTCGAACAAATACCAGCATCTAAAGGATCAGATAGGTTAAAGGAGCTCAGATGGAGATAAACTTTCTGGATACATAAATTAAACGCCTTAAAACCGAAAGGTTTAAACACTGATATTGACCTGGCAGTATTTCTCTGAAAACTTTAAAACAAAATATTATCATCAGTACTATTGTCATTCTATAAATATTGAGGACATATTTTAGAATAGCATTGATGTCTAATAGCAGTCTTGACCTTTTAACATATTTTCATACATGCCCTTTTATAATTGATGCACTTAACACACACTTTTAACATGGCTCGAGTTTATGTTGCAGCTCTTAATTAAATCTGCTTTATATACTGGTGAACAGACCAACTATAAGTAGAATCTAATACTGACCATGTTTCTATATTTTATATATACAGATGAACAGACAAATTATAACTAGTATCCTAACTGATCATGTTTCTATATTTGACTCTTTTGTTGCTAATCAGTAAAAACAATATTGTCGATCAGTAAAAATTGCATCTATAAAGGTATATAAAATATTTGTATTTAACCATGCATCTAATCATGTTTTTATGCATTGTCGCTTTTGATGTTTTTTATATATAATATCAACCATTAAACCCCTAATCAGTTCAAATAAGGGACGCAATGTATAAAATACAAAATACAATCATTAGCATTCAGAACAGTGCTTGATTAGCCAGTCCCACTCCTTTTCCAGGTGTATATAGGCCTCGTGAAGGAAGATAGAAACAGATTGCCCTCTGATGAAATGAGCTTCACGAAAAACGTAAGGACGGAGCTCCACAGCGAGCAATGTCACATCCGGTTTAGTGGTCCATGAGCACAGAGACCCACACCGGTGCTGTTTTTGTTCCACCATGAAATCGCCTTACTCTCTTTCCACGAGAGTGTGCCTAGAACAGACCTCCAAAAACTGATAAGTATACATTTCTGTTTAGTATACTCTGGAATGTTGTTGCCAGTTTGGATTATTTGAACGCATAATTTTCTTTTACAAACGAACACAGGAGCTTTGTGGATTTAAAAACGGAATACTACAGGACTCTTTGCTTTATTTTATCTGTGGCAATTAATACTGTTTTTACTTTTGTGCTTTTAATAATAAAATAACCTTTTAACTTTCGCTTACAGTACGTTATCATGCAGGTGTTTTGGTGTACGTTTTACAACCATTGACAACTTCATTCTGCTGAACATTAGGGTTTTGAATCCCTACTGAGAGTATTTAAATATACTATAACACACTTCATATATCCGAGGATTAACTTGATGCATTGGCCATTTTTAACTTTAACACAGTGAGGATATATATCCCATCCAAGCATATAAAATACCTTATCTTTGAGGGTAAACCAGGTGAGCAAAATCACCCACATTATTCTGATGCTCATTAGTTATCAGATTACACTATGATGTTTTTCTCTTTTTTGTTTCCTTCTTCTTTAAACCTTCTGGCTACCAATGATTAAACTTGAGAGCGCTGTCTGAAATCTACATATTGCATTGACTTCCATATAGACTTTCTTTATCCTAGTGACCTTAAAAGTTCAATCTATCCCATAGATAGCAGCATTCAGGAATTTTGACCCATCACCTTCTTTTTTGTTGTTTTGTTGTCATTTGTGTTAGAGTCTTTTCTAGCATTGGTGAATTATAGTGCTTACACATATCTCTCTACTGTATATATATATATATATATATATATATATATATATATATATGTATATACATTTATTTATACATACATATCAAAGAAGTTGATAAATATAACATTTTAAATAATACATTGCCACTAAATGTATTTCTAAATTTAAGCATCTTATACATATTGTATGTATAATGATATGCCAGCATTGATTTATCTGGGAACACCACACCACATGCTCGCATCTCCAGCAGCGATTGTTGGCTTTAGGGAACAATCTATTTAGTCTTCTGGGAGTTAGGTACCAACAGTTTAAGATTTTATAATTAATATTTTATATATTATATTATATATTATATTATATATATTGTTGGCTGTTTGGGGTAGAATACTTACTCCTAATTCCCTTTCCCACATCTCTATAGAGTACGGTAGGTTACCCGGGAGGGGTCATTTTTTTGTTTTGTAAATAATTGATAGTGAGTGATAGACTGGGTTGTTGAAAGTATAGAGTGTTTCTAAGTTAGTGATCGAGCGTGTCATGTTGCACGTTTGTTTGTGTGTGGTAATATAGTTGTGTAGCCTCCTGTATGAGAACCAATTAGTTGCCCAATTAAGACCTCTTTCTACCCGTTGTTCTTGTGAACCCATAGTTTCATCAGTGGAAATATGTTGGATAGATATGTCTATTGTAGAGGGGTCTAGGTCAGGTTGCACCCCTAATTTTTGTAGTGAGAATTCAGACTTGTCTATTAGTGATGTTAGGGGACCTGGTCTTGATGAAATACATGGATTTTTTTGTTAGCTATTTCCCACATTTGTATGGTTTCCTGCGTTATGGGGTTAGAGACTAGTCGGGCTATCTTTGGGAGGTTTGGATCCAAGCATGCGTTTCTTATGTTTAGACCTTAGTTGGTGCTTATTTCTAAGTGTACCCATCTTTTAAAATCCCTGTGTATCCTCTAGTCTAGAATTCTCTGGAGGTAAATAGACATACGATACTTCTCTAGATCGGGAATCCCTAGACCTCCCTGGTTTTTGGAAAGGGACATAGTAGTTTTATTGATTCTAGATAGTCTTCTATTCCAAATAAAAAACTGAATATTTGCTGCATTTGAGGTATGTATCGTCGGGGTAAGGTGATGGCCAATGTTTGCATGATGTATAGGAGTCAGGTTTTAATACATCCCAGCCAGGAAAGTCGTTTGGAGCCCCATGAAGAAAGGTCACACACTATTGGGGTTTATACATAGTGTCTATATTGTCGGTCAGGTAGATTCCTAGATATTTCATGAAGTTTTTACATCATTTGAAAGGGCATAGAGATTTGATTCTGTATTCTAGTTGTGTTGTTAAGGCTAAACCTAGGATTTTGGACTTGGTTTGATTAACTAGAAAATGTGTTAATGTGTTGAACGTGGTTAATTCAGACATTAGGGTGGGTATTGACTTATCGAGAATTGTGAGGGAAAAATGGATGTCATCGGTGAACAAAGATGGCTTATACTCATCGTTGTTGATGCCTGAGATCTCTGGGTTTTTCTAATCTTAGTCGCAAATGTCTCGATCAGGCAGGTGAATAGCCTTGCTGAGTGTCGTTGGGGACAGCCTTGCTGAGTGTCGTTGGTTATTAGGAATGAGGGGTATAGTATTTCATTAAGAGAGATCCAGGCGATAGGGGATGCATATAGTACAAAAATATGATTCAGTGCAACGCTGCCAAAACCAAAAGTTTCTATTGTGGCTCTTAGGAAAGACCAATTAAGCCAGTTGAAGGCCTCCTCAGCGTCAGTGGATAGTAATACTGATGGGATATCTTTAGCATGCCAAATTAAATGTAGACTTTGCACCGTGTTGTCTTTTGCTTTGCAAGGAGGGACAAAGCCGACTTGGTCTTGGTGTATTAGGCTGTGGAGGAGAGGGTTAAGCCTATTCATTATTATTTTGATGAATATCTTTACATCCGTATTAAATAGAGGGATTGGGTGGTAGTTGGAGACCAGAGTGGGTGATATATTTGGCTTGGGTATTACCGTTATATGTGCAGAAGAGGGAAAAGTCTTATTGCTATCTATGCTTTGAAAGTATGCCAGGAGGTGGGGTGACAAGTAGTGATGTCGCAAATAGTTCCCCGGCGAATAGTTCCCGGCGAACATAGCATGTTCGCGTGCGCCGCGGCGGGCGAACATATGCGATGTTCGATCCGCCCCCTATTCTTTATCATTGAATAAACTTTGACCCTCTACCTCACAGTCAGAAGACACATTACAGCCAATCAGCAGCAGACCCTCCCTCCCATACCCTCCCACCTCCTGGACAGCATCCATTTTAGATTCATTTGGAAGCTGCATTCTTAGTGAGTGGAGGGACAGTGTAGCTGCTGCTGATTTAATAGGGAAATCGATAGCTAGGCTAGTGTATTCAGTGTCCACTACAGTCCTGAAGGACTCATCTGATCCAAAAAGCCCTTTTTAGGGCTAGAACATCAGTCTGCTTTTTTTTTTTTTTCCTGTGTAATCTAATTGCAGTTGCCTGCCTGCCAGCGTGTGTGTCTGACTCACAGCGTATACTGTGCCCACTTGCCCAGTGCCACCACTCATATCTGGTGTAACAGTAGTGTACATTTTAAAAAAAAAAAACTTTTTTGACTGTGAAATAATAGCAGACAGCTGCCAGTACCCAAGATGGCCACCAATAAGGCAGATGTGGAGGGTTAGAGAGCTGTTTTGGGGGGGATCAGGGAGGTTGGTGGCTAAGGGGGGATGCTACACCACAGCATATGTAAATATGCTAAAAAAAATTATTATTTTTTTCAAAACCTTTTATTTTAGTACTGGCAGACTTTCTGCAAGTACTTAAGATGGCGGGGACAATTGTGGGGTGGGGGAGGGAAGGGAGCTGTTTGGGAGGGATCAGGGGTCTGATGTGTCAGGTGGGAGGCTGATCTCTACACTAAAGCTAAAATTAACCCTGCAAGCTCCCTACAAACTACCTAATTAACCCCTTCACTGCTAGCCATAATACACGTGTGATGCACAGCAGCATTTAGCGGCCTTATAATTACCAGAAAACAACGCCAAAGTCATATATGTCTGCTATTTCTGAACAAAGGGGATCCCAGAGAAGCATTTACAACCATTTGTGCCATAATTGCACAAGCTGTTTGTAAATAATTTCAGTGAGAAACCTAAAATTGCGAACATTTTTTAGTTTTTTTTAAATTTGATCGCATTTGGCGGTAAAATGGTGGCATGAAATATACCAAAATGGGCCTAGATCAATACTTTGGGTTGTCTACTACACTACACTTTAGCTAAAATTAACTCTACAAGCTGCCTACATGCTCCCTAATTAACCCTTTCACTGCTGGGCATAAAACACGTGTGGTGCGCAGTGGCATTTAGCAGCCTTCTAATTACAAAAAAGCAACGCCAAAGCCATATAAGTCTGCTATTTCTGAACAAAGGGGATCCCAGAGAAGCATTTACAACCATTTATGCCATAATTGCATAAGTTGTTTGTAAATAATTTCTGTGAGAAACCTAAAGTTTGTGAAAAAGTGAACAATTTTTTTTTATTTGATCGCATTTGGCGGTGAAATGGTGGCATGAAATATACCAAAATGGGCCTAGATCAATACTTTGGGTTGTCTACTACACTACACTTAAGCTAAAATTAACTCTACAAGCTGCCTACATGCTCCCTAATTAACCCCTTCACTGCTGGGCATAAAACACGTGTGGTGCGCAGTGGCATTTAGCAGCCATCTAATTACCAAAAAGCAACGCCAAAGCCATATAAGTCTGCTATATCTGAACAAAGGGGATCCCAGAGAAGCATTTACAGCCATTTATGCCATAATTGCATAAGTTGTTTGTAAATAATTTCTGTGAGAAACCTAAAGTTTGTGAAAAAGTGAAAAAAAAATTTTATTTGATCACATTTGGCGGTGAAATGGTGGCATGAAATATACCAAAACGGGCCTAGATCAATACTTTGGGCTGTCTACTACACTACACTTAAGCTAAAACTAACTCTACAAGCTGCCTACATGCTCCCTAATTAACCCCTTCACTACTGGGCATAAAACACGTGTGGTGCGCAGTGGCATTTAGCAGCCTTCTAATTACCAAAAAGCAACGCCAAAGCCATATAAGTCTGCTATAATGGCATGTCTGGCACACAGTGTTGGGGCAAGGGTCCATCTGACCACTGATACCTGGTCTGCAAAGCATGGTATATCACCTACACTGCGCACTGTGAAGCGGGCGTAACCCTTACACTACCTGATCGATACAACATCATACCTGATGTTTTAAAGCACGTTATTCCAAACAATTTACGAATGTTAGGTGATTTATGCCCTTTATGGATTAAATCCAGACACTGCATCAACTATGTAATTTTCCATGGGAGTTTTGCCATGGATCCCCCTCCGGCATGCCACAGTCCAGGTGTTAGTCCCCTTGAAACAACTTTTCCATCACTATTGTGGCCAGAAAGTGTCCCAGTGGGTTTTAAAATTCTCCTGCCTATTGAAGTCTATGGCGGTTCGCCCGGTTCGCCCGTTTGCAAACAGTTGTGGAAGTTTGCGTTCGCCGTTCGTGAACCCAAATTTTTAGGTTTGCGACATCACTAGTGACAAGGACTTTTTAAATATGGAGTAGTACGTTTTGCCAAATCCATCAGGACGTGGTACTTTTCCTTGGGGTAAGGAGGAAATAGCTTCTAAAAGTTCTTCAGGTGTGAAAGGGGATTACAATTCATCTGTTTGCTCAATGGAAAGTGAATGGATGTTTAAGGAAGTAAAGAAGTTGTGGACCTCATTTAGTTGTGGGGCAGGGTTGTCTTCTTTTAAATGATAAAGTTTCTCATAATAGTTTTTTAAAGGCTGTAGCAATGTCTGTGGAGGTTGACCATTAACTGCCTGTGTTGTCTCATATATTTGTAATGTAATGTTTGAGGGTTTTCCTCTTTAACTGTCTGGCTAGCATTCTCCCTTTTTTAAGGAAAAGGGCTTTGTTTTTTGTTTCTATTCCCAGGAAAGAGCGTAGCTGACACTTGTGTTCTATGCTGTTTGAAAGGGATTGATCTTTGGGATGTAGTTTGTGTATGTCTTGGAGTTTGGTTAGGTTTTCTCGTTGGGACTGTAGGTATATACATTTTTGTTTTTTCCTAGCCACTTGCAGAGCAATAAGTTTGCCCCTAATAACACATTTGTGGGCATTCCACGCATTTTGGATATCTACGTCTGGTGTTATTAAGCCTAAAATATTCCATTATTGCTTTTAAGCTATAAGTGTCAGGGTGCCAGGAATCAGACTGAGACGAGAAGTGCAAAAATAATCACACCTTTATTAATAGCAAAACATAATAAAAAGTCCACAAGTCAAATAACAAGCCAGGAGTCAAAACTAGAGCTGGTAGTCAGACAAGCCGAGTCAGGAGCCAAAGCGAGTAGTCAGACAAGCCGGAATCAGGAACAAGGAGAACAGCAGAGTCAGGAACAAGCCAGGGATCAGGAACCAGGAGGGACGTCAGACAGCCAGGTAATACACAGGAGCTCTCACAAACAGGTCTGAGACAACGCAAGGGCAAAGCATACTGAACAAAGGCCCTTTAACCCCTTAATGACCAGACCATTTTTCAATTTTCTTACCCTTAATGACAAAGGCTCTTTTTACATTTCTGCTGTGTTTGTGTTTAGCTGTAATTTTCCTCTTATTCATTTACTATACCCACACATATTATGTACCGTTTTTCTCGCCATTAAATGGAATTTCTAAAGATACCATTATTTTCATAATATCTTATAATTTCCTCTAAAAAAAATTATAAAATATGAGGAAAAAATTGAAAAAAACTCACTTTTTCTAACTTTGACCCCCAAAATCTGTTACACTTCTACAATCACCAAAAAACACCTATGCTAAATAGTTTCTAAATTTTGTCCTGAGTTTAGAAATACCCAATGTTTACATGTTCTTTGCTTTTTTTGCAAGTTATAGGGCAATAAATACAAGTAGTACTTTGCTATTTACAAACCACTTTTTTTCAAAATTAGCGCTAGTTACATTGGAACCCTGATATCTGTCAGGAAAACCTGAATAACCCTTGACATGTGTATATATTTTTTTAGAAGACATCCCAAAGTATTGATCTAGGTCCATTTTGGTATATTTCATGCCACTATTTCACCGTCAAATGTGATCAAATAAAAAAAAAAGTTCAGTTTTTCACAAATTTTGTCACAAACTTTAGGTTTCCCACTGAAATTATTTACAAACAGCTTCTGCAATTAAGGCACAAATGGTTGTAAATGCTTCTTTGGGATCCCCTTTGTTCAGAAATAGCAGACTTATATGGCTTTGGCATTGCTTTTTGGTAATTAGAAGGCCGCTAAATGCTGCTGCGCACCACACGTGTATTATGCCCAGCAGTGAAGGGGGTTAATTAGGTAGCTTGTAGGGAGCTTGCAGGGTTAATTTTAGGTTTAGGGTAGAGATCAGCCTCCCACCTGACACATCCCACCCCCTGATCCCTCCCAAACAGCTCTCTTCCCTCCCCCACCCCACAATTGTCCCCGCCATCTTAAGTACTGGCAGAAAGTCTGCCAGTACTAAATAAAAGGAGTTTTTTTTTTTTTAATAAATAAAATAAAATATTTTAGCTGTGATGGACCCCTGCCTTAGCCCCAACCTCCCTGATCCCCCCCCCCAGCTCTCTAACCCTCTCCCCTACCTAATTGCCGCCATCTTGGGTACTGGCAGCTGTCTGCCAGTACCCAATTTGCCCCAAAAACAAAAGTATTTTTTTTTCTTTTGCACTTGTTAATGTTTTCTGTAGTTTAGCAGCCCCCCACAATACCCCCATCCCCCTCCCCCTCACAGATCCTTTTATATTAAATATTTTGTAAAAAATTTTCCTCCCTCTTCCCTCCTCATTGGTGTCAGTGGCTAATGCGCGCACACACACGCACGCCCCCCCCGCCCGCATGCTCCCGGCACCCGGCTTGCACATTGCACTTACAAGGAACCGGATGCCGGGTAGCGATGGGCCATCCACCCGCCTCCCTGTTACGCTCCCACCCACCAACAAACGGCACCATCGCTACGGGTGCAGAGAGGGCCACAGAGTGGCTCTCTCTGCATCGGAGTCTTCTAAAAAGGTATTGCAGGATGCCTCCATATAGAGGCATCACTGCAATACCCTGAGAGCTGCTGGAAGCGATTGCGATCGCTTCCAGCACTCTGTTAGACAACTGACGTACCAGGTACGTCTATTGTCATTAACTGGTTGTTTTTGCATGACGTACCTGGTACGTCAGTTGTCATTAAGGGGTTAAATAATAAGTGATGACATCACAATTCTGAGACTGCATCCTGTCTCACATGGATGATGTAAACCAGTCTGGCTATAAAAGGAAGTACAGGAAGTGAGCAGCATCTCCCAGAATGCACCAAAGTCAGCAAGAGAGGTGAGTAAAATGGCTGCCAGCAGCACATGGCAAACAAGTCAGGAAAAAACCCTGACAGTACCCTCCCCTCAACGACCCCTCCCCTGCGGGAGGACAAAAGGCTTATTGGGGAAATGGGCATGGAAGGCATGGAGGTGGGCGGGAGCATGAACATCAGAGGAGGGAACCCATGAACTCTCCTCTGGACCGTAGCCCCTCCAATGAACCAAATACTGTACGCGGCCCCTGGACATACAAGAGTCAATAATGCTGCTGACCTCATACTCCTCATGGTTGTCAACAATGATAGGACGGGGACAAGGCAACACAGTGGTAAACTGATTACAAACCAATGGTTTCAAGAGGGAGACATGAAAAACATTGGAGATGTGCATTGCAGGAGGAAGGTCAAGAGCGTAGGCCACAGGATTGACCCGTCGGAGTATTCGAAAAGGACCAACATAACGGGGAGCCAGTTTATTGGAAGGCACACGAAGATTCAAGTTGCGGGAGGACAGCCAAACTCACCAACCTGGTAGGAAGGTGCAGGCAGACGCCTACGATCAGCCTGGAACTTTTAGCGCTGCATAGAAGGATGAAGGCAATCCTGAATCTGCACCCACATGGAACGGAGTTGCCAGAGATGCTCCTCCAAAGCCGGAATACCCTGAGACATGAATGAATCGGGCAACAAGGATGGTTGAAACCCATAATTCGCCATGAACGGGGATAACTTGGAGGAAGCATTAATAGCACTAATACGAGCAAACTCTGCCCAAGGTAACAGTTCAGACCAATTATTGTGGTGATCTGAGACATAGCAACGGAGGAACTGTTCCAGAGCTTGATTAGACCGTTCCGCAGCCCCATTGGATTGAGGGTGATATGCCGAGGAGAAGGAGAGCTGGATCCCCATTTAAGCACAAAAGGAACGCCAAAATCTGGAGACAAACTGGCTACCCCGGTCCGACACTATCTCCTTGGGTAACCCATGTAAATGGAAGACCTCACTGGCAAAAATTGAAGCAAGCTCCTGAGCGGTAGGCAACTTCTTCAAGGGAATGCAATGTGACATTTTAGAAAAACGGTCAACCACCATAAGGATAAGAGTATTGCCATTGGAAACAGGGAGCTCGACAATGAAGTCCATGGAAAGATGTGTCCAAGGATGCTCACCATTAGCAATAGGTTGAAGAAGACCCACAGGAAGACGTCGAGGAGTCTTATTCTGTGCACAAACTGAGCAGGAGGCAACATACGCAGCAACATCAGAACGAAGACCTGGCGACCAGAATTGTCGAGTGACAGACCAACTCATTTGGTTCTTGCCTGGGTGACCTGCGGCTTTAGGATAGTGGTAAGTGTGCAAAAGTTTAGTTCAAAGATTCTAAGGAACAAAACACTTACCACTAGGTTTCTCAGGAGGTGCATTGGTTTGTGCAGCCAGGATCTCCTCCCCAAGGGAGAAGTCAAATTAGTACGTATGGTAGCCAAAATATGGTCAGGAGGTATAACTGGAGTAGGTACAGACTCCTCCTTGGACAGAGGTGAAAATTGTCGAGAGAGGGCATCAGTCCTAACATTCTTTCTACCAGGCAGATAGGAGACCACATAATTAAAGCGAGACAAAAATAGCGCCCATCTGGCCTGTCGGGTGACAAACGTTTTGCTTCAAATAGATAAGTTAAATTCTTGTGGTCAGTAAGAATGAGCACTGGCACGCTAGTACCCTTGAGAAGATGCCTCCATTCTTTGAGTGCCAAAATTATGGCCAGTAATTCCATGTCGCCAATTTCATAATTGCACTCCGCTGGAGACAATTTCTTAGAGAAGAAACCACACCGATGCAAGGAACCGTCAGGTGTAGGACGTTGAGACAAGAGAGCACCTACTCCAATCTCAGACGCATCGACCTCAAGAACGAAAGGCAGGACAGGGTTAGGATGAGCCAGAACTGGAGCAGCAGCAAAGGCAGTCTTAAGACTATCAAAGGCCTTAATGGCAGTAGGTGACCAATGGAGTGGATCATTCTCTTTACGGGTCATGTCTGTGATAGGTTTGACCAAGGAAGAAAAGTTTTTAATAAACTTTCTATAGTAATTGGCGAACCCCAAAAAACGTTGAATAGACCGAAGACCAACTGGGCGAGGCCACTGAAGAACTGCAGATAACTTGTCAGGATCTATGGAGAACCCTGCAATGGAGATACCATAACCTATTACTTGAGTCTGATGGAACTCACATTTCTCAAGTTTACAAAACAGGCCGTTCTCACGTAGTCTCTGAAGAACCCGTGTAACATCAGAACGATGAGCCTCAAGTGTGGGTGAGTGTATGAGGATGTCGTCTAAGTACACCACAACACACTGTTGCAACATATCTCGTAGGACATCATTAATAAATTCCTGGAAAACAGCAGGAGCATTACATAGGCCAAAGGACATTACAAGATACTCATAATGCCCGCTCCTGGTGTTAAATGCTGTTTTCACCTTGTCAAAAAAAAATGCACGCACCTTGTCAAAAAAGTCTAGGAACTCTCGGTACTCCTCTGGCAATTGAGATACTGAAGAAGTGCACAAGACTTTAACTGGTTTCTGAAGACAAGTGGAAATACATTGCGGAGACCACGACAAAATTTCGGACCTGCGCCAGTCGAGACTGGGATTGTGCTTTTGGAGCCAGGGATAACCCAGAACAACCGGAAAATGCGGAGAGTTTATCACCTGGAACTGGAGGGTTTCAAAATGGAGAGCCCCAACAGCCATGGACAACGGAGCGGTTTCGTGAGTAACGAGTGCGGGCTGAAGGGGCCTGCCATCAATGGCCTCAATAGCAAGGGGAACGGACCGAGGCAAAACAGGAATGTAGTGCTTCGATACAAAAGCACTGTCAATGAAATAGCCCACAGCACCAGAGTCAACAAGAGCCTGGGTGACTATGGAGGAGTCCACCCAGGAAAGGACAACTGTGACCAAAGGTTTCTCCTTTAGCGGTTCCGGGGACAAGGATAAACCACCTACGGTCTTCCCCCTACAGGACCTTAGGTGTGAGCGTTTCCCGGCTGTGTAGGACAAGACTTCAAAAGGTGGCCCTGTAACCCACAATAGAGGCAGAGCCCCTCCCTCCTCCTAAAGGCCCTCTCTGCCGTGGAGAGATGTGTGAATCCCAACTGCATCGGCTCAGCAGTACCTGGTGACTCGGGACCAGGAGGCATGGGAGGAGAGGCAGGCATGGGTGGGAACGAACACGTAGGAGACAACGGTACAGGAGGCTTCCGCAAGCGCTCCTTGAAAGAAGGCCTCTCACTTAGTCTGATGTCAATTAGGATAAAAAAAGACACCAATGCCTCGAGATCTTCTGGTAAATCTCTGGCAGCAACTTTGTCTTTAATCGCATCAGAGAGCCCATGAAAGAAGGCGGCAACAAGGGCTTCATTGTTCCAGCCTACCTCTGCTGCAAGCGTACGGAACTCAATGGCATACTGAGCAACAGATCTTGTACCTTGCTGAATGGACATGAGTCGTTTAGCAGCAGAGGAGGAGCGAGCAGGAACATCAAATACCCTTCGAAAGGAGACCACAAATTCAGGGTAATTTGAAATCACAGGTTTATTAGTCTCCCACAAGGGATTAGCCCAGGCAAGAGCTGTGTCAAAGAGTAATGAGATGAGAAATCCCACCTTAGCTCTGTCAGAGGGAAACGCCTGAGGTAACATCTCAAAGTAAATGCCCACCTGGTTCAAAAACCCTCTGCACTGATTAGGATCGCCTCCATATCGCTGAGGTAGAGGTGCAGAACCGAACATGCTCCTGGTTGGCATAGGTGCAGCAGTGGAAACAGGAGCAGCCATAACTTGCGGAACACTTTGGTCCAAATGTGCAGTGCGAGTCAGCAGGGTTTGCAGGGCTAGTGCAAATTGATCCAAGCGGTGATCCTGTTCATCCATCCTGGAAATTATGGCAGGTAAAGATGGATTATTAGCACCATCATGATTCATGGCCCTTGCGTAATGTCAGGGTGCCAGGAATCAGACTGAGAAGAGAAGTGCAAAAATAATCACACCTTTATTAATAGCAAAAAATAATAAAAAGTCCACAAGTCAAATAACAAGCCAGGAGTCAAAACTAGAGCTGCTAGTCAGACAAGCCGAGTCAGGAGCCAAAGCGAGTAGTCAGACGAGCCGGAATCAGGAACAAGGAGAACAGCAGAGTCAGGAACAAGCCATGGATCAGGAACCAGGAGGGATGTCAGACAGCCAGGTAATACACAGGAGCTCTCACAAACAGGTCTGAGACAACGCAAGGGCAAAGCATACTGAACAAAGGCCCTTTAAATAATAAGTGATGACATCACAATTCTGAGACTGCATCCTGTCTCACATGGATGATGTAAACCAGTCTGGCTATAAAAGGAAGTACAGGAAGTGAGCAGCATCTCCCAGAATGCACCAAAATCAGCAAGAGAGGTGAGTAAAATGGCTGCCAGCAGCACATGGCAAACAAGTCAGGAAAAAACCCTGACAATAAGTGTGCACTAGGGGATCTGTTATTAGGATGTCATCAAGTTTTCAGTCATGAGAATGGGAAATAGGCCAGTTGAGTTTGCAACTAATCATAGCATGATCGAACCATGTGAGAGGGTAAATGTCTGTGTGTTGAACTATTGCTAAAGTGGTGACATCTGTTAGTATGTAGAAAAAGATGAAGTCTCTTGTAGTGGGAAGATGTATTATCCAGGCATCAGTTTTAGTGATTTTGCTGGTACAGAGGAGTTTCAGGAAGAACAATCGATGGTTGGGTTAAAGTCTCCTCCAAGGATTAAGCTGCCCCTAGTTACTTCTAAAATCTTGTTGCTTAGCTATTAGTAGAAAGTGTGAGAGTCAGTGTTGGGGATGTAGATGTTTACGATTGTTACTAGGCTGTGGAATTGAACCCCTATTAGGATTATGTATCTCCCTTCCTTTTCTCTATAGACATTTGTTTCCCTAAAGGGGAGAGTTCCGTTTATAAGTATTCCTACACCATTATGTTTTGAGGAGTGTGAGGTCAGGTTTACTGGGCCGAATTTCTTAAAGGATAGTTTAGGTTTGTGTCCCCTCCTGAAATAGGTCTCCTGCAGTATGACTATGTCACCGCTGTGTCTATTGTAATCTCTGATGGCCATGTTCTCTTTTGACAAATGATGAGTCCTTTAATGTTGTGGGAAATTATATTAATGTGTCTAGGTGTGCGGGCCATTGTGACCATGGGGGGGCAGTAGAGGCTCACCTGATAGGGTAGAACGGTGGGTGCTTGTGAAAGTTGCAGAGAAGTATAAACCTAAGGAGATAGAATGAAATACTTAAAGTACAGCATAAAACATAATACAAAATTGAACTGAGTTAACTCTTGAACAAGTACCAAAATTGGGTGCTTTATGAGTTGTATGCACCATGGTAGGGGGAGAAATGATGTCTATCCTCCTCTCAGTTTGAGGATATGGTTTTAAACTAATGGGGTCATGAAGGAGCTCTAATTGGCTAGGTTTGGTGGTAGAATTTGTCAGTGCAGTGGAGTCAGCAAGTTTGGATCATGGGGGATTCATTTATTAAATGTTAAGCCTCTTTGGTTGATAATAAAAGGACAAATATAATCTGGGCAATGTCCAGCGCTCAGAGACTTATTTCAGGTTAAGTGGTCTAAGACACTAAAACAACAGCATAGGGAGCTTCTTTGGACAAGATTTAAGCAATAAATAAATGAATGGGGAACAGGCAATATATGTCCGTTATGATACTGTTACCCATATTGAGCATTAGTCCTTGTATTATCAAATTAAGTTCCAGTTGGGTAAAAAAAAATACAAAGGAGGAACCTGTTGATTTCAAGCAAAGTCTATTGACAGTTAAATTTGTAGTCTAGCTCCTTCTGATGAAGGAGGACCTGTTTTCTTCTCTTTGCTCCACTAATGTCGTTGTTCCCTGGGTGTGAAGGGACCTTCTTGCATTTGAGGCATGGGTTGGTTATTTGGGGCATCCGCCGGTGCAGAAAAGGCAATGTTCAGCGTTTTTGTTAGATTGTCTAGATCACTATAGTTCTTGAAGATGCACTGAGTGTCATTGTGTAACACAATGAGGCTAAAAGGGAAGCCCCTCAATAATTTATGTTATTTTATTGTAAGGTTTTTGTGAGGAACCTGATCTCCCTACACCTTTGTATGGTGTAAGGACTGAGATCTTGGAATATTTGCAGAGTATGATCTTGATAGGAGATTGTCTGCCTGCCAGATCTCTTCTTTGGTAGTGAATCTTAAAAATCTGCTGATTACATCTCTTGGGGGGCAGGTAGTTTAGGTAAAGGTCACAAGACTCTGTGTGCCCTTTCAATGTCTTTATTAGGAATAGGAGGAGATTGGGGTGAGAGAGTAAGAAAGGTCCCTTCAAGTAGGCTTTAATCTGGTCCTGGGTAATATCTTCTGGTTTCCCTCTGATTCTCAAGTTCTTTCTGTGTCCCCTATTAACTAGGTCAACTTTATATTGTAAGGACTGCATCATAGAATCTTGTATGGATATTTGTTTGAACTATCCAGGTTATATAGTGTATCTTGGCCTTCCTCTACGTATTTAATTCTGGAACCCAGTTCGTTAAGGTCTCTCTTGAGGTCCCTCAATTCTTCTCTTATGAATGATTTCAAAGATTCCAGATCTGATTTGGAGGGTAGTACTGCTAGCTGGGTCTGGATGGCAATAAGAGACTCCTGCTGATTTATAGAAGCACCTGCAGACAGATGCATAGTTTGTGAGTCCTGTGTTAGAGAGCTTTCGGTAGCTATGTGTTTTGAAGTTTATAAGTAAGATGAAACTGAAGGCATTGATGTTAAAGATTTAGTATGTTTGTCTTCCTTTTGTGTTTTTTAGCAGCCATCTTGTTTACTCCAGATTACCCCTGTTGTGGAGGTTGTGTTGTTCACCCCCAGATGGTTGTGGATGTCAGACATATATTGTCTGGTCAGCTTGCTGGTGGTTTAGTTTGGTGAGGCAAAAGCCAGATGGGCCCCTTGGTCTTATGTGATAGTCCAGGTGGGTGCGGTAGGGTAGTTTGCGAAAAGTAGGCCTTTACTTAATTATGCAGCTCTGGGTTTATATTTCCCCTGTTCTTGGGTGATTTCTGTGCTTGTTCAGGGCAGTTTTAAAAGGTGTGTGGCAGATTGTGATGTTGAGCAGAGCTGCTCGGTTCTCATGTTGTGTGCTCTGATTTAAACACTGTGTCACAAGGTTGTTGGTGCATTGGTGTGGCTCCCCGGCCTAAAGGCTTGCTGAAGGGCCGACTGTTGCTCTTAGGGCATGAGGGGATCAGGCGGTGGTAGGTAGCTGACGGTCCCGGTGTGTTAAGGGCTTTGCGCTCTGTGAGCAGCCCATCTGTTTCTTTTTGGGATCCAGGCCCTGTGCTAAAATGGCGGCAGAGCAACTTCTGCAGTTTTTTGCCAGTCTCAATCTGTGAAAGGACAGTGGATGGGGCAGTGAAAGGGTACTCCATTAGGCAGTGGGGGTTGTTAGGCCTTACTTAGTTGTTTGGAGGCTCTAGACCCCAATAATAGTGAGAGGAGGATCGGCAGCGACGAAGCTCTCCTAGTGTACTGCCATGTTCCAGCATGGCGTGGCTCCGCCCCCATTTGGTTGAGTTATTTGATGAGTAATAGGGAATTTGAGTTTTCAATATCCTTTTAAAAAGAAACCTTACACGATTTTAAAAGTCGTCTAAGTGATGATTTCACGTCTTTATTTTTCAGACTGTAAATCATTGGATTCAGTATGGGAACTACTGCTGTATTAAAGAGAGAAAAAAGTTTTTTGCTTTCTAAGTTACCCATTGATTCTGGTGTCATATATTGGCAGAAGATCGTTATATAAAGAAGGATAACAACGATGAGGTGGGAGGAGCATGTGTAGAAGGCTTTACGTCTTCCAGTGCTGGAATTAATTCTCATGATGGTGTTAATAATAAAGATATAAGAGATGAAAGTGAGACTAAATGGAGTGAAACATGTGATCAAACCTCCACTAATAAGTATATAAAGGTCCAAAAACGTAGTGTCACTGCAAATGAGTGTCTTCAACGGCATAGCATCACAGAAAAAATGATTTATTATGTTGGATTTATAACATGTGAAGATTGATATTGCTACTAGTAAAGGTGTGGCTTCCATACAACCCATAACCCAGGAGATAGTGGCCAATATAAGACAAATCTTTTGATTCATCACCATATGATAATGCAAGGGGTTACAGATAGCCACATAACGGTCGTAGCCCATGACCGCTAGTATTAAAAGCACATCACTTTGCAATGATGAAAATATATACATATGAGTTATACAGCAAATAAAAGATGTTGTATTGTCTCCTGATATGAAGATAAACAAAATCTTATTTAGAGTGATGGTGGTTGAGCAAATGTCAATGAGGGACAAGTTACTCAAGAAGAAATACATGGGAGTGCGGAGTTGAGGATCCAGAAAGACAAGCAGAATAATCATCATGTTACCACCAAGACAAATGAGATAAATAAGAAGAATTAGAACAAAGATTGGAGCCTGCAGTTTCGGCTTGTCAGAAATCCCCTTAATAATGAAATATGTTACTTCAGTGTAATTTATCTGTTCCATGATTGAGATGCTAAAATAAAGAAAATCTCTGTTAACCTTGATTTTCATATAAATGAACTCATTTATTAAAGTCAAGACATAAAAACACAGTGAAAACATTTCCAATTTAATTTTTAAGTAATGCATTTAAGATTGGTCACTATTCTGTGACAACATGTGTTTGTCTTTGTTCCTTTTCTTTTAACCGATTCATTGCACATGATGTCACTAGAAATGTGTGGTGATATCACATAGAGGTAGAGTCACAGTAGCTGGATGGGGGAGAGGTTATTCCAACCTCTGAATCTTGTCCCGCTTAGCTGCTACAGATGTCCAAGATCTCTAATTTGAAAGAGAATTGCCAGCTATTTAAAATTCAAGAGATGCTACAGACTTCCACATTATTACAAACCACCAAAGCCTGTAGGGGCGCTTCTTTAAAATTGGGATAACCTTTAAAGGAAACAAAACCCAAACGTTTTCTTTCATTTTTTAGATAGATCATACAAGTTAAAAAATACTTGCCAATTTACTTCTATAAATCTAAATTGCTTCATTTAATTGGTATCCTTTGTTGAAGGAGCAGTAATACACTACTGGGAGCTGGCTGAAAGCCAATGAAAAGCGGTAAATATGTACAGCCACCAATCAGCAGCTTCTGAGCCTACCTAGATATACGTTGAACAAAGGATACAAAGAGAATGGAACAAATTAGATAAAATAAATAAATTGGAAAGTTATTTAAAATGAATTGCTCTATCTGAATCATGAAATAAAAAAAAATGTGTTTCATGTCCTTTTAATAACAATTAAGTAGGGGGATCATGGTAGCAACAATGGTCACCTGACTATTTTCAATTTTATTTACTAAAATCTTAAAAATGTACGTGTGCTCTGACATATCATGAAAATATAAATATATTATTATATTTGGAATCTGTTGGGTGTGGTGGAAAAAACAGTATATAATACCTGTGGGTCACTAACTGTCAGTGTTCATCACCCTTTCTTGTTTTACGTGGATTGCAGGCCTGTTTCTGACTTCTCTTGCAGTGTTTCTGACTTCTCTTGCAGTGTTTCTGACTTCTCTTGCAGTGTTTCTGACTTCTCTTGCAGTGTTTCTGACTTCTCTTGCAGTGTTTCTGACACTGTGTGTTCCTCTTTAAACAGAGAAATAACAAGTTTAATAATTAACTATATAAATTACAGGGGTATATTGAGATGTCCCCTGGTTCTACCCACTCCACTAAAGTTTAAACACAATGGCCACTATTTATCAAGGTCTGGCGGACCTGATCCGACAGTGCGGATCAGGTCCGCCAGACCTCGCTGAATACGGCGAGCAATACGCTCGCCGTATTCAGCATTGCATCAGCAGCTCACAAGAGTTGCTGGTGCAACGCTGCCCCCTGCAGACTCGCGGCCAATGAGCTTGCAGCAGGGGGGTGTCAATCAACCCGATCGTACTCGATCGGGTTGATTTCCGGCGATGTCTGTCCGCCTGCTCAGAGCAGGCGGACAGGTTATGGAGCAGCGGTCTTTGTGACCGCTGCTTCATAACTGCTGTTTCTGGCGAGCCTGCAGGCTCGCCAGAAACACAGGGCATCAAGCTCCATACGGAGCTTGATAAATATGCCCCATAGAGAAAGAAGCTAGGTAAGGGATATTTAGGGGTGCAGCTATTTCTAAAACTAGAGTTTATTTTTACAGATTAAAATCTATTTAAATTATAAAAAATTCAAAAAGCGAGGACGTAGAACAGAAAAATACATACATAATCTGTCCAAAAAAGAGTTGTGAACTTCTCTCCTCCAAATGGCAAAAAGGCCTTGTTTAGGAGGGTGCCTTTCTCAGGTGTTAGAGAAGAGCCAGCAGAGCTGATAAAGACAAACTGATAGAGATGACAGAGGAACATGCCCCCAAGATTCCTGGCCGATAGCTGGATACCTCGGCATCAGGTGGGGACACATCTCCAACAGACTGGAAAAGTTTAACAAGACTGTACTGACAGTCTTTTTTTGGTTTGAAAAAGGCCTGTATACGGGCTGAAACTTGTCATCTTCTGAAAATTGTCATCTTCTGAAACTTGTCATCTTCTGAAACTTGTCATCTTCACTCCAGAAGTCCTGTTAAACTTTTTCCAGTCTGTTAAAGATGTGTGAGGGTGTCCCCACCCAATGTCGAGGTATCCCACTATAAACCGGGAATCTTGGGGGCATTTTCCTCTGTCATCTCCAGCAGTTTATCTTTATCAGCTCTGCTGGCTCTTCTCTAAGACCTGAGAAAGGCACCCTCCTTAACAAGGCCTTTTTTGCCATATGGAGGAGAGACGTTCACAGCTCTTTTTTGGACAGATTATGTATGTATTTTTCTGTTCTACTTGCTCACTTTTTGAATTTATTATAATTGAAATAGATTTTAATCTGTAAAAATAAACTCTAGTTTTAGAAATAACTGCACCCCTAGAGATCCCTTTCCTATAATCTTTCTCTATGTTACTGTGCATTCCTCTCTCATGCCCTCTTATGGGCAAATTTCTGAACATCATCACTCTGCAACTACTTGCAACTTCTGGCAACTTCCTGTCTCTCAATGATGATGTAACGCCAGTTTACTATATAACCATAATCCATTCCTTTCTGTCTCAGCCCTTGCGTGAGTCCAGACCTACAAAGTGCACACCTGTATTTTGTTCTATTCTCCGTGTATGACCCTGGCTTTGGCTGACTGATTTCCTGGTTCCAGACTCCGGCTTTTGTACCTGTTGTTCCTGCTCTTTGTGTGTTCTCTGACCTTGCTTGGCTAATAACCTGCATTGGCATCTGAGCTCAGGCGTTGTACCGACTACGCTCTGGATTTCTCTATTATTGTTTACTATTTTGTTCACTATTACTTTCAATAAACTCTATTTATTTTTTAACCTGCACTAAAATATCACTTAAAATTATGCTTGTGTATTTATTTTGTTCTGAATGCACTAACTAATTTAAAGAACAACACATATACACCTAGATTACGAGTTGTGTGTTATGAGTCAAATAGCAGCATTGTGGCCCATAACGCATCATTTTCCCTAACACAGCCATTACAAGTCTTGTCGGTATAGCTGTACCGCAAGCCTCGTAACGCAACGTCAGTACCGCACTCGTAAAAATTATGTTTTTTTAATGAGATTCTCATAGCGCCGGTATTACAAGTTTTGCGTTCTGGCTAAAACGACAAGATCCGTAACGTCATCTAAAGTCAGTAGTTATGGGCTTTACGCTACAAAGCTGTAACATAATATTCATAACTAAAGTGTTAAAAACAGTTATAAACTACCTATTAACCCCTAAACTGAGACCCTCCCGCATCCAAATACTATAGTAAAATTATTAACCCCTAATCTGTCGCTCCCGATATTAACCCTCTATTCCGCCGCTCCCTGACATCCTCACCACTATACTAAAGTTATTAACCCCTAAACCGCCGCTCTCCCGAATCGCAAACACTATTTAAATATTTTTAACCACTAATCTGCCGTTCGCCCACATTGCCCCCACTATTCTAAAGTTATTAAGCCCTACACCGCCGCCACTATACTAAACCTATTAACCCCTAAACCACAAGCCCTCCCACAACAAAATATACTAAACTATTAACCCCTAAACCAAAAGCCCCCCACATTGAAAAAAACTAAATTAAACTATTTACCCCTAAACCTAACAACTTCCTAACTTTATATTAAATTACAATTTTCCTAGCTTTAATTAAATTAAAACTTACCTGTCAAATTCAAAAAACTAAGTTTAAACTACCAATTAAACTAATATAATAATTAAACTAAAATTAAACTAACTACCAATTAAATTAAAGGGCCACTGTAAGTAAATATTTTCTATGCCTGTTACTAACTAACTACCCCAAATACGCTTTTTATCAATAGCATTTCATTAACATATCTCTACCGTATATCAGAAATCTTGTCTGCAAATTTAATTGTTTTCCAAACCCACTCCGTGGGTATCCTTTGCTCTGTACCAATCCGTTTACAATACCTAGGTTTCAAAATGGCGCTTTAAACACAAAGTTATTGGTTTAAGTATTTTGAACATGCAGTGCTGAAAATAGTGGGCAGGATAACGTGACATCATCGGCGAATAAAAGATATAACTTTTAGAACGTTATGAAACTTCGTTTTGGAGAAAATATAGGTCAGTAGGTTTTAATTAATGTTTATTAACTTTAATATGTTAGTTGTTTAGCTTAAAAATTATAACAGAAAGTAATCCTTTAAACTAAACTACACATTAAAAAGATCCTAACACTACTCTAAAAATTACAAAGTATCTAAATACAAAAACAAAAAAATACTAAGTTACAAAAAATAACAAACACTAAATTACGGAAAATAACAAACTCTCACTCAGAAAAGTCAAAAAAATGTAATAAAATACATACTTTATTATTTATGTTTAAAATCTGGGATAAAAATCCCTAGGAACCTTTAAATTACCCACAACCATGTATTAAACTAAAATTAAGATATGGCCACCAAACACTCTTCTGTTTCCTGGCCGAGAACTGGATACATCGGCGTCAGGTGGCTGGAGTGAATGGTCGACCTATAGTCAAAAGTGCGGAACAAACGCGTTTCGGCTCTAATATCGCCTTTCTCAATGTTACACTTTCTTTAGAAAAATGAGTAAGCAGAGGCTTCGGGGTGCAGGACTTAAATATCCATAGAAACATTTGCTCTCTACCAATCCGGTACACTTCCGGGACCTCCGCCTCCATAACAGCCAATCAGCTTGTGTTTCGGCACACGCCTATCGATAGTAGTGTTGTGATTGGAGGAATATCGAGTGGTATTGAGCTTATCTATGAAATGCCTGCACTTTGAATTGAATGATATAATGTAAGCTATTCAGAACATAAAGGATTCTAAACTGATGTGATAACATATACCTATGCTTAAATACTGTAAACGTAGTAAGTGCAAATATCGTATGGAATAATTGTTAGAAGACTTACACACGCTGTAGTAAATATACAATTAGATTATTATGGAGCACAAAGTAACTATAAGGTACTTTTAACATACCCACGACCAGGTTTCCACTGGTTTAGTGGTATATAGTTATATCCTCATTATGTTTGTGCACGTACTAATAATTCCAAATCTAAGAATGTACATATTTTCAATTTACAGAACAGGATTTTCCACCAATTTTTGCCATTAAATAAAACATCAGGGAATAATTATCTACCTATCTACCTAAGGCAGTGATCAATCTCCCTGATGTCAAATCACGGGTACATGGTGGGCTTTATATGTTTATTCAGTTCATGGATTATGTTTCAATGCTCACAAATTTTAGATATACACCCAATAATTGTTAAATTCATTCATGCCATTGGGTATAACCGAGTTCAGATTGAAAATCCATTTGGTTTCCATTTTTAACAATCTTTGCTCGGTGTCCCCACCTCTTATCCCAGGTTTTAGTTTTTCAAGCCCCCAACATTTCATTGCATTGGTGTTCCCCTTATGAGACATTAGAAAATGTTTGGCTACACTAGTGATTTGTTTCTTCTTTTCTATATCTCTCTGGGCTGTCCTGATATTGCTAAGATGTTCAGTCATACGTGTGCCCAGGCATCGTGTGGTCATGCCAACGTAGAGTAAATCACAGCTGCAGGATATGCAATAAATCACATTAGTGCTTTGACAATTAATATGTTCTTTTATTGCCCATTTTTTACCAAACCTATCCATTGTATATTCTTTTTTAACCATATGTTGGCACACTTTACAGTGTCCACATGCGACTGAACCTTTGTGTATAGGATCCCTTTTAGCATTCCTATCGTAATGACTAGTTACTAACTTGTCATTAAGGTTGCTAGCTCTCCTATAAGTCACCAGTGGTCTATCTGTTAACAATGGTTTTAATAATGTATCCTGGGTCAGAACATGCCAGTGTGTTTTAAGAATGTTGGTGATCTTATCACTCTGAGGTGAATATGTCGTTATAAACCTGATAGGATTATTACTTTCTCTTGATCTTGGAGTGAGTAACTCCTTCCTATCTTTCAGCAATGCATTATTATATGCCTTGGCTAATATCTTTCTTGAATAGCCTCGTTCTAGTAGTCTTTGTCTCAGATCCCTAGCTGATTCTTTATACTTCTCAATAGTGCTGCAGTTTCGTCTTAGGCGAATATATTCCCCCATTGGTAACCCTCTAATAGTATTGGGGTGGTGGTAGCTACTTGCATGTAGGATATTGTTGGTAGATGTAGGTTTCCTATATGCATTTGTTGCAATGGAGTTATCAACCTTCTCAATATAGAGGTCTAAAAATTCAACCTTAGACTTTTCTACAGTGGATGTAAGATATAATCCAAAGGGATTATTGTTGAGACTGTTGACGAATTCAGTCAAAAGGTGTTCAGGTCCATCCCATACAAAGAATATATCATCTATATACCTGGACCAGTGGGATATATGTTGGGTAAGATGTTTAAGATCCTCGTGGAAAACCACGGTTTCCTCCCACCAGCCCAGGTATATATTCGCGTATGTAGGGGCACACGACGTGCCCATGGCCGTGCCACATACTTGCAAGAAGAACTTGTCGTCAAAAACAAAAAAGTTATGTGGTGGTAGCTACTTGCATGTAGGATATTGTTGGTAGATGTAGGTTTCCTTTAAAGATATACATTTATTCATTCGTAAAATCCTTTTGAAAAAATATTTCTCAACAATAATCCCTTTGGATTATATCTTACATCCACTGTAGAAAAGTCTAAGGTTGAATTTTTAGACCTCTATATTGAGAAGGTTGATAACTCCATTGCAACAAATGCATATAGGAAACCTACATCTACCAACAATATCCTACATGCAAGTAGCTACCACCACCCCAATACTATTAGAGGGTTACCAATGGGGGAATATATTCGCCTAAGACGAAACTGCAGCACTATTGAGAAGTATAAAGAATCAGCTAGGGATCTGAGACAAAGACTACTAGAACGAGGCTATTCAAGAAAGATATTAGCCAAGGCATATAATAATGCATTGCTGAAAGATAGGAAGGAGTTACTCACTCCAAGATCAAGAGAAAGTAATAATCCTATCAGGTTTATAACGACATATTCACCTCAGAGTGATAAGATCACCAACATTCTTAAAACACACTGGCATGTTCTGACCCAGGATACATTATTAAAACCATTGTTAACAGATAGACCACTGGTGACTTATAGGAGAGCTAGCAACCTTAATGACAAGTTAGTAACTAGTCATTACGATAGGAATGCTAAAAGGGATCCTATACACAAAGGTTCAGTCGCATGTGGACACTGTAAAGTGTGCCAACATATGGTTAAAAAAGAATATACAATGGATAGGTTTGGTAAAAAAATGGGCAATAAAAGAACATATTAATTGTCAAAGCACTAATGTGATTTATTGCATATCCTGCAGCTGTGATTTACTCTACGTTGGCATGACCACACGATGCCTGGGCACACGTATGACTGAACATCTTAGCAATATCAGGACAGCCCAGAGAGATATAGAAAAGAAGAAACAAATCACTAGTGTAGCCAAACATTTTCTAATGTCTCATAAGGGGAACACCAATGCAATGAAATGTTGGGGGCTTGAAAAACTAAAACCTGGGATAAGAGGTGGGGACACCGAGCAAAGATTGTTAAAAATGGAAACCAAATGGATTTTCAATCTGAACTCGGTTATACCCAATGGCATGAATGAATTTAACAATTATTGGGTGTATATCTAAAATTTGTGAGCATTGAAACATAATCCATGAACTGAATAAACATATAAAGCCCACCATGTACCCGTGATTTGACATCAGGGAGATTGATCACTGCCTTAGGTAGATAGGTAGATAATTATTCCCTGATGTTTTATTTAATGGCAAAAATTGGTGGAAAATCCTGTTCTGTAAATTGAAAATATGTACATTCTTAGATTTGGAATTATTAGTACGTGCACAAACATAATGAGGATATAACTATATACCACTAAACCAGTGGAAACCTGGTCGTGGGTATGTTAAAAGTACCTTATAGTTACTTTGTGCTCCATAATAATCTAATTGTATATTTACTACAGCGTGTGTAAGTCTTCTAACAATTATTCCATACGATATTTGCACTTACTACGTTTACAGTATTTAAGCATAGGTATATGTTATCACATCAGTTTAGAATCCTTTATGTTCTGAATAGCTTACATTATATCATTCAATTCAAAGTGCAGGCATTTCATAGATAAGCTCAATACCACTCGATATTCCTCCAATCACAACACTACTATCGATAGGCGTGTGCCGAAACACAAGCTGATTGGCTGTTATGGAGGCGGAGGTCCCGGAAGTGTACCGGATTGGTAGAGAGCAAATGTTTCTATGGATATTTAAGTCCTGCACCCCGAAGCCTCTGCTTACTCATTTTTCTAAAGAAAGTGTAACATTGAGAAAGGCGATATTAGAGCCGAAACGCGTTTGTTCCGCACTTTTGACTATAGGTCGACCATTCACTCCAGCCACCTGACGCCGATGTATCCAGTTCTCGGCCAGGAAACAGAAGAGTGTTTGGCGGCCATATCTTAATTTTAGTTTAATACATGGTTGTGGGTAATTTAAAGGTTCCTAGGGATTTTTATCCCAGATTTTAAACATAAATAATAAAGTATGTATTTTATTACATTTTTTTGACTTTTCTGAGTGAGAGTGAGTGCTATAGTAACCCCTTAGCTGCCTATTTCTTTTTAGTCCTATAGTTATTTTACAAGGGGTAGCACCGGAATTTATTCTATATTCCAGTCTCACCTAGTTTATGGTGTAGTGCCAGTTTTTCTTTTTTTGTTCTAGGAAAATAACAAACGAAATTATCAAAAATAAAAAAGAATTACACCTAATTCAATAGCCCTATCAAAATAAAAAACCCACCCAAAATAAAAAAAAAACCCTAGTCTACAATAAACTACCAATGGGCCTTAAAAGGGCCTTTTATGGGGCATTGCCCCAAAGATATCAGCTCTTTTACCTGAAAAAAAACACAAAGACACCCCCAACAGTAAAACCCACCACCCAACCAACCCCCCAAAATAAAAAACCTAATGCTAAAAAAACTAAGCTACCCATTGAACTGAAAAGGGCATTTGTATGGGCATTGCCCTTAAAAGGGCATTTAGCTCTTTTACTGCCCAGAATCTAAACTTAAAAAAAAAACAAAAACAAAAAAAAACCCTTAAAAAAGCCTAACACTAACCCCCTGATGGTCCACTTACAGTTTTTCAAATTCCTGCTTGAACGATCTTCATCCCGGAGTTGAAGTCCTGATCCAGGCAGCGAGAAGTCTTCATCCAGACGGCCACTTCAATCTTCATCCCGGCGGCGAATTCCTGATCCAAGTGGCGAGAAGAATTAGTGCTGCTAAAATCCTACTGGCTGTTCAAATCAGCCAATAGGATTTAAGCAGCTCTAATTCCTATTGGCTGATTCAAAATTTTCAGCCAATAAGAATGCAAGGGATGCCATCTTGAATCGCGTCCCTTGCATTAAAGATTCAGTGTACGGCGGCGACCGTATGAAGAGGATGCTCCGCGCCGGATGTCTTCAGGATGAACCCGCTCCGAGTCTTCGGGATCAAGATAGAAGATGCCGCCTGGAAGAAGATTGAAGAGGCCGCCTGGATGAAGACTTCTCGCCGCTTGGATCAGGACTTCGCCGCCGGGATGAAGATTGATGAGGCCACCTGGATGAAGACTTCTCACCGCCTGGATCAACACTTCAACTCCAGGATGAATATCGTTCAAGCGGGACTTCAAAAACTGTAAGTGGATCATCAGGGGCTTAGTGTTAGGCTTTTTTAAAGGTTTTTTGGGTGTGTGTTTTTTTAGTTTAGGGTCTGGGCAGTAAAAAAGCTAAATGACCTTTAAAGGGCAATGCCCATACAAATGCCCTTTTCAGGGCAATGGGTAGCTTAGGTTTTTTTAGATAGTTTTTTTTATTTTGTGGGTTTGGAGGGGGTTGTAATGTTAGTGGGTCTTTGTAATTTTTTTTCACTAAAAGAGCTGCTATCTTTAGGGCAATGCCATACAAAAGGCCTTTTTAAGGGCCATTGGTAGTTTATTCTAGATTAGGTTTTTTATTTTGGGGTGGTTTTTTTGGTGTGCGGTGGAATAGGGTTAATAACTTTAGTATAGTGGCGGCGATATCGGGAGCGGCACATTAGGGGTTAATAATTATTTAGGTTGCGGCGATATCGGGAGTGGCACATTAGGGGTTAATAATTATTTAGGTTGCGGTGATATCGGGAGCGGCAGATTAGGGGTTAATAACTGTAGGCAGGCGTCTGCGATGTCAGGGGCAGCAGATTAGGGGTGTTTAGACTCTGGGTTTATGTCAGGGTGTTATGTTTAAACTGTATTTTCTTTTCCCCATAGGCATCAATGGGGCTGCGTTACGGAGCTTTTGTTTCTGCGATCGCAGGTGTTAGACTTTTTTTTTGATGGCTCTAACAGGAGCAAAAGTGCGACAGACTCCAGAGCCTGCACTTAATGGACCTTCTTCTTTTTCTCTGGTGGGGGGCAGGTAGCATGCTAATCTGACTATTCTTCACAGAATCCAGGGCTGCAAAAATAGGAGAATTAGGCCCTGGACTCTTTGAAGAAAGGTCACATTAGCACCACCCCCACCCCCTGCCCCCAGTGAAAAGAAGGTTCTTTAAGGGCAGCCTCGTGGATCTGATGCAATAATATTCCTATTAGTACAGCTCTGAAGTCTATGAAAAATGAAGATAATTATTACAGCTCCCCAGTGTATTATAGTTAAGTATCCAAAGGGGCACTGTGCCACCTGCAGCAAGATAACATTTACATTTGGTTTTAACAAAAACAAATGTAAATTTTAACACATATTCAGTGTTCATTTTTTTTTTTTTTTTAAACAAACTGAATACCGAATTGTGTGTTCAGGATATTCGTTCCTAATGATACATCCGAAACAAATTATTCAGTGCTGCACAAGTCTGCTTAAAATAATGTTTAAATTAAAAAAAGAAGAAGAAGCTTAAAATCAGCTTACCATGTGGGTGTGAAAAAGGGGTTAAACAATATTTTTTATCTAAAATATGAAAGATAGTAATTTTGGTTTTGATTACTTTTAAAACAGATGTTGAAACCAGATTCCAAAATGTGAGTCCAGAATTGCAAGACACCCATAAATCAATGATATCATGTTTTTCGATTTTTGAAATGTTCAGTTTGGCCAAATTTCATTCATGCAGACATTTGGGTTTTGAAGAATATTGGATTCAAATCAGGCTAGTGTGGATCGCTATTTATCACTCCCTCTGTAAATACTTATATAGACTTATATAAATATATATATACTGTGTATACGCATATATAAACATACATATATACAGTATATATATATATATATATATATATAGTTATACATATATATTCGTATATATATATATATATATATATATATATATATATACACACATACATATTTGGACATGTATTTGTATGTATCTGTATGTTAAAGACATTTGCAGTCCTTTTTTTCTAACACCTGAGACCTCATATCTTTGATCCCTTATAATTTTTACTGCAATTTTTTTAAAAAACTTTTTATTCGAGCATAACAGTTAATCAGTGCTCTGGAGTCGCGCTAACCTGGCATGCGTTACATTCAGTCATGCTGGAGTAAATGCGTTTACTTTCAAGTTGTAATACGCACGCTACTTCTTACTAGTTCAAACACCCGTGATAAATCTCTTATTATCGCTCGCACCCAACTGTTAGTGTGCTAATTGTAGACCAAAGTTTCAATATGAGTTTGTTACTTCCTGCAAGCTGTCATTACATAGCCTTCACAGAGATTTGTAGTAATGTGTATGATAGCTAACATACATATATACACATATAAACACATGCATACACAATAACACACACACACATATATATATAATTGGAGCCCTTTCCAGTCAAATACCAGAAAAACTAAAATAATTTTTAATTGGTATTCATATTTAGAAATATGTTTTCCTGTGTATTTTCTGTAAATATTTTACATTCCAATGTTCTTCACATAGGGGAAAATGTGCTACATATTTTTAAATAGATATTCCTATACAGGTAGCCCTCAGTTTACGCTGTGGTTAGGTTCCAGAAGGAATGGTTGTAATCTAAACCGTTGTAAATAGAAACTCAGTTTATAATGTAAGTCAATGGGAAGTGAGGGAGTTAGGTTCCAGGCCCCTCTCAAAATTGTCATAAGTAACACCTAATATATTATTTTTAAAGCTTTGAAATGAAGACTTTAAATGCTAAACAGCATTATAAACCTAATTTAAAAAATCACACAACACATAATATATAATTAAACTAAGTTAAATGAACAAGAACATTTGTTAAAACAGCATTATATAAACCTAATTTAAAAAAATCACACAACACAGACTTTACTTCCTTTGAAAGCTGCTCGATAGTTCAGGTCTGGATAAACTGATTAATTTCAGCCTGCTTATGTGCTTGCATATCTTTGCTGCAACACAAGCGGACAGCTCCACCTACTGGCTATTTTAATCAATGCACTGCTTCTCAATGCTTTTCAATAGCAGTCACATGACTGAAAAAAAGGTTGTTATTCTGAAACAGCACAAATAGAACCGTCGTAAACCGAGGGCCACCTGTATATATCTGTATATATTTATACCTATATATATATATATTCAAATATTAGCAACAGGAGAGCACTCTAACTTACGAATACAATGTGCCAGGGTGCATGCAAAAAATGATGAATAATATCAATGAACAGATGGCTGCACTCACTGGTCCCTTTCAAACATATTGAAAGGGACATAAATATATATATATATTCATATAGATATATAATTTACAAAACATTGGAATGTAGAACATTGGAATGTAAAATATTCATAACTACCTTTGGGTTGGTTGAATGCGCATCAGGATAGCACACAAGTCATAAGTGTTTTTTTCCAGTTTGCTCTCTCCATTGAACTCTGTTGGGAGGCATCATCTTTTGCTCACATGCAAACGGTGTTTGTGCATGAGCTAAGTAGCCTGATACTTGTAATCTGGCCCTTTATTGAAAATTACATTTTGGGTTTAATGTCCCTTTATAGAGCATTATACACCACCAATAAATGTTAATAAATATCAATTAAAAATAACTTAAATACTGGTATTAAAGGGATATGAAACACACATTTTTTCTTTCACAATTCAGATAAAGCAGCAATTGTAAGTACTTTTCTAATTTACTTCTATTATCACCTGGGTAGCGCTTGCTGATTGGTGGCTAAGAAAATAAATTGGGTTTAATATCCTTTTAAGTATTTTTTTTTTTTTTATATTCAAAGAGTTTTATTGAAGTTTTATCATAGAAATACAGTGGTATCAATGAAATCACATTGCAAACTTAACATACAACTTTACAACACAATTTGTGTCAGCTTCACATGATAAGGTAGCTTTCCAGAAATACATCACTTTCCCAATATAGACAGTCTAGGCGATCAGTTTGATAGTTCCATGTTATTCTCCCTCCCACCTACACACATTTCTATGTACTCATTCGCCATACCCCCTCCGACCCCGTGTCTCAATCTAGGGGCGGCGGGGGCCAAGCCAGCCCCAATTGTGTAAAGCCTGATTTTGTCAGATCCCAATATAATTTGATATCTAAAAATATTGCTTTTCTCTGGGTTTTAAAATAGCCATATTCCTCTAGTTGTAGGGTGTCTTCCACATGTTTCAGCCATTCCTGTACCGTAGGCTGTACTGGGGTTTTCCATCTACTAGCTATTAAGGACCTAGCTGAGTTTAGGGAGAACTGAATTACTCTTTGTCTGATTTGGCACATATTTCTGGGGAGGGCATTCAGCAAGGCTATCTCAGGGGTTAGTGTAAATACGGCACCTAGTAGGTGCTGTAGAAAGAGTTCCATGTCCTGCCAAAGTGGTTTAATTATGGGACAATTCCACCAAATGTGGGACATGGAGCCTCTCTGTTTGCACCCTCTCCAACATAGGTCGGACGAGTGTGGGTATATGCTTTTAAGGCATGATGGTATCAGGTACCACCTGGATAGTAATTTGTAATTGAGCTCTAACATTTTTGTCGATGATGAAGACCTCCCAACTAGGGCATAAATTCTACTCCACTCTTTGTCATCTAATTCAATATTTAGGTCTAGCTGCCATTTGTTGGTATATGACGGTCGTGTGACCCTATCGTCTGCCAGCAGCATGGATTTTGCCAGTGATAATGTATGTCTAAGAGGGCCCTGTGAAGTACATATGTTTTCGAAACGAGTCATAGGTCGTGTCCAGTCAGGTTTGTGTTTGGACATCTCAAATAAGTGTTGTAGTTGTTTATACTTTAGCCAGTTTGTAAAAGCCCCATTTAGAATGTCTCCTAACTCTTGTCTACTTTTCCCCCTCTGTCCGTTCAAAACCAGATGGATGGGTACAGTGTAGCCAATCTCATCCGGAATTCTTTTTATCATCCCGTACTCCATACCACCCATAAACTCTGCGTTCGGGGACACCGGAGTTAGAGGGGGCCTCAATGTGGAGACAAATGGGCAAGTCTTTAAGATTTCGCCCCAGATCGTAAACACATAGAAACATAGATAGAAACATAGATATTGACGGCAGATAAGAGCCATAGGCCCAGCAAGTCTGCCCCACCTTACCTAACAGTATAAACGTATCTAGTTCGTAGGATAGCCTTATGCTTGTCCCATGCATTTTTAAAGTCCCCCACAGTGTTTGTTGCTACTACCTCTTGAGGAAGTTTATTCCATAAATCAATCACTCTTTCTGTAAAGAAGTGCTTCCTCAAATTACTCCTGAATCTACTACCCTTTAGCTTGAGCTCATGACCCCTTGTTCTTGAATTTTCACTTTTATGTAAAATACCCACAGCCTCAGTTTTACTAAACCCTTTAATGTACTTGAAAGTTGCTATCATATCACCTCTTTCCCTTCTCTCCTCTAAGCTATACAACACTGAGGTATAGAATTTAAAGGAGCTTGCAGCTTCTGGTCTGTGCGATTTTGGAATCCAACACAAGGCCCCCACTTGCGGGGTTTTCAATATGTGTGAATCAATTGTTATCCAGGCTTTTGTGGATGCGTTCCTATGCCAATCTAGTATCCTTTGAACACCTATTGACCTATAATATGTCTCCACACAGGGGAGTCCCACCCCTCCTTCCGCAAGAGTCCTATAGAGTGTGTTCCGGTCCACCCAGGGTTTTACTGAGCCCCACACATATTTGTTTAGCAAGACCTGTAGGTTTTTAATAAAGCTAGATGGGAGGTGTACTGGGAGTGCCTGCATAATATATAATATTCTAGGAAGAGCCGTCATTTTCAGAGTTTGTATCCTTCCCCACCAAGAGAAGGGCTTCGACCCCCAGGCCTTTAGATCTGTCTGTGTGGTGTTATATAGTGACACAAAGTTAAGATTAAATAGTAGCTTGTGCTTTGGCATTAATTTGATTCCTAGGTATTTGACGGCTTTAGACTGCAGTTGGTAAGGGCAGTCCATCATTAAAGATTCTAGCTCAGTTTTTGACAGATTCACGTTTAATATTTCAGACTTTTGATGGTTGATTGAGAAATATGATAATCTACCAAACTCTCTGAACTCCTCTGTCACCGCGGGTAGGGAAGTGGCCTCACGTCGTCCGCATACAGCGAGACTTTGTAATTATTTTGTCCTAAAGGTATTCCCTTTATGAGCTTGTTCTGTCTTATGTGCGCTGCCTGCGTCTCAATACCTAGCACAAATAGTAAGGGGGACAGGGGGCACGCCTGCCTCGTCCCATTCCCTATCTGAAAGGCGTCTGACAGTACGCTGTTCAATTTTATTTTTGCCGTCGGTTTAACATACATTGACTGAATTCTCTTTATGGCTAGCTCTCCAAAGCCAAATTTTTTCAGAGTAGCAAACAGAAAAGACCAGTTAAGACGGTCAAACGCCTTTTCTGCATCAGACGTTAACAATATGGAGCCGATTCCCTGTGTCTTAGCGTAATCCATCAGCTGCAAGGCTCTTATGGTGTTGTCCCTGGCCTCCCTGCCAGGGACAAAACCAACCTGGTCAGTATGTACCAACATCAGAAGGAGGGGACTAATTCTAGCTGCCAGAATTTTCACATAAATTTTCAAATCTGTGTTTAGTAGCGATATCGGTCTAAATTTAGATGGGGTGTCTGATAGGTTTTCTAACTTCGGGATCACTGCAATATGCGCTTCTTTGGTTAAGATGGAGAACTGCTCTCTTTCATCGATAGCCTGAAATAAGGAGAGTAGGTGAGGTGCCAGAATTATACTGAAGGTTTTATAATATTTATTCGAGAGACCATCTGGGCCCGGGCTCTTACCTACAGGTAGCGATTTTATAGCTTTAAGAATTTCTTGTATGGTTATCGGCTCCTCCAACACTGATCTTTGCTGTTCACTTAATTGTTGGAGGTCTAAAGATCCCAGATAACTTTCAATATCTGCCTCACTGGGGGAAGGTGTGGATCTAGCCAAATTATAGACCTTGTCATAGAAATCTCTAAAGACTTCAGCTATCTCTGGACTATTTTGTATGTTATTTCCTGAGCTATCTTTTATACTAAAAATATGGTTTTTGGCTGTTTTTTTGCGTAACGCTCTTGCGAGTAAGGCGCCCGCCCTATTACCCCCTTGGAAATATAATTTATTCAGAAACAATGCCTTTCTATGAGCTGCTTTGGTTAGGTATGAGTTGAGTGCTAGCCTAGCCTCTGTTAGTTTATTAAGGGACCTTTCATCGGTGGGAGTCTGTTTATGAGCGGCTTCCGCTTGATAAAGGTCTGCTGAGAGCTCATAATATGTCAAATTATGGATTTTCCTTAGTCTGATACTGTGGCTAATGAAGTTACCTCTCATTACGGCCTTATGGGCTTCCCAAAGAACTCCTTTCCTATCTACCGAGTCGGTATTGTGTGCAAAATACTCCTCCAATTTTTGCTTAATGTCAAGTACTATATCTGGGTCGTGAAGTAGTGAGTCATCTAGTCTCCAAAATGAGTGTTTCAGGGGTTTCGTGGGCCATTCTATCTCTAAAGTTACTGTCGCATGATCAGTCGAGGCCACCGGGATGATCTCTGTATGGGTTGCTAAAGAAAGGTGATTATGCTCCATCAACAGGTAATCTTTTCGGGAGAAGGATTTCTGTGCATAAGAGTAGAAAGTGAAGTTACTAGAGCGTGCATGTTGCAACCTCCAAACGTCCACCAATGCAACTGTCTTAAGGCTATCTGTAACACTTATGCTAATATTATAGGGTCCCCTTAATCTAGGAGCTGAGCAATCCAACCTCGGGTCTAGGGGCACATTAAGATCACCTCCCACTATCAACATTCCCTTTTTAATCTCAAGGATTTTATCAGAAGTCTTTCTAACAAACCTCGCTTGTTTCACGTTAGGAGCATAAACACAAGCCAGCGTAACTGGTGTATCAAATATTGTGCCTCTTAGTATAAGGAGCCTTCCCTCTAGGTCTTCATGTTTATCTAATAAACGAAAGGGTACATTTTTATTTAGCAAGATCCCCACTCCTGCTACCTTCCTACCTGGACTAGTGTGAAAGAAACCCAAGGGGTATTCCAGAGACGTGAATTTTGGCGCATTAGTTCCCAAAAAGTGGGTCTCTTGGACGAAGACTATGTCTCCTTTAAGTTTACGGAAGTGGTTTAGTGCTATAGACCTTTTCGTGGGAGAGTTGAGGCTTCTGCAGTTTTGGGACAAGAATACTAATGGTTTGTTAGCCATGACTTACAGAACCTGATTGTTTTGCACTGCTCAATTGATGTGTCGACATGTGGTGTAGTGTAAGGCTGCTCGACCCCCCCCCGCCCCAAGAAACAGAAGACACTTACCACTGCTCTCTCTATTTCTTGATTGTCTGGGGATTCTCGTAACTGTATGGACACTTGCAATGCTTTAATAGGAATAGTACTTCTGGTGATTCGCTAGCTGACTTCTTAAAAACAAAACATCAATAAAAAAAATCAACAACAACATAACAGTAACAGAACTGTCAAAAACAGTTAACATCTTGTCGTATTCAGACACAATAGTGTCTGAACTAAGTAGGGGGTGGATAGAAACTGGAATACTTTCAGCATTCACCTTGGGAAAATGTCAATAGTAGTGATTTTATTTTACATGCATATCTCTTTAGACCAACGGATCTAGCTCAACATTAACCAAATTAGTGAAGGGTGTAAACAATAAGAACATCAAACAGAGATTCTGCCAACCTGTCTTATTTTGATTAAAACACTAGTCATTTGGTTTTAAGTCCTAGTTTTGGAGGGTGGACTCTCAATCTTAGTCATTGTCCCATCTTGCAAATCTCTAATAATCATGTGCCCTCCGCCGCCTTTAATCTGTTCTGTACTGATGTAATGTGATTTCTTGGCCTTTTCCGGTTGACTTTCTGCCAGTGGGGTCTCTGAGGAAGCTGTAATACCTCCGATAGATTGTTTCCTGCGGGAGCCTTGCTGTGTATGGATGGCGGGGTGGGTAGCGGTATGTCGAGTAGCTTGCAAAACTCCTCAAGATCCTCAGGGGACTTATAGGTGGCGGTTTTATTTCCTTTGTTAACCCTTAAGCAAAAAGGGAATCCCCACCTGTAAGGTATTTCTAGTTCTCAAAGGTGTGAGGCGATGCCTTCCTCGCTGCTTGTGCAACTAGTTTTTTATCCTGGTATTGATGGAATTTAATGATGAGGTCTCGTTGGGGTTCGGCATCCCCAGGTTTGGGCCTAAGTGCCCTGTGTGTCCTGTCCAGCTGATATGGAAGTGAAGTGGTATCTTTTGTCAGATGCTGGAAAAGCCTTTGTAGATATTGTGGGGTGAGGTCTTGCATGATGTTCTCTGGAATGCCTCTAATTCTTAAATTTTGTCTCCTCCCCCTGTTGTCTAAGTCTTCCAGATGACTCTTTAATTGCTGGATTTGAATGCCCTGCACTGAAAGACACAGAGAATGGCCATCTATCACATTATTAGTGTTGTTCACCTGCTCTTATACATAGTCAATCCTCTCCCCCATCTCCGCCAGATCTTTCTTAACTTCTGCCAAACCGTCCTTTACAATCTTTGCAACTTGTTGCAGTAAAGTGTTAAAGTCCTCTTTGGTTGGCAACGTATCTAAATCAGCCCTAGTTAGTGGGGCATTTTTCTCTAACATTGTAGATTTAGGGGATGTGTTTGTCGGCATTTCCCCAACCTCCTCTTCTAACTCAATGTCTGATTGTTGTGATGTACTTAAGGCCTTAAAATATGTGTTTAACTTGGTGGCTGCGGTTGAAGTGGGTTTTGCTGCTTTATCCACTTTTGCTTGTCTTTTTGTAGCCATTCTAATGTATAGGCGGCGTTGTGCAGTTAGGCCTTTAATCAGGGTGGCCTGCTTTCAATCTGTGGCCTGGGAGCTGAGACAGGATCTTCCCTGATGGGAGTCTATGTGTATGCCATTATCACGCGGCTCTTCAGTTATCAGGGTCTTGGAATTTACAGTCTGTCTAGTAGTGGACTTAGGGTAGGGCAATTCTGTGCGTTTAGATCAGGCCCCGGTGTTGGTTCTTTATAAGCAGTGGCTGTAACTGCGTATATCTTAAGGAACCACGTGTATATCTTGGCGGTGTTGCGTGTCTCTGAACTGTCTCCTGTGTCTAACAGTGCATTAAGCAATACCCTAAGGAAGCTTTGTCCTGTGAGCAATGTCCATGTGCTTTATCAGCCCCTTCTCTGTACCCCTCCGTTAATGTATTTGCGCTGTTCGCGCTCTCTATCAGTGTGCTGCTACAACCAAAGATGGCGTACTAAGGTAGCGTGGCTCTCTCTCCAGTCCCAGTTTTGAGTCTCGGTGCTGCGCTTTGAAAATGTTTTATCGGCACTTTCAACTTCTTACTTGCTACCCGGTACTGGTTGTTGGTGGTCCGGTGCCGTTTCTGCTGTGGGTCCTTTAGTAATTTCAGCTCTGTTGCAGTCTGTGTGACACTCCGGTGTCTATGTAGATCTAGAGTGGAATCTCTCCTCTCGTGAGTGCCGTGTAGCAGCTATGCAGTTTATAGAGGGGTAACAGGTTACTAAGGGCAAAAAGTACGCTCAATTACATGCTTTTCTTTTCCCAATGTGAACTATCACACGGAGCTTCTCCTAAATGCGACTCTCCATCTTGGTAGTCGTCTCCGCCCCCTTTTAAGTTTTTTTTTTATATACATTTGAATATAATATTATATTGCAAATGACAATTACCTTAAAATAAATGGGCACCAACAGTATTTTCCATTATATGTCTCATTTAGGGCAAGACTACGAGTGTCGCTCTAACAGTCATATCAGGTTTATCAAACCTGTCTGCTCGCGTTTGGAGTGTATTACAAGTTGAAAGTAAATGCGATCATTTAAAGGGGCATGAAACCCAACATTTTTCTTTCTTGATTCAGATAGAGAATACAATTTTAAACAACTTTCCAATTTACTTCTATTTAATTTGCTTCCTTCTCTTGTTATGCTTTGCTAAAAGGTTTATCTAGGTAAGCTCAGGAGCAGCAGAGAACCTAGGTTCTAGCTGCCGATTAGTGGCTGCAAATATATACCTATTGTCATTGGCTCACCAATGTGTTCAGTTAGAAACCATTAGTGCATTGCTGCTCCTTGAACAAATGATACCAAGAGAATGAAACAAGTTAGATAATAGAAGTAAATTAGAAACTTGTTTAAAATTGTATTCTCTATCTGAATCATAGGGAAAAAATGGGTTTCATGTCCCTTTAAGCACAATTGAAGTTGACGGGTGTTGGGTTAGCACAACTTCAGAACTCTGGTTAACTGTTACACTCGAATGAAACGTTGCACAAAACACATCAAAAGTACAGGTAAAAGTACAATTACACTAGAACACCATCTAACAAAAATGATTAAAAAAATACTGCACAAAAAATTATATGGGCTCAAATATATGAGTTAAAAAAAGAAGTTACTCTAAATGTACAAGTGCAATATTCTAAGCAGGAGACAGGAAAAAACACAAAACACCCTCTGGAAGCGTTTAGCAGATAACAACAAAAAATTCCATGAGTTCAGTATCCCCCTTCCAAATAACGATGATATTTTTATTATTTGGAAGGGGGATACTGCACTAATGGAATTCTTTTTGGAGGACATGAATTGTAATCAACTAGGTCTCAAATTTACTGCAGAAACAAGCACCTCTAAAATACACTTTTTAGATTTAGAAATAAATGTTGTGGAACAAAATCTACAGACTAAAACATTTTTTTAAAAAATTGATGCAAACAATTTTATACATATAGGGCTCTATTTAACAAGCTCTGTATGGAGCTTGATGGCCCCTGTTTCTGGCGAGTCTTCAGACTTGCCAGAAACAGCAGTTATGAAGCAGCGGTCACAAAGACCGCTGCTCCATAACCTGTCCGCCTGCTCTGAGCAGGCGGACACACATCGCCACAATACAACCCGATAGAGTACGATCAGGTTGATTGACACCCCCCTGCAGGCGGGCCATTGGCCGCGAGTCTGTAGGGGGCAGCGTTGCAATGCTGAATACGGCGAGCGTATTGCTCGCTGTATTCAGCGAGGTCTGGCGGACCTGATCCGCAGTGTCGGATCAGGTCCGCCAGACCTTGATAAATATGCCCCATAGAGAGCTGTCATTTAAACAGAGGGGTTGATAATATGCCCAAAAGTCAATTCATGCGCATAAAGAAAAACTGCAGTAAGAGTAAGGATTTTGAAGATCAAGCCTCACTCCTAAAAAAATGTTTTTTTGAGAGAGATTATGATAAAGACAACTTAGATAGGGTTATAAAAGAAGTAGGAGAAATAAATCATGAACATCTGTTGAAAGGGAAGGATCTAACGAAAACTAAGGAGAGCAATAAAAATGAGAAACTGAGTATACCTTTTATTACGAAATATAATACACACCAAAAATGTATAAAATCAGTACTCAATAAACATTGGAATCTCATTAGAGAGGACCATATCATTGGAGACCATTTAAAAACCAAACCAGAAATCATTTTCAAAAAAGCAAATAACCTTAGAAATCTTTTGGCTCCTAGTGAGTGTAAAACAAAACAAAAAAAGCACTATTGATCAGAATCTCTATGGAGGAAAGATTAAAGGGTTCTTCCCATGTTACAGTTGTGTAGCTTGTAAATATAGTAACAAAAAAAGTATTGTTCCTTCAACGACTAAAAAGTACACTTTTAAGATAGAGGATACCATACAATGCACGGTCAAAGGGATTGTATATCTCATACAATGTCCCTGCAACAAGCAATATTTAGGACAAACCCAGCGAACCCTAAAAGATAGAATAAGGGAACATCTTAACAATATAAGCTTTAAAGGCCATTATTTGTCTAATCACTTCAAAAGATTATATAATGGTGAAGCAAAAGGTTTACAGTTTTGGGGCCTAAAAAAGGTATATTGAGACCCTAGGGGAGGTGATTTCAATAAAACGAGTTTATTATCTTAAAGCAGAACAATATAAAACTTTGGTTCTTTAATACCAGAGGGTCTTAATGTAGAGCTTGATTTGAAACCCTTTATACATAACTAATCCTCTCTTAACTCATGTGTTTCCATTTAATACTAAAATTTAATCCAATTTCATTGTATCTATTTCTGATTATTTAGGTACTTTTAAGCATCTTGATAAAGGCCTTGAACGGCTGAAATGTGTAGATGCGTATTACTGGAAGATATTGCTTGTGAATATTGTTTGGAAACAGAGTGCTCTGTAAAACTTCACTTAAAAAGCTGGACTTCTATGCATAACTGATTTGAACTTTACCACGATTGATACAGCCCAAAACTACAGCATTTATATTGGAGGAATACAAGTCACGTGCTCGTCACCAACCTGAAAGAAGGAAGTATCCCGGATGCAGGCACGAGAGTAAGGTACAACGCCAAGGAGCTGGATTGCAAGGTAATTGGCCAATTTCTGGTGAAACACTGTACCTAGTTGCTTGAGGAACTTCAAATCTACCCACTTATTCATTTTTCTTTTTTTTTGGTTTCAATACTTTTTATTGAGGTTAAAAATAAAATAACAGACATATTGAGTTGCAAAAGTTATATACAGACATTAAAAGAGAGCAAATCACTCGCAAAATGAACAGTTCTATTACACCACAGCTGTGCCAAAATAGTAAAAATAAACCTCACATATTCTATCACATTGCATAAGGAACATAAGATAGCCTAGAATAATATAGAGCGTAAATGTCAAATTGAGGCCCATAGTAGAAAGTAGTTACAAAAGTCATATACAAATATTAAAGAAGAGCATATCATTCGCAAAATAAACAGTTCTGTTACATAACAGATATATTGGTAAAAATAAACCTGACATTTTCTATTTTAATGCATGAAGAACATAAATTTGCCCAGGATAATATAAAACATATATATCAAATTGAGGCCCATAATAAAAGAAAACCATCAAACATAAGACTAAACACAGCAGGGCCTCCTGAAAAGGGGTATCTGAGAAATATTCAAGCACAAAAGGAAGCGGTAACATTGTGGCATATTGCAAGGAAAACCACTGAAGGGGATCCCTGACACCGTTCCACGGCACCAGGACACCCCAAAAAGGAAGGGGGGGGGGGGAGTGGGCAGGGGGGGGGTGAGCGGAGATTGATCCTATGACATACCAAGGCGTCAACCAATGTCTGGCAACTTTGAGAGCCCTACTCAGCCATATAAAATATAATAAATCTAGGAAGCCACAATTTTATACAAAATTCCCATTTTCAACTAAACAACTACTGCTGGTCTTACTAACAGCTGGCAACTTACCCTAATGCTAGTTTTAATCTTTAGTCTAGGGGTCGAAACATTCAATACATAAAAAATACACAATAGAAAATAAATAGCGAAAGGAGAAAAACAGGTCCTAAGACACGTTTACTCCATTATAATGGTGCACCCGTATCCATATTAAAGAGGTATAACATAGGCTACAGTAGTGTTGCACAATCATATATATAGCAAATCCCGCCAGTCGGGTGCGGGCCCTACACCCAACAGCAGGAGTACCATATGGGGACATCAGTGGCCATGGCCAAAGGGAGAATTATATAATAAGCACTGTTAATGTTTAAACCCAACTAGGAATGTAAAGTAATACGGTGCACCTAATATATAATCGCTTGAAATACACGAACAAAACCCCTGTATCGCTAATTAGATGTATAAAATAAATAGGCTTATTAAAGTGGTGTTTTATATCAAAGGGCAAGTACCATTTATAATAAAATTGCTAAAATTATAAGGGGAAGTGTAGATGAGCAGACCCGAAGAAAGACACAGTATAAAAATAAGTTGCCAATCTTTAGAGATAACCATTAGGATAAATGATAATTGACTCATGCATACCACAACACATTAAGACATTGTTCAATGAAAACATTATTATAAGAAGGAAGCTGTTGAGCTTATCACTATATAGTAAAAAAAAAGTTGTTAATGGTTGTTTGTCAAAGAAGTACATATATAGCCGGCGCAACATATACACAGATTATAGTAGATAAACCCACGACCTATAAACTTAAACTAAGAACAGAAATTTCAATTCCCAGGACAGGGAGTCTCAAGGCAGATAGGGATAAGTAACTGGGGTTGCAAGATCACATAAGTATGCCGTGCAGATCAAGCTATAACTGAACTTTGACTCCCCTCTAGTGGCAGAAAATGGCCATTACATCTTGTATCGGGATGTTTTACTGTTAGTCAAACGCACAGAACATATACAGATAACATGCCTATAAACTAATTAAACAGTGTAATATTAATTTGTAGCATGCATAACTTAAAGTCTGACATGTGGATATATTTAGGCACTTCATATAACATATAACCTTATTTATAAAGTAACAACCAAGATCAAAGTGACTGTCCCATACTGACCAGGGAACTAATACATCCGGCATTGTTACCATCATAAAAAGATCCCAGTGCTAAGAGATATCTGCAACTTAAATATTTAAACCTTGCCCACTTTGAACATGTTTTAATAGCAAGATCATATATCGTAATGCAGGTCACTTGGTAAATATGTATTGTTCAGAGTATGCAATTTCCCAACATAGGCTGCAATATATAGAAACAGACACATAACCGTCTCAACCCATATCAAGTCTTCTTGTGTCCATGTTTCTCACAAAGACCTGTATAGCATATGTCATCCCGCCTCAGCCAATACCCAATCTATGCAGTTCATCTGTGATGTTTAACTGCTGCGGTCCACAGATGAGAAAGGCTAACTTGGTATCACTCATGTGTATAGCGCTGCTATTACAGGTTTGCAAAAACCCGGCGTTAGCAGGCAATATGGCAGCGTTGAGCTCCATACCGCACCCAAATACCAGCGCTGCTTTGAGCTGTTTTTTTTTTTTTTTTAATTGAATGTCACTTGGCTATACATGATAATCCATTCACAAGTTATACATACTTTTCAGAGTACATGACATTCCAATTTTCCCCCCCTTTTTTCTCCTCCTTTCCCCCTTTCCCTCCCCACCCCCCTCCTTCTTCTGGTTTGTAAACTTGATTCGTATTTGTGTTTATTACACTGTAATATGAAAAGAAAAAAAAATATATATATAAAAAAAGGAAAAAAAAGAGAAAAGGGGGTCCCCTCTCCTCAGCCCCTCTCCTATCCCACCAATCTGTATAGACAACACTACCAATGTATATTTAGTCTTTATACAGTGAGGTCCATTCACCTCGAAGGTGAGCATTTAACATGTATTCTGTCTGTAAGAAAGGGAATAGTATTTGTTTTTGTTTTGATAAATCTAAGGTTTTAATATAACCTTCCCATTTTTTGAAGAAAACTGACAGATGTTGTGTTGTATCCAATTGAGCATCGTACTGCTCCATGAGTAAATGTAGCCACAATTAATGAATGAGCTGTCTTACCATGGGACATTTCTTCTCTATCCATTATGTCAGAACACAGTTTCTGGCTAATAGGATAATCAAAGCTAAAATAGAACATTGCTTGTTTAAACTCATATCCCACTCTAAATTAATGAAAAGTCTAATATCAAAGGTTACTAATAGCCAATGTTGTAGCTTGCCCCAAAAATTCCTGATATGAGCACAGTCATAAAAATAGTGATAAAGATCTGGGGCATGTCTTGAGCATTTGACACATTGATTACCGATCGATGGGTTCCAATGTGAAATACGTTTAGGGGTAAGATTATCTTGATGTAGCATGCGCACCTGAGACTCTCTCAGCTGCGAAGATAAAGTGGCTTTTTTAGTCTTTTCAAGACTCGTTTTGATACTTGAAATAGTTATGTTTCCAATCCTCAATTTCCACTTGTCTAGTAGACTATCTTGCAGATCTAGTGCTGTTTTGCATAGCAAGATTTGATAAAATGGTGAAATTGAATACTGACCTCTTTTAAAAGCAGTGTGTATAGCCGCAAAGGGTGATGGGCACCAGAAGTTTTCATTTTTATCTTTATGACTATTAATATAATGCCTTGTCTGTAGATAAGCATAAAATTGGGAACTTGGTATATTAAATTGCTTACTCAGCTCTTGAAACGACTTCACTGTGTGAGAAGAATGGTCCAAGAGACATCCGACCACATTTAACCCCTTACTTTCCCATACACGAAAGGGCAGCGATTCTGTTCCTATGGGAAACTCCAAATTTCCTATCAAGGGTATAAATTTAGGATCAGGGTGAGAGAGGTTCAGGTATTTAAAGGATAATTTCCATGCTCACAATGGATCTTTATATAAAATATTATTTTTTACCAATGGGGGTAATTTACCCCAATCAATATACGGGAGATAAGATATATTAGTATCCCCCAAAATCGCTTGTTCCAATGGTTTATGGTAAAAATGTGCCGTATCAAGTTGCCAATCCATTACTAGTCTTAAAAGACTCGCCCAATTATAAAATCTAAATTCTGGTAATCCCAATCCGCCATCCTTGAATGGAAGAGACAGTTTCCCCACTGCTATACGTGGTTTTTTATTTTTCCAGAGAAAACCTTTAATAGCTTGATTAATTAGTACGAGATCTGCTTTATGAATAAGAAAGGGTAACATAAGGAGCGTATATAATGTTCGTGGTAGTATACTAACCAAAACCAAAGTTTACTCCTGTACATTCTCACCTCCACCAAATTACTTATCGCCAGAAACTGGAAAAAGTGCCAACCCCCCAGATGGCAAGGAGTAGTGGATTGTGTAAACCATATTAAAACATGGAAAACAATGTCTTTAGAGAACGTAGATGACTGACTGACTATTATCTCATATGGGAACCATGGGAATCACTCTGGATTCGTAAATTTCCATAGTCAGACCGACCAACCAGACTGAAGTAGTAGCCAGGGGAAGTGGCCCCCTCATTCCCTATTTCCCAAGCAGTTTAAGAATTTTGTTATCCCCTGATATGTGACCCTTAAACCCCCCTCCCTGCATAGATGAGCCAGGTGCGGAGACAGCTCGACAGCCTCTCTAAGTTAATACATTTAAGCAAAAGAGGGATTTGTCATCTCCCTCCACTAGAATCTGTAATGCTGAATTAACGAGGCACCCTAGTAGACTAAACTGTTAATTCAATGGTCATGCCTTCAACGTTTATTGCAGAACAGTCAGAAGGCATAGTGAAAGAACGTATGTAAAAAAAAGGTGACCTCTGTAAAAACGAGGTTTTAAGAGCTGAGGTACTTTTCAACCTCCTCTCGCAAAGTTTATATTTATCTGATTGCAGCACTATGTCTCTATATTGTGTACTCTGTTTGCGTTGCATAAGATGTATAATATGTATATAACCTCAATAAAAATTATTTAAAAAAGAAAAGAAAACGATTTACTTTAATACGAGCGCAATCTGACATGCGCAAAAAGCTTACCTCTAGTACAGTTAGCGTGCTAGCGAAAGTGCTAAATAGTGCTTGTAATCTAGCCCAAAATTTGCAATATGCTGTGGGATAATAGGTCTACTACTAAATCATTCAAAAAATATCCAACTATAGCAAATATTTTTGGTATCTATTATGTAATTTAAAATTTAAATTTAAATGTAACTAACAATCATGTAGATTACAAGTTTTGCATTATAGAGAGTGAGAAACGAACGCAACAAAAGTTACATTTTTTCACCCTCCATAGCGCTGACTTTACGAGTTTTTGAAAAGCCGCCTTGTACATGCGATATGGTGGCAATGAGCTCCATACCGCACAAAATCCAAGCGCTGCTTTGACGTGCTCTTGCATGCTTTCCCAATAGACATAAATGGGGAGAGAGTGTTAGAAAAAAAACTTACACCTGCAATTGCAGAATGAAAAGCTCTGTAACGCAACCCCATTAATGTCTATGGGGAAAAAAAAGTTAAGTTTAAACCTAACACCCTAACAATAAACCCCACGTCATTATTAATCTGCCGCCCCCGACATCGCCAACACCTAAAGTTATTAACCCCAAATCTGATGCCCCTGACATCATCGCCACCAAAATAATGTATTAACCCCTAATCTGCCGTTCCCTATATCGCCGCCACTATAATAAAGTTATTAACCCCTATTCCCCCACACCCCAGCATCGCCCACACTATAATAAAGTTATTAACCCCTATTCCGCCGCTCCCTGACATCGCTGCCACTAAATAAAGTTATTAACCCCTAAACCTCTGGCCTCCCACATCACTGCCACTAAATAAACCTATTAACCCCTAAACCGACAGCCCCCCATATCACAAAAAAACTAAATTAAACTATTAACCCCTAAACCTAATAACCCCCTAACTTTAAATTAAAATTACAAGATCCCTATCTTAAAATAAATAAAAACTTACCTAGGAAATTTAAAAAAAAACTAAGTTTAAACTATAAATTAAACTAACATTACTATTATACTAAAATTAAAATAACTATCAATTAAATAAATTACATTACACATTAAAAAAAACATAACACTACTAAAAAACTTAAAACTACAATTACAAAGAAATAAAAAATACTAAATTACAAAAAATAAAAAAATAATAAATTACAAAAAATAACAAACAATAAATTATGAAAAATAACAAATGAAATTATCCAAAATATAAACAATTACACCTAATCTAATAGCCCTATAAAAATAAAAAAGCCCCCTCCTAGCAGTTAAAACCACCACCCAGCTCTTTTACCTGTAAAAAAATACAAAGACCCCCCAACAGTAAAACCCACCACCCAACGAACCCCCCAAAATAAAAAACCTAACTCTAAAAAAAACCTAAGCTACCCATTGCCCTGAAAAGGGCATTTGTATGGGCATTGCCCTTAAAAGGGAATTCAGCTCTTTGTCTTGCCCTGAAAAGGGCATTCAGCTCTTTTAAGAAAAGCCCAAACCCTAAAAAGAAACCCACCCAAAAATGTTTTAAAAAACCTAACACTAACCCCCGAAGATCCACTCACAGTTTCTGAAGTCCGGACATCCAGGCGGCAAGAAGTCTTCATCCATCCAGGTGGCGTCTTCTATCTTCATCCAGTTGGTATCTTCTATCTTCATCCAGGCGGCGCAGAGCGGATCCATCCTGAAGACATCCTGCGCGGAGCATCTTTTTCATATGGTTGCCGCCGTATACTGAATCTTCAATTTAAGGGAGCCTTTTCAAAATGGCGTCCCTTGCATTCCTATTGGCTGATTTGATTTTTGAAATTCAAATCAGCCAATAGGATGAGAGGAACTGAAATCCTATTGGCTGTTCAAATTAGCCAATAGGATAAGAGCTACTGAAATTCTGATTTGAATAGCCAATAGAATTTCAGTAGCTCTCAAACCTATTGTCTGAATGCCCTTTTAAGGGCAACGCCCATACAAATGCCCTTTTCAGGGCAATGGGTTGCTTAGGTTTTTTTAAGAGTTAGGTTTTTTATTTTGGGGGGGTTGGTTGGGTGGTGGGTTTTACTGTTGAGGGGGGTCTTTGTCTTTGTTTTACTGGTAAAAGAGCTAATTTATTTAGGGCAATGCCCTACAAAAGGCCCTTTTAAGGGCTATTGGTAGTTTATTGTAGGCAAGGGTTTTTTTTATTTTGGGGGGGCTTTTTATTTTTATAGGGCTATTAGATTAGATGTAATTGTTTGTATTTTGGATTATTTAATTTGTTATTTTTCGTAATTTAGTGTTTGTTATTTTTTGTAATTTAGTAATCTTTTCTTTTTTGTAATTTAGTATTTTTTATTTTTTATAATTGTAGATTTTTTTGTTTTTAGTAGTGTTAGGTTTTTTTAATGTGTAATTTAATTTATTTAATTGATAGTTATTTTAATTTTAGTATAATAGTAATGTTAGTTTAATTTATAGTTAAAACTTAGGTTTTTTTAATTACCCAGGTAAGTTTTTATTTATTTTAAGATAGGGATATTGTAATCTTAATATAAAGTTAGGGGGTTGTTAGGTTTAGGGGCTAATAGTTTAATTTATTTTTTTGCGATTTGGGAGGCTGGCGGTTTAGGGGTTAATAGGTTTATTTAGAGGCGCTGATGTGGGAGGCCAGAGGTTTAGGGGTTAAGAACTTTATTTAGTGGCGGCGATGTCGGGGAGATGTGAAATAGGGGTTAATATTTTTATTATAGTGTGGGCGATGTTGGAGTGCAGGGAAATAGGGGTTAATCACTTTATTATATTGTTGGCGATGTCGGGCAGCGGCGGAATAGAGGTTAATACATTTTATTAGTGGCGGCGATGTCGGGAGCGGCAGATTAGGGGTTAACTATTATAGTGTTTGCGATGCAGGAGGGCGGCGGAATAGAGGTTAATAGATAATTTATGGGTGTTGGTGTACTTTGTAACAGTTTAGTTATGAGTTTTGTGTAACAGTTTTTTTGCCAAAACTCATAACTACTGGTCTCAGATTGCGGAACGAATTGTATCGATATAGACTGGAATGCAAGCATTTTAGCTTCACCGCACAACTTGTAATGGAAGCGCTATGGAAATCCCATGCAAAAACATCATTTTTTTGAGTGCGGGTCTGACGTTGCATTACAGGCTAAAATGCTTGCGGTACAGCTATACCAACAAGACTCATAATGGCTGCAGTCCGGTTTTAACGCTGAAATGGCCATTTTTTTTCAGCGTTAAAACACGAATGCAAAACTTGTAATCTAGGTGTATGTTTTTTTGTTTGTTTTTGTAATAAGAACAGGGCTAAATAATGAGAATTAACATGTTAAATTCAATAAGATTTCATTGCAAAATGTTCCCATATACAGTAGGTATATTAGAAATGGCGAAAACTTATCATCTAGTCTGAAATTAGGATTTATGATTTTTTTTTTTTATTTGAACCTCATCACCTTATAGGCTAGTTGTACATAGATATCTTTCAGTCAGATTACGAGTTTTGCGTTATGAATTGCTTGCTGCTAACTTGCAAGTTATTTCCACCGCTCACCTCCCTATAGCGCTGCTATTACAGGTTTGCAAAAACCCGGCATTAGCAGGCAATATGGCAGCGTTGAGCTCCATACCGCACCCAAATACCAGCGCTGCTTTGAGCTGTTTTTTTTTTTTTTTTAATTGAATGTCACTTGGCTATACATGATAATCCATTCACAAGTTATACATACTTTTCAGAGTACATGACATTCCAATTTTCCCCCCCTTTTTTCTCCTCCTTTCCCCCTTTCCCTCCCCACCCCCCTCCTTCTTCTGGTTTGTAAACTTGATTCGTATTTGTGTTTATTACACTGTAATATGAAAAGAAAAAAAAATATATATATAAAAAAAGGAAAAAAAAGAGAAAAGGGGGTCCCCTCTCCTCAGCCCCTCTCCTATCCCACCAATCTGTATAGACAACACTACCAATGTATATTTAGTCTTTATACAGTGAGGTCCATTCACCTCGAAGGTGAGCATTTAACATGTATTCTGTCTGTAAGAAAGGGAATAGTATTTGTTTTTGTTTTGATAAATCTAAGGTTTTAATATAACCTTCCCATTTTTTGAAGAAAACTGACAGATGTTGTGTTGTATCCAATTGAGCATCGTACTGCTCCATGAGTAAATGTAGCCACAATTAATGAATGAGCTGTCTTACCATGGGACATTTCTTCTCTATCCATTATGTCAGAACACAGTTTCTGGCTAATAGGATAATCAAAGCTAAAATAGAACATTGCTTGTTTAAACTCATATCCCACTCTAAATTAATGAAAAGTCTAATATCAAAGGTTACTAATAGCCAATGTTGTAGCTTGCCCCAAAAATTCCTGATATGAGCACAGTCATAAAAATAGTGATAAAGATCTGGGGCATGTCTTGAGCATTTGACACATTGATTACCGATCGATGGGTTCCAATGTGAAATACGTTTAGGGGTAAGATAATCTTGATGTAGCATGCGCACCTGAGACTCTCTCAGCTGCGAAGATAAAGTGGCTTTTTTAGTCTTTTCAAGACTCGTTTTGATACTTGAAATAGTTATGTTTCCAATCCTCAATTTCCACTTGTCTAGTAGACTATCTTGCAGATCTAGTGCTGTTTTGCATAGCAAGATTTGATAAAATGGTGAAATTGAATACTGACCTCTTTTAAAAGCAGTGTGTATAGCCGCAAAGGGTGATGGGCACCAGAAGTTTTCATTTTTATCTTTATGACTATTAATATAATGCCTTGTCTGTAGATAAGCATAAAATTGGGAACTTGGTATATTAAATTGCTTACTCAGCTCTTGAAACGACTTCACTGTGTGAGAAGAATGGTCCAAGAGACATCCGACCACATTTAACCCCTTACTTTCCCATACACGAAAGGGCAGCGATTCTGTTCCTGTGGGAAACTCCAAATTTCCTATCAAGGGTATAAATTTAGGATCAGGGTGAGAGAGGTTCAGGTATTTAAAGGATAATTTCCATGCTCACAATGGATCTTTATATAAAATATTATTTTTTACCAATGGGGGTAATTTACCCCAATCAATATACGGGAGATAAGATATATTAGTATCCCCCAAAATCGCCTGTTCCAATGGTTTATGGTAAAAATGTGCCGTATCAAGTTGCCAATCCATTACTAGTCTTAAAAGACTCGCCCAATTATAAAATCTAAATTCTGGTAATCCCAATCCGCCATCCTTGAATGGAAGAGACAGTTTCCCCACTGCTATACGTGGTTTTTTATTTTTCCAGAGAAAACCTTTAATAGCTTGATTAATTAGTACGAGATCTGCTTTATGAATAAGAAAGGGTAACATAAGGAGCGTATATAATGTTCGTGGTAGTATAATAATCTTAATTAAATTGATGCGACCTGATAAAGATAATGGCAATGCCGACCATCTCTCCAGTTGCTGTGAGGCCTGTATACATTGTCTATTAATATTGAGCTGATATAAATAATTGGGGTTTGGCTGAAGAAGAATACCTAGATAAGTTAAAGTTGAAGTGACCACTTTAAACGGGTATGTTGCAGAACTCTGCGGCTGTCTCCTTAACCATAATATTTCAGATTTTAATATATTTATTTTATACCCTGAAAAGGTACCAAATTTTTCTATAATATTAAGAATTTTGGGAATAGAGTTAACAGGATCATTCACAAAGAGCAGCATATCATCTGCATAGAGTACTAGGTGATGATAAGAATCATTAATATTAATCCCCAGATAGGTTTGGCGTAACTTAGGAGCCAACGGCTCTAATGCCAGATCAAAAAGAAGAGGTGATAGTGGGCAGCCTTGTCTAGTTCCTCTTTGTAGAGGTATATCAGCAGAAAAAAAAGCCATTGATCATTATTCGTGCTTTTGGTGCCAAATAAATATTAGCCACTGCCTGCAAAAAAGAGCCCTGTATATTAAAGAGTCTCATGGTATTCAACAGGTGTTGCCATTCAACGCAATCGAAGGCCTTCTCTGCATCCAAAGATAGCAGGAAGGCCTCCTTTAGCTGATTATTTGAATCATTTTTATTTACCCAATAGTGATTGATTATATGTAAAATTCTACGCAGATTCACTACCGACGATCTTCCTGTAACAAAACCTGTCTGATCAGCATGTAAAATGTCTGCAGAAATGATTGCAATCTTGAGGCTAGTATCTTCATATATATTTTATAGTCAGCGTTGAGTAATGATATCGGACGATAAGAGTCAGTCAAAGTATGGTCCTTACTTGTTTTAGGAATGAGAGTGATGTTAGCTGATGAAAAAAATACCTATGGAATCGCCTTTTCTATGAAATATGAATTAAACAATTTCAATAAGGGTACCGCCACCTGTGATTGTAATATTTTGTAAAATTCAATTGGAAGGCCACCTGGCCTGGGCGTTTTCCCCAAAGAAAAGGATGATATTGTATTGTTTAGTTCTTCTATAGTGATCGGGGAGTTTAATTTAGATAATTGTTCTTGTGATACTTGTGGTAATCTAATATTTTCCCAAAATGATAGTATGTTATTCGAGTTATTATCCGCCTGTCTAGTATATAATTGTTTATAATAGTCTTCAAAGCAACTAAGAATATCCTGAGTTTTTGTAAAGGTTTTCCCCTTATAAGAAATAGCTGCGATATTTTTCCTTATAGATCTTTTATTTACTAAGGCCTAGATTTAGAGTTGGGCGGTAGCCGTGAAAACCAGCGTTAGAGGCTCCTAACACTGGTTTTTACCGCCCTCTGGTATTTGGAGTCAGTCAGGAAAGGGTCTAACGCTCACTTTACAGCCGCGACTTTTCCATACCGCAGACCCCCCTACGCCATTTGTGTATCCTATCTTTTCAATGGGATCTTTCTAACGCCGGTATTTAGAGTCGTGACTGAAGTGAGCGTTAGAAATCTAACGACAAAACTCCAGCCGCAGAAAAAAAACAGTAGTTAAGAGCTTTCTGGGCTAACGCCGGTTTATAAAGCTCTTAACTACTGTGCTCTAAAGTACACTAACACCCATAAACTACCTATGTACCCCTAAACGAAGGTCCCCCCACATCACCGCCACTCTATTACATTTTTTAACCCCTAATCTGCCGCTCCGTACACCGCCGCCAGCTAAATTATCCCTATGTACCCCTAATCTGCTGCCCCTAATACCGCCGACCCCTATATTATATTTATTAACCCCTAATCTGCCCCCCCCAACGTCGCCGCCACCTACCTAAACTTATTAACCCCTAATCTGCCTGGCGGACCGCACCGCTACTATAATAAAGTTATTAACCCCTAATCCGCCTCACTCCCGCCTCAATAACCCTATAATAAATAGTATTAACCCCTAATCTGCCCTCCCTAACATCGCCAACACCTAACTTCAAACATTAACCCCTAATCTGCCGACCGGAGTTCACCGCTATTCTAATAAATTTTTTAACCCCTAAAGCTAAGTCTAACCCTAACACTAACACCCCCCTAAATTAAATATAATTTAAATCTAACAAAATAAATTAACTCTTATTATATAAATTATTCCTATTTAAAGCTAAATACTTACCTGTAAAATAAACCCTAATATAGCTACAATATAAATTAAAATTATATTGTAGCTATTTTAGGTTTAATATTTATTTTACAGGCACAATAGCTATTAAATAGTTAATAACTATTTAATAGTTACCTAGTTAAAATAATTACAAAATTACCTGTAAAATAAATCCTAACCTAAGTTACAATTAAACCTAACACTACACTAGCAATAAATAAATTAAATAAACTACCTACAATTACCTACAATTAAACCTAACACTACACTATCAATAAATTAATTAAATAAAATACCTACAAATAACTACAATTAAATAAACTAACTAAAGTACAAAAAATAAAAAAGAACTAAGTTACAAAAAATAAAAAAATATTTACAAACATTAGAAAAATATTACAAAAATTTTAAACTAATTACACCTACTCTAAGCCCCCTAATAAAATAACAAAGACCCCCAAAATAAAAAAATGCCCTACCCTATTCTAAATTAAAAAAGTTCAAAGCTCTTTTACCTTACCAGCCCTGAAAAGGGCCATTTGCGGGGCATGCCCCAAAGAATTCAGCTCTTTTGCCTATAAACAAAAACATACAATACCCCCCCCCCAACATTACAACCCACATACCCCTAATCTAACCCAAACCCCCCTTAAATAAACCTAACACTAAGCCCCTGAAGATCTTCCTACCTTATCTTCACCATGCCAGGTTCACCGATCCGTCCTCGGAAGTCTTGATCCAAGCCTCGGAAGTGTTGATCCAAGCCCAAGCGGGGGCTGAAGAGTGACGTCCATCCTCTGGCTGAAGTCTTGATCCAAGCGGGCAGAAGAGGACATCCGGACCGGCAAACATCTTCTTCCAAGCCGCATCTTCTATGTTCTTCAATCCGATGATGACCGGCTGATCTTCAAGACCTCCAGGGCGGATCCATCCATCTTCACCGACGACTTCCCGACGAATGACGGTTCCTTTAAGGGATGTCATCCAAGATGGCGTCCCTCGAATTCCGATTGGCTGATAGGATTCTATCAGCCAATCGGAATTAAGGTAGGAAAATTCTGATTGGCTGATGGAATCAGCCAATCAGAATCAAGTTCAATCCGATTGGCTGATCCAATCAGCCAATCAGATTGAGCTCGCATTCTATTGGCTGATCGGAACATCTGTGTATTCCGACGGACATGCGCCATATACGAGACTATGTTACCGGATAAGACCGCTTTCGCCGTTTCCCAGAACAATTCTGGTGTAGAACTATGTTCTTTGTTTTCAGTGATGAAATCCGTCCATGCATGTAGCAGAGCTTTACGAAAGGAGTCTGATCTATATAGATAAGCCGGGAATCTTAGTGTGTTTCTATTCGAAATTGGCCCATCAAAGGCAAGAGCCAATTCAACCGGTGCATGATCTGATAGGAGCACATTATGGATCCTATCCGAGCATACATTGGGGATCAAGGCATCTGATACTAAAAACAGATCTATACGTGAACATGAGCTCTTAGCCTTTGCTATACATGTGAATTCATTATCGGTAGGATGCCTTAATCTCCAGATATCCCTGACCGCTAGATCGGAAACAAATCTAGCGAAAATTGTTTTTTCAAATTTACCCATAAGTCTATTGGTGCTTTTTTGTAAGCCGCTAGGGCCGATCAATCTATCACAAAGTGGGTTCGGTGTTAGATTAAAATCACCCCCAATGATCATATATGAGCCTAAAAAAGGCAACATTCTTTGAATAAGGTTATACCAGAAGCGTTTGTCTTTTTTATTTGGCGCGTATATATTACATAAGATGTATGTACGTTTCTCTATCTTAACTTGGACAATTAGATACCTACCTTCTGGATCAGTTAGAGTCTGTAAGATTTCAATTGATTTTCTCTTCCCAAAGAGTATAGCTATTCCACTGCTAGCATTGGTATAGGAAATATATTGAAGCTCACTCACCCAGTCTTTCCTCAATTTTTCATGTTCCCTATCGTTAAGATGCGTTTCCTGTATCATAGCTACATCTACATTGAGCCTACGCAAGTGTGTCAGTATTGCTTTTCTTTTAATCAGGGAATTAATTCCACCTACATTCCACAAACATAATTTAAGTATCATTTTTATTTAGTCGTGAGATAGCAGAACAGATTTTATGAGGGGCAGGATGAGGGAGATAAGAGGAGGGGAAAAATAAATAAATACATTTATATACATGTATCCAGCTATGTATGTCTACAATCAAAATATATATACACATCTTAAACCCTAAGGAGCTAAGAATAACAGTTATATAGGGTATTCCGTTTCTTAGTATTAGAATTAAATGAGAACTAATCTTCCACACAATTCTTACATAAACCCAACATATTCTAATACAATGTAAATACAATCTGTGTTCAATACACAAGTATTTCAAGGCACCATTTTTACATTCCAGCCTTGAGTTCCTAACAATGATCCATAATAATAAAACCAAAAAAACTAAATTAACAAATTCTACAATAAACATTTCAAACCATTGCAGATTTCTTGAGTATAACCCACCCTCCAGTGGTTTAATCAATTCCGATAACTTCTAAATTGATAGACCCTATCAGCCTGTTTCCGTCACTGCAACATGATTAAGTGAGAGGCTAGGTGATGTTACCAAAGTTTTAAAATATTCTCTCACCTCCCCTGGTATGTTAAAAAATCTAAGTCCTGTTTTTGTAAGTAGTTTCAATTTTGCTGGGTAGAGCAAGAAGGCCTTATGTCCCTCTTTGTTAAGATCATTGCATATTGGAGAAAATTCTCTGCGGCTCTTCATTACTTCTACCAAGTAATCTTGAAACAAGAAAATTTTTGCGTTATTGTACATTACAGCAGGAGTTAAACGATATGCTCTCAGGACAGATATTTTCATCTGAAAGTGTAAAAAGCTAACCATAACTTGGCGAGGAGAGTTGCCCTTCTCTGCGGACCTTTCTGGTCCAGTTCTATGGGCCCTTTCAACACTTCCCTTAAAAAGAGAGGGCTCTAGCCCCAATAAGCTAGGTAAGGTATTTTCCACAAAGGCTATAAGCTCATTATTCTTCACGGTCTCTGGTAAACCTACCAAACGCAGATTATTGCATCTGGACCTGTTTTCAAGGTCCCTTAAGCGCTGATGCAATATCACATTTTGTAGATTTAGGTCTTCCAGCCTCTTAGAGCTAACAGCCGATACATCTTCCAGCTCAGAGACCCTTTCCTCTACTTCACGCACTCTCACTGAGAATTGTTTAAGTTCCTCAGCGATATTATCTAAACCTTTCTGAAGACTTTCTATTTTTGGTAAAAACAGTGAGGATATTTGCTGCACTATAATATGTGATTCGCTCATATTTACATTTATCCCTGGGGAGACCGGTTGAACAGGGAGCTGCATTTTAGAGCTAGGTTTGGCCCTTCTTTCACTTGTTTTACTCTTTGTGGGCATTTTAGCAGCATCCAAGTATTTATCCATACAGATTACTGCAGAGACCAATATTAATTAAATTAAATGCTTAAAGTGACTTGTAAATCTCTATACCTTACTTGGAACCTCCGTAATAATTTTGATAGTTTTAACTTTTGTCTCTCAGTCTAATCACCATGACTGAAGTGCATAAAAAAAAAAGTGTAAGAGAGGAAAAAAGGAAAAAACAAATAAAAGACGAAAAAAGAAAGGAAAGCGAGGGAAAAACCCTTCTCTTCCCTTTGCTCTTTATATATACCTCTATTTGTGGGGAAGTGAAATAGTGGGGGGGGCACTACCTGTATACTATCAGGAAAATAAGAGGAGTTAGGGCTAATTCCTTTGTGGGGGAAGGTGAGGGAAAGAAGGGAGTGAGTGAACTGGAGTGAGAAGGAGAGAAGGAGGGGACAAACAAACACACAAAAAACAAAAAAATACAGGGATTCAGTTGAATAAAGTGAATTCAGTAAAGGTCAATCATGCACATGACACGGAGAACAATCTCAAATAACAAATAAGGTCTCTACTTAGTGCACTTTTAGTACGCCCATTTTGATAACCGTTTGATTATTTTATGTCTCAAGTCGCTATTTTTCCTCCCCTTACTTATTTGGATGTTTATAACTTTACCTGGATCTACCAGATTGTAGAACCTTTTAAGCTAGTGATAGTAGAAAGCGTATCTCAGTTACTGTTTAGTTAACTAGAGAAATACATGTGGGGTTTTTAAGAGCCTGCTAACACAATGAAGTAAGTTCAGCAACACTTATGATGGAGTATAACCTTAGCAGCTTTCTTTACCTATATATAACCACACAAAAAAAGCAAAAAATAAGTAGTAGTATACCAAACACACACTAGTTCCCAAATATTTGCCTTTATATCCCAGTGTATTGGCAGGTCTAGCTGTTCATAATTTTGTTGAGGTGTTAGTTTATGCTTTGCAATTATGTATGCTGTTCAACTAATTACCTCATTCTATATAAATTTCTATCAGCTTCTTTCCTGAGTGAAGATATCTCCTAACTATCGTCTAGATTTAGAGTTCTGCGGCCAAAGGGGTGCGTTAGCTACGCATGCTTTTTTTCCCCCGCACCTTTTAAATACCGCTGGTATTTAGAGTTCACAGAATGGCTGCGTTAGGCTCCAAACAGGGAGCGTAGAGCATAATTTACCGCCACTGCAACTCTCAATACCAGCGGTGCTTACGGACGCGGCCAGCTTAAAAAACGTGCTCATGTACGATTCCCCCACAGGAAACAATGGGGCCATTTGAGCTGAAAAAAAACCTAACACCTGCAAAAAAGCAGCGTTCAGCTCCTAACGCAGCCCCATTGTTTCCTATGGGAAACACTTCCTATGTCTGCACCTAACACCATAACATGTACCCCGAGTCTAAACACCCCTAACCTTACACTTATTAACCCCTAATCTGCCACCCCCGCTATTGCTGACCCCTGCATTATACTATTAACCCCTAATCTGCCGCTCCGTACACCGCCGCAACCTACGTTATCCCTATGTACCCCTAATCTGCTGCCTCTAACACCGCCGACCCCTATATTATATTTATTAACCCCTAATCTGCCACCCCCAACGTCGCCACTACCTACCTACAATTATTAACCCCTAATCTGCTGACCGGACCTCACCGCTACTATAATAAAGTTATTAACCCCTAATCCGCCTCACACCCGCCTCAAAAACCCTATAATAAATAGTATTAACCCTTAATCTGCCCTCCCTAACATCGCCGACACCTAACTTCAAGTATTAACCCCTAATCTGCCGACCGGACCTCGCTGCTACTCTAATAACTGTATTAACCCCTAAAGCTAAGTCTAACCCTAACACTAACACCCCCCTAAATTAAATATAATTTTTATCTAACAAAATAAAATAAATCTTATTAAATTATTCCTATTTAAAGCTAAATACTTACCTGTAAAATAAACCCTAATATAGCTACAATATAAATTATAATTATATTGTAGCTATTTTAGGATTTATATTTATTTTACAGGCAACTTTGTATTTATTTTAACCAGGTACAATAGCTATTAAATAGTTAATAACTATTTAATAGTTACCTAGTTAAAATAATTACAAAATTACCTGTAAAATAAATCCTAACCTAAGTTACAATTAAACCTAACACTACACTATCAATAAATTAATTAAATAAAATACCTACAATTATCTACAATTAAACCTAACACTACACTATCAATAAATTAATTAAATAAAATACCTACAAATAAATACAATTAAATAAACTAACTAAAGTACAAAAAATAAAAAATAAACTAAGTTACAAAAAATAAAAAAATAATTTACAAACATTATCAAAATATTACAACAATTTTAAGCTAATTACACCTACTCTAAGCCCCCTAATAAAATAACAAAGACCCCCAAAATAAAAAAATGCCCTACCCTATTCTAAAATAAAAATTGAAAAGCTCTTTTACCTTACCAGCCCTTAAAAGGGCCTTTTGCGGGGCATGCCCCAAAGAATTCTGCTCTTTTGCCTGTAAAAAAAAACATACAATAGCCCCCCCCAACATTACAACCCACCACCCACATACCCCTAATCTAACCCAAACCCCCTTTAAATAAACCTAACACTAAGCCCCTGAAGATCTCCCTACCTTATCTTCACCATGCCGGGTATCACCGATCCGTCCACAAGAGGCTCCGAAGTCTTCATCCAAGCCCAAGCGGGGGCTGAAGAGGTCCATCATCGGGCTGAAGAGATCCATCATCGGGTTGAAGAGGTCCATCATTGGGCTGAAGAGGTCCATCATCCGGCTGAAGTCTTGATCCAAGCGGGGGCTGAAGATATCCATCATCCAGCTGAAGTCTTGATCCAAGCGGGGGCTGAAGAGATCCATCATCTGGCTGAAGTCTATCAAGCGGCATCTTCAATCTTCTTTCCATCTTCATCCCGCCGACGTGGAACATCCATCCATCAGCCAATCGTATTGAACTTGAATCTGATTGGCTGATTCCATCAGCCAATCAGAATTTTCCTACCTTAATTCCGATTGGCTGATAGAATCCTATCAGCCAATCGGAATTTGAGGGACGCCATCTTGGATGACGTCCCTTTAAGGAACCGTCATTCGTCGGGAATTAGTCGGCCAGGATGGATGTTCCGCGTCGTCGGGATGAAGATGGATCCGGAAGAAAGAAGATTGAAGATGCTACTTGATAGAAGACTTCAGCCGGATGATGGATCTCTTCAGCCCCCGCTTGGATCAAGACTTCAGCCGGATGATGGATATCTTCAGCCCCCGCTTGGATCAAGACTTCAGCCGGATGATGGACCTCTTCAGCCCGATGATGGACCTCTTCAGCCCGATGATGGATCTCTTCAGCCCGATGATGGACCTCTTCAGCCCCCACTTGGGCTTGGATGAAGACTTCGGAGCCTCTTGTGGACGGATCGGTGATACCCAGCGTGGTGAAGATAAGGTAGGAAGATCTTCAGGGGCTTAGTGTTAGGTTTATTTAAGGGGGGTTTGGGTTAGATTAGGGGTATGTGGGTGGTGGGTTGTAATGTTGGGGGGGGTATTGTATGTTTTTTTTTACAGGCAAAAGAGCAGAATTCTTTGGGGCATGCCCCGCAAAAGGCCCTTTTAAGGGCTGGTAAGGTAAAAGAGCTTTTCAATTTTTATTTTAGAATAGGGTAGGGCATTTTTTTATTTTGGGGGGCTTTGTTATTTTATTAGGGGGCTTAGAGTAGGTGTAATTAGCTTAAAATTGTTGTAATATTTTGATAATGTTTGTAAATAATTTTTTTATTTTTTGTAACAGTTCATTTTTTTTTTTTTGTACTTTAGTTAGTTTATTTAATTGTATTTATTTGTAGGTATTTTATTTAATTAATTTATTGATAGTGTAGTGTTAGGTTTAATTGTAGATAATTGTAGGTATTTTATTTAATTAATTTATTAATAGTGTAGTGTTAGGTTTAATTGTAACTTAGGTTAGGATTTATTTTACAGGTAATTTTGTAATTATTTTAACTAGGTAGCTATTAAATAGTTATTAACTATTTAATAGCTATTGTACATGGTTAAAATAAATACAAAGTTGCCTGTAAAATAAATATTAATCCTAAAATAGATACAATATCATTATTCGTTATATTGTAGCTATATTAGGGTTTATTTTACAGGTAAGTATTTAGCTTTAAATAGGAATAATTTATTTAATAATAAATAATTTATTTTGTTAGATAAAAATTATATTTAACTTAGGGGGGTGTTAGTGTTAGGGTTAGACTTAGCTTTAGGGGTTAATACAGTTATTAGAGTAGCGGCGAGGTCCGGTCGGCAGATTAAGGGTTAATACTTGAAGTTAGGTGTCGGCGATGTTAGGGAGGGCAGATTAGGGGTGAATACTATTTATTATAGGGTTTTTGAGGCGGGAGTGAGGCGGATTAGGGGTTAATACATTTATTATAGTAGCGGTGAGGTCCGGTCGGCAGATTAGGGGTTAATAATTGTAGGTAGGTGGCGGCGACGTTGGGGGGGGCAGATTAGGGGTTAATAAATATAATATAGGGGTTGGCGGTGTTAGGGGCAGCAGATTAGGGGTACATAGGGATAACGTAGGTTGCGGCGGTGTGCGGTCGGCAGATTAGGGGTTAAAAAAAATTATTAGAGTGGTGGCGATGTGGGGGGGCCTCGGTTTAGGGGTACATAGGTAGTTTATGGATGTTAGTGTACTTTAGAGCACAGTAGTTAAGAGCTTTATGAACCGGCGTTAGCCCAGAAAGCTCTTAACTCCTGGCTTTTCTCTGTGGCTGGAGTTTTGTCGTTAGATTTCTAACGCTCACTTCAGCCAAGACTCTAAATACCGGCGTTAGAAAGATCCCATTGAAAAGATAGGATACGCAAATGGCGTAAGTGGATCTGCGGTATGGAAAAGTCGCGGCTGGGAAGTGAGCGTTAGACCCTTACCTACATGATTCTAAATACCAGCGGTAGCCCAAAACCAGCGTTAGGAGCCCCTAACGCTGGTTTTGACGGCTAATGCAGAACTCTAAATCTAGGCATTAGTTTTCTTTTTTTAAGACCTGGCTATAATCTATCTGTAGACAGGTTGACCTTATTCTAATTATACTATTAAATCTAGTAGCTAATACAAAATAATATCCACAGTGTAATATAGTGACAAACAAAGGCTTCTGATAGCAATAAATTGTATCTAAAAAGGTTTATCTATTTGTCCATGTCTCTTTAGATATTTTTATATCACTTTAATCTGTACTTTATTTAATCTCTACATTCATATTGACTGTTGATTTTCAAAGGGTCAGTGATAGCTATGTTTTATATTGTATCAATATAATCTGTCCAGCATAAAGGGGCACTCTCCCAAGAAGAAAAGAAAGGTACCTGACCCCTGTCCCTGGGGTTTTGATAACTCAGCCAATGTTCTCGTTACTAGAGGCTCACTTGCCCAGGCTGCTGGTCCGGGACCCCCCGTGCAGCACAGGTGGGAGGGGGTACACCAGTATCGTGAAGGTGGTGTCTGGCGTTCACACGGTCCAGCAAAAGTTAAGCGTCTCCAGGAAGAGAATCCTCCCCACAGGTATTCCACCAGAGAGAAAAGTGACCTATTCTTCACCCTTTTAGGTAGATCTTACAAGTGGGTTGCTTACTCCGGGTTCAGGGAGCCACTGCATGTCCAACCGGGGATTATCTTTCCTCAGCCTCCGACCCCCTCTCGCAGCACCGGTGGGGAGGGGCTGGGTCAGACGTCGGACCAGTGTGTTCCAGCGCCTTCAACCTTCGTGTGGATATACGGCGCTCTTTCAGGGAACCAACTTCAAACGATCCCGACAGAGAAAGGAGCAGAGACGCCGCATTGCCCCCGGGTGACGAATTGCACCGGAATATTCAATCAGGGTCGCCCGGCTCCAACCCAGCAACTTCAAGAGCCTTTTGGATATCTTCCCAGTGGACAACTCCCAGCTGCTCTCCAGTAAGAACGCAGCGAGAGGTCAACAAGTAATTCACTCGTATCTTAAATTGCTATATTCGTTAGTGTTAGGAAATAAGCAGCGTGTTATGCCTTCAATTATGGGCCCAAAAATTTAGCTGGTTTTACGTGCTCGTGCACGATTTCCCCATAGACATCAATGGGGAGAGCTGGCTAAAAAAAAGCCTAACATCTGCAATAAAGCAGCGTAAAGCTCCGTAACACAGCCCCATTGATTCCTATGGGGAAAGAAAATTTATGTTTACACCTAACACCCTAACATAAACCCCAAGTCTAAACACCCCTAATCTTCTGCCCCTGACATCGCCGACACCTACATTACACTTATTAACCCATAATCTGCCGCCCCCAATGTCGCCGCCACCCACCTACACTTTTTAACCCCTAATCTGCCACCCCCAATGTCGCCGCCACCTACATTACATTTATTCACCCCTAATCTGCCGCCCCTGACATCGCTGCCACCTACCTACACTTATTAACCCCTAATCTGCCGCCCCCAATGTCGCCACCACCTACCTACACTTATTAACCCCTATTCTGCCGCCCCCAATGTCGCAGCTGCCACTATACTAAAGTTATTAACCCCTAAACCTCTGGCCTCCCACATCACTAACACTAAATAAATATATTTACCCCTAAACCTAACTCTAAGTCTAACACTACCCCTAACACCCCTAACTTTAATATAATTAAAATACATCTAAATAAAACTTACTATTAATAACTAACTAATTCATATTTAAAACGAAATACCTGTAAAATAAACCCTAAGCTAGCTACAATATAACTAATAGTTAAATTATAGCTATCTTAGAGTTTATTTTTATTTCACAGCTAAGTTTGTATTTATTTTAACTAGGTAGAATAGTTAGTAAATAGTTATTAACTATTTAACAACTATCTAGTTAATATAAATACAAATGTACCTGTTAAATAAAACCTAACCTTACACTAAAGTCTAACATTACACTACAATTAAATAAATTACATTAATTAAATACAATTAACTAAATTAAAAAAAACACTAAATTACACAAAATAAAAAAGAAATTTTCAAATATTTAAACTAATTACACCTAATCTAATAGCCCTATCAAAATAAAATGTGTGAGTTTAGATTACCACTGGCGCTTATAAATTAAGCTAGAATTTACACTACCGACAGAATGTGACTCATCTAAGTGATAAAAAAGGCAATATTTTATGTGAATCAAATTCATGTGAATCTTATCTTATCTTATGTGAATCTGTTTAGTCTCCAATCAGCAGAGGTAGAAAGATAAAGATGTGTAAGGGTCTATGCCAACGGGTTTAATATTTGAGTCCTTGTGTGTGGACCATTAGAATGTGTTTTCCTTGAGATAATAAAAGTGTCTGTGAATATAGACAATATAAACGCTGTCCGTGCGGCGTGTCTTTTATATTATTTTAAAGAGATGAGATGGTGTAAATAGGTGTTCGTGGGGCTTAGTGAAAAAATATTTTTCCCAGAAAATAGTGATTGATATAGCTGTGTTTGTAGGTGATGTTTATATATTTGTAAATAAAGATGATAATAATATATAATAAATAAAAGTAGTTTAATGAACTAGGTCAGCTTACGACATAGACTAATAAAAATAAGATTCATAAAATAAATGGCAAATAAAACATATAAAACATAGGGACGTCTCCCTATAAATAATTCTTTAGGTCAATTGGCCTAACAACTGATGGTCTTTTAAATATAAAACTTGAAACAAATAGCCACCTTATGTGTATAAGAGTTATTTGGCAAACTGTAAGGTACCTTACAAGTGTCCGTTGAGTTCGGAAGTGTTTCTGAGCCGATGTAACGCTTCTGTGAGCGTCCTTCTATGTTTTGCTCCTTCGCAGCTTAAAATGAAAAACAACAAGCCTCCGTTTTTGATTGGTATTTGGAGGTCACACCTCTCTTTTGATAGGCTGTGATGGTGCACGCTGGATGTTTAGCGTTTGGAGATGTAGGTAATCCTTTAACAAGATGTTTAAATTGCAACTGTTAAAACTTGTCTTCTGCACATATGAGTGCAATGTTGGAGATCCACTGTTGTAGAAATAAAATACTATTCTCCAGATCTTGATAAAGCCCCCAGAGGGTGAAACGCGTAGAATTTACTCCAGACTTTTGTACTACAACAATTTTAAAAAACTCCTACAAGCTGCGATCCAGCCCCTCAAGTGGACTCTTTAATTTCCATGATTTAGGAGCAAAAGCCATAAGGAGGACCAAGGATCTGATCAGCTAGAAATTGGAGAATAGTATTTTATTTCTACAACAGTGGATCTCCAACATTGCGCTCATATGTGCAGAAGACAAGTTTTAACAGTTGCAATTTAAACATCTTGTTAAAGGATTACCTACATCTCCACACGCTAAACATCCAGCGTGCACCATCACAGCCTATCAAAAGAGAGAAGTGACCTCCAAATACCAATCAAAAACGGAGGCTTGTTGTTTTTCATTTTAAGCCGCGAAGGAGCAAAACATAGAAGGACGCTCACAGAAGCGTTACATCGGCTCAGAAACACTTCCGAACTCAACGGACACTTGTAAGGTACCTTACAGTTTGCCAAATAACTCTTATACACATAAGGCGGCTATTTGTTTCAAGTTTTATATTTAAAAGACCATCTGTTGTTAGGCCAATTGACCTAAAGAATTATTTATAGGGAGACGTCCCTATGTTTTATATGTTTTATTTGCCATTTATTTTATGAATCTTATTTTTATTAGTCTATGTCGTAAGCTGACCTAGTTCATTAAACTACTTTTATTTATTATATATTATTATCATCTTTATTTACAAATATATAAACATCACCTACAAACACAGCTATATCAATCACTATTTTCTGGGAAAAATATTTTTTCACTAAGCCCCACGAACACCTATTTACACCATCTCATCTCTTTAAAATAATATAAAAGACACGCCGCACGGACAGCGTTTATATTGTCTATATTCACAGACACTTTTATTATCTCAAGGAAAACACATTCTAATGGTCCACACACAAGGACTCAAATATTAAACCCGTTGGCATAGACCCTTACACATCTTTATCTTTCTACCTCTGCTGATTGGAGACTAAACAGATTCACATAAGATAAGATAAGATTCACATGAGACACATTTGATTCACATAAAATATTGCCTTTTTTATCACTTAGATAAGTCACATTCTGTCGGTAGTGTAAATCCTAGCTTAATTTATAAGCGCCAGTGGTAATCTAAACTCACACATTCTATCTTAACCTAAACTACTGAGGAGGAGTAGTTTTCCCATCCACCAGGCATTTAGGATTTTCTAGTAAGCGCCAACCCTCTTTTCACTTTATCACTCCTATCAAAATAAACCCCACCCCAAAATAAAAAAAATCCTAGCCTAAACTAAACTGCCAATAGCCCTTAAAAGGGCCTTTTGCGGGGCATTGCCCCAAAGAAATCAGCTCTTTTACCTATAAACAATAATACAAAAAAACACCCAACAGTAAAACCCACCACCCACACAACCAAACCCCTCAAATAAAATCCTATTTAAAAAACCTAAGCTCCCCATTGCCCTGAAAAGGGCATGTGGATTGGCATTGCCCTTAAAAAGGCATTTAACTCTTTTTCTGTGCACAAATCCTAATCTAAAAATAAAACCCACCCAATAAACCCTTAATAAAACCTAGCACTAACCCCCAAAGATCCACTCACAGTTTTTGAAGACCAGACATCCATCCTCAACGAAGCCGGGAGAAATCTTCATCCAAGCGGGCAGAAGTCCTCAACAAAGCCGTTAGAAGTCTTCATCCAAGTGGCAAGAAATGGTCCTCCAGATGGGCAGAAGTCTTCATCCTTCCTACGCGGAGTGGCTCCATCTTCAAGACATCCAGCTTGAAGCATCCTCTTCTTTCAACGGCTACTGAAGAATGAAGGTCCCTTTAAGGAATGTCATCCAAGATGGCATCCCTTGAATTCTGATTGGCTAATAGAATTCTATCAGCCAATCAGAATTAAAGTTGAAAAAATCCTATTGGCTGATTGGATCAGCCAATAGGATTCAGCTTGCATTCTATTGGCTGTTCCAATCAGCCAATAGAATGCGAGTTCAATCATATTGACTGATTGGATCAGCCAATAGGATTGACGCTCAATCCTATTAGCTGATTGCATCAGCCAATAGGATTTTTTCACCTTTAATTCCGATTGGCTGATAGAATTCTATCAGCCAATCGGAATTCAAAGGACGCCATCTTGGATGACGTCCCTTAAAGGAACCTTCATTCTTCAGTAGCCGTCAAAAGAAGAGGATGATCCGCGCCGGGTGTCTTGAAGATGGAGCTGCTCCGCATCGGAAAGATAAAGATAGAAGATGCCGTCTGGATGAAGACTTCTTCCCATCTAGAGGACCACTTCTTGCCACTTGGATGAAGACTTCTCCTGGCTTCGTTGAGGACTTCTGCCTGCTTGGATGAAGACTTATCCCGGCTTCGTTGAGGATGGATGTCCGGTCTTCAAAAACTGTAAGTGGATCTTCGAGGGTTATTGTTAGGTTTTATTAAGGGTTTATTGGGTGGGTTTTATTTTTAGATTAGGGGTTTGGGCACAGAAAAAGAGCTAAATGCCTTTTTAAGGGCAATGCCTATCCAAATGCCCTTTTCAGGGCAATGGGGAGCTTAGGTTTTTTAGATAGGATTTTATTTGGGGGGTTTGGTTGTGTGGGTGGTGGGTTTTACTGTTGGGGGGTTGTTTGTATTTTTTTTTACAGGTAAAAGAGCTGATTTCTTTGGGGCAATGCCCCGCAAAAGGCCCTTTTAAGGGCTATTGGCAATTTAGTTTAGGCTAGGGTTTTTTTTTATTTTGGGGGGCTTTTTTATTTTTATAGGGCTATTAGATTAGGTGTAATTAGTTTAAATATTTAATAATTTCTTTTTTATTTTGTGTAATTTAGTGTTTATTTTTTTGTAATTTAGTTAATTGTATTTAATTAATGTAATTTATTTTATTGTAGTGTAATGCTAGGTGTTAGTGTAAGACAGGTTAGATTTTATTTTACAGGTAAATTTGTATTTATTTTAACTAGATAGTTAGTAAATAGTTAATAACTATTTACTAACTATTCTACCTAGTTAAAATAAATACAAACTTAGCTGTGAAATAAAAATAAAACCTAAGATAGCTACAATGTAACTATTAGTTATATTATAGCTAGCTTAGGGTTTATTTTACAGGTAAGTATTTAGTTTTAAATAGGAATTATTTAGTTAATGATAGTAATTTTTATTTAGATTTATTTTATTTATATTAAAGTTAGGGGGTGTTAGGGTTAGACTTAGGGTTAGGTTTAGGGGTTAATAACTTTAGTATAGTGGCGGCAGTGACATTGGGGGCGGCAGATTAGGGGTTAAAAATATTTAAATAGTTTTTACGATGTGGGAGTGCGGCGGTTTAGGGGTTAATATGTTTATTATAGTGGCGGCGATGTCCAGAGCGGCAGATTAGGGGTTAATAATTTTATTTTAGTGTTTGCGATGCGGGAGGGCCTCGGTTTAGGGGTTAATAGATAGTTTATGGGTGTTAGTTTGCTTTGTAACACTTTAGTTATGAGTTTTATGCTACAGATTTGTAGCGCAAAACCCATAACAACTGACTTTAGATGGCGGAACGAATCTTGACAGTATAGGCTGTACGGCTCACTTTTTGGCCTCCCAGACAAAACTCGTAATACCGGCGCTATGGGAGTCCTATTGAAAAAGGACTTTTTGAAAGGTGCGGTAGTTACTTTGCGTTACGGCCAAAAAAGTGTGTGGTACACCTATACCTGCAAGACTCATAATAGCAGCGGTAGTGAAAAAGCAGCGTTATGAGGCTTTTTCACTCATAACGCAAAACTTGTAATCTAACCGTTTGTTTTTCATTATTTATCAGCAGGACAGTCTCTGTATTTGTAATCTTAGAAAACATCTAAATAAAGTTGATTTAAAAATAAAATAACTAAAATATTCCTGTTAAAAACTGGTAAATAGAATGATAAGTTTATATACTTGTGCACGGACAAAAAAACATTGTTTTGGACAAATCATTTCTCATGAAAAAAATTCCTTTATTTTCATCCAAGATATTTGTTCAAGGGTTCATTTTGTTCTGCCAGATTTTGACAATATTACTGGCTTGATAATAGAAATTTGTTATCACCTTATTTCTATGGAAAATGTTTCTTGTGAACTGGGCAAAATCTTAAAATTAAATAAAGTTAAAGAAGTAGTAAGTGCCACTGATACAAGCCAGTAGCTTAATATAAATATATATATATATATATATATATATATAAAATAGATAGATGATAGATAGATAGATAGATAGATAGATATACAGTGCTTGAAAATTGCATACAAATATTATATATTCAAATTTTCAAATGCATACAGAAAGAGAAGCACTCGTTCCTGGTAGAGAGCTTCTCTTTCTGTATGCATTTGTTTTATGATCCTAAGGTAAGTCTCCCTAAGGGTGATGGGGTAAACCAGACATGGACTCCTTGCCCAATGTACTTTGAGGGATATGGCTGCACCTTAATGACAAGGCCCACAGAAGGCTGAAAATTGATTAGGGGATGTCATTTCCCTTGTTCAGAGGAGAATTGCCTAATATTTTGGGGCTGAACTGTCCTTCCATGCAGGATCAGACTGATGTACTTCAGGAAAGTTCTTCTCTGAGAAAAGCACAACTGTTCTAAAAGAGGCTACTTCTGGGTGGTAAACTCCCCCTAGAACAAGCTACTGAGCTTTTGTTCATTCCTGGTAGATCGCTTCTCTTACTGTATGCATTTGTATTATGACCCTGGGAAAGTCTCTCTAAGGTTGATGGGGGAAACCAGACTTTGGCCTCTTGTTATCAACGTGTCTACTTACCAGCCTTCGCCGGCCTCAATACGCCCGCCTAAGCTCACCTACCATCGCAGCCGCAGACCTGAAAAATCCCGCCAAAGTTATCAATAAATCTGTCAAAAAGCCGCACACCAAGTACGGGGCGATGAGCAGCGGACTCTGATAGTTATCACTAATCCGATCTCGCTGCTCTATCGGCTTTTTTACAGCTGTATTGACAAGCTGTCACTAAGCACCCACACTAAAATACACTGTTCTACCCCCTATACCGGCGCCCCCGGAGCCCCCCGCAACTAAATAAAGTTATTAACCCCTAAACCGCCGCTCCTAGACCCCGCCGCAACTCTTATAAATGTATTAACCCCTAAACCGCCGCTCCTGGACCCCGCCGCCACCTATATTAAACTTATTAACCCCTAATCTGCCCCCCCTACACCGCCGCCACCTATAATAAATTTATTAACCCCTATCCTGCTGATCCCGTACCCCGCTGCAACTCTTATAAATGTATTAACCCCTAAACCGCTGCTCCCGGACCCCGCCGCCACCTATATTAAACTTATTAACCCCTAATCTGCCCCCCCTACACCATCGCCACCTATAATACATTTATTAACCCCTATCCTGCCCCCCTATACCGCCGCATCCTATAATAAAATTATTAACCCCTAAACCTAAGTCTAGCCCTAACACTAACACCCCCCTAACTTAAATATTAATTAAATACATCTAAATATTATAACTCCTATTAACTAAATTAATCCTATTTCAAAATAAATACTTACCTTTAAAATAAACCCTAATATAGCTACAATATAAATAATAATTATATTGTAGCTATTTTAGGATTTATTTTTATTTTACAGGCAAATTTAAATTTATTTTAACTAGGTACAATAGCTATTAAATAGTTATTAAAGACCTAGTTAAAATAAAGACAAATTTACCTGTAAAATAAAAACTAACCTAAGTTACAATTACACCTAACACTACACTATCATTAAATAAATTATTCCTATTTAAAACTAAATACTTACCTGTAAAATAAACCCTAAGATAGCTACAATGTAATTAATAATTACATTGTAGCTATTTTAGGATTTATATTTATTTTACAGGTAACTTTGTATTTATTTTAGCTAGTTAGAATAGTTATTAAATTGTTATTAACTATTTCATAACTACCTAGCTAAAAGAAATACAAAATTACCTGTAAAATAAATCCTAACCTAAGTTACAATTAAACCTAACACTACACTATCATTAAATTAATTAAATAAATAACCTACAAATAACTACAATTAAATACAATTAAATAAACTAACTAAAGTATAAAAAATAAAAAAACTAAGTTACAAAAAATAAAAAAAATAAGTTACAAACATTTAAAAAATATTACAACAATTTTAAGCTACTTACACCTAATCTAAGCCCCCTAATAAAATAACAAAGCCCCCAAAAATAAAAAAATACCCTACCCTATTCTACATTAAAAAGTTACCAGCTCTATTACCTTACCAGCCCTTAAAAGGGCCTTTTGCGGGGCATGCCCCAAAGAAAACAGCTCTTTTGCCTGTAAAATAAAAATACAACCCCCCTCAACATTAAAGCCCACCACCCACATACCCCTAATATAACCCAAACCCCCCTTAAATAAACCTAACACTACCCCCCCTGAAGATCATCCTACCTTTAGCCGTCTTCAGCCAGCCGACCACCGACGGAACAGAAGAAGACATCCGGAGCGGCAGAAGTCATCATCCAAGGGGCGCTGAAGAAGTCTTCCATCTGATTGAACTCAACATCCAGGCGGCGTCTTCAATCTTCATCGATCCGGAGCGGAGCCATCTTCAGACGAGCCGACGCGGAGCCATCTTCTTCCACAACGACTGAACGACGAATGACGGTTCCTTTAAGTGACTAGTATAATAAAACAACACACCGGTGGCACTCAAAAAATGGCAACAGTGCCTTTATTACAGAGCAACGTTTCGGGGCTCCTGCCCCTTTATCAAGCTTGATAAAGGGGCAGGAGCCCCAAAACGTTGCTCTGTAATAAAGGCACTGTTGCCATTTTTTGAGTGCCACCGGTGTGTTGTTTTATTATACTAGTCACTGGACTTTGGTTAGGGAAGTCCCCCTGGTGTGCACCAACTCGAATCACTGGAAAAATTGAGGATTAAGTGAGTGCTGGTCCTGCTTGTCTAAATATCGGTTCCTTTAAGTGACGTCATCTAAGATGGCGTCCCTCGAATTTCGATTGGCTGATAGGATTCTATCAGCCAATCAGAATTAAGGTAGGAAAAATCTTATTGGCTGATTAAATCAGCCAATCAGATTGAAGTTCAATCCGATTGGCTGATCCAATCAGCCAATCAGATTGAGCTCGCATTCTATTGGCTGTTCTGATCAGCCAATAGAATGCGAGCTCAATCTGATTGGCTGATCCATCAGCCAATCAGAATTTTCCTACCTTAATTCCGATTGGCTGATAGAATCCTATCAGCCAATCGGAATTCGAGGGACGCCATCTTGGATGACGTCCCTTCGTCCCTTAAAGGAACCTTCATTCTTCAGTTGGACGTCGAACGAAGAGGATGGATCCGCGGCGGAGGTCTTCAAGATCAGCCGCTCGTCATCGGATTAAAGAACATAGAAGATGCCGCCTGGATGAAGATGTTTGCCGGTCCGGATGTCCTCTTCTGCCCGGATAGGATGAAGATTTCTGCCCGAAGATGGACTTCTTCATTTGCCGCTTGGATCAAGACTTCAGCCGGAGGATGGACGTCACTCTTCAGCCCCCGCTTGGGCTTGGATCAAGACTTCGGAGGCTTGGATCAAGACTTCGGTGGACGGATCGGTGAACCCAGCGTGGTGAAGATAAGGTAGGAAGATCTTCAGGGGCTTAGTGTTAGGTTTATTTAAGGGGGGTTTGGGTTAGATTAGGGGTATGTGGGTGGTGGGTTGAAATGTTGGGGGGGTATTGTATGTGTTTTTTTTACAGGCAAAAGAGCTGAATTCTTTGGGGCATGCCCCGCAAATGGCCCTTTTCAGGGCTGGTAAGGTAAAAGAGCTTTGAACTTTTTAAATTTAGAATAGGGTAGGGCATTTTTTTATTTTGGGGGGCTTTGTTATTTTATTAGGGGGCTTAGAGTAGGTGTAATTAGTTTAAAATTGTTGTAATATTTTTCTAATGTTTGTAAATATTTTTTTATTTTTTGTAACTTAGTTCTTTTTTATTTTTTGTACTTTAGTTAGTTTATTTAATTGTATTTATTTGTAGGTATTGTATTTAATTAATTTATTGATAGTGTAGTGTTAGGTTTAATTGTAGATAATTGTAGGTATTTTATTTAAGTAATTTATTGATAGTGTAGTGTTAGGTTTAATTGTAACTTAGGTTAGGATTTATTTTACAGGTAATTTTGTAATTATTTTAACTAGGTAGCTATTAAATAGTTATTAACTATTTAATAGCTATTGTACCTGGTTAAAATAAATACAAAGTTGCCTGTAAAATAAATATAAATCCTAAAATAGCTACAATATAATTATTCGTTATATTGTAGCTATATTAGGGTTTATTTTACAGGTAAGTATTTAGTTTTAAATAGGAATAATTTATTTAATAATAGTTAATTTATTTCGTTAGATTTAAATTATATTTAACTTAGGGGGGTGTTAGGGTTAGGGTTAGACTTAGCTTTAGAGGTTAATACATTTATTATAGTAGCGGTGAGGTCCGGTCGGCAGATTAGGGGTTAATAATTGAAGTTAGGTGTCGGCGATGTTAGGGAGGGCAGATTAGGGGTTAATACTATTTATTATAGGGTTATTGAGGCGGGAGTGAGGCGGATTAGGGGTTAATACATTTATTATAGTAGCAGTGAGGTGCGGTCGGCAGATTAGGGGTTAATTATTGTAGGTAGCTGGCGGCGACGTTGTGGGGGGCAGATTAGGGGTTAATAAATATAATATAGGGGTCGGCGGTGTAAGGGGCAGCAGATTAGGGGTACATAAGGATAACGTAGGTGGCGGCGGTGTGCGGTCGGCAGATTAGGGGTTAAAAAAATTTAATCGAGTGGCGGCGATGTGGGGGGGCCTCGGTTTAGGGGTACATAGGTAGTTTATGGGTGTTAGTGTACTGTAGAGCAGAGTAGTTAAGAGCTTTATGAACCGGCGTTAGCCCAAAAAGCTCTTAACTCCTGTTTTTTTTCTGCGGCTGGAGTCTTGTCGTTAGATTTCTAACGCTCACTTCAGCCAAGACTCTAAATACCGGCGTTAGAAAGATCCCATTGAAAAGATAGGCTACGCAAATGGCGTAGGGGGATCTGCGGTATGGAAAAGTCGCGGCTGGAAAGTGAGCGTTAGACCCTTTCCTGACTGACTCCAAATACCAGCGGGCGGCCAAAACCAGCGTTAGGAGCCTCTAACGCTGGTTTTGACGGCTAACGCCAAACTCCAAATCTAGGCGTTAGGGTTTATTTTACAGGTAAGTATTTAGTTTTAAATAGGAATAATTTATTTAATGATAGTGTAGTGTTAGGTGTAATTGTAACTTAGGTTAGTTTTTTTTTTACAGGTAAATTTGTCTTTATTTTAACTAGGTAGCTATTAAATAGTTAATAACTAATAATATAATAACTAAATAATTAATATTTAAGTTAGGGGGGTGTTAGGGTTAGGGTTAGACTTAGGTTTAGGGGTTAATATTTTTATTATAGTTGCGGCGGTGTAGGGGGGGGCAGGATAGGGGTTAATAAATTTATTATAGTGGCGGCGGTGTAGGGGGGTAGGATAGGGGTTAATACGTATTATGAAGGTGGTGGCGGGGTCCGGGAGCGGCGGTTTAGGGGTTAACATATATATTATAGTGGCGGCGGGGTCTGGGAGCGGCGGTTTAGGGGTTAACATATATATTATAGTGGCGGCGGTGTCCGAGAGCGGCGGTTTAGGGGTTAACATATATATTATAGTAGCGGCGGGCTTCGGGAGCGGCGGTTTAGGGGGTAATACATTTATTTAGTTGCGGCGGTGTAGTGGGGACAGATTAGGGGTGTTTAGACTCGGGGTACATGTTAGGGTGTTAGTTGCAGACATCTCCCCTAGAAATCAATGGGATGTCCAGCAGCAGCGAACATGAACTTTTGCTATGGTCAGACTCCCATTGATTCCTATGGGATCCGCCGCCTCCAGGGCGGCGGATTGAAAACCAGGTACGCTGGGCCGGAAAAGTGCCAAGCGTACCTGCTAGTTTTTTGATAACTAGCAAAAGTAGTCAGATTGTGCCGAACTTGTGTGCGGAACATCTGGAGTGACGTAAGAATCGATCTGTGTCGGACTGAGTCCGGCGGATCGAAGCTTACGTCACAAAATTCTTCTTTTGCCGGGCAGCAGGGCTTGATAACTAAGGCGAATCAGCCTCGCCACAAATACGCTGCGGAATTCCAGCGTATTTGAGGTTGACGGCTTGATAACTAGAGGCCTTTGACTCCTTGCCCAATGTGCTTAGAGGGATATGGCTGCACCTCACTGACGAGGTCCATAGGAGGCCATAACAATCGTCTGGGGTTGCCATTTCCCTTGTTCAGAGGAGAATTGCCTGTTCATTTTCAGTGCCACTCAGGGTGCATACTCTTTTAGCACACTATGCCTTTTCACAGAGAGAAAATATCCTGTAGCATATCAGTCTGACCCTGCCCAATGACAGTGCAGCACCAAAATACCAGACAATTACTCTCTGAAAAAGATGATAATTTTGGCTATTTTTAGGTGCAGTTGCATCTCTCTAGAGGCATGTGTGCTAGGAGTCCAAAGGGTCAATTTGTCAAAGTGTCAATCTCAGTGCATTTGCCGGTGTCAATACGCTCGCCAGACATCGCTGATGCAGATCTGAATACGATACCCTTATTTATCAAAAAAGCCATCAAAAACACGTGCATCAAGTATGCTGCGGAGAGCATCAGACTGGTGTTAACTAACAGTCATCGATGTTGCGATTATTCAGGTTTTTCCCAACTTTATTTATACCATTTCATTACTGTCCATAAACAAGCAAATTTCTCTAAAGCTAATCTTTTATTTTTCAACTGTTAATGTCCAGGAAATAGCTACATTTATACCTCAACAAACAATATCTCATAGAAAGTTATTTTTATATTTATTTGTTATACAAAAAAAATCTGTTATGTGACACTTTCACATAAATCAATGTGTATTTGTATTTCTAGAAGTCATGATATGCTTTTATCTTATTTTTTTTTTATAAATTATTATTATTGCTAGAATTTGTACATATTTCTTTGCACATACTTGTATATATATATGTGTGTGTGTGTGTTATGTCAGAAATCTTTTGCAAACTAACGTCCAGATTACAATTTTTGAGTTATGAGGGTGCGGTACTAACTTGCACGTTATTGTCACCGCTCACTTACCTACAGCGCTGGTATTACAGGTTTTTCTAAACCCGGCGTTAAAAGGCAAGAAGTGAGCGTAGAGCAAAATTGTGCTCCATACCAATCTCCAATACCAGCACTGCTTAAGTCAGCGGTGAGCTGGTTGTACGTGCTCGTGCACGATTTCCCCATAGACATCAATGGGGAGAGCACCTGCAAAAAAGCAGCGTAAAGCTCAGTAACGCATCCCCATTGATTCCTATGGGGAAACTAAATTTATGTTTACACCTAACACTCTAATATAAACCCTTAGTCTAAACACCCCCTAATCTTACACTTATTAACCCCTAATCTGCCACCCCTAACATCGCCACCACCTACCTACAATTATTAACTCTTATTCTGCCGCCCCCAACGTCGCCGCCACTATATTATATTTATTAACCCCTAAACCTAAGTCTAACCCTAACCCTAACACCCCCTAACTTAAATATAATTAAAATAAATATAATTAAAACCTGCAATTAATAACTAAATAATTCCTATTTAAAACTAAATACTTACCTGTAAAATAAACTCTGAGCTAGCTACAATATAACTAATAGTTACATTGTATCTAACTTAGGGTTTATTTTTATTTTACAGGCAAGTTTGTATTTATTTTAACTAGGTAGACTAGTTATTAAATAGTTATTAACTATTTACTAACTACCTAGCTAAAATATATACAAATTTACCTGTAAAATAAAACCTAACCTAAGTTACACTAACTCCTAACGCTACACTAAAATTAAATAAATTACCTAAATTAAATACAATTAAATAAATTAAATACAATTATATAAATTAAAGAAAAAAACACTAAATTACACAAAATAAAAAAACAAATTACAAGATATTTAAACTAATTACACCTAATCTAATAGCCCTATCAAATTAAAAAAAGCCCCCCCCCCAAAAAAAAAACCCAGCCTAAACTAAACTAAACTAAACTAAACTACAAATAGCCCTTAAAAGGGCCTTTTGTGGGGCATTGCCCCAAAGAAATCAGCTCTTTTACCTGAAAAAAAAAATACAAACAACCCCCCAACAGTAAAATCCACCACCCACATAACCAACCCCCCAAATAAAACCCTAACAAAAAAAAACTAAGCTCCCCATTGCCCTGAAAAGGGCATTTGGATGGTCATTAACCTTAAAAGGGTATTTAGCTCTATTGCAGCCCAAAGCCCTAACCTAAAAATAAAACCCACCCAATAAACCCTTAAAAAAACCTAACACTAACCCCCTGAAGATCCACTTACAGTTTTGAAGATCCGACATCCATCCTCAACGAAGCCGGGAGAAGTCCTCATCGAAGCGGCGAGAAGTCCTCAACGAAGCCGGGAGAAGTCTTCATCCAAGCCGGCAGAAGTGGTCCTCCAGATGGGCAGAAGTCTTCATCCAGAATTGCATCAGCCAATAGGATTTTTCAACCTTAATTCCGATTGGATGATAGAATTCTATCAGCCAATCGGAATCTAAGGGACGCCATCTTGGATGACGTCATTTAAAGGAACCTTCATTCGGGAAGAAGACTTTGTTGGAAGAGGATGCTCTGCGCCGGGTGTCTTGAAGATGGACCCGCTCCGCGCCAGATGGATGAAGATAGAAGATGCCGTCTGGATGAAGACTTCTGCCCATCTGGAGGACCATTTCTCCCTGCTTGGATGAAGACTTCTCCCCGTTTCGTTGAGGACTTCTTGCCGCTTCGATGAGGACTTCTCCCGGCTTCGTTGAGGATGGATGTCGGATCTTCAAAACTGTAAGTGGATCTTCAGGGGGTTAGTGTTAGTTTTTTTTAAGGGTTTATTGGGTGGGTTTTATTTTTAGGTTGGGACTTTGCGCAGCAATAGAGCTAAATACCCTTTTAAGGGAAATGCCCATCCAAATGCCCTTTTCAGGGCAATGGGGAGCTTAGGTTTTTTTAGTTAGAGTTTTATTTAGGGGGTTGGTTGGGTGGGTGGTGTTTTGTTGGGGGGTTGTTTGTATTTTTTTCAGGTAAAAGAGCTGATTTCTTTGGGGCAATGCCCCGCAAAAGGCCCTTTTAAGGGCTATTGGTAGTTTAGTTTAGGCTAGGGTTTTTTTTATTTTTTGGGGGGGGGGGTTTATTTTGATAGGGCTATTAGATTAGGTTTAATTAGTTTAAATATCTTGTAATTTGTTTTTTATTTTTTGTAATTTAGTGGGTTTTTTTTGTAATTTAGGTAATTGTATTTAATTTTATTTAATTTAGGTAATTTATTTAATTGTAGTGTAGTGTTAGGTGTTAGTGTAACTTAGGTTAGGTTTTATTTTACAGGTAAATTTGTATTTATTTTAGCTAGGTAGTTAGTAAATAGTTAATAACTATTTAATAACTAGTCTACCTAGTTAAAATAAATACAAACTTGCCTGTAAAATAAAAATAAACCCTAAGCTAGATACAATGTAACTATTAGTTATATTGTAGCTAGCTCAGGGTTTATTTTACAGGTAAGTATTTAGTTTTAAATAGGAATTATTTAGTTATTAATTGTAGGTTTTAATTAGATTTATTTTAATTATATTTGTTAGGGGGTCTTAGGGTTAGGGTTAGATTTAGGTTTAGGGGTTAATAAATATAATATAGTTGCGGCGACGTTGGGGTCGGCAGATTAGGGGTTAATAAATGTAGGTAGGTGGTGGCGATGTTAAGGATAGCAGATTAGGGGTTAATAATATTTAACTAGTGTTTGCGAGGTGGGAGTGCGACGGTTTAGGGGTTAATATGTATATTCAAGTGGCGGCGATGTCTGGAGTGGCAGATTAGGGGTTAATAATGTTATTTTAGTGTTTGCAATGCGAGAGGGCCTCGGTTTAGGGGTTAATAGGTAGTTTATGGGTGTTAGTGTACTTTTTAGCACTTTAGTTATGAGTTTTATGCTACAGCTTTGTAGCGTAAAACTCATAAGTACTGACTTTAGAATGCGTTACGAATCTTGCGGGATAGGCTGTACCGCTCACTTTTTGGCCTAAAAAAAAAAGCTTGTAATACCGGCGCAATGGAAGTCCCATTGAAAAAAGACTATACGCAAATTGCGTAAGTTGATTTGCGGTAAGGCCAAAAAAGTGTGCAGGACAACTGTATCTACAAGACTCGTAATAGCAGCGGTAGTAAAAAAGCAGCGTTATGAGGCTTAACGCTGCTTTTTTACTCATAACGCAAGACTCGTAATCTAGCCGATAGATTAATTTTTTTTCTAAACAATGTTGTCTTTCATACAGGGAGTGCAGAATTATTAGGCAAGTTGTATTTTTGAGGATTAATTTTATTATTGAACAACAACCATGTTCTCAATGAACCCAAAAAACTAATTAATATCAAAGCTGAATATTTTTGGAAGTAGTTTTTAGTTTGTTTTTAGTTTTAGCTATTTTAGGGGGATATCTGTGTGTGCAGGTGACTATTACTGTGCATAATTATTAGGCAACTTAACAAAAAACAAATGTATACCCATTTCAATTATTTATTTTTACCAGTGAAACCAATATAACATCTCAACATTCACAAATATACATTTCTGACATTCAAAAACAAAACAAAAACAAATCAGTGACCAATATAGCCACCTTTCTTTGCAAGGACACTCAAAAGCCTGCCATCCATGGATTCTGTCAGTGTTTTGATCTGTTCACCATCAACATTGCGTGCAGCAGCAACCACAGCCTCCCAGACACTGTTCAGAGAGGTGTACTGTTTTCCCTCCTTGTAAATCTCACATTTGATGATGGACCACAGGTTCTCAATGGGGTTCAGATCAGGTGAACAAGGAGGCCATGTCATTAGATTTTCTTCTTTTATACCCTTTCTTGCCAGCCACGCTGTGGAGTACTTGGACGCGTGTGATGGAGCATTGTCCTGCATGAAAATCATGTTTTTCTTGAAGGATGCAGACTTCTTCCTGTACCACTGCTTGAAGAAGGTGTCTTCCAGAAACTGGCAGTAGGACTGGGAGTTGAGCTTGACTCCATCCTCAACCCGAAAAGGCCCCACAAGCTCATCTTTGATGATACCAGCCCAAACCAGTACTCCACCTCCACCTTGCTGGCGTCTGAGTCGGACTGGAGCTCTCTGCCCTTTACCAATCCAGCCACGGGCCATCAAGACTCACTCTCATTTCATCAGTCCATAAAACCTTAGAAAAATCAGTCTTGAGATATTTCTTGGCCCAGTCTTGACGTTTCAGCTTGTGTGTCTTGTTCAGTGGTGGTCGTCTTTCAGCCTTTCTTACCTTGGCCATGTCTCTGAGTATTGCACACCTTGTGCTTTTGGGCACTCCAGTGATGTTGCAGCTCTGAAATATGGCCAAACTGGTGGCAAGTGGCATCTTGGCAGCTGCACGCTTGACTTTTCTCAGTTCATGGGCAGTTATTTTGCGCCTTGGTTTTTCCACACGCTTCTTGCGACCCTGTTGACTATTTTGAATGAAACGCTTGATTGTTCGATGATCACGCTTCAGAAGCTTTGCAATTTTAAGAGTGCTGCATCCCTCTGCAAGATATCTCACTATTTTTGACTTTTTTGAGCCTGTCAAGTCCTTCTTTTGACCCATTTTGCCAAAGGAAAGGAAGTTACCTAATAATTATGCACACCTGATATAGGGTGTTGATGTCATTAGACCACACCCCTTCTCATTACAGAGATGCACATCACCTAATATGCTTAATTGGTAGAAGGCTTTCAAGCCTATACAGCTTGGAGTAAGACAACATGCATAAAGAGGATGATGTGGTCAAAATACTAATTTGCCTAATAATTCTGCACTCCCTGTATATCTATGTTTATTTATACCACTATATGTATATATTGTAAATGTATTATTATTAAGAGCATGAATAATTGCAAATGTAACATGTAATCAAAGTATCATATGTATTTATTTGCAATCAATGGATATTTTAAGAGGTGTGCCATTTTTCTCTCTGTACCTGTGAAACCCCTCCTGATTGCAATCTAGTTTTAAAAATCACCCCTTCACAGGTGTTATAAAATGGGCTGGCATATAAAATTACATTTCTTTCTGAAAAAGAAATTCAAGAGAAGGAAGACATACACTGTAAATAGCATGACAGTAAAGAGGTATTTTAATTTCTGCTTTATCTGAATCATGACAGTTTAATGTTAAGTGGGCTATCCCTTTGCGCTATCATTTTAAGATTATATTGAATCAAACATCAATTCTAATTTTAAAATCCTTCTCTAAAATATTACACTGTGTGTCCTAATGTCAGCATCAATGTTTATATTTAATTCTAAATTCACATATACATACTTTCAAAGTATAATACACAATGTAACAAATGGCACTTACAAGTTCTGATGAGTGATCAATGACACAAGTATAGAGCATTTTGATTCATTAGCGATAGTTTAAAATGTATATTTGAATCAGATTTTCTGATGTCATAAATCATGTGATTATGCATATTCCAATCAAAAGTGGTTTAAAAATTCACTAGTGTGTGGGTTGTTTATGAGTTTGTGTCATAATTGGTGCGAAAAGTGCTGAGTCAAAATTGGTGCGAAGTGGAGAGTGGGACTTGTATTACATGGCTTAAACATGGTACACATAGATTTTTCACAAAAAATAAAAAGGAAGTTAGCTATATTATGTTGTGTATTTCATTGTTATCTCTATATCTATTAGTGCGACAAGTTTGGGGCAAAACTTTTCAACAAATTTGTAGAAAAAATATTGTCCCCTTGCTTTGTAATGAGAGACACATTTGCAGCATAATCCATAAGTAGTAATGTATTTTTCATTTTTATCCCTATATCTACTACTGCACTAAATGTGGAGCAATAATATTGTTTGATTTCGAAAGGGTATACAATTGTAATAGAGTTTCTAATTTACTTTTATTATGTAATATACTTCATTCTCTTGCATCATCGAACATAAGCTTTCTGTGTTTTCAGACTCCCATTGAGTTCTATGGCATCGGCGACCTCAAGGGTGGCGGATTGAAAACTAGGTACGCTGCGTCGGAAAAGACACAAATGTACCTGTTAAATGTTTGATAAATTGGGAAAAGTGTCAAATAGAGTCAAATGTGAATTCGAAACATCTGTAATGACGCAAGCATCGATCTGTGTCGGATTGAGATTGCGGGATCGTATTTTACGTCACAAATTTCAGCATTTGCCCATCTTGACGCTTTGATAACTATGGCAGATCAATCTCGCAACAAATACGACTCAGAATTCAAGTGTATTTTCAGTTGACGCTTTGATAAATTGACCCCCAAGTCTGATTTACCACATTACTCTTAGGGAGAACTAAGAGCAATTTGCATAAATTTGAAAAAAGAGAAAGAGATGCACTCAGCTGAGACAGAACAAAAACTAGAATAGCCTTCCATGACTGCTCATTTTCATTGCCAATCAGGGTGCATACCCTTTTAGCACACGTTGATGCCTTTTCACAGAGAAACAATATCCTGTAGCATATCAGTCTGACCATGCCCAATGCCAGTCCAGCGCTGAAATACCAGACAATTCAGTTCAGAGAAGAATTGCCTGGTATTTCGGTGCTGAACTGTCATTGGGCAGGGTCAGACTAGTATGCTACAGGATATTTTTTCTCTGTGAAAAGGCATACAGCTAGATTACGAGTTTTGTCTGTAAAAATTTGCAGGGCAGGGGACTTCCGGTGGGCGGCCGATGTGAGAGGACGCAAGTCTGTGGAGCTCCGGGAACACTAGCCCACAACTTAAGCCTTTCAACAAAACTACGGCCGAATAAGTTAGAATCCTTGGCAGAACTACTCCATACACCTGCCCGGCATCAAATAACAAGGAGCACAGTAGATCTGCTCCCCCACCGGTGAGGATTAAAAGAATTAAAGCGGAAGGCGAGAGACCGGGGCAACGGTCAGAGAAACAACAGGACGGCAGAGGAAAGAAGGACAGCGGTCGGTTCTGGTGTGGCTGGTCTGGCAGGACATACCATTTGAGGGTGAGAGATAAGCACGGACAGTGAGGGCAGCTGGTGGTGAGTTGCAAAGCGGCGCTCCGGCCGCCATTTTACCCACTTTACCTTCTATCCTGCTGGGGAACTTGAAAAAGACATAACACAAGGGCCTTGAGGCAGAAAGCATTACTAATAACCCCCGGTAAAGCTGAGGAAAGGGCTTAGGAAAGGTGGAAGACATAATTTTCAGATGGTGAGCAGGCCAATAGGAAGGAAAAAAAGAACTACGCAATTTAATCTGGTCCCCAGCTGCCGCTACACGTGGCCACAGCCATACGCATTTTTTTTTCAAAAGACACTGCACCAGAACCTGATACACAAGAGGTAGACAATAAAACATAGTAGAGACTGTGTATTAGATTGGATAACCTCTTTTGCCCAGGGGTATATATATATGTTTTTCCTCTTATCGCCATTCGGATAACTCACTGCACTGAACTTGCTAGATATGCGGGCATCCCCCTGGGGCCTTCTGGGGTGGGAAGATGCTGAAAAACGACCGAATGTGATATAAAAAAACATGCAGTGCACTGAACCCCTACATTCTGCAAATGTATAAACGTTAGAGGCACAAGCTACCTAAAGGAGACCAGAACACCAACAAATAATAGCTGGGCCTAGAGACTCTTTTATCTGTCTGATTTTCACTACTGGGGGCGAGAATAAGTTTCCGGATAGGTGCATGCAGAAATACTACTCCAGCTACGTCAAAACTACCGGCACCATGTCTAATAGGCAGAAACACCAAGAAAGGAAATCTAAAGTTGCTGCCGAGGTACACGCTGCAGAAAACATGACCGCAGAGATTATGGATGAGGGTCTGACGGACACCCACCCAATTGTTTCTCAAATCTCGGCCCTATTTCTACCCAAGATAGAGCAGCTACAGACAGGGATGGACTCACTCTCATCTGATTTTAAGTCTTTCTCATCTAGGCTCCAACATGTGGAGCAGAGAGTTGGAGATGGAGAAGTCCTGCAAAGAGAAAGTTCTACAAAGATCAGAGCACTTGAGGCCCAGAACAAGTTATTGCTAGATAAAGTTGATGACCTCGAAAACCGCTCGAGGCGCAACAACCTGCGCATTGTTGGTCTCCCAGAAACCGTGCCAAATACAGACTTAATTGAGTTTGCTGAACGTACCTTACCCACTTTGCTACACCTGAGGCCTGAAGACATACCATGTATTGTTGAGAGAGCTCATAGAGTAGGTAGCTCTAGTCAAGACCAGAAGAATGTGAGAGGGCCACGGCAAGTAATGATCCGATATCTTAATTTCAAGGACAAAATTCTACTTCTGAGAGCCTATCGCCAGTCCTCGCCCCTAAGTTTTGAGGGGAAGAAGATTCTAATGTTCCAAGACTACTCAGCGGAAATATCTAGAAGGAGAAGGGAGTTCTCGCCTTATTGTAAATCACTAACAGAGGCTGGTCGCACCTTTTCCTTAATGTTCCCTGCGAAACTTAAGCTTCAGACCCAGCAAGGGGTTAAATTCTTTGAGGACCCTAGACAACTCCAGAAATTTCTGAGACAGGAAGCAGATCCTGCAGCAAATGGCACCTGAGAGGGTGTAGAGGAGTCCCAAGAGACAATAAATAAAAACTCTTTTATCTGGCATATAGCTTAAAAAGAGGGGGACAAACCTAGACCAACAATAGGTCAACTATTTAGCAAGTACTCCTACCATGGAGATGGTTTGATGTTTTTCCTTTTCATATTTGTTCAACAGTTCATACCTTTGTTATTGTTATGTTACACAACATATACCTAAAATTTTCTTAGTTAGGATGCCGTAATATTCATGATAAATTAGGTAATGCTGATCTTAGCGAAGTAAGAGTAGCCCTTTCCAAAAGACTATTAGAACTGGTCAGTGAGAAGACATTCAGCACCTGTAGAGTTGCAGTCCATATAAATGGCCACTAATTGTCGTAAGCCTGAAATGGAGAGTTAGAAAGAGATCCTCCCCTGTATTCTTATGTACTTATTGTAGATGCTAGAAAAGAGATCTGGGGAGGTAACCAATCACTCATATTAGATGGGGAACAACGCTACATTTAAGACATCCCTAAGTGGCTCAATTTCTTGGGCTGAAACTGCCCACAAAAAGGAAAGGAATAAAAGAGAAAAGAGAAGGAGGGAATGGGAACTAAGTGAATATGAACTTGCCTTATTTCAGGGAATCTAGTACCAGGGGGAAGTGTACTGCACACACAAAATTGCACTATGCACACCAATCTAGTGTTGAAGGAAAATTGGTGTGACTTGATAGAAATGTCATTGTTTGTTCAATACTGTTTTTTATGTTATTTACTTAACTTTTTTTTTTCTAGCCAACAGGATGCTCGCCTCTCTCCCGGGGAACCAGTGAGGGGGGGAATAAGTCATAGTCGGAAGACCATTGTCACAAAACTAACGAATCTCCCAAGGTATTTCACAACTGTCATAGCACCTCTCCCCACAATAACACACACATCTGCATATCCAGCATATAATACAGTCCCTCATGTCATGTAGTAACCTGTCTATCATGAGTTGGAATGTGGGAGGTATTACGTCCCCGCAAAAGCGTAGATCAATATTAAGGTATTTACACTCTAGAGGAACCGACATTGCTATTCTGGAAGAGACACATCTTTCACAATTAGAGCACCAGAAGCTGAGGCAGAGTTGGGTGGGAGAGGTTATCTATACGCCATATGAACAGAGAAGGGCTAGAGGGGTGGCGGTCCTGTTCAAGAAGTCCTTGCAATACACTATTACCAAAACACTAATTGATCAAGAAGGTAGATATATCATGATTCAACTAGAAACCGGGGGGTTGTCTTTTGCGCTAGTCGGTGTATATGGACCGCAAACCCAGAAGCAAATGTTCTGGAAGACACTATACTCAGAAATGTTGAAATTTACCACCTTACCTCTCCTCATTGGAGGTGATTTTAACATAGCCCCACAGGTCCCCGCTGACAGATTTTCTAATCCAGACAGAAACACCCCTTCAGCACAAAGAGTACAGAACTCAAAAAAGGAGTCACTGATTATACGCACATTGGCGAGATCTCTGAACTTGCAAGATGTGTGGAGAGCCAAACACCCAGAGAGTAGAGAATTCACATGTATGTCTGTGGCAAAAGATACTCTTTCTAGATTAGACTATTTTCTAGTTTCCTCGAGCTTCTGCCCAAGAGTTGCAGAGGCTGTGGTGGACCCTATTACAATCTCCGACCACGCTCCTATAGGGCTCAAGCTCCACGCGGGTGGCAATGCTCGCACACCTAATAAATGGATTTTCCCAACTTACCTATATAGAGACCCAAACTTCTATAGGCATATTCTTGGAGAATGGCACACATACATGGACCTTAATAGAGAACACATAGACGACCCTCTCCTATTTTGGGAAACGGCCAAGGCAGTTCTGAGAGGAACTATATCAACTTATGCTGCATCAATTAAAAAACAAAACAAGCAAAAAACAGAACAGCTTTTAGTACGCCTTATAAATGCTAGGAACAGATACCTCAGAAATCCCACCACCACAACCAGATATAAATATAAGGAAGCTAAAACACTTAGAGATAATTACATCTTCCAACAAACTAACAGAGCTTATTCCAAAACGCAAGCTAAATATTACAGGTATGGAAGTAAAACGGGGAAATTACTAGCTAGAGTGACTAGACTGACCAGAAAGAGAAGCTCAATCCTAGCGATTAAACAAGGAGCCGCCATACTTAATAGGGAATCAGACATTCAAAATGCATTCACCAATTTCTATAGAGGTCTCTATTCTAAACAACATATACATGACTCTGACAGAGACAGATTTTGGGGCCCCATTCAGCTCCCACAAATAGAACAAGACCAACTCAGAGGAATTAATTCCCCCATTACCCCAGAGGAAATTGTAGACACAATTAAAGATTTGAAATTGGAGAAGTCCCCCGGCCCGGACGGGCTGCCGGCGGAGTTCTACAAAATTATGGGGCCAGATATAGCTGAGACTCTTGCAAGGCTATTTAATGGACTATTGGAAGATACAGTGGTGCCATCGGCTAGATTTGCAGAAGCCCACATCAGTATTATACCAAAAGAAGGTCGCGACCCTCTTCTACCCCAATCCTATCGGCCTATATCCCTGTTAAATCAGGATTATAAAATCCTTACAAAAATCCTAGCAAATAGACTAGCTAATGTTCTGCCGTCACTAATCCACAGTGACCAGACAGGTTTTGTTAAAGGACGATCCTCGGTACTTAATATCAGGAAAGTTCAAACAATCATACAGTACTATTGGAAGGTCTCACAAGACAATAAGGAAAGGAGAAACCATAGGGAAGCAGCCTTGTTACTGATCGATGCTGAAAAAGCTTTCGATAAGGTCCTATGGGAACATCTTTTTCACACTTTTGGAAAAATGGGGATAGAAGGTCCATTTGTGAAGGCGATATCCAACTTATACAAGGTCCCGCAGGCCTCCATTCTAGTGAATGGGACGGCTACTCCACCCTTTATGCTCCATAGAGGCACGAGACAGGGTTGCCCCCTGTCTCCGCTTCTTTTTGATATTGCGATTGAACCCCTGGCGTGGAAAATTAGGGCACAATTGGAAGGAATGCAGATAGGAGACACGGTCTCACATATCTCGCTTTTTGCCGATGATATTGTACTGTTTATCCAAGACCCTTGTAGGAATATTCCTAAGGTGATGGAGTTGATTGAGGAGTTTAGTAAGATTTCAGGGTACGTGATTAATACAGACAAAACAGAATTAATATGGTTACTTGCCAAAGGTGATAGACAAATCCCAAACTTTGATTTTAAGGTGGTTGAAGGAAACTTTAAATATTTGGGAATAACCCTTCATACCGACCCACGGAGGTGGTACTCGATAAATTATGGCCCCCTGCTGAGAAACTTGAAAAATATGCTTAAAGCATGGTCCCCGCTCCCGCTGTCCCTCTGTGGTAGAGTGGGACTCATAAAAATGATATTTTTCCCGAAAATGCTTTATTTTTTTCAGACACTACCCTTTCTCCTTAAAAAGTCAGATCTGCAAAATGTGGTCCATATGGTCCTTCAGTTTGTTTGGACTAATAAGAAACATAGGGTCAGTTACTTAAAGCTCACGGCAGCCCGAGAGATGGGAGGCTTAGCATTGCCCAACTTTGAACTTTATAACTGGGCAGCTCAGTGTAAGTTTGCCATTGACTGGCTAACCGGGAAAGAAAACTTTACAAACATTAAATTAGAGAATACACTAATAAAACCCTGGACATTAGACATGATACCACACTTGACACACTCGCAAGCTACTAAATATTTGACGGACATTGATCTGCTAAGTCAACCTGCGAGAGCCTGGAGGTTGGCCTGCAAATATTTGGGAGGTAACAATAGACTGCTGACCTACTTGCCCTGGGGAGGGAACCCCGAATTCCCTGCGGGTATCACTTCTGAAGCATTTGCTCGGTGGAGAGAGTTAGGATTAAGAACAGTGGGCCAGACCCTGACACCAGGGGGGGAACACATGCAACCATTTGAAGACTTGAGACGGACATTTGGGATGCCCAGCACACACCACTATGCGTACCTTCAGGCTAGGCACTACCACACAGCACTACAAAAGGAAAACCAGGAAGCTACACAAGTGCATATTAAACAAGTAATGCAGTTAGCAGAGCAGGGCAACACATCCATTTCCCCACTTTATAAGAACCTGAACAACTCAACTAACACATCGTGCAGTAGTAAAATTGCTGAGGTTTGGAGCTCTTTGTTGGGGGAGGTAGTCACTGGTAAAGACATAGAGGAGAGTATCCTTAGGGTCAAACGAGCCACTCTCTCTTCAGATGTAAGGGAGTCACACTTCAAACTCATGCATGACAGTTACATAACACCCAAGAAATACCAAAAATGGAGAACTGACAGGGACGACAAATGCCCAAAGTGCGGGAAGAAAGATGCAGAAATTAAGCACATGACGTGGAGCTGCCCCAAGTTAGTAAAATTTTGGAAAATGACAAATTACTGGCCGACCCTGAACACACATTCCCACATCCCTGAACTAACATTTAGAAACATTGTACTGTTAGATTTTGGGGATGTCCCAAGACAACTTAAGATATTCACCTCTAACATAGTTTTGGTAGCCAGGCGTTTAATATTCCAAAACTGGCTTAAACGTAATCCACCTACTGTAACACAGCTGAGACAGACATTGCTTAACCAAATGTTTATCGAACAATCAGACGGTCTAGGCGACACGACTAAGAGAGTTAAATCTTTCGTCACTAAGTGGGAACCCTTCATACACACACTCCCAACAGCGCTACAAAAGATCATTATAACACCATTTAAAAACACGGAGTACATACTTGAAGCCAATTTGAGAGGGGAGTGGGTATTCGACTAGCTAGGAACTGAAGGAGGGGGGAGAAGAGGTGAGCAATCCGAGTTGGCAAATATTATTGTTTAATTAGGTTATTAGAATCTGTTTGTCTTGTTTGTATGTTATAAAAAATGCCCTAAGGGAGGACTAAATCATGCTACACAGGTCTAGTTACTCTATTGAATGGTATCGTATTCACCATGTAAGCCTTAGCTGCCCTATAGCTAGGGGCACAATTGGTTCAGACTAATCTCTCTTGTTGAAAAGAATGTTGTTGAATTATCATTTGATGGTTGTACTGCATATATGTTGTAATGGTCTTCCTGAACATGGCACACAAAAATAAAGATATTTAAAAAAAAAAAATTTGCAGGGCTAACGCTCCTTTTTTTTCCAGCGCTTACTTTAAACAACACTGGTATTTCGAGTTTTCTGAATGGCTGCGTTAGCCTCAGAAAAGTGAACGTTGAGCAAAATTTAGCTCCACTTCTAACCTCAATACCAGCGTTGCTTACGGTAGCGGTAAGCTGGAAAAATGTACTCATGCACGATTTCCCCATAGGATACAATGGGGCTGAGCTGGCTGAAAATAAAACCTAACACCTGCAAAAAAGCAGCGTTCAGCTCCTAACGCAGCCCCATTGTTTCCTATGGGGAAACACTTTCTAAGTCTACACCTAACACCCTAACATGAACCCCGAGTCTAAACACCCCTAATCTTACACTTATTAACCCATAATCTGCCGCTCCGGACACTGCCGCCACCTACATTATCCCTATGAACCCCTAATCTGCTGCCCCTAACATTGCCGACACCTATATTATATTTATTAACACCTAATCTACCCCCCCAAAATTGCCGCCACCTACCTACAATTATTAACCCCTAATCTGCCAACCGGACATAGCCGCCACTATAATAAATGTATTAACCCCTAAAACACCGCAATCCCACCTCGCAAACACTATAATAAATTGTATTAACCCCTAATCTGCCCCCGCCAACGTTGCCGCCACCTATCTACAATTATTAACCCCTAATCTCCCGCCCCCAACGTCGCCGCTACTATAATAAAGTTATTAACCCCTAAACCTAAGTCTAACCCTAACACCCCCCTAACTTACATATAATTTAAATAAAACTAAATAAAATTTCAATAATTAAATAAATTAATCCTATTTAAAACTAAATACTTCCCTATAAAATAAACCCTAATATAGCTACAATATAACTAATAGTTACATTGTAGCTATTTTAGGATTTATATTTATTTTACAGGCAACGTTGTATTTATTTTAACTAGGTACAATAGCTATTAAATAGTTAACTATTTAATAGCTACCTAGTTAAAATAATTACAAAATTACCTGTAAAATAAATCCTAACCTAAGTTACAAATACACCTAACACTACACTATCAATAAATTAATTAAATAAATTAACTAAAATTATTTAAACTCAAATACAATTAAATAAACTAAACTATAGTACAAAAACAAACAAACACTAAATTACAAAAAATAAAAAAATATTAAAAGAATTTTAATCTAATTACACCAAATTAGTGATGTCCCGAATAGTTCGCCGGCGAACATAGCTTGTTCGTGTTCGCCGCGGCGGGCGAACATATGCGATGTTCGGTCCGCCCCCTATTCGTCATCATTGAGTAAACTTTGACCCTGTACCTCACAGTCAGCAGACACATTCCAGCCAATCAGCAGCAGACCCTCCCTCCCAGACCCACCCGCCTCCTGGACAGCATCCATTTTAGATTAATTCGGAAGCTGCATTCTTAGTGAGAGGAGGGACAGTGTAGCGGCTGCTGATTTAATAGGGAAATCGATAGCTAGGCTAGTGTATTCAGTGTCCACTACAGTCCTGAAGGACTCATCTGATCTCTGCTGTAAGGACAGCACTCCAAAAAGCCCTTTTTAGGGCTAGAACATCAGTCTGCTTTTTTTTTTTTCTCTGTATAATCTAATTGCAGTTGCCTGCCTGCCAGCGTGTGTGTCAGGCTCACAGCGTATACTGTGCCCACTTGCCCAGTGCCACCACTCATATCTGGTGTAACAGTAGTGTACATTAAAAAAAAAAACTAGAAATTTGACTGTGAAATAATAGCAGTCAGTTTACTTCACACATGTGCGTTTCAGGGCCTGCCAGGGCACAGTGTCACACCAGTGCAACTCATATCTGGTGTAACAGTAGTGTACATTTAAAAAAAAAAAAACACTTTTTTGACTGTGAAATAATAGCAGTCAGTTTCCTTCACACGTGTGCGTTTCAGGGCCTGCCAGGGCACAGTGTCACACCAGTGCAACTCATATCTAATGTAACAGTAGTGTACATTTAAATAAAACAACACTTTTTTGACTGTGATAGCAGTCAGTTTCCTTCACACGTGTGGGTTTCAGGGCCTGCCAGGGCACAGTGTCACACCAGTGCAACTCATATCTAGTGTAACAGTAGTGTACATTAAAAAAAAAACTAGAAATTTGACTGTGAAATAATAGCAGTCAGTTTCCTTCACGCGTGTGCGTTTCAGGGCCTGCCAGGGCACAGTGTCACACCAGTGCAACTCATATCTAGTGTAACAGTAGTGTACATTAAAAAAAAAACTAGAAATTTGACTGTGAAATAATAGCAGTCAGTTTCCTTTACACGTGTGCGTTTCAGGGCCTGCCAGGGCACAGTGTCACACCAGTGCAACTCATATCTGGTGTAACAGTAGTGTACATAAAAAAAAAAAAAAAAATTAACTGTGAAATAATAACAGTCAGTTTCCTTCACACGTGTGCGTTTCAGGGCCTGCCAGGGCACAGTGTCACCCCAGTGCAACTCCTATCTGGTGTAACAGTAGTGTACATTTAAAAAAAACAACACTTTTTTGACTGTGAAATAATAGCAGTCAGTTTCCTTCACACGTGTGGGTTTCAGGGCCTGCCAAGGCACAGTGTCACACCAGTACAACTCATATCTGGTGTAACAGTAGTGTACATTTAAAAAAAAAAAAAATTTTTTGACTGTTAAATAATAGCAGTCAGTTTCCTTCACACGTGTGCGTTTCAGGGCCTGCCAGGGCACAGTGTCACACCAGTGCAACTCATATCTGGTGTAACAGTAGTGTACATAAAAAAAAAAAAAAAAAAATTAACTGTGAAATAATAGCAGTCAGTTTCCTTCACACGTGTGCCTTTTAGAGCCTGCCAGGGCACAGTGTCACACCAGTGCAACTCATATCTGCTGTAACAGTAGTGTACATTATAAAAAAAAACTAGACATTTGACTGTGAAATAATAGCAGTCAGTTTCCTTCACGCGTGTGCGTTTCAGGACCGGCCAGGGCACAGTGTCACACCAGTGCAACTCATATCTGGTGTAACAGTAGTGTACATTAAAAAAACCTAGAAATTTGACTGTGAAATAATAGAAGTCAGTTTCCTTCACGCGTGTGCGTTTCAGGGCCTGCCAGGGCACAGTGTCACACCAGTGCAACTCATATCTGGTGTAACAGTAGTGTACATTAAAAAAAAAACTAGAAATTTGACTGTGAAATAATAGCAGTCAGTTTCCTTCACACGTGTGCGTTTCAGGGCCTGCCAGGGCACAGTGTCTCACCAGTGCAACTCATATCTGGTGTAACAGTAGTGTACATTAAAAAAAAAACTAGAAATTTGACTGTGAAATAATAGCAGTCAGTTTCCTTCACACGTGTTCGTTTCAGGGCCTGCCAGGGCACAGTGTCACACCAGTGCAACTCATATCTGGTGTAACAGTAGTGTACATTTAAAAAAAAAAAACCTTTTTTGACTGTTAAATAATAGCAGTCAGTTTTTCTTCACACTTGTGCGTTTCAGAGCCTGCCAGGGCACAGTGTCACACCAGTGCAACTCATATCTGATGTAACAGTAGTGTACATTATAAAAAAAAACTAGAAATTTGACTGTGAAATAATAGCAGTCAGTTTCCTTCACACATGTGCGTTTCAGGGCCGGCCAGGGCACAGTGTCACACCAGTGCAACTCATATCTGGTGTAACAGTAGTGTACTTTAAAAAAAAAAACTAGAAATTTGACTGTGAAATAATAGCAGTCAGTTTCTTTCACGCGTGTGCGTTTCAGGGCCTGCCAGGGCACAGTGTCACACCAGTGCAACTCATATCTGGTGTAACAGTAGTGTAAATTAAAAAAAAAAATAGAATTTTGACTGTGAAATAATAGCAGTCAGTTTCCTTCACACGTGTGCGTTTCAGGGCCTGCCAGGGCACAGTGTCACACCAGTGCAACTCATATCTGGTGTAACAGTAGTGTACATTAAAAAAAAAACTAGAAATTTGACTGTGAAATAATAGCAGTCAGTTTCCTTTACACGTGTTCGTTTCAGGGCCTGCCAGGGCACAGTGTCACACCAGTGCAACTCATATCTGGTGTAACAGTAGTGTACATTTAAAAAAAAAAAAAAAATTTTGACTGTTAAATAATAGCAGTCAGTTTCCTTCACACGTGTGCGTTTCAGGGCCTGCCAGGGCACAGTGTCACACCAGTGCAACTCATATCTGGTGTAACAGTAGTGTACATAAAAAAATAAATAAAAAAAAATTAACTGTGAAATAATAGCAGTCAGTTTCCTTCACACGTGTGCCTTTTAGAGCCTGCCAGGGCACAGTGTCACACCAGTGCAACTCATATCTGCTGTAACAGTAGTGTACATTATAAAAAAAAACTAGAAATTTGACTGTGAAATAATAGCAGTCAGTTTCCTTTACACGTGTGCGTTTCAGGGCCTGCCAGGGCACAGTGTCACACCAGTGCAACTCATATCTGGTGTAACAGTAGTGTACATAAAAAAAAAAAAATTAACTTTGAAATAATAGCAGTCAGTTTCCTTCACACATGTGCGTTTCAGGGCCTGCCAGGGCACAGTGTCACCCCAGTGCAACTCCTATCTGGTGTAACAGTAGTGTACATTTAAAAAAAAAAAACTTTTTTGACTGTGAAATAATAGCAGTCAGTTTCCTTCACACGTGTGGGTTTCAGGGCCTGCCAAGGCACAGTGTCACACCAGTGCAACTCATATCTGGTGTAACAGTAGTGTACATTTAAAAAAAAACAACACTTTTTTGACTGTGAAATAATAGCAGTCAGTTTCCTTCACACCTGTGCGTTTCAGGGCCTGCCAGGGCACAGTGTCACACCAGTGCAACTCATATCTGGTGTAACAGTAGTGTACATTAAAAAAAAAACTAGAAATTTGACTGTGAAATAATAGCAGTCAGTTTCCTTCACACGTGTTCGTTTCAGGGCCTACCAGGGCACAGTGTCACACCAGTGCAACTCATATCTGGTGTAACAGTAGTGTACATTTAAAAAAAAAAAACCTTTTTTGACTGTTAAATAATAGCAGTCAGTTTCCTTCACACGTGTGCGTTTCAGGGCCTGCCAGGGCACAGTGTCACACCAGTACAACTCATATCTGGTGTAACAGTAGTGTACTTTAAAAAAAAAACTAGAAATTTGACTGTGAAATAATAGCAGTCAGTTTCCTTCACGCGTGTGCGTTTCAGGGTCTGCCAGGGCACAGTGTCACACCAGTGCAACTCATATCTGGTGTAACAGTAGTGTAAATTAAAAAAAAAACTAGAATTTTGACTGTGAAATAATAGCAGTCAGTTTCCTTCACACGTGTGCGTTTCAGGGCCTGCCAGGGCACAGTGTCAAACCAGTGCAACTCATATCTGGTGTAACAGTAGTGTACATTAAAAAAAAAACTAGAAATTTGACTGTGAAATAATAGCAGTCAGTTTCCTTCACACGTGTTTGTTTCAGGGCCTGCCAGGGCACAGTGTCACACCAGTGCAACTCATATCTGGTGTAACAGTAGTGTACATTAAAAAAAAAACTAGAAATTTGACTGTGAAATAATAGCAGTCAGTTTCCTTCACACGTGTGCGTTTCAGGGCCTGCCAAGGCACAGTGTCTCACCAGTGCAACTCATATCTGGTGTAACAGTAGTGTACATTAAAAAAAAAACTAGAAATTTGACTGTGAAATAATAGCAGTCAGTTTCCTTCACACGTGTGCGTTTCAGGGCCTGCCAGGGCACAGTGTCACACCAGTGCAACTCATATCTGGTGTAACAGTAGTGTACATTTAAAAAAAAACAACCTTTTTTGACTGTTAAATAATAGCAGTCAGTTTCCTTCACACGTGTGCGTTTCAGGGCCTGCCAGGGCACAGTGTCACACCAGTGCAACTCATATCTGGTGTAACAGTAGTGTACATTAAAAAAAAAAAAAAATTAACTGTGAAATAATAGCAGTCAGTTTCCTTCACACTTGTGCGTTTCAGAGCCTGCCAGGGCACAGTGTCACACCAGTGCAACTCATATCTGATGTAACAGTAGTGTACATTATAAAAAAAAACTAGAAATTTGACTGTGAAATAATAGCAGTCAGTTTCCTTCACGCGTGTGCGTTTCAGGGCCTGCCAGGGCACAGTGTCACACCAGTGCAACTCATATCTGGTGTAACAGTAGTGTAAATTAAAAAAAAAACTAGAATTTTGACTGTGAAATAATAGCAGTCAGTTTCCTTCACACGTGTGCGTTTCAGGGCCTGCCAGGGCACAGTGTCACACCAGTGCAACTCATATCTGGTGTAACAGTAGTGTACATTAAAAAAAAAAAACTAGAAATTTGACTGTGAAATAATAGCAGTCAGTTTCCTTCACACGTGTGCGTTTCAGGGCCTGCCAAGGCACAGTGTCTCACCAGTGCAACTCATATCTGGTGTAACAGTAGTGTACATTAAAAAAAAAAACTAGAAATTTGACTGTGAAATAATAGCAGTCAGTTTCCTTCACACGTGTGCGTTTCAGGGCCTGCCAGGGCACAGTGTCACACCAGTGCAACTCATATCTGGTGTAACAGTAGTGTACATTTAAAAAAAAAAAACCTTTTTTGACTGTTAAATAATAGCAGTCAGTTTCCTTCACACGTGTGCGTTTCAGGGCCTGCCAGGGCACAGTGTCACACCAGTGCAACTCATATCTGGTGTAACAGTAGTGTACATTAAAAAAAAAAAAAAATTAACTGTGAAATAATAGCAGTCAGTTTCCTTCACACTTGTGCGTTTCAGAGCCTGCCAGGGCACAGTGTCACACCAGTGCAACTCATATCTGATGTAACAGTAGTGTACATTATAAAAAAAAACTAGAAATTTGACTGTGAAATAATAGCAGTCAGTTTCCTTCACGCGTGTGCGTTTCAGGGCCTGCCAGGGCACAGTGTCACACCAGTGCAACTCATATCTGGTGTAACAGTAGTGTAAATTAAAAAAAAAACTAGAATTTTGACTGTGAAATAATAGCAGTCAGTTTCCTTCACACGTGTGCGTTTCAGGGCCTGCCAGGGCACAGTGTCACACCAGTGCAACTCATATCTGGTGTAACAGTAGTGTACATTAAAAAAAAAAAACTAGAAATTTGACTGTGAAATAAAAGCAGTCAGTTTCTTTCACACGTGTGCGTTTCAGGGCTTGCCAGGGCACCGTGTCACACCAGTGCAACTCATATCTGGTGTAACAGTAGTGTACTTTAAAAAAAAAACTAGAAATTAGACTGTGAAATAATAGCAGTCAGTTTCCTTCACGCGTGTGCGTTTCAGGGCCTGCCAGGGCACAGTGTCACACCAGTGCAACTCATATCTGGTGTAACAGTAGTGTAAATTAAAAAAAAAACTAGAATTTTGACTGTGAAATAATAGCAGTCAGTTTCCTTCACACGTGTGCGTTTCAGGGCCTGCCAGGGCACAGTGTCACACCAGTGCAACTCATATCTGGTGTAACAGTAGTGTACATTAAAAAAAAAAAACTAGAAATTTGACTGTGAAATAAAAGCAGTCAGTTTCTTTCACACGTGTGCGTTTCAGGGCCTGCCAGGGCACAGTGTCACACCAGTGCAACTCATATCTGGTGTAACAGTAGTGTACATTTAAAAAAAAAAAAAAACATTTTTGACTGTGAAATAATAGCAGTCAGTTTCCTTCACACGTGTGCGTTTCAGGGCCTGCCAGGGCACAGTGTCACACCAGTGCGACTCATATCTAGTGTAACAGTAGTGTACATAAAAAATAAAATAAAAAAATGACTGTGAAATTATAGCAGTCAGTTTCCTTCACACGTGTGCGTTTCAGGGCCTGCCAGGGCACAGTGTCACACCAGTGCAACTCATATCTGGTGTAACAGTAGTGTACATTAAAAAAGAACTAGAAATTTGACTGTGAAATAATAGCAGTCAGTTTCCTTCACGCGTGTGCGTTTCAGGGCCTGCCAGGGCACAGTGTCACACCAGTGCAACTCATATCTGGTGTAACAGTAGTGTACATTAAAAAAAAAAACTAGAAATTTGACTGTGAAATAATAGCAGTCAGTTTCCTTTACACGTGTGCGTTTCAGGGCCTGCCAGGGCACAGTGTCACACCAGTGCAACTAATATCTGGTGTAACAGTAGTGTACATTTAAAAAAAACAACACTTTTTTGACTGTGAAATAATAGCAGTCAGTTTCCTTCACACGTGTGCTTTTCAGGGCCTGCCAGGGCACAGTGTCAAACCAGTGCAACTCATATCTGGTGTAACAGTAGTGTACATTAAAAAAAAAACTAGAAATTTGACTGTGAAATAATAGCAGTCAGTTTCCTTCACACGTGTGCATTTCAGGGCCTGCCAGGGCACAATGTCACACCAGTGAAACTCATATCTGGTGTAACAGTAGTGTACATTTAAAAAAAACAACACTTTTTTGACTTTGAAATAATAGCAGTCAGTTTCCTTCACATGTGTACGTTTCAGGGCCTGCCAGGGCACAGTGTCACACCAGTGCAACTTATATCTGGTGTAACACTAGTGTACATAAAAAAAAAAAAACTAGAAATTTGACTGTGAAATAATAGCAGTCAGTTTCCTTCACACGTGTGCGTTTCAGGGCCTGCTAGGGCACAGTGTCACACCAGTGCAACTAATATCTGGTGTAACAGTAGTGTACATTTAAAAAAAACAACACTTTTTTCACTGTGAAATAATAGCAGTCAGTTTCCTTCACACGTGTGCATTTCAGGGCCTGCCAGGGCACAGTGTCACACCAGTGCAACTCATATCTGGTGTAACAGTAGTGCACATTAAAAAAAAAAACTAGAAATTTGACTGTGAAATAATAGCAGTCAGTTTCCTTCACACGTGTGCATTTCAGGGCCTGCCAGGGCACAGTGTCACACCAGTGCAACTCATATCTGGTGTAACAGTAGTGTACATTTAAAAAAAAAAAACTTTTTTGACTGTGAAATAATAGCAGTCAGTTTCCTTTACACGTGTGCGTTTCAGGGCCTGCCAGGGCACAGTGTCACACCAGTGCAAATAATATCTGGTGTAACAGTAGTGTACATTTAAAAAAAAAAACACTTTTTTCACTGTGAAATAATAGCAGTCAGTTTCCTTCACACGTGTACGTTTCAGGGCCTGCCAGGGCACAGTGTCACACCAGTGCAACTTATATCTGGTGTAACACTAGTGTACATAAAAAAAAAAAACTAGAAATTTGACTGTGAAATAATAGCAGTCAGTTTCCTTCACACGTGTGCGTTTCAGGGCCTGCCAGGGCACAGTGTCACACCAGTGCAACTCATATCTGGTGTAACAGTAGTGTACATTTAAAAAAAACAAAACTTTTTTGACTGTGAAATAATAGCAGTCAGTTTCCTTTACACGTGTGCGTTTCAGGGCCTGCCAGGGCACAGTGTCACACCAGTGCAACTAATATCTGGTGTAACAGTAGTGTACATTTAAAAAAAACAACACTTTTTTGACTGTGAAATAATAGCAGTCAGTTTCCTTCACACGTGTGCGTTTCAGGGCCTGCCAGGGCACAGTGTCACACCAGTGAAACTCATATCTGGTGTAACAGTAGTGTACATTTAAAAAAAAACAACACTTTTTTGACTGTGAAATAATAGCAGTCAGTTTCCTTCACACGTGTACGTTTCAGGGCCTGCCAGGGCACAGTGTCACACCAGTGCAACTTATATCTGGTGTAACAGTAGTGTACATAAAAAAAAAAACTAGAAATTTGACTGTGAAATAATAGCAGTCAGTTTCCTTCACACGTGTGCGTTTCAGGGCCTGCTAGGGCACAGTGTCACACCAGTGCAACTCATATCTGGTGTAACAGTAGTGTACATTAAAAAAAAAACTAGAAATTTGACTGTGAAATAATAGCAGTCAGTTTCCTTCACACGTGTGCGTTTCAGGGCCTGCCAGGGCACAGTGTCACACCAGTGCAACTAATATCTGGTGTAACAGTAGTGTACATTTAAAAAAAAAAAAACTTTTTTGACTGTGAAATAATAGCTGTCAGTTTCCTTCACACGTGTGCTTTTCAGGGCCTGCCAGGTTACAGTGTCACACCAGTGCAACTCATATCTGGTGTAACAGTAGTGTACATTAAAAAAAAAACTAGAAATTTGACTGTGAAATAATAGCAGTCAGTTTCCTTCACACGTGTGGGTTTCAGGGCCTGCCAGGGCACAGTGTCACACCAGTGCAACTCATATCTGGTGTAAGAGTAGTGTACATTAAAAAAAAAAACTAGAAATTTGACTGTGAAATAATAGCAGTCAGTTTCCTTCACACGTGTGTGTTTCAGGGCCTGCCAGGGCACAGTGTCACACCAGTGCAACTCATATCTGGTGTAACAGTAGTGTACATTTAAAAAAAAAAAAAAATTTTTGACTGTAATAGATTGAATAGCAGTTAGTTGTCTGCAAGCATGTGTGTCAGGCCTACAGCGTCTACTCTGCCAACTTCTGCCAGTGCACAGTGCCACTCATATCTGTTGTCACAGTAGCTTGCACGCATAGTACCACTAATCGAAAAAAAAATGACAGGCAGAGGCAGGCCACCCCGCAGGGCCCATCGTGGTCGTGGTGCTGTGATTCCCTTTGGCCCTAGAATAATGCCCAGTGTTCAGAGGCCACGTACCCTGAACTCGAAAAGTTCTGAGGACATAGTTGACTGGCTAACACAGGACACCCAATCTTCTACAGCTTCCGCTCAGAACCTTGACGCACCATCCTCCTCCAGCTTAGCTTCGGGCACCTCTAAAGTTACCACTAGCCCGCCTGCCGCCACCACCAACACTAGCACCACAGCCACTTCACTTAATCTGTCAGATGAGTTATTTACACATCAGTTGGAAGAAATGAGTGATGCGCAACCATTATTGCCAGAGGATGTAGATAACAGGGATATGTCTCAGTCAGGCAGCATTACACACATGGACGTACGGTGTGATGATGATGATGTTGTACCCGCTGCTGCTTCCTTTGCTGAGTTGTCAGATACAAGTTAAGCGGTTCATGATGACGATGCGTCCGTGGATGTCACGTGGGTGCCCGCTAGAAGAGAAGAAGAACAGGGGGAAAGTTCAGATGGGGAGACAGAGAGGAGGAGAAGACGAGTTGGAAGCAGGGGGAGGTCGTCGCAAGGAGCTAGTGTCACAGTCAGACAGCATGCATCGGCACCCAGGGTCAGCCAGACAGCACGCCAATCAACACATGCTGTTGCCACCACCAGAATGCCGTCATTGCAGAGCTCAGCAGTGTGGCATTTTTTTGGTGTTTCTGCCTTTGACAACAGCGATGCCATTTGCAACCTGTGCCAAAAGAAACGGAGTCGTGGGAAGTCCAACACCCACCTAGGTACAACTGCTTTGCGAAGGCACATGATCGCACATCACAAACGCCTATGGGATCAACACATGAGTACAAGCAGCACACAAACTCAAAGCCGCCATCCTCCTCCTGGTCCAGCATCTTCAGCCACGTCAACCACTGCTGTCCTCCTTGCCCCCTCTCAACCATCCGCCAATCCGTCTCTCGCCTTGAGCAGTTCCTGCTCATCTGCCCACAGTCAGGTGTTTGTCAAGGACATGTTTGAGTGTAAGAAGCCAATATCACAAAGTCAACCCCTTGCCCGGCATCTGACAGCTGGCTTGTCTGGACTCTTAGCCCGCCAGCTTTTACCATACAAGCTGGTGGAGTCTGAGGTGTTCCAAAAATTTGTAGCTATTGGGACACCGCAGTGGAAGGTACCTGGCCGAAATTTCTTTGCACAAAAGGCAATCCCCAACCTGTACTCAATTGTGCAAAAGGAAGTAATGGCATGTCTGGCACACAGTGTTGGGGCAAGGGTCCATCTGACCACTGATACCTGGTCTGCAAAGCATGGTCAGGGCAGGTATATCACCTACACTGCGCATTGGGTAAACCTGCTGACGGCTGCCAAGCATGGAATGCGTGGCTCTGCAGAGGAGTTGGTGACACCGCCACGACTTGCAGGCAGGCCTGCTGCCACCTCCTCTACTCCTCCTACTCCATCCTCTTCCATAACCTCCTCGGCTGAGTCCTCTTCTGCTGCTGCATCTTGCTCCACATCAACGGCACCCCCCCAGCTCCCCAGGTACTATTCCACATCCCGGATACGGCAGTGTCACGCCGTCTTGGGGTTGACTTGCCTGAAAGCAGAGAGTCACACCGGACCAGCACTCCTGTCCGCCCTGAACGCACAGGTGGATCAGTGGCTGACTCCGCACCAACTAGAGATCAGCAAAGTGGTTTGTGACAATGGAAGAAATTTGTTGGCGGCATTGAATTTGGGCAAGTTGACACATGTGCCGTGCATGGCACATGTCTGTAATCTGATCGTACAACGCTTTGTGCATAAGTACCCAGGCTTACAGGACGTCCTGAAGCAGGCCAGGAAGGTATCCAGATATCCAGCTGCGAAACAACATGTCAGTGAGGCGCTTGATTTGCGACAGCCCAACACGTTGGAATTCAACACTCCTAATGTTCGACCACCTGCTCCAACAAGAAAAAGCTGTTAATGACTATTTGTATGACCGGGGTGCTAGGACAGCCTCTGCGGAGCTGGGAATTTTTTTGCCACGTTACTGGACGCTCATGCGCAATGCCTGTAGGCTCATGCGTCCTTTTGAGGAGGTGACAAACCTAGTCAGTCGCACCGAAGGCACCATCAGCGACATCATACCATTTGTTTTCTTCCTGGAGCGTGCCCTGCGAAGAGTGCTGGATCAGGTCATAGATGAGCGTGAAGAGGAAGAGTTGTGGTCACCATCACCACCAGAAACAGACTTATCAGCATCGCTTGCTGGACCTGCGGCAACGCTGGAAGAGGATTGTGAGGAAGAGGAGTCAGAGGAGGAATGTGGCTTTGAGGAGGAGGAGGAGGAGGAAGACCAACCACAACAGGCATCCCAGGGTGCTCGTTGTCACCTATCTGGTACCCGTGGTGTTGTACGTGGCTGGGGGGAAGAACATACCTTCAGTGAGATCACTGAGGATGAGGAACGGGACATGAGTAGCTCGGCATCCAACCTTGTGCAAATAGGGTCTTTCATGCTGTCGTGCCTGTTGAGGGACCCTCGTATAAAAAGGCTGAAGGAGAACGACCTGTACTGGGTGTCCACACTACTAGACCCCCGGTATAAGCAGAAAGTGCCTGAAATGTTACCGAATTACCGCAAGTCGGAAAGGATGCAGCAGTTCCAAAATAAATTAAAAAGTAAAAAGTATGCTTTACTATAAGGGTGATGTCACAGCACAACGGGAATCTAACAGGGGAAGAGGTGAAAGTAATCCTCCTCCTCCCATGATCACGCCCGCAAGGACAGGATGCTTTACAGACGTGTTGTTGATGGAGGACATGCAGAGCTTTTTAAGTCCTACGCATCGCCACAGCCCTTCGGGGTCCACCCTCAGAGAACGACTCGACCGACAGGTAGCAGACTACCTCGCCTTAACTGCAGATATCGACACTCTGAGGAGCGATGAACCCCTTGACTACTGGGTGTGCAGGCTTGACCTGTGGCCTGAGCTATCCCAATTTGCGATAGAACTTCTGGCCTGCCCCGCTTCAAGTGTCCTGTCAGAAAGGACCTTCAGTGCAGCAGGAGGTATTGTCACTGAGAAGAGAAGTCGCCTAGGTCAAAAAAGTCTAGATTACCTCACCTTTATTAAGATGAATGAGGGATGGATCCCGAAGGGACTGACAGTGGGCGATACATTCGACTAAAAAATTCCTGATGAGATGAGCTGCCTTGGGCTACAAATGGTCCACATGCTGCTGTATTTTATCTCTGAATGCTGGATGACTTGCGTGGCTTATCCGCCACCAACTAGGGTTCAAGCCGCAGTGTTTTAGGGCACTTTCTGCCTGGGAAAAAACTTCAATTTTTCTGGCCGCTGCTACAGCAGCGGCTGCAACAATGCCTAATTTTTCAGGCATGTGTACATGCCTAATTTTTCTGGCCTCTGGTGCTGCACTGTGGCTTCAAAAACCAAACCAAAAAAAAGGCACATAACAGGGATTAAACTGATAGGAATAGTACTACTTAACACACCTTATAATAACGCAGAGAGAGGCAACGCAGAGAGAGGAGTCTGAAGAAGAGGAGTCAGAGGAGGAAGGTGGCTTTGAGGAGGTGGAAGACCAAACACTGCAGGCGTCCAAGGGGGCTTGTTGTCACCTTTCAAGGACCCTTGGTGTTGTATGTGGCTGGGTGGAGGAAGAGACCTTCAATGACATCAGTTAGGACAAGGAACGGGACATGGCTAGCTTGGTATCCAACCTTGTGCAAATGGGGAGTTTGCGGTTGTGCAAATGGACTGTTTGTGGTTGTTTGCGGTGCATTAAACGGGGAGTTTGGTCTGTCACTGTAAAGCGGGCGTAACCCTTACACTACCTGATCGATACAACATCATACCTGATGTTTTAAAACACGTTATTCCAAACAATTTAGGAATGTTAGGTGATTTATGCCCTTTATGGCTTAAAACCAGACTCTGCATCAACTATGTAATTTTCCAGGGGAGTTTTGCCATGGATCCCCCTGCGGCATGCCACAGTCCAGGTGTTAGTCCCCTTGAAACAATTTTTTCATCACTACTGTGGCCAGAAGGAGTCCCTGTGGGTTTTAAAATTCGCCTGCCTATTGAAGTCTATGGCGGTTCGCCCGGTTCGCCCGTTCGCGAACATTTGCGGAAATTCACGTTCGCCGTTCGCGAACGGAAAATTTTATGTTCGCGACATCACTACACCTAATCTAAGCCGCCTAATAAAATAAAAAAGCCCCCCAAAATAATAAAATTCCCTACCATTTACTAAATTACAAAAGTAATCAGCTCTTTTACCTGTAAAAAAAAAATACAAGACACCCCCAATAACCTCGCATTCTATTGGCTCATCCAATCAGCCAATCGGAATTCGAGGGACGCCATCTTGGATGATGTCATTTAAAGGAACCTTCATTCTGTGTTAGGACATCGGAAGAAGAGGATGGCTCCGCGTCGGCTGGATAGAAGATGGCTCCGCTCCGGAAGGATGAAGATAGAAGATGCCGCCTGGATGAAGATGTCTGCCGATCCGGATGTCCTCTTCTGCCCGGATAGGATGAAGACTTCTGCCGGTCCGGATGTCCTCTTCTGGCCCATCTGTGCCCGTCTGGGTGAACACTGCTCAAGGTAGGGTGATCTTCAGGGGGGTAGTGTTGATTACTTTTGTAATTTAGTATAGAGCTGATTACTTTTGTAATTTAGTATAGGGTAGGGAATTTTATTATTTTGGGGTCTTTTTTATTTTATTAGGGGGCTTAGATTAGGTGTAATTAGTTTAAAATTCTTGTAATATTTTTTTTATTTTTTGTAATTTAGTGTTTGTTTTTGTACTATAGTTTAGTTTATTTAATTGTATTTTAGTTTAGATAATTGTAGTTAATTTATTTAATTAATTTATTGATAGTGTAGTGTTAGGTGTATTTGTAACTTAGGTTAGGATTTATTTTACAGGTAATTTTGTAATTATTTTAACTAGGTAGCTATTAAATAGTTATTAACTATTTAATAGCTATTGTACCTAGTTAAAATAAATACAAAGTTGCCTGTAAAATAAAAATAAACCCCAAGCTAGCTACAATGTAACTAATAGTTATACTGTAGCTATATTAGGGTTTATTTTATAGGTAAGTATTTCGTTTTAAATATGATTAATTTATTTAATTATATAAATTTTATTTCGTTTTATTTAAATTATATTTTAGATAGAGGGGTGTTAGGGTTAGGTTTAGACTTAGGTTTTGGGGTTAATAACTTTATTATAGTAGCGGAGACGTTGGTGTCGGGAGATTAGGGGTTAATAATTGTAGGTAGGTGGCGGCGACGTTGGGGGGGCAGATTAGGGTTTAATAAAATTTATTATAGTGTTTGCGAGGCGGGATTGCGGCAGTTTAGGGGTTAATACATTTATTATAGTGGCGGCGATGTCCGGTCGGCAGATTAGGGGTTAATAAGTGTAGGTAGGTGGCAGCGAACGTTGGGGGGGGCAGATTAGGGGTTAATAAATATAATATAGGTGTCGGCGATGTTAGGGGCAGCAGATTAGGGGTTCATAAGTATAACGTAGGTGGAGGCGATGTCCGGTCGGCAGATTAGGGGTTAAATAATTTTATTATAGTGTTTGCGATGTGGGGGGGCCTCGGTTTTTGGGGTTCATAGGTAGTTTATGGGTGTTAGTGTACTTTGTAGCACTGTAGTTAAGAGCTTTATGTTCCGGCGTTAGCCCATAAAACTCTTAACTACTGACTTTTTTATGTGGTAGGAGTCTTGGAGGTAGAGGCTGTACCGCTCACTTCTTCCAAGACTCGTAATACCAGCGTTAGGCAAATCCCATTAAAAAGATAGGATACGTAATTGACGTAAGGGGATTTGCAATAGACAAAAGTCGCGGAAGAAAAGTGAGAGCGGTACACCTGTACCTGTCATCGTAATACCAGCGGGCGTTAAAAAGCAGCATTTGGACCCCTTAACGCTGCTTTTTAAGGCTAACGCAGAACTCGTAATCTAGGCATTTGTGTGCTTAAAGAGTATGCACCCTGATTGGCAATGAAAATGAACAGGCATGGAAGTTATTCTAGCTTTTGTTCTGTCTCAACTGAGTGCGTCTCTTTCTTTTCTTATTTATGAAAATTGCTCTTGGGTCTCTCTAGAAGTAAAAGGGGAAACCAGACGTGGACTGATGAGGCCCACAGAAGACCGAAACATAAGTCTGGGGTTTGTTGTTTCTCTTTCTAGAGAAGGATTGCCTGGTATTTCTGCGCTGCACTGTCATTGGGCAGGATCAGACTGGTATGCTACAGGATATTTTTTTTATCTGTGAAAGGCATAGTGTGCTAAAAGAGTATGCACCCTGAGTGGCACTGAAAATGAACAGGCATGGAAGTTATTCTAGCTTTTGTTCTGTCTCAGTTGAGTGTGTCTTTCTCTTTTCTTATATATATTTAAATTTATATATTGTGTATAATGTTCCTTTAAATATATATATATTATATATCTGATACTGTTTATTTAAAATCCATGTCTATACCTGTAAAAAGTATACACAATTTAATATAACTGCATGTAATAGACACAACTATAAATAAGAATATGCAGATACTGATCTAAAAATCTAAACATCCAGTATAAAACCTTTTATGAAACTTACTTAGAAGTTCCCAGTTTAGCACTGTTAAGGTTTAGCTGGAACACACAGTTAAAGGGGCTGGGAAAACATGAAGAGCAGACACTCCTTCCCCTTCCCTGCATATGAAAATACAGATTACACAAACAGGAGCCGAAGGAATCTGTAGACATCAGTATACATCTAAAATTTTGCGACTTGGTTAGAATGCACAATATTATTAAAGAAAATAGCAATTATAAATTTTTACAAAAACACTAAAAAATGGGCTATATAAATGGATAATTTACAAAACATTTATACAAAGAAAACTCTAGTGCACAATGCCCCTTTAATAATAAAAATCAAGTGAAGAATATATGAATTTTTTTTGCACATCAGGTTTCACGATTTAGATTTAAAGCGGCCGGGTTAGCATACATGAAATTTTAGTAATCTTAAGGTGCGTTATTGAAATATTAAATATTAATAAACATGATTACATATAATTAAAGATACTGTAAAATATTCTAAATATCCCATAGAATATCTACATATATATATATATATATATATATATATATATATATATATATATATATATATATATTACACAATATTTAATCAATTTTAATAATTTTATTAATATTTTTAATATGTAATATTTAATATTTCAATAACATGCCTTATGGTAACTACGTTGTTATGTGCGCTAACCCAACCACGTTAAATCTAAATTGAGAATCCTGATTTGCAAAGTGCATATTTTACATTCATATGTTCACATAGAAAAAAATTGATTATATATATATATATATATATATGGAACAGAAGAGGGAAGGGCGCAAAGCAAAAAATCCTCTCTGGTGTAGTATGTATGGTGAAGCTGAATATACAAGAAAGAAAATGCCAAATGGACACTCACGTTTTTCAACCTCAACTCATATGAGGTATGGAAACAGCACGGGAGGGCATAAAGCCACTGTAGTATTCAGATAGGATGTTCTCATCTCCCTAGCAGCCACTCTCGATCCAGACCAAATCCACTTCTCTCCAACAGAAGATGAACCCTTTCAAGAGGGGTGCTTCAACCTTATTATTGAATCTATGTACACCGGTATAGGGAGGGAAATACTGAGCATAAACTGATATATGAGGTGAAAAATGTATTGACAAAAGTTTACAGACATATAATTCTAAAAACACTGTAACCAGTGTAATGTAAAACAAACACTCATATAAAAGACTCTCAAACAATCACAGAGAATGTGTAAAACCGCGCAGTAGCACATCAGCGTGTATGAGCAAGTGAGGGGGCGTGGCCTGATGCGTTTCCTGATGTTATTGGTCGCTTCATCAGAGGTAGGGAACACCCTCCCTAGCCCTCTTATTTATATCCTGTTAGCGTCCTTATCTCATGCTCAGCCATTTCACTCAGCTCCATTTTTGTTAAGGGCATAAGATTATCCACTTACTACTAGGTGTTTGGCTTCTAATGGCAAATAGGGAATTTATTCGTTTTGCCACATATACAGTATTATTTTATTCTATTCATCTCCCTTCACTAACCTATAAAATATGTAAGTTAAAAAGTATGTATGTAAAAAACTTTATTTAAAATTTATATTAAAATATATCATAATTCCATTGTTTCTTATAATAAAAGGTAAGAAAAATGTTTAAAACCAATTTATTATAAATCCTTCCTACTTCTGTATAAAACATTTCTTTTGGTAATGTTAATTTTAAATGTTAATTTGAAATACATATCTATACATATATATATATATATATATATATATATATATATATATATATATATATAAATTCATATACAGGTATAGGTATATACAGATATACATAGAAATATGTGTTTACAATAAAAAGAAACATTTCCTGTAAGTGAAAAACATTGAAATGTGAAACATGTACAGTAAATATATAGTAAAACACATAAATATTTAAAACATATGTACACACAAATATTTATATATATCAGGGGCGTATTTATGCATAGGCCAACAAGGCCGGTGCCTAGAGCGTCAGATTTGATGGGGCAGCACTGGCACTGATTTGTTGGCAGCAAGGTTGGCATTATTATTTTAATTTAAAAAAAAAATCCTGTGCGGCGGTCACATGATGTTTTCCTCCTTCTGTTCGCCTTCTTGTCTGCTCACATGTAGATGGAGGGAGCCACACATGACTGTGTGATCACTGATCAAACTTGGAGCATAGCAGAGCCTGGCTGAGAGTGACAAAGGACTGGACTGGAGAAGAGGGGGGTGACCCGGCACATAGCAGTGCAGTGCATAAATTGCAAGGTATTTTTTGTTTTTGTTTTGCACCTCTATTCTAAGCTCTAATACTTAGAGTAGTCTGTCATGATCATCTGTAATAGCTAGCCTTAGAGCGATCACGATGATGAGATGTTATGTGATCATTCATTGTGTGATGGAATTTGGAAACAATTTGAGCCTGGGGCGGGCAGTGGGAAATGGTGAGATTTGACCAAGGAAGGCTGCATCAATATGGAATAATATGGGCACTGTGGGCAGTCATAGCTGTAAAAGTAAAAGGGTTTTAAACTTTAAATTTGTCTATTGCGAGTCTTGCAAATTATACTTTTGTAATGTAAATAAAACTAGTGATGGTTTCAAGTATTGAGCAAGCTATATATATAATAAATAAGAATATGCTTCAAATGTGTATAATAACTGCAAGAATCAAATCTGCAATTCTGTGCTAGTGCTTCTTTAGATAATTTGCTACATGCAGTTTCTCTGTACTTATAGCTTCATAATAATGCATTGCATTACCAAACCAATTAATGCTTTTCTGTTTGTCACATTATTTGGAGTCCAGTCCAGACAATTAACAGCTATTCTATAATCACTTTAGTAAAGTTGCACTGTGATCAGAAAAATGTATTGCTATACAAAATGAAAATTTGATATTTCTATGAAATAGGAGAAGAAAGCAGCATTCTTGTGATCACAGGGCAACTTTACTAAAGTGATCATAGAATAGCTGTTAATTATCTGGACTCCAAATAATATGACAAAGAAAAAAGCATTGATTGGTAATGCATTATTATGAAGTCACTGTAATCAATAAAAAAAGTCCACTGCTGCTGACCTTGAAAATACAGACTATAAAGCATGAAAACTGCAGCTCCACCTAGTGTTCAAATGGTAAAATGAAGTAAGCACATGGATTGTCTCTATACTACTCTACTGTCTGTATGCCAACTGCAGCATAAAAAAAATGTCACATTACTCCCTGACCAAAATATGATATGGCCATAAATCTATATATATTATCTATCTATCTATCTATCTTTCATTTATCTATCCATCTCTCTGTCTGTCTATCTATATATCATCTATCTATCTTTCAGTCTGTCTGTATATCTATCTATCTATCTATCTATCTACCTGTCTGTCTGTCTCTGTCTGTCTCTGTCCATCTATCTGTCTGTCTATCTATCTATTTATCTATCTATCTATCTATCTATCTATCTTTCATTTATCTATCCATCTCTCTGTCTGTCTATCTATATATCATCTATCTATCTTTCAGTCTGTCTGTCTGTCTATCTATCTATCTATCTATCTATCTATCTTTCTATCTACCTGTCTGTCTGTCTCTGTCTGTCTCCGTCCATCTATCTATCTGTCTGTCTATCTATCTATCTATTTATCTATCTATCTATCTATCTATCATCTATCTATGCTATAGGTAAAAGTTTAAAAAGAGGTAAAAAATTATATGAAAAAAAAATATTTAAAAAATGTAAAAGTATCTGTGCCCAAATGAAATAATTATTGTTAATTAAGTTATACTAAATTGGAAGAATAGGGAGGCAAATAAGAAAAAAAGATGATATTACTTTACATAAAATGTATAAGATTTTAAAATGTCATGAAAAAAGTCAATATAACATTCAGAAGAGACACAGCTGATTTATCATTTTTAAACAGGGAGATTAGGGTTCATTATTTCAGCTATGAAATATCATATTGCTTATTTTTTAAAGCATATTTAAAACCGAGAGGTTAGGGTGAAAACATTTATTTTTTAAGATGCAGAATATCATATACACAAGGATATTAGGGTAATTTATTTCAGATACAGAATATCACCAACCATATGACTAAAAAAATAAAATAAAACAAGAGCAGGCTGAAAACAGGGAGAACATTAGGTTACAGTTTTTAAAAAAAACCTCATGAATATCACATAGCAGCTATCCCCTTCTGATAAAGGTGATAAACATTTCTCTAAACGTTAATACATCTATATACTGTATATATATATATATATATATATATATATATATATATATATATATATATATATATATATATATACATATATATATATATATACATATATATATATATATATATAAATATATATATATATATATTTATATAAAAGAAGGGGTTATCTATCTATTTATCTATCTATCTATTTGTCTGTCTGTCTCTGACTGTCTATCTCTGTCTGTCTCTGTCTGTTTATCTAACTATGCTAAAGCTAAAAGGTTAAAAAGAGGTAAAGAATGGAATGAAAACATTTAAAAAGTTAAAAAATATATAGGTATCTGTGCCCAAATTAAATAATTATTGTTAATCTATTTATGCTAAATTGGAAGAATAGGGAGGCAAATAAGAAAAAAAGATGATATTACTTTACATAAAATGTATAAGATTTTAACATTTCATGAAAAAAGTCAATATAACATTCAGAAAAGAGCTTTATGGCCATCCTAAATAAACCTTGGCAGGGGAGATTGGTGGTGCCCATTACTTTATAGAGAATAAAACTTTACACTTATTTCTTCAATATTTCAAGAACTAATGTCAATTACAAAAAGCATCTGTCAATTATTTTAAGGGTAATCTTTGTTTTGGATACTTCATGTTTGGCATTTTCCTATCATTTAGAATATGTTTAAGAAATAAATAATGATAACATACAATGTTCCACACTCACCATTAAAGTTAGTCGTTTGCTGATTAGCTCTATTTTGAAAATGATAATACCATGCACAATATACATTTTTATTTTTAAAGAGCAAGATTTAGACAGGGAGATTAGGTTACAGTTTTAGCTTCATAGTATCTTCTTTCATATGACTAATCTTTAAACAGGGAGATTAGGTTACATTTTTCGAGCTGCAGAATATAATGTACACAAGGAGATTAGGGTAATTTATTTCAGTTACTGAATATCACCTACCATATGACACAGCAGATGTATGCCCATTCCTAATAAACCTTAGCAGGGGAGATTGGTGGTGCCCATTACTTTATAGAGAATAAAACTTATTTCTTCAATATTTCAACAACTAATTTCAATTACAAAATGCACCTGACAATTATTTTAAGGGTAATCTTTGTTTTGGATACTTCGTGTATTTTTCTATCATTTAGTATATTTTTAAGAAATAAATACTGATAACATACAATAAATAATAATAACATTCACACTCACCATTAAAGTCAGTCCTGTGCTGATTAGTTCTGGTTTGAAGATTACATTATACTGTTCTTTATGTCTTTGGCCACGTCCCAAAAGTGTACTGACAACTCATAGGATCATTTTTTTAATAACCAATTAAGAATATTTTTAAACTTCCAAGTAGCTTTGAACATTATAGTCGTGCTAAAAAGTTTGCATGCCCTTGGAGAATTGGTAATATATGTACCATTTTTAAAGAAAACATGAGTGACCAGGCAAAACACATTTCTTTTATTTCTTATGGGATTCATATTCAACTGTAGGTCATAACAGAATTACATAATCATAAAACAAAACATGTAAACAAATAAAAAAATGAAATGACCCCTGTTCAAAAGTCTGTATAGCCTTAGCTTAATACTTTGTATTGCCCCCTTTAGCAACAATGACAGCATGCATTCTTTTGTAATAGTTGTCTATGAGGCCCCAAATTCTTGCAGGTGGTATTGTTGCCCATTTGTCTAGGCAAAATGCCTCCAGGTGGTGCAAAGTCTTTAGTCATCTTGCATGAACCACACGTTTGAGATCTCCCCAGAGTGGCTCAATGATATTAAGGTCAGGAGACTGTGATGGCCACTCCAGAACCTTCACCTTTTTCTGCTGTAACCATTGGAGGGTCTACTTCACCTTGTGCTTAGGGTAATTTTCATGCTGGAAAGTCCAAGAGCATTCCATGCACATCTTTCGTGAAGAAGAATGTAAATTGTCGGCCAGTGTTTTCTGATAACATGCTGCATACATCTTGCCATCAATTTCACAATATTCCCTGTGCCTTTAGAGCTCACCCCCCAAAAAAATATCAGTTAGCCACCGCTATACTTCACAGTGGACCTTGTTAACCCCTCTCTTAACATAGTGCTTATGGTTGTGACCATAAAGCTCTATTTTGGTCTAGTCACTCCAAATTACAGTGTGCCAGAAGTTGTGTGGTGTTTCGAGGTGTTGTTGGGCAAATTGTAAACAGGATTTATTGTGGCATTGGCACAGAAAAGCCTTCTTGCTGGCAACTCGACCATGCAGCTCATTTTTGTTCAAGTATCGTCGTATTGTGCTCTTTGAAACAACCACTCTGTTTTTTTTCCAGAGAAGCCTGTATTTCTCCTGAGGTTACCTGTGGGTTTTTCTTTGTATCCCGAACAATTTTCTGAAAGCTGTGGCTGAAATCTTTCTTGGTCTACCAGAGCTTGGCTTAGTATCAAGAGATCCCTGAATTTTCCACTTCTTAATAAGTAATTGAACAGTACTGACTGCCATTTTCAAAGCCATGGATATCTTTTTATATCCTTTTCCATCTTTTTAAAGTTCCATTACCTTGTTACGCAGGTCTTTTGACTGTTCTTTTCTGCTCCCAATGGCTCAGTATATAGCCTGCTCAGTGCATTCATGTGAGAGCTAACAAACTCATTGACAAGGTGGACACAGACACTATTTGCAATTTAAAAAGCCAAATATGTGGGAAATTAAGCTTTAATTGCCATTTTAACCTGTGTGTTCCACCTTGTGTTTCTGTAACAAGGTCAAACATTCAATGGTATGTAATCTTTTGATCAGGGCAATTTGGGTGATTTTCTTATTATTATGATTTAAAAAGGAGCCAACAAACTATTTGATACTAAATAGCTTCATATGATCACTATCCTGTATATTAAATGTAATATAAAATATGAAATCAGATAATGGAACGTATATTATTATTATTTTTATCACTTATTTGTAGAGTTCCAACATATTCTGTAGAGCTATAAACATAGGCATGATTTGCAAGGTAATATTTATAGGGAACAAATGTGTATAGGGCCTTGCCAAGAATTACACTGTTGTAGTCAGCTCATATGAAGGTGATCTACAAACAGCTGGGCACTTTGGCATACATGCTAAGGGGGTTTAAGGGGATAAAAAAGGAGAAGAGGAAATGGGGCTAGAAAGGGTTAGCGTATGTTGAATATGTCCCTGAACAGTAGAGTCTTTAGGGAGCACTTGAAATTTTCAAAACTAGGGGAGAATCTTGTGGAGCAAGGCAGAGAGTTCCACAAAGTTGTCTGGAAAAGCCCTGTAGATGGGAATGTGAGGAGGTAACAAGAGAGGAGAAGAGGAGGAGGTAATGGTCAGAGTGAAGGGAGAGTATCTGGAGACAAGATCTGAGATACAGAGGGGAGAAGTGCCTTATATGTCAGAGTCAGGATTTTTTGATTAATTCTGGAGGCTAGAAGAAGCCAGTGAAGGGATTGGCAGAGAGGTGCAGCAGATGAAGAGTGAGGTGTAAGGAAGATGAGCCTGGCAGAGGCATTCATTATGGATTTTAAAGCGCTAGACGGCAGCTAGGGAGGCCAGAGAGGATGGAGTTGTAATAGTCAAGGCAGGAGAGCATGATAGAGTGGATTGAAATATTAGTTGTGTCTTGTGGAATGTTACATTTTGGGGATATTTTTAAGTTGGAAGCAGCAGGCATTAGCCAAAGACTGAATTTGAGGAGTGAAAGAAAGATCTGAGTCAAAAGTGACCCCCAAGACATCAGGCATGCAGGGTTGGGGTAATGATGGAATTTTCAACAGTTATAGAAAATGGGGAGTGGAGATTTGGGAAGAATGTGGGGAAAAAAGGAGTTCAGTTATGTTTTAGAGAGATTTAGCTTAAGTTAGTGAGAGAATATCCAAGATGAGAAATCAGAGAGACAGTTAGTGACACAAGTTAGCAAGGAAGAGGTTAGGTCTGATGCAGAGAGGTAGATTTAGAGGTCATCAGCATTCATATTATATTGAAACCCATGGACATGTATTAATGAACCTAATGATGATGTATAGATTGAGATGAAAAAGGACAGAGCCTTGTAGTACCTCAACTAAATGGGGTAAAGGTGCAGAGGATGCACTAGTGAAGGCTCCACTAAAGGTACAGTTAGACAGATAGGAAGAAAACAACAAGAGTGCTGTGTCACAAATGCTGAAGGATTTGAGGATTTAGAGCAAAAGAGGGGGTCAACAGTATCAAAGGTTGCAGACCGATCAAGGAGGATTATCAGAGAAAAGTGGCCTTTCAATTTTGCTGTAAGTAGGTAATTGATAACCGTAATGATTGCTGTCTCTGTGGAGTGTTGGGGGCAAAATCCAGATTGCAGTGGGTCAAGGAGAGAGTTTAATGTAATGAAATGTGATATATGTGTATATACTAGCTTTTCTAGAAGTTTTGAGGCAATAGGGAGTAGGGAAAAAAGGCGGAATTTAGATGGGGAGATTGGATCATAATACTTTTTTTTTATTTTTTAAATATAGGTGTGATCAGTGCATGTTTTAGAGATGAAGGAAATATACTGGTGCTGGGGGAGAGGTTGAAAATGTGTGTGAGTAGGGGAAAGGGTAGTATAGAGGGAGTGGAGTAGCTGTGAGGGGATGAGATTGAGTGGAGAGGCAGTGAGAGGACAGTATTGCCTTAATTGCACTGAATTACTGAATTTACTTCTTTGTTCTTGTCCTTTTTTAAAAAAAAACAAAAAAACAAACAAACATTGTTTTGTGTTAAAGGGACATTATTTTATGTTGTCAAGATACTTTACCGATACAGGGCAGAGCTCTGTAGTGCAAGGATGGCGTGAGTTACCACTTGCCCTCATTGGTTGATATCACTTTAAATGTATTGGTTATGTAGTACATTTTATCTATGATTAAGTGTCTATAAGGATTGTGAACCCCTCCTTTAAGTATTCATGTCTTTGTTTTAATAAATTATTTAGGTCTGCAACTAACGATTATTTTCAAAATCGATTAATCGGCTGATTATTTTTTCCATTAATCGACTAATTAGATTTAAAAAAAATCCATATATTTAAAATAAAATCCAAGCTATGTTGCCTGCAGCAGAGAAGAGGCACTCAGTTTGTATTGATGTGCTTAAGATGCATAAGTAGGGTTTTGCCAATTTCACCAAGGTGAGATATTTATCTTTGTTAACTCTCAACCAATGTAAGTGGCCTCTTAACACAGTACGCTTGGACTTCATTCTAACATAAAAAAAATCTTGATTATCTATATGCAATGGTAAATAACCAGCCATAAGGTTAGGGGAAAAATACCTAGTCCCCTCTTAAAAGAACATATATATAATTAGAGGTTGAATTTGGAACATATTACAATTAATCAAGAATATGAAAAAACTAAAAAGTCAAAAAGTGCTTAGGGCTATATATCAAGAACAGGACAAAGCCTTACACATTTATCTATACAGTACATATAATCAGCAATAGTAAGCGATCCGCTAATAATTGTGCAAACAGATAATAGAATTCAAATAACAACCCCCATCAACCTAGGTCAAGGCGTAAATAACAAGTTTGGTACTATATCATGCAAATCATAGTCCCAAATCACCTGATTTAATATAAACAATCCAAATAATGATTCCTATTTTTTCTGGGTTTCACATAAGCCAGGAGTAACTTATACTGTCTGGAAAAAGTAAAAAGTAAACATCTGTAGACATCCTTTAGGCTAAGGACATAACCATAAAATGCAATAACATGTGCAGGAGCTCACTTGAGTAATGCAGCAATTGCAAACCAACTAATTGATTATGAGATTCGTTGACAACTATTTTCATAATCGATTATTATCGATTATATTGATTAGTTGTTGCAGCTCTAAAGTTATTTATATATTTTTTTCACCACTGCAGTACTTTTCATAATTTATGATTGTGATCTGTTCCACCATTACAGCTAGGAACCCCACCACAGTTTGGTTTGGTTTGATTCCTTTGCCTCCCAACTTAGATATTAATTATGAAAGTTCCTGCATATTGGAGAGGCAGTCTTTTAGTTTGCTCTTTCTAAATCAAAATCAAGTATAACCTAGACTTAGATCAATTAACCCTAAGCTCAACCAACCTGATTTAAGCATGACTAGGTCCCTACTAGATCTAACCCTTTCTGCGACCTTCCCCAACTAATAATTAACATAATGGCTTAGCTACATCCTTACACTACTGTCCTAATCAAAATGCTGCCCTACTGGATTATCACCAACATAATGTCTTTATAATAGCCAAGAGACCCCGTTCCACTTTGAAAAAATCATTTATTTCTCAAAACAACCCCTCTCTATGATTTCCCATATAATTCCGCACATGTTCTGGAACCAAGAAGATCTGAAGACAGCTTATCAGATTGGTTTACCTAAATGAGTAAAAGATAAGACACCGCCTTAGCTAGATTCATCTCCATGACTATTCCATGACTATTCACAATGAAGAGTCTTTCTCTGAAAGAGAATCTGAGAGGATGGATACTCAAACTAAAACCACCTACCTCACCTCATCTACCACAACTCCCACCTCTAAGAAGTGACTCAATGAAGGTGTTCTATAAGTTTGGACATCAAGTTTAAACTAGTCTTAACAGACTTGTCTCAAGCAAGAGGGAAAGTCCAGGGCTTAGAAATCAGTGAATCAACCTCTCTAATCCTTTCCTCAGTTATTTTAAAGGTAATGATGCCATAGACATTATCTTCAGACTAAATTACTGGCAGCAGTAGTAGAATTTACAGATTATTTAAAGGTGTGTAGCATGAAACGTAGTAAGATCTGATGAAGTGTTTTTCAAATGTAGAACAAAATCACTTCTTGATTGTGAGAACAACTGCAGTATTGAATTGCTACCAGGCATACCAATAGGATTTAAATACTTGGTCATTTACCTGCTACTTTAGCCAAAGCGCATTATAAAGTAAAGAATTAAGTTAAATAACCTCATCTCCTGTAGATTTTTTTATTAAGAATAATTAAGCCTATCTCAGACCCTATATCAACTCTAGATAGCTGATTAATACATTGAAAAAAAGTAAATGCCACTTATATTGATCCATGAATAATATTGCCAGATACTAGGGGAAAGTTGGTTCACTAAACTCAATCTTTACTCATCTTCAATCTCACAATCCTATTGAATATATATATATATATATATATATATATATATATATATATATATATATATATATATAATATATATATATATATATATATATATGTATATATATATATATATATATATATATATATATGTACAGTATATATATATATATATATATATATGTACAGTATATATATATATATATATATATATATATATATATGCAACAATAAGTAGAATATGCCAAGAGCAGAACACTAAGGCCTAGATTTGGAGTTCGGCGGTAGCCGTGAAAACCAGCGTTAGAGGCTCCTAACGCTGGTTTTAGGCTACCGCCAGTATTTAGAGTCGTGTAGGTAAGGGTCTAACGCTCACTTTTCAGCCGCGACTTTTCCATACCGCAGATCCCCTTACGCCATTTGCGTATCCTATCTTTTCAATGGGATCTTCCTAACTCCGGTATTTAGAGTCGTTTCTGCAGTGAGCGTTAGAGCTCTAACGACAAAACTCCAGCCGCAGAAAAAAGTCAGTAGTTAAGAGCTTTCTGGCTAACGCCGGTTTGTAAAGCTCTTAACTACTGTACCCTAAAGTACACTAACACCCATAAACTACCTATGTACCCCTAAACCGAGCTCCCCCCACATCGCCGCCACTCGATTAAAAATTTTAACCCCTAATCTGCCGACCGCCACCTACGTTATACTTATGTACCCCTAATCTGCTGCCCCTAACCCCGCCGACCCCTATATTACATTTATTAACCCCTAATCTGCCCCCCACAACATCGCCGCCAGCTACTTAAAATAATTAACCCCTAATCTTCCGACCGCAAAGCGCCGCCACCTATGTTATCCCTATGTACCCCTAATCTGCTGCCCCTAACACCGCCGACCCCTATGTTATATTTATTAACCCCTAATCTGCCCCCCTCAACGTCGCCGACACCTGCCTACACTTATTAACCCCTAATCTGCCGAGCGGACCTGAGCGCTACTATAATAAAGTTATTAAGCCCTAATCCGCCTCACTAACCCTATCATAAATAGTATTAACCCCTAATCTGCCCTCCCTAACATCGCCGACACTTAACTTCAATTATTAACCCCTAATCTTCCGATCGGAGCTCACCGCTATTCTAATAAATGTATTAACCCCTAAAGCTAAGTCTAACCCTAACACTAACACCCCCCTAACTTAAATATAATTTTAATCTAACGAAATAAATTAACTCTTATTAAATAAATTATTCCTATTTAAAGCTAAATACTTACCTGTAAAATAAACCCTAATATAGCTACAATATAAATTATAATTATATTATAGCTATTTTAGGATTAATATTTATTTTACAGGCAACTTGGTATTTATTTTAACTAGGTACAATAGCTATTAAATAGTTAAGAACTATTTAATAGTTACCTAGTTAAAATATTTACAAAATTACCTGTAAAATAAATCCTAACCTAAGATATAATTAAACCTAACACTACCCTATCAATAAAATAATTAAATAAACTACCTACAATTACCTACAATTAACCTAACACTACACTATCAATAAATTAAATAAACACAATTGCTACAAATAAATACAATTAAATAAACTAGCTAAAGTACAAAAAATAAAAAAGAACTAAGTTACAGAAAATAAAAAAATATTTACAAACATAAGAAAAATATTACAACAATTTTAAACTAATTACACCTACTCTAAGCCCCCTAATAAAATAACAAAGACCCCCAAAATAAAAAATTCCCTACCCTATTCTAAATTAAAAAAGTTACAAGCTCTTTTACCTTACCAGCCCTGAACAGGGCCCTTTGCGGGGCATGCCCCAAGAAGTTCAGCTCTTTTGCCTGTAAAAAAAAACATACAATACCCCCCCCCCCAACATTACAACCCACCACCCACATACCCCTAATCTAACCCAAACCCCCCTTAAATAAACCTAACACTAATCCCCTGAAGATCTTCCTACCTTGTCTTCACCATCAGGTATCACCGATCGGTCCTGGCTCCGATATCTTCATCCAACCCAAGCGGGGGCTAGACATCCACTGAAGAAGTCCAGAAGAGGGTCCAAAGTCTTCCTCCTATCCGGCAAGAAGAGGACATCCGGACCGGCAAACATCTTCTCCAAGCGGCATCTTCTATCTTCTTCCATCCGGAGCGAAGCGGCAGGATCCTGAAGACCTCCAGCGCGGAACATCCATCCGGCCCGACGACTGATCGACGAATGACTGTTCCTTTAAGGGACGTCATCCAAGATGGCGTCCCTCGAATTCCGATTGGCTGATAGGATTCTATCAGCCAATCGGAATTAAGGTATGAATTTTCTGATTGGCTGATGGAATCAGCCAATCAGAATCAAGTTCAATCCGATTGGCTGATCCAATCAGCCAATCAGATTGAGCTTGCATTCTATTGGCTGTTCCGATCAGCCAATAGAATGCGAGCTCAATCTGATTGGCTGATTGGATCAGCCAATCGGATTGAACTAGATTCTGATTGGCTGATTCCATCAGCCAATCAGAAAATTCATACCTTAATTCCGATTGGCTGATAGAATCCTATCAGCCAATCGGAATTCGAGGGACGCCATCTTGGATGACGTCCCTTAAAGGAACAGTCATTCGTCGATCAGTCGTCGGGCCGGATGGATGTTCCGCGCTGGAGGTCTTCAGGATCCTGCCGCTTCGCTCCGGATGGAAGAAGATAGAAGATGCCGCTTGGAGAAGATGTTTGCCGGTCCGGATGTCCTCTTCTTGCCGGATAGGAGGAAGACTTTGGACCCTCTTCTGGACTTCTTCAGTGGATGTCTAGCCCCCGCTTGGGTTGGATGAAGATATCGGAGCCAGGACCGATCGGTGATACCTGGATGGTGAAGACAAGGTAGGAAGATCTTCAGGGGATTAGTGTTAGGTTTATTTAAGGGGGGTTTGGGTTAGATTAGGGGTATGTGGGTGGTGGGTTGTAATGTTGGGGGGGGGGTATTGTATGTTTTTTTTTTACAGGCAAAAGAGCTGAACTTCTTGGGGCATGCCCCGCAAAGGGCCCTGTTCAGGGCTGGTAAGGTAAAAGAGCTTGTAACTTTTTTAATTTAGAATAGGGTAGGGAATTTTTTATTTTGGGGGTCTTTGTTATTTTATTAGGGGGCTTAGAGTAGGTGTAATTAGTTTAAAATTGTTGTAATATTTTTCTTATGTTTGTAAATATTTTTTTATTTTCTGTAACTTAGTTCTTTTTTATTTTTTGTACTTTAGCTAGTTTATTTAATTGTATTTATTTGTAGCAATTGTGTTTATTTAATTTATTGATAGTGTAGTGTTAGGTTAATTGTAGGTAATTGTAGGTAGTTTATTTAATTATTTTATTGATAGGGTAGTGTTAGGTTTAATTATATCTTAGGTTAGGATTTATTTTACAGGTAATTTTGTAAATATTTTAACTAGGTAACTATTAAATAGTTCTTAACTATTTAATAGCTATTGTACCTAGTTAAAATAAATACCAAGTTGCCTGTAAAATAAATATTAATCCTAAAATAGCTATAATATAATTATAATTTATATTGTAGCTATATTAGGGTTTATTTTACAGGTAAGTATTTAGCTTTAAATAGGATTAATTTATTTAATAAGAGTTAATTTATTTCGTTAGATGTAAATTATATTTAAGTTAGGGGGGTGTTAGGGTTAGGGTTAGACTTAGCTTTAGGGGTTAATACATTTATTAGAATAGCGGTGAGCTCCGATCGGAAGATTAGGGGTTAATAATTGAAGGTAGGTGTCGGCGATGTTAGGGAGGGCAGATTAGGGGTTAATACTATTTATGATAGGGTTAGTGAGGCGGATTAGGGGTTAATAACTTTATTATAGTAGCGCTCAGGTCCGCTCGGCAGATTAGGGGTTAATAAGTGTAGGTAGGTGTCGGCGACGTTGTGGGGGGCAGATTAGGGGTTAATAAATATAACATAGGGGTCGGCGATGTTAGGGCAGCAGATTAGGGGTACATAGGGATAACGTAGGTTGCGGCGGTTTACGGAGCGGCAGATTAGGGGTTAAAAGTGTAATGCAGGGGTCAGCGATAGCGGGGGCGGCAGATTAGGGGTTAATAAGTGTAAGGTTAGGGGTGTTTAGACTCGGGGTACATGTTAGAGTGTTAGGTGCAGACGTAGGAAGTGTTTCCCCATAGGAAACAATGGGGCTGCGTTAGGAGCTGAACGCGACTTTTTTGCAGGTGTTAGGTTTTTTTTCAGCTCAAACAGCCCCATTGTTTCCTATGGGAGAATCGTGCACGAGCACGTTTTTGAGGCTGGCCGCGTCCGTAAGCAACTCTGGTATCGAGAGTTGCATTTGCGGTAAAAATGCTCTACGCTCCTTTTTTGGAGCCTAACGCAGCATTTTTTTGAACTCTCGATACCAGAGTTAATTTTATGGTGCGGCCAGAAAAAAACCCGCGGAGCGTTAACAGCCCTTTTACCGCCAAACTCCAAATCTAGGCCTGTGTGAACTTAATCTTGAGGCAAGAAACACTGCATAATAAGCGCTGGTCCGAAAGGGAGAAAACAGCAGCTGTTATAAAAACTACAGTTAGAATATAATTAAATACTCCTATCATTAGCTGCAGTAAAAATGTACAAACAAAGGAAACAACAGTGCTATGAGTCCTATACTAAATACATAGTTCATGTAATCCACAATGGGATTTAATAAATATAAACATCCGTTGTAATTCCAAGATTAAATATATATGCAGGTATTAGCAGTTATTTCCCTTACCAGAAATTACCAATGCAATACATCAAAACTCCAGTTCAGTCCCCCTATCCTCACCAATAGTGATGTCATGAACCTAAAATTTTGCACTCGCGAACGCGAACTTCCGCAACTGTTTGCGAACGGGCGAACCATGCGAACCGCCATAGACTTCAATAGGCAGGCGAATTTTAAAACCCACAGGGACTCTTTCTGGCCACAATAGTGATGGAAAAGTTGTTTCAAGGGGACTAACACCTGGACTGTGGCATGCCGGAGGGGGATCTATGGCAAAACTCCCATGGAAAATTACATAGTTGATGCAGAGTCTGGTTTTAATCCATAAAGGGCATAAATCACTTAACATTCCTAAATTGTTTGGAATAACGTGCTTAAAAACATCAGATATGATGTTGTATCGATCAGGTAGTGTAAGGGTTACGCCCGCTTCACAGTGACAGACCAAACTCCCCATTTAACGCACCGCAAACAACCGCAAACTCCCCATTTGCACAAGGTTGGATACCAAGCTAGCCATGTCCCGTTCCTTGTCCTCACTGATGTCATTGAAGGTCTCTTCCTCCACCCAGCCACGTACAACACCAAGGGTCCCCGAAAGATGACAACAAGCCCCCTGGGATGCCTGCTGTGTTTGGTCTTCCACCTCCTCAAAGCCACCTTCCTCCTCTGACTCCTCTTCTTCAGACTCCTCTCTCTGCGTTGCCTCTCTCTGCATTATTATAAGGTGTATTAAGTAGTACTATTCCTATCAGTTGAATCCCTGTTACGTCCCTTATCAGGGGACGTGTATATGGCATCGATTTTAGGAACCCGGGAGATGGAAAAAGATGCTTGGTCGGTCCTCCTACTTCAAATTTGGGGCACTGTGCGTGCAATCTAATGTGCCACCAGATAGGAGTGGTGTGTTAAGTAGTACTATTCCTATCAGTTTAATCCCTGTTATGTGCCTTTTTTTGGTTTGGTTTTTGAAGCCGCAGTGCAGCACCAGAGGCCAGAAAAATTAGGCATGTACACATGCCTGAAAAATTAGGTATTGTTGCAGCCGCTGCTGTAGCAGCGGCCAGAAAAATTGATGTTTGTTTCCCAGGCAGAAAGTGCCCTAAAACATTGCGGCTTGAACCCTAGTTGGTGGCGGATAAGTCACGCAAGTCATCCGGCATTCAGAGATAAAATACAGCAGCATGTGGACCCTTTTTAGCCCAAGGCAGCTCATCTCATCAGGCCTTTTTTAGTCGAATGTATCGCCCACTGTCAGTCCCTTCGGGATCCATCCCTCATTCATCTTAATAAAGGTGAGGTAATCTAGACTTTTTTGACCTAGGCGACTTCTCTTCTCAGTGACAATACCTCCTGCTGCACTGAAGGTCCTTTCGGACAGGACACTTGAAGCGGGGCAGGCCAGAAGTTCTATCGCAAATTGGGATAGCTCAGGCCACAGGTCAAGCCTGCACACCCAGTAGTCAAGGGGTTCATCGCTCCTCAGAGTGTCGATATCTGCAGTTAAGGCGAGGTAGTCTGCTACCTGTCGGTCGAGTCGTTCTCTGAGGGTGGACCCCGAAGGGCTGTGGCGATGCATAGGACTTAAAAAGCTCCGCATGTCCTCCATCAACAACACGTCTGTAAAGCGTCCTGTCCTTGCCGGCGTGGTCGTGGGAGGAGGAGGATTACTTTCACCTCTTCCCCTGTTAGATTCCCGTTGTGCTGTGACATCACCCTTATACGCTGTGTAAAGCATACTTTTTAATTTATTTTGGAACTGCTGCATCCTTTCCGACTTGCGGTAATTCAGTAACATTTCAGGCACTTTATGCTTATACCGGGGGTCTAGTAGCGTGGACACCCAGTACAGGTCGTTCTCCTTCAGCCTTTTTATACGAGGGTACCTCAACAGGCACGACAGCATGAAAGACCCCATTTGCACAAGGTTGGATGCCGAGCTACTCATGTCCCGTTCCTCGTCCTCAGTGATCTCACTGAAGGTATGTTCTTCCCCCCAGCCACGTACAACACCACGGGTACCAGATAGGTGACAACGAGCACCCTGGGATGCCTGTTGTGGTTGGTCTTCCTCCTCCTCCTCAAAGCCACATTCCTCCTCTGACTCCTCTTCCTCACAATCCTCTTCCAGCATTGCTGCAGGTCCAGCAAGCGATGCTGATAAGGCTGTTTCTGGTGGTGATGGTGACCACAACTCTTCCTCTTCTTCTTCACGCTCATCTACGGCCTGATCCAGCACTCTTCGCAGGGCATGCTCCAGGAAGAAAACAAATGGTATGATGTCGCTGATGGTGCCTTCGGTGCCACTGACTAGGTTTGTCACCTCCTCAAAAGGACGCATGAGCCTACAGGCATTGCGCATGAGCATCCAGTAACGTTGCAAAAAAATTCCCAGCTCCTCAGAGGCTGTCCTAGCACCCCGGTCATACAAATAGTCGTTAATGGCTTTTTCTTGTTGGAGCAGGCGGTCGAACATTAGGAGTGTTGAATTCCAACGTGTCGGGCTGTCGCAAATCAAGCGCCTCTCTGGCATGTTGTTTCGCTGCTGGATATCTGAAAAGTGCACCATGGCCATGTAGGAACGCCTGAAATGGCCACACACCTTCCTGGCCTGCTTCAGGACGTCCTGTAAGCCTGGGTACTTATGCACAAAGCGTTGTACGATCAGATTACACACATGTGCCATGCACGGCACATGTGTCAACTTGCCCAAATTCAATGCCACCACCAAATTTCTTCAGTTGTCACAAACCACTTTGCCGATCTCCAGCTGGTGCGGAGTCAGCCACTGATCCACCTGTGCGTTCAGGGTGGACAGGAGTGCTGGTCTGGTGTGACTCTCTGCTTTCAGGCAAGTCAACCCCAAGACGGCGTGACACTGCCGTATCCGGGATGTGGAATAGTACCTGGGGAGCTGGGGGGGTGCCGTTGATGTGGAGCAAGACACAGCAGCAGAAGAGGACTCAGCCGAGGAGGTTATGGAAGAGAATGGAGTAGGAGGAGTAGAGGAGGTGGCAGCAGGCCTGCCTGCAAGTTGTGGCGGTGTCACCAACTCCTCTGCAGAGCCACGCATTCCATGCTTGGCAGCCGTCAGCAGGTTTACTCAATGCGCAGTGTAGGTGATATACCTGCCCTGACCATGCTTTGCAGACCAGGTATCAGTGGTCAGATGGACCCTTGCCCCAACACTGTGTGCCAGACATGCCATTACTTCCTTTTGCACAATCGAGTACAGGTTGGGGATTGCCTTCCGTGCAAAGAAATTTTGGCCAGGTAACTTCCACTGCGGTGTCCCAATAGCTACAAATTTTTTGAACGCCTCAGACTCCACCAGCTTGTATGGTAAAAGCTGGCGGGCTAAGAGTTCAGACAAGCCAGCTTTCAGATGCCGGGCAAGGGGGTGACTTTGTGACATTGGCTTCTTACGCTCAAATATTTCCTTGACAGACACCTGACTGTGGGCAGATGAGCAGGAACTGCTCAAGGCGAGACACGGAGTGGCGGATGGTTGAGAGGGGGCAAGGAGGACAGCAGTGGTTGACGTGGCTGAAGATGCTGGACCAGGAGGAAGATGGCGGCTTTGAGTTTGTGTGCTGCTTGTACTCATGTGTTGATCCCATAGGCGTTTGTGATGTGCGATCATGTGCCTTCGAAAAAGCAGTTGTACCTAGGTGGGTGTTGGAATGGACTTCCCACGACTCAGTTTCTTTTGGCACAGGTTGCAAATGGCATCACTGTTGTCAGAGGCAGACACACAAAAAAATGCCACACTGCTGAGCTCTGCAATGACGGCATTCTGGTGGTGGCAACAGCATGCGTTGATTGGCGTGCTGTCTGGCTGACCCCGGGTGCCAATGCATGCTGTCTGACTGTGCCACTATCTCCTTGCGACGACCTCCCCCTGCTTCCAACTCGTCTCCTCCTCCTCTCTGTCTCCCCATCTGAACTTTCCCTCTCTTCTTCTTCTCTTCTAGCGGGCACCCACGTGACATCCACGGACGCATCATCATCATCAACCGCTTCACTTGTATCGACAACTCAGCAAAGGAATCAGCAGCGGGTACAACATCATCATCATCACACCATACGTCCATGTGTGTAATGCTGCCTGACTGAGACATATCCCTGTTATCTACATCCTCTGGCAATAATGGTTGTGCATCACTATCACTAATTTCTTCCAACTGATGTGTAAATAACTCCTCTGACAGATCAAGTGAAGCTGCTGTGGTGCTAGTGTTGGTGGTGGCGGCAGGCGGGCGAGTGGTAACTTGAGAGGTGCCCGAAGATAAGCTGGAGGAGGATGGTGCGTCTAGGTTCCGAGCGGAAGCTGTAGAAGTTTGGGTGTCCTGTGTTAGCCAGTCAACTATGTCCTCAGAACTGTTCGAGTTCGGGGTACGTGGCCTCTGAACACTGGGCATTATTCTAGGGCCAAAGGGAATCACAGCACCACTACCACGACGGCCCCTGCGGGGTGGCCTGCCTCTGCCTGTCATTTTTTTTTCGATTAGTGGTACTATGCGTGCAAGCTACTGTGACAACAGATATGAGTGGCACTGTGCACTGGCAGAAGTTGGCAGAGTAGACGCTGTAGGCCTGACATACATGCTTGCAGCAAACTAACTGCTATTCAATCTATTACAGTCAAAATTGTATTTTTTTTTTTAAATGCACACTACTGTTACACCAGATATGAGTTGCACTGGGGTGACACTGTGCCCTGGCAGGCACTGAAACGCACACGTGTGAAGGAAACTGACTGCTATTATTTCACAGTCAAAAAAGTGTTTTTTTTTTTTAAATGTACACCACTGTTACACCAGATATGAGTTGCACTGGGGTGACACTGTGCCCTGGCAGGCACTGAAACGCACACGTGTGAATGAAACTGACTGCTATTATTTCACAGTCAAAAAAGTGTTGTTTTTTTTAAATGTACACTACTGTTACACCAGATATGAGTTGCAATGGGGTGATACTGTGCCCTGGCAGGCAGGCACTGAAACACACACGTGTGAAGGAAACTGACTGCTATTATTTCACAGTCAAAAAAGTGTTGTTTTTTTTAAATGTACACTACTGTTACACCAGATATGAGTGGTGGCACTGGGCAAGTGGGCACAGTATACGCTGTGTGCCTGACACACACGCTGGCAGGCAGGCAACTGCAATTAGAATACACAGGAAAAAAAAAAAAAAGCAGACTGATGTTCTAGCCCTAAAAAGGGCTTTTTGGGGTGCTGTCCTTACAGCAGAGATCAGATGAGTCCTTTAGGACTGTAGTGGACACTGAATACACTAGCCTAGCTATCGATTTCCCTATTAAATCAGCAGCAGCTACAATGTCCCTCCTCTCACTAAGAATGCAGCTTCCAAATGAATCTAAAATGAATGCTGTCCAGGAGGTAGGAGGGTCTGGGAGGGAGGGTCTGCTGCTGATTGGCTGGAATGTGTCTGCTGACTGTGAGGTACAGGGTCAAAGTATTACTCAATGATGATGAATAGGGGGCGGATCGAACATCGCATATGTTCGCCCGCCGCGGTGAACGCAAACAAGCTATGTTCGCCGGGAACTATTCGCCGGCTAACAATTTGCGACATCACTACTCACCAACCATATCGTCATCACAACCAATACTAATATGCAAATCAGAGGTAGCAATCCAGGGATCAACCCCAGTTCCTCCAACAGGAGGAAACAGTATCTCTCACACCAAATTGGAGGAAAACATCAAACCAGTTAAAAAGAAGAAGGGGGGATGAAGAAGAAGGGGATGTAGAGCTGGCAGGAGAGTTTAACTCAAAAAGAATAAGATCAACAAAACTGTAGGCTCTACCACTGAGGATCCCAATATAAAAATTAAGATTTTCAATTTATCTACAAGGATATTGTCATTAGAAGAAACTAATGTTTGAGTAAGGGATTAGCTTTTGCTTCAGTTAAAGGGCCAAATTCATTTAACCTTTTTATCGACTTACATAAGTATATTAGAAAATTAACTCTGAATAGGCATTATCAAAACATTAAAAAAGAAAGAGTTGAGGGTCTCAATAGTATAAATACAGATTTAATGGATGATAAGGATCTAGTAACCCTTATTAATTTAGAACAACTTTTTGTAGCGAATCAAACTGGGTTACAAACTACAGATGATGTGATGGAAATGACAGAAGGTAGTGTGTTTGCTCTCACTAAGTTTAATAATCACACTAGTTTTAAATCCATGTCTACATTTTTCCCTACTCAATCCAAGGGCAACTATATACCTGTCTTTGCTAAACTGGTACAAGAAGATTTATTGGACATGTGCAATAAATATAAAATCAAAAAAGACAACCTCACTAAGAAAGAAAAAGTCCTTCTGAGAAAAATAGAAGATAATGATATTGTTATAAGGGGAACAGACAAGGGTGGTGGTATTATGATACAAAATAGGGGAGATTATATTAAAGAAGCAAATAGACTACTAGGGGATACAAATATAAATCGACCATTAATAGCTGACCCCTCTTAAATTTTCATAAAAGAATATATGAGCCTATTAGATTCAGCTAAACATAATGGAATATTGAATGATCGAGAATTCAATTTCCTAAATCAAAAACCGCCCAAAATAGCTACTTTTTACCACCTTCTTAAGATACATAAAGATCTTATGAACCTCCCCAGGAAGACCCATTATTTTGGGTATCTGAGTTTGTAGATTATTTCCTACAACCACTAGTACCCAAACTAAAGTCATATATTAGAGACACTCCGTATGTGATCCAGAAAATGTCAGGAATTAAATGGCAGGACAATTACAGATGGGTTACTCTAGATGTAAGCTCACTGTATACCAACATTCCCCATGTGAAAAGTATGGAGGCTGCAAAATACTGGCTTACCCAACTAACAGACTTGGGTGATTTGAGAATAGAATTTATTAAGGAATTTATTCAATTTATTCTTGAAAAAAACTACTTAAATTTCAATGAGAGTTTCTATTTACAAGTGGGTGGCACAGCTATGGGGACAAAATTTGCCCCCAGCTATGCTAACCTCTATATGGGCCTATGGGAAGAAATCTGGGAAGGTGAAGATTTTAATATTTTTAAGGATTTTTTAACTTATATTAATAAGAATGATTTTAACTTGAATTTTACAGAAAAAATGAATTGCACTGAAATAGAGTTTTTAAACCTGATTTTATACAGAGAGGAGGATCAAATAAAAACTAGACTGTATTGGAAACCTACGGATAGCAATAACTATTTAGATGCTCACAGTGGCCATCATCCAGCTTGGATACATAGTATTCCATATGGCCAATTTCAAAGAATAAAAATAAATTGTTCTAAAACAGAAGATTATCTACGGGAATCAAAATTCCTTGAAGAGAAACTATTAAATAAAGGATATAATAAGGATAATGTGAGGAAAGCTTTTCTGAAAGTAGACAAGATGGATAGATGAGACCTTCTCATATCTAAAACACAGAAAAAAGGGAAAAAAAAGAGAAAATGTATTCCGTCTATGTTTACCACTTATAATGAGGGAGCTAATGAAATTAAAACTATTCTAAATAGACACTGGCATGTGTTAAAAAAGGATAGCCTATTGAAGGAAGTTACAGGTTTGAAACCTCAACTTATTTTCAGGAAAGGTAGGAATTTAAAATCAATTTTAGCTCCGAGTAAACTCAAACAAAAGAAGATGAGCACAAACGAGAAATCACATACCTGGTTACATACACTTACCAAAGTTTTTTTTTAAATGTAACCATTTAAATTGTGAATCTCGCAAACATCACTACAATAAGTAGACCGACCAGATCTATAACTTCAACTTCCAACAATAAAACATTTGAGATCGAAACTCTATCTAATTGCAAAACTGACTATATTATTTATATGTTAGTATGTAAATGTAAATTGCAATATACAGGCCACACGACTAGATCATACAAGACTAGACTTTTGGGGCGCGATCTGATATACGGCGTAGTTTGCGGCGCAAGCGAGGGAACCCGCGTCGCCCGCAGTTTCAGCTCGCAACTCGAGCTATCCAATATGCGGCGCCGTCAGTTGCTAAAGTGGCGTAAGTCTGACAAAGTATCGATGTCCAGAAATCTGCGTAAGTACAGATATTTGGAGTCGCCAGTGACTTGCGCCACGTTAGAAACTGCCGGCGCCTACAAAACCTGACTAAAGTATGAAATCACCCGCACTGTCTAACACGCCTCCTAAACATAGCCCGACACGTCTAACCCTCTATCCGCTATCCCCCCTCACTAGCCTAACAATAAAAAAAGTTATTAACCCCTAAACCGCCGCTCCCGTACCCCGCCGCAACCTAATAAAGTTATTAAACCCTAAACCGCCGCTCCCGTACCCCGCCGCCAGCTATATTAAATCTATAACCCCCTAAAGTGAGCCCCTAACACCGCCGCCATCTACCTTACCTACCCCCTAAAGTGAGCCCCTACCCCGCCGCCATCTATTTTAAAATTATTAACCCCTAATTTAATCCCCCTACCCCGCCGCCATCTATATTAAATTATTTAACCCCTAAAATACTAAACTATCCCTACCACTAAACCTAAGTCTAACCCTACAAATAGCCCTGAAAAGGGCTTTTTGCGTGGCATTACCCCAAAGTAAACTGCTCTTTTGCCAGCCCTTAAAAGGGCTTTTTGCGGGGCATGCCCCAAAGAAAACTGCTCTTTTACAAGCCCTTAAAAGGGCTTTTGGCGGGGCTTTGTCACAAAGTAAACAGCTCTTTTGCATCTAAGCTAAATCCCCCTACACCGCCGCCAGCTATAATAAATGTATTAACCCCTAATCTAATCCCCCTACACCGCCGCCAGCTATAATAAATGTATTAACCCCTAATCTAATCCCCCTACACCGCCGCCAGCTATATTAAATACATTAACCCCTAATCTAATCCCCCTACACCGCCGCCAGCTATATTAACTATATTAACCCTAATTATATTAGGGTTAATATAGTTAATATCGTTATTATATTATATATATATTAAGTATAATAACCCTATCTAACTCTAACATCCCTAACTAAACTCTTATTAAAATAAATCTAATATTAATATTATTAATTAAAATATTCCTATTTAAATCTAAATACTTACCTATAAAATAAACCCTAAGATAGCTACAATATAATTAATAATTACATTGTAGCTATGTTAGGGTTTATATTTATTTTACAGGTAAATTGTTAATTATTTTAACTAGGTATAATAGCTATTAAATAGTTATTAACTATTTAATAGCTAACTAGTTAAAATAATTACCCAATTACCTGTAAAATAAATCCTAACCTAAGTTACAAATACACCTACACTATCAATAAATTAAATAAACTACAAATATCTATTTAAAAATACAATTAAATAAACTAAACTAAATTACAAAAAAAACAAACACTAAATTACAAAAAATAAAAAAGATTACAGCAATTTTAAGCTAATTACACCTATTCTAAGCCCCTTAATAAAATAATAAAGCCCCCCAAAATAAAAAAAATTCCCTGCCCTATTCTAAATTAAAAAAAGTTCAAAGCTCTTTACCTTACGAGCCCTTAAAAGGGCCTTTTGCGGGGCATGCCCCAAAGAATTCAGCTCTTTTGCATTTAAATAAATATACAATAACCCCCCCCCAACATTACAACCCACCACCCACATACCCCTATTCTAAACCCACCCACACCCCCCTTAAAAAAACCTAACACTACCCCCCTGAAGATCTCCCTACCTTGTCTTCACCACGCCGGGCCGAACTCCTCATCCGATCCGGGCGATGTCTATCCAAGCGGCAAAGAAGAATTCTTCATCCCGGCGATGTCTTTCTCCAAGGGGCAAAGAAGAATTCTTCATCCCGGCGATGTCTTTCTCCAAGCGGCAGCAAAGTCTTCTTCCATCCGGCAGCATCTTCCATCAAGCAGCATCTTCAATCTTCTTTCTTCGCTCCGCCAATGCGGAGCATCCATCCCGGCCGACGACTGAACGACGAATGAGGTACCTTTAAATGACGTCATCCAAGATGGCGTCCGTCGAATTCCGATTGGGTGATAGGATTCTATCAGCCAATCGGAATTAAGGTAGAAAAATCTGATTGGCTGATTGAATCAGCCAATCAGATTCAAGTTCAATCCGATTGGCTGAACCAATCAGCCAATCGGCTTGAACTTGAATCTGATTGGCTGATTCAATCAGCCAATCAGATTTTTCTACCTTAATTCCGATTGGCTGATAGAATCCTATCAGCCAATCGGAATTTGGAAGATGCTGCCGGATGGAAGAAGACTTTGCTGCCGCTTGGAGAAAGACATTGCCGGGATGAAGAATTCTTCTTTGCCGCTTGGAGAAAGACATCGCCAGGATGAAGAATTCTTCTTTGCCGCTTGGATAGACATCACCCGGATCGGATGAGGAGTTCGGCCCGGCGTGGTGAAGACAAGGTAGGGAGATCTTCAGGGGGTTGTGTTAGGTTTTTTTAAGGGGGGTTTGGGTGGGTTTAGAATAGGGGTATGTGGGTGGTGTGTTGTAATGTTGGGGGGGGGGTATTGTATATTTATTTAAATGCAAAAGAGCTGAATTCTTTGGGGCATGCCCCGCAAAAGGCCCTTTTAAGGGCTGGTAAGGTAAAGAGCTTTGAACTTTTTTTAATTTAGAATAGGGCAGGGAATTTTTTTTATTTTGGGGAGCTTTATTATTTTATTAGGGGGCTTAGAATAGGTGTAATTAGCTTAAAATTGCTGTAATCTTTTTTATTTTTTGTAATTTAGTGTTTGTTTGTTTTTGTAATTTAGTTTAGTTTATTTAATTGTATTTTTATATAGATATTTGTAGTTTATTTAATTTATTGATAGTGTAGGTGTATTTGTAACTTAGGTTAGGATTTATTTTACAGGTAATTGGGTAATTATTTTAACTAGTTAGCTATTAAATAGTTAATAACTATTTAATAGCTATTATACCTAGTTAAAATAATTAACAATTTACCTGTAAAATAAATATAAACCCTAACATAGCTACAATGTAATTATTAATTATATTGTAGCTATCTTAGGGTTTATTTTATAGGTAAGTATTTAGATTTAAATAGGAATATTTTAGTTTATAATATGAATTAGATTAATTTAATAAGAATTTAGTTAGGGGTGTTAGGGTTAGATAGAGTTAATATAGTTAATATAAATACTATAGTAACTATATTAACTATATTAACCCTAATATAATTAGGGTTAATATAGTTAATATATATAATGTAATAACTATATTAACTATAATATACTTAGGGTTAATATAGATAATATAGCTGGCGGCGGGGTAGGTAGATTAAATTAGGGGTTAATAATTTTAATAGAGATGGCGGCGGTGTAAGGGGCTTACATTAGGGCTTAATACTATTAATATAGGTGGCGGCGGTGTAGGGAGGGCAGGTTATAGGGCAAAAGAGCTGTTTACTTTGGGGCAAAGCCCCGCAAAAGGCCCTTTTAAGGGCTGGTAATAGAGTTTATTACTTTAGGGGGATTAGATTAGGGGTTAATAATATTAATATAGCTGGCGGCGGTATAGGGGTATTAGATTAGGGGTTAATAATTTTTATATAGGTGGCGGCGGTGTAAGGGGTCAGATTAGGGGATAGATAAGGTAGATGGCAGCGGTGTAAGGGGTTCACATTAGGGGATAGATAAGGTAGATGGCGGCTGTTTTAGGGGTTCACATTAGGCGATAGATAAGGTAGATGGCGGCGGTTTTAGGGGCTCACAGTAGGGGGTTAGTTTATGTAGATGGCGGCGGGGTACGGGAGCGGCGGTTTAGAGGTTAATAACTTTATTAGGGATTGCGGCGGGGGATCGCGGTTGACAGGTAGATAGACATTGCGCATGCGTTAGGTGTTAGGTTTTATTTAGCAGATCGCGGGTGACAGCTAGATAGACATTGCGCATGCGTTAGGTGTTAGGTTTATTTTCTAGCTAGTTTAGGGAGTTACGGGGCTCCAATAGTCAGCGTAAGGCTTCTTACGGCTGCTTTTTGTGGCGAGGTGAAAATGAAGTAAGATTTCTCCATTTTCGCCACGTAAGTCCTTACGCTGTATATTGGATACCAAACTGCGCTGGTTTGGTATACCTGCCTATGGCCCAAAAAACTACGGGCGACGGCAGAAATATACGCGCGTAACTTCTAAGTTACGCCGTATATAGGATACCAAACCAGCGCAAATATTGGCGTCGCCAGATTTTGCGGGCGACGATTTTTATCGGATCGACCCCTTGGAACATATAAGGAATATTGAGATGGGATTCAAGAAATATAGTGTATCGGATCACTTTAGAACACCTCACAATCAAGACCTAGTGGCCTTAGGGGCACGATCTTGGAACATTTTAAAGTAGCCTCTGCAGACATAGACAGGGAACTCCATTTAAGAAAATGGAAACTATGGATATATAAAATGGGCACTATGATCCCGAGAGGCCTGAATAAAGACATAGATTAGATTTAGCTGCATTCTTGGTATAATAAATAAAAAATAATAAAAAATAAAAAATAAAATAAAGAACAATAGGAAACATAAGATGTATTTTATATTCCCTTAGATCCATTTTAGAGATCAAGATAATCTTGTAATATTATGTTTAGTTGTATTGACAAGAGTATAATTTAATGTTGGATTCCTGATCCTTACATGTATATATAATGTTTTTATATTCAATTCATTATAATTAAGTGATTTTTTGTCTTAGTTATATTTTATTTAATTGATTATGTTGTAAGGATTTTATTAAATTTAATATATATGATGATGTTAGGGTTATCAATTTTAAGGTATAATTAAGATTTTTAGTGTCTGTTATTAATTTTATGATATGCATATGAAGTGTTTTTATCTTTTGTCTATTGACTATAAACTGCGTGTAGAATATATTTTCTGACCTATGACTGCATAGATATAGATTATTTTTAACCGTCCCAGTATCTTAAGAATCGTAAATCTATGTGCCAAATATCATTAATGTGTATAGAAGAAGGAGAAATCTCAGAGATGAGCTTATACATACAGATATTGGAAGTGCAAATAAAAAACAGCAAAGCTATATATCTGATAAAAACTATGGGTGTTATCCTTGTCTGGGATGTGGCAACTGCAATTCAATGATCAAAGCCCCTCAATTTGTACACCCTCTCACTGGTAAGAAATTCTTGATAAAAGGTTTTTACACATGTGATACTGCTTTTGCTATCTATCTCATAAAATGTCCAAGGAGAAAAATTTACATTGGCGAGACGACACGTCGTGTCCGTGATAGGATAGTACAACACAAAAGCAATATCAGATGTGGAAATCTAGAGGCACCAGTGTCAGGACATTTTATTCAATGTGGCCACAATATTAGTCAGGTCCGTTTTCAAATCATTGATGCAATGCCACGTCCCAGACGGGGGGGTAATAGAGAGTTAATGCTAAAAAAGAAGGAGGCATTTTGGATTTACAAACTCAATGCAATGCAACCTTTGGGTTTAAATAAAGAATTGGATTATACTCTGTTTTTATAATAATTTTTATAATCATTTTTGCAACTATCTTTGTAATCATTTTGAGTCATGAAATGTCAAATTTGCTGCAATTGTTTTTCAACAAATTGTTTTTTTAATAATTTTCAATAATTTGTCTAGCAATAATTTATTTGGTTGAAAGTACATTTGTATCTGTATATGTCATTGTTTTGCATATGTATATATTTTTTGTATTGATTTTAATTCTATCTTGCACCAAGGTGAAATGAGAACATTAAGTTCTAACATAGATGTAATTAAATGAGTAACCACTAGGTGGAAGTGTTGAGAAATGTTAATCGAACACCTGTGCATAGGTAGGCCTTTATAAGGTTTGAACAGTGTGTTTTAGCTTTGTATGATTAAGGGTGTTCCACCCGAAACGTCACTGTTTTATTCCAGCATGTGGAAATAAAGATATTTTTATACTGCAAGGTGCTGCCTTCTTCTGTGGAATTAATGTGTACTGTGGGAGCTAGTGCCGATGACGATTTTGACAAATACGGCACATGTGATCCACTATTTATCCAATGGGAGAGGGGGCGTGCCACTGCTCCCCCTATTTTTCTCCCCTTTCTTTAATATTATCCAACTTGAGCATTCCTCGCACACTAAGAGGACAGGGGGGATACCAGAAGTTTCTACAGATTCCAGGAGATGGATGCATATCACTGTGAACAATCCCTACTGAAGGAATGAATATATACGTTGGAGGTTTCTCTCCCACCACAGATGCGGCAATTTACCTCATTAGATTGAGGTAATTTCTGGTAAAAGGAATACCTGCTAATACCTGCATATATATTTAATCTTGGAATTACAACGGATGTTTATCTTTATTAAATGACATTGTGGATTATATGAACGATGTATTTAGTATAGGAATCATAGCGCTGTTGTTTCCTTTGTTTGTATATATATATATATATATATATGGAGTTGAGTTTCAGAGTTCAGCGCACATAGAATGGAGAAAAACAAAAACAAAACCAAATTATGGTGCAGTATGTCAGTACTAGGCAATCAAAAACTAAAAGTGAGATTTAAATGTGCTCACCTTGTTTAACCTCAAACATGTGAGGTATGTTGGAAGCATGGAGGGGATGTAATCCCTATCTGTGGTAAAGATGTTTCCAGCTGGTATGCAGAAACTTTTAGCAGGTGGAAATCTTGATATCCCTGGAGTAGAAATATGTTGGTATTTCAGACAAACTTCTCCTCTCTGGAGTTAGGTAGAGAAACTTTAATTCTTTTTGCTGAATTTCTTTCCTTGTTGCTGTTTATTTCTTTTCCCCTTCTTTATACTTGAAAGGCTTCTCCTCTCTAGAGTATGGTATAAACTTTATGTATGCAAACCAATTAGTGCTCAGTTTACATACTATGAGATCAATTGTGGATATTATTTGCAGCACTCATGAGATGTGTATAAATGATGCTTGCAAGGACACAAAGTGAAATTTAAAATAAAAACACTTTTATTTTCCAATGTCCAATAAAAAATGATAAACAGAAATCCTCTTTGATAATAGTCCAGATCAGGGACAGAAATAGGTGATCAGATGAAATATAGTATATTTCTTTAAATCCGGTAGTGAGTTTTTTTATCAGGGCTGGTGCAAAAACAGCTAGCTGATAAAAGTTGGTGATATTGTGGTATAGGATGCTGTAAGTACAGCTGAAAGTAAATTCCTTGTGGTGGTTTTGAGCTCTGAAAAGCTCCCAGAGTTCAGGTGGATAAGTTGGTGTTTATGGTGGAAAACTGTAATAAATAGTTACATGAACTGCTGTAAATACAGCTAGATGATGATTCTATACCACAATATCACCAACTTTTATCAGCTAGCTGTTTTTGCACCAGCCCTGATAAAAAACTCACTACCGGATTTAAAGAAATATACTATATTTCATCTGACCACCTATTCTGTTCCTGATCTTGACTATTATTAAAGAGGATTTCTGTTTATCATTTTTTATTGGACATTGGAAAATAAGACCTAGATTTGGAGTTCGGCGGTAGCCGTGAAAACCAGCGTTAGAGGCTCCTAACGCTGGTTTTAGGCTACCGCCGGTATTTAGAGTCGTGTAGGTAAGGGTCTAACGCTCACTTTTCAGCCGCGACTTTTCCATACCGCAGATCCCCCTACGCCATTTGCGTATCCTATCTTTTCAATGGGATCTTCCTAACGCCGGTATTTAGAGTCGTTTCTGCAGTGAGCGTTAGAGCTCTAACGACAAGATTCCAGCCGCAGAAAAAAAGCAGTAGTTAAGAGCTTTCTGGCTAACGCCGGTTTATAAAGCTCTTAACTACTGTACCCTAAAGTACACTAACACCCATAAACTACCTATGTACCCCTAAACCGAGCTCCCCCCACATCGCCGCCACTCGATTAAAATTTTTAACCCCTAATCTGCCGACCGCCACCTACGTTATACTTATGTACCCCTAATCTGCTGCCCCTAACACCGCCGACCCCTATATTATATTTATTAACCCCTAACTTGCCCCCCACAACGTCGCCGCAAGCTACTTAAAATAATTAACCCCTAATCTTCCGACCGCAAATCGCCGCCACCTACGTTATCCCTATGTACCCCTAATCTGCTGCCCCTAACCCCCGCCGACCCCTATATTACATTTATTAACCCCTAATCTGCCCCCCTCAACGTCGCCGACACCTGCCTACACTTATTAACCCCTAATCTGCCGAGCGGACCTGAGCGCTACTATAATAAAGTTATTAAGCCCTAATCCGCCTCACTAACCCTATAATAAATAGTATTAACCCCTAATCTGCCCTCCCTAACATCGCCGACACTTAACTTCAATTATTAACCCCTAATCTTCCGATCGGAGCTCACCGCTATTCTAATAAATGTATTAACCCCTAAAGCTAAGTCTAACCCTAACACTAACACCCCCCTAACTTAAATATAATTTTAATCTAACGAAATAAATTAACTCTTATTAAATAAATTATTCCTATTTAAAGCTAAATACTTACCTGTAAAATAAATCCTAATATAGCTACAATATAAATTATAATTATATTATAGCTATTTTAGGATTTATATTTATTTTACAGGCAACTTTGTAATTATTTTAACCAGGTACAATAGCTATTAAATAGTTAAGAACTATTTAATAGTTACCTAGTTAAAATAATAACAAAATTACCTGTAAAATAAATCCTAACCTAAGTTATAATTAAACCTAACACTACCCTATCAATAAATTAATTAAATAAACTACCTACAATTACCTACAATTAACCTAACACTACACTATCAATAAATTAAATAAACACAATTGCTACAAATAAATACAATTAAATAAACTAGCTAAAGTACAAAAAATAAAAAAGAACTAAGTTACAGAAAATAAAAAAATATTTACAAACATAAGAAAAATATTACAACAATTTTAAACTAATTACACCTACTCTAAGCCCCCTAATAAAATAACAAAGCCCCCCAAAATAAAAAATTCCCTACCCTATTCTAAATTAAAAAAGTTACAAGCTCTTTTACCTTACCAGCCCTGAACAGGGCCCTTTGCGGGGCATGCCCCAAGAAGTTCAGCTCTTTTGCCTGTCAAAAAAAACATACAATACCCCCCCCCAACATTACAACCCACCACCCACATACCCCTAATCTAACCCAAACCCCCCTTAAATAAACCTAACACTAATCCCCTGAAGATCTTCCTACCTTGTCTTCACCATCCAGGTATCACCGATCGGTCCTGGCTCCGATATCTTCATCCAACCCAAGCGGGGGCTAGACATCCACTGAAGAAGTCCAGAAGAGGGTCCAAAGTCTTCCTCCTATCCGGCAAGAAGAGGACATCCGGACCGGCAAACATCTTCTCCAAGCGGCATCTTCTATCTTCTTCCATCCGGAGCGAAGCGGCTGATCTTGAAGACCTCCGGCGCGATCCATCCTCTTCTTTCGACGTCCAACTGAAGAATGAAGGTTCCTTTAAGGGACGTCATCCAAGATGGCGTCCCTCGAATTCCGATTGGCTGATAGGATTCTATTAGCCAATCGGAATTAAGGTAGGAATATTCTGATTGGCTGATGGAATCAGCCAATCAGAATCTAGTTCAATCCGATTGGCTGATCCAATCAGCCAATCAGATTGAGCTTGCATTCTATTGGCTGTTCCGATCAGCCAATAGAATGCGAGCTCAATCTGATTGGCTGATTGGATCGGCCAATCGGATTGAACTAGATTCTGATTGGCTGATTCCATCAGCCAATCAGAAAATTCCTACCTTAATTCCGATTGGCTAATAGAATCCTATCAGCCAATCGGAATTCGAGGGACGCCATCTTGGATGACGTCCCTTAAAGGAACCTTCATTCTTCAGTTGGACGTCGAAAGAAGAGGATGGATCCGCGCCGGAGGTCTTCAAGATCAGCCGCTTCGCTCCGGATGGAAGAAGATAGAAGATGCCGCTTGGAGAAGATGTTTGCCGGTCCGGATGTCCTCTTCTTGCCGGATAGGAGGAAGACTTTGGACCCTCTTCTGGACTTCTTCAGTGGATGTCTAGCCCCCGCTTGGGTTGGATGAAGATATCGGAGCCAGGACCGATCGGTGATACCTGGATGGTGAAGACAAGGTAGGAAGATCTTCAGGGGATTAGTGTTAGGTTTATTTAAGGGGGGTTTGGGTTAGATTAGGGGTTTGTGGGTGGTGGGTTGTAATGTTGGGGGGGGGTATTGTATGTTTTTTTTGACAGGCAAAAGAGCTGAACTTCTTGGGGCATGCCCCGCAAAGGGCCCTGTTCAGGGCTGGTAAGGTAAAAGAGCTTGTAACTTTTTTAATTTAGAATAGGGTAGGGAATTTTTTATTTTGGGGGGCTTTGTTATTTTATTAGGGGGCTTAGAGTAGGTGTAATTAGTTTAAAATTGTTGTAATATTTTTCTTATGTTTGTAAATATTTTTTTATTTTCTGTAACTTAGTTCTTTTTTATTTTTTGTACTTTAGCTAGTTTATTTAATTGTATTTATTTGTAGCAATTGTGTTTATTTAATTTATTGATAGTGTAGTGTTAGGTTAATTGTAGGTAATTGTAGGTAGTTTATTTAATTATTTTATTGATAGGGTAGTGTTAGGTTTAATTATATCTTAGGTTAGGATTTATTTTACAGGTAATTTTGGAAATATTTTAACTAGGTAACTATTAAATAGTTCTTAACTATTTAATAGCTATTGTACCTGGTTAAAATAATTACAAAGTTGCCTGTAAAATAAATATAAATCCTAAAATAGCTATAATATAATTATAATTTATATTGTAGCTATATTAGGATTTATTTTACAGGTAAGTATTTAGCTTTAAATAGGAATAATTTATTTAATAAGAGTTAATTTATTTCGTTAGATAAAAATTATATTTAACTTAGGGGGGTGTTAGTGTTAGGGTTAGACTTAGCTTTAGGGGTTAATCCATTTATTAGAATAGCGGTGAGCTCCGGTCGGCAGATTAGGGGTTAATAATTGAAGTTAGGTGTCGGCGATGTTAGGGAGGGCAGATTAGGGGTTAATACTATTTATTATAGGGTTAGTGAGGCGGATTAGGGGTTAATAACTTTATTATAGTAGCGCTCAGGTCCGCTCGGCAGATTAGGGGTTAATAAGTGTAGGTAGGTGGAGGCGACGTTGTGGGGGGCAGATTAGGGGTTAATAAATATAACATAGGGGTCGGCGATGTTAGGGCAGCAGATTAGGGGTACATAGGGATAACGTAGGTTGCGGCGGTTTACGGAGCGGCAGATTAGGGGTTAAAAGTGTCATGCAGGGGTCAGCGATAGCGGGGGCGGCAGAATAGGGGTTAATAAGTGTAAGGCTAGGGGTGTTTAGACTCGGGGTACATGTTAGGGTGTTAGGTGCAGACGTAGGAAGTGTTTCCCCATAGGAAACAATGGGGCTGCGTTAGGAGCTGAACGCGGCTTTTTTGCAGGTGTTAGGTTTTTTTTCAGCTCAAACAGTCCCATTGTTTCCTATGGGAGAATCGTGCACGAGCACGTTTTTGAGGCTGGCCGCGTCCGTAAGCAACTCTGGTATCGAGAGTTGCATTTGCGGTAAAAATGCTCTACGCTCCTTTTTTGGAGCCTAACGCAGCATTTTTTTGGACTCTCAATACCAGAGTTAATTTTATGGTGCGGCCAGAAAAAAACCCGCGGAGCGTTAACAGCCCTTTTACCGCCGAACTCCAAATCTAGGCCTAAGTGTTTTTATTTTAAATTTCACTTTGTGTCCTTGCAAGCATCATTTATACACATCTCATGAGTGCTGCAAATAATATCCACAATTGATCTCATAGTATGTAAACTGAGCACTAATTGGTTTGCATACATAAAGTTTATACCATACTCTAGAGAGGAGAAGCCTTTCAAGTATAAAGAAGGGGAAAATAAATAACAGCAACAAGGAAAGAAATTCAGCAAAAAGAATTAAAGTTTCTCTACCTAACTCCAGAGAGGAGAAGTTTGTCTGAAATACCAACATATTTCTACTCCAGGGATATCAAGTTTTCCACCTGCTAAAATTTTCTGCATACCAGCTGGAAACATCTTTACCACAGATAGGGATTACATCCTCTCCATGCTTCCAACATACCTCACATGTTTGAGGTTAAACAAGGTGAGCACATTTAAATCTCACTTTTAGTTTTTGATTGCCTAGTACTGACATACTGCACCATAATTTGGTTTTGTTTTTGTTTTTCTCCATTCTATGTGAGCTGAACTCTGAAACTCAACTCCATACCTTTTTCCTTCACATTCCATTTGATGATAGTGGAATATTCAGAAACTAGCTGCCTTTGAAATATATCAGGAGGAACTATTTAGAACAAAATAACCATTTGCAACATACACAGCGCAGATCAAGAAACACCCAAGCAACACTATATATATATATATATATATATATATATATATATATATATATATATATATATATAATACTGTCCCTTTTTCACAGGATATACCCTCCCGAGGTCGCCTGCCTGGGTGCAGTAATATCACAAATATCTCCAATAAAGAAACTGCACTCTCAGGTCTTTTTGTGAAGTTGAGAACAGCAAAGTCTCTCTTTTTATTATATATATATTTAATAATACAATTATATATTTTTTCTATTTAAAGTACACAGTAATGTAAAATATGCGTAACGTGATTTGTGTTTCGAGATTTATGTCTAATGCAGTGTCAGATTTGCGCACATGAAAAATTAATAGTAATAAAGCTCCTTCTTGAAATATTAAAAATAAAATATTAAAAAATATTAATAATTATATATTGTAAAAAATATTGTAAAAATATTGTAAAAAAGCTAAATAACCTAAGTGATATATATATATATATATATATATATATAAATACACTGTGTTGCCACTTTATTAGGTACAGCTACCTAGTAGAGTGTTGAGGCTCCTGTAACCTTCAAAAGAGCCTGAATTTGTGAAGCCATGGATTCAACAAGATGCAGAAAACGTTGTGGAGTAATTGTGTATCATGCAGACATACGTTTTTCACGCAAATCCTGGAGATTTGACGGAGGCGTAGGCCTGCAGTGAATATCCCTTCTCAGCTCTTCCCAAAGATGTTTAATAAGATTGAGATCCGGGAACTGAACGGGCCACTGCAGCAAAGTAATTATCATGTTCCAGAAACCATCCCATAGTGATGCAGACTTTGCTTACTGGCGCATCCTGCTGGAAGTAACCATCTGCCTGAGGATAAACTGTCAACATGAACAGATGCACTGTATAAGAAACAATGTTTACATAGCTGTGGCATTCAAACGTGAATCTAGGGGTATCAATGGACCCATCTTGTGGCAGGAAAACATTCCCCACACCATAATACCGCCGCCACCACTTTGCACAGGTTTCATCAGACATGACGGGTCCATGGATTCATGCTATTTTTGCCAAATCCGGAGCCTGCCATCAACCTCACGCACTACGAACTTCGTCTTGTCAGTCCAAGAAACATTTTTCTAGTCTTCAATGGTCCAGTACTTCTGTTGTTGTGCCCACAGAAGAAGTGTTCTCTTGTTCTTCTCTGAAAACAAAGGCACCCGACGTGGCCTCTGGCTGTTGACGTGGCCTCTGGCTGTTGTAGCCCATCCGCGACCAGTTGCGCCGAGTGGTGTGTTACAATATGTTTTTCTCTGCACTAAGGTTGAATTCTGATGTGATTCATGAAATTGTGGCCTGTCTTTTTACTTGCACAAGTCTAGCCATTCTCCTCTGACCTTCCTCATCAACAAGCATTTTTCTTCCACAGGACTGCCGCTGACTGGATGTTTTCTCGATACACCCTTGAAACTGTGGTAGGTGAAAAGTTCAGGAGTACTTCCGTTTCAGATGCGCTTCATCCGGCACGTCTTGCACTGACTCTAATGCCACATTTAAAGTCCATTAGATTACAGCTCTTCCCCATTCTCGCTGTGATTTGTACGCTTAACTGAAAGTAGCAAGCTTGTTCTGCTGTATATATACCAAAATTGTGGCCACATAGTGGAACAAACCATATGTGTGCACAACAGGACTGTACCTACTAATATATCTGCACAGTGTATACATATACATATATATATATATATATATATATTATTTTGTTTACAGCATGTATAATAATTTGTATAAATTATTATTATTAACATGTTTTAATATTTTATATTTAATTTTTCTAAAACACACTTTGAGATTACTAATACTTCATGTGCGCAAATCACTAAGGACAAATGATGTTACGCATATTTTCCATCCCTATGTTCTTCACATACAAAACAAATTAATTTTAATTATTAAATATATATGTCTATATGTATGTGATAATGTTAATGTAAAATAGATATCTATAATTATATATCTTTAGGAATAGATATACAGGAATAAGTATATACAGATATTTATAGAAATATGTATTTACAATTAAAATAACGTTGTCCTGTACGTAAAGAATATTGGAATGTTAAATATGTACAATAAATATACAGTAAAACACATAAATACATATGTACAAACATATATAAACATATGTATATGTATATACTATATATACACATATTTAAACATGTATATGTATGCATATAGATAATGTAGCTGTTTGTAGTCAAACAACATGTCATATATATACTTTTGAGCCCTTATAACTTTTTTCTTTAATATTTATATGACTAATATTTAAAAGATAGTGATTATATGAGTACATCTGTAATTTTAAATGCATTTATGTTGTGTTTAGTGCAAAGTTGTTTAAAACACTAGCATTTGCACAAAGCCAACCAGCTCAATAGTGTTTACTTTAAATTTGTAATACAAGCACTATTTCTGTTGCATGCAAAAAGCCAAACATTTGTTTAATTAAAATTAATATTTAAAGACAAGGTGCAATAAGTAAAAAAACAATGTGTAATCAGCTTTTGCACTGTTTTATATCAAAATAACAATGTGGTGCCCCAATACTAAAAAATTGTGAGCATGAGAAGAACGTGGCTCCATAGTTTAAAGCTATTGTCAAAGTAGAAAAGTATTATTTCTGTAGTGGCTCCAGAGACTGAATTTAAGAGGCTAAGGGCTCTGGATACTGTTCTGGAGTACTGATGATTCCTAGGTAAAAAGATTAGTAGTAGGTGCCTGAAATACAATGAATTGAAGTCTAGAGACAAGGAAACATGATTCAGTAAACAAGGAAAAGGCTCAGCAGTTAGGTTAGCTGCAAAAGCAAAGGTCATATTAAGAGGAATAAGGTAGCTTAGAGTCTGTATAACGAGTCCAGATCAGCAGCAATTAACAGAAAGCCAAGTACGGTAACAAAAGAAATAGGCAAGCTCAATATACTTAATTAACATTTCCAGGTCAGTAGCAAAAAGGCAAGTGGTTGAGATAAGTAACAGAATGGCAAAAAATGGGCAGAATCCATTAAAAAGTTTCAGACCAGCATCAGTAGACAAGAAAGGACAGATGAGGTATCGAAGGATTAGGAGTACACAAGGTAGTAACATTTAACAAGGTCAGCAACATGACAAAAAAATAAAGGGTTACAAAGACAATATTACTTTAAACTGTAAAGCCCAAAACACCCCAAAGTTGTTTCAATAATGTGACAAGGTAAGTAAACCATTGCATGACAGCTGTAATTGGAATTATATATTTGCATTTAGCAGTTTGACATATTCAGCACCTGAAAGTTATTTGGCATTGACTTAGCCATTTTGCATTGTGTGTAGTAATCCCAATATATTGGAAAGTCAGAGGCTGCTGCTTTGACATAAGGATGAGGCATTTAACATTAAAGATAACCAACTAACCACCACTATTTATAGCAAGTCATTGGCTGAGGTTATACATTTAAAAGAGGAAATCTGCAAGCATAGTTTTACCTGATGGAGCCAAATGTTACTACACTATATGAAGCCTGGACTGCTTGCTCAATGAACACTTCATGCAATTTATATAGCATCTTAAGGAAGCATGGTGTAGTGTAAGTACAAAATATTCACAATAAAAGTCAACTCTGCTATCAGGTTATAGATTATAAACCATATCCATAGACAGGATGTATAGGGATGCTCCTCCTAAAAAGGAAAGACGCATTTTGGATATAAAAAAACTGAATTCAATACAACCTGTAGATATGAACAAATAATTATCTTTCTTTCTGTTATACTTTCCTAATTATCGGCGAGATTACGAGTTTTGCGGTAACAGGGGTGCGTTGCTAACGCTTAGTTTCAGCTCACCGCTCACCTTAAGTAACGCTGGTATTACAGGTTATTTTAAACCTGGCGTTAGCCGCAAAAAGATGAGCGTAGAGCAGAATTTAGCTCCACATCTCACCTCATGCATGATTTCCCCATAGGAAACAATGGGGCTGAGCTGGCTTAAAAAAAAACTAACACCTGCAAAAAAGCAGCGTTCAGCTCCTAACGCAGCCCCATTGCTTCCTATGGGGAAAGGAATTTTATGTCTGCACCTAACACCCTAACATGAACCCCGAGTCTAAACACCCCTAATCTTACACTTATTAACCCCTAATCTGCCGCCTCCGCTATCGCTGATACCTACATTATATTATTAACCACTAATATGCCGCTCCGGAGACCACCGCCACCTACATTATACTTCTGAACCCCTAATCTACTGCCCCCAACATCGCTGACACCTACATTATAGTTATTAACCGCTAATCTGCCCCCCCCAACGTCGCCGCAACTATATTAAATTTATTAACCCCCAATCTTCCACCGCCAACGTTGCCGCCACTATAATAAATTTATTAACCCCTAAACCTATGTCTAACCCTAACCCTAACACCCCTCTAACTTAAATATTATTTAAATACATCTAAATAAATTTACTAAAATTAAATCAATTATTCCTATTTAAAACTAAATACTTACCTATAAAATAAACCCTAAGCTAGCTACAATATAACTAATAGTTACATTGTAGCTAGCTTAGGATTTATATTTATTTTACAAGCAACTTTGTATTTATTTTAACTAGGTACAATAGTTATTAAATAGTTTTTAACTATTTAATAACTTCCTAGTTAAAATAAATCCAAATTTACCTGTAAAATAAACCCTAACCTAAGTTACAATTACACCTAACACTACACTATTATTAAACTAATTACTTAAACTACCTACAATTAATTACAATTAAATTAAATAAACTAAATTACGGAAAAAAACAAACACTAAATTACAGAAAATAAAAAAAGAATTACAAGAATTTTAAACTAATTACACCTAATCTAATCCCCCTAATAAAATAAAAAAGCCCCCCAAAATAATAAAATTCCCTACCCTATACTAAATAACAAATGGCCCAAAGTAATCAGCTCTTTCACCTGTAAAAAGAAATACAATACCCCCCAACATTAAAACCCACCACCCACACACCCAACCCTACTCTAAAACCCACCCAATCCCCCCTTAAAAAAACCTAACACTACCCCCTTGAAGATCACCCTACCTTGAGACGTCTTCACCTAGCCGGGGACAAGTGGTCCTCCAGAGGGTCCAAAGTCTTCATTTTATCTGGCCAGAAGAGGACATCCAGACCGGCAGAAGGCTTCATCCAGGCGGCATCTTCTATCTTCATCCTTCCAGAGCGGAGCGGGTCCATCTTCAAGACATCCGACGTGGAGCATCCTCTTCATCCGACGGCCGACGACTGAATGACTGGTCCTTTAAGTGACGTCATCCAAGATGGTGTCCTTTGAATTCCGATTGGCTGATAGAATCCTATCAGCCAATCGAAATGAAGGTAGGAAAAATCCTATTGGCTGATGCAATCAGCCAATAGGATTGACCTCGCATTCTATTGGCTGATTGGAACAGCCAATAGAATGCAAGCTCAATCCTATTGGCTGATTGGATCAGCCAATCAGATTGAATTTCAATCCTATTGGCTGATTGCCAATTCGATAAAAAGCAGCGTTAGGACCCCTTAACGCTGCTTTTTAAGGCTAACGCAAGACTCGTAATCTAGCCGTATATCTTTTGTTTAGGGTAATTGATATTATGCAGAGTGATTTTAATTTTGTTTTTAGTTACTATGTGACCCCTTACAAATTGTATTTTGCTATTGTAAATCTATTTAATGCAATACAATTTTAATCCACTAGCGGGTTTTTGTACAGATGGACACTGATTGGTATTTGAAGGAGTATTAGGTTATATAATGTTGAATTGCTTAAAATGATTAAGGAATAGGCACATGAAACATAGCTTTATACATGACACTCATGCATTGTGAATAAAGGTAATTTATTATGCAAGTGCTGCTGTTTGTTGAGTTGAGTAGTGTAAGTGAGGCCACAGTTACTGGAGTCACTTTGCCTACATTTTTGGGTATATCTGGCATAGAGGAAGAAAAATGGGCTGGAGAATTTCAAAGTTCTGCTACAGTGGACATACATGAGTGTCAAGTCACATCACCAGCTATTCAGGGACAGAGTATAATACACATTGATATACATACTGGTTCCTTGGGAGAGGTGCCCAGTAAAGAAAGGACATTCTGTGGTACCATAGTTCAAAGTTCCAGATTAAAGAGGACATGTCAATGTTGTGACTAGCTGAGAAGGAACTAGTAAATGATTGATATAAAGAGGTCTGCTCCAATGATAATTATATTCCCAGCTGTCTAGTCAGTAGAAGAATGGGTGCTTTCTTTGGAGGTCCAATTTTTAGGGATTTGTGCAGCTGCATTCTGTTCCCAATATCTGGTTCCTAAGTCTTTTTGTTTGCTTAATGAGCCATAGATCACGTATGGGTTATATAATAAACAGGCAGGGGGATGTTACTACCCCTAAGCTCTTCATTTGTGAGGTTTGATATTGCCTGGCTTGCTAAAATATTAAATATAATACCCTATGAGATACATATGAGATACATATTGCACTATTATTAAATATAATACCCTATGAGATACATATGAGATACATATTGCACTCGCTGCATTTTAGAGTCATAAAAGCTAGTATTATTGTTTTTGTCATGTATTATTTCTTGCTTAGATGTCTTATACTTTTGAGGTTCACAACTTATTAGTTGGTCTTTGATATAGTTTCAGACTACAAGATGTGTTATTGCAGTTATGTAAGAAATTATTGAGGGTATTTTTAGGAAAATGTAACAAAATCAAGGCACCAAAGTGATCAATAAAAATATGTTATGTTATGTACAGAAATGAAAAACTTCTGGATGAGTAGTGCTGAAAGAACAATCATACAAATGTATCTAAAAACTAAATTACTTTTAATAAAAACATATTAAATCCTCCTAATATCCTTTCAAGGAGATACAATGACAGCCCAGGTCTCTCCCCAAATGGAATGCTGTCCTTCATTTAATATAAATGGTCATCACTTTGTTTGGATAGTGCACCAGTGACTGGGCTTGTTGAACATTTGGAGACACCATGCATGACTAACAAAAAAAATCAGTCTATAACAGCAACATAGTCTTTGTCGAGCAGCTCCCTTATAGTTGAAGTAGCAGGATGCCAGTTAAAATCAGTAACATAGAAGGCCCTTCAAAATGAAGACCAATACGCCGATAGGTGAGGTGGACAGTGCAAAATAACCAGCATCTGCATTATTCAAAAAGCCTTGTAAAGTACTCTGAGTCAAGTAAGGGAGTTGACATGTACACATAACTCCAGACTATAGCCATCTATTCATATTAGATGTGTGAGTTAATGCTGTTACAGGTTTACCAACCATCGTATCCTCTGCAGTGTCTTATAATATGAAAATAGATCTTTAACCATGAGGAGAAGGGTGACAAAAATGACCAAAATAAGATTGTCCCATTCTGCATTCTTAGCTAACATAATAAAAGGTGCACTGAAACTATATAATCTATCTGCATAAAAAGTATAAGCCTAGAAAATGAATTGACTTTTCTGGGTAAATTAGATGTTAGGTCCTTTGTGTAATAGGTATGCTGGACAGACAAATTGCCAGTGGGTTTAACAATTCAGGAAATTATGATCTAAAATCAGGTCTGTATAAATGTTGGCTTGCAACCTGCCAAATTCCAAACAGTATTTTATTTACATTGTTTGTTTACTAAAAAATAACGACGAAATAAATACATAAATAAATGAATAAAAAAAATGTTATACAGTTCAAGGGTGGACAAAGGCTGTCCTTAGAAAACAGTTCAAAGGCTCCACTGGTCTGCCATTAGTCTCCTGAATAGAATAGGGAAGTTCATCATGTTTACCTGTGATGAAAAGGATACAATTAAATTAGAAAATTATAAAACAAATTGGGATAAAATGCAATTAGTAGCTTTTAGCTATAAAAATCATTGTAGTTTTAATTAGGCTGAAACAAAATGGCTGTTACAATCGGTTGACTCTGGAAGGCACAAAGAAGGTTGGAGAAAGTGGGGAAAGAAGCCCCTGCATTTTGTATATGAGGATTGGGGTAACTAGGTTTATAGGAGGATTTTGCATGTACAGATACCTATTATAAATGCGACAATAATAATATATAAAACAATTTGTTACTATTTGTATATAGAGAAGAATATGGATTTTACAGCAAAGTAAGGATACATGTTATTCATTGGTTGTTGAATCAAGATTTTCTTTTTTTTTGGGGGGGGGGGGGATTGGTTAAAGTTATATTAACCCAAAATTTGTCTTTCATGATTTGGATAACCCATTCGATTTTAAACAACTTTTCAATATACTTCTAAAAGATCATTTGCTTTGTTTTCTTGGTATCCTTTGATCGTTTAGGAGCAGTATTGCGCTACTGGAAGGTAGCTGCTGGTGATTGGCTCACCTGATGTGTTCACCTAGCTTTCAACACATACAAAGAGAACAAAGTAAATCTGATAACAAAAGTAAATTGGAAGTTGTTAAAATTGTGTGCTCTTTCTGAATCTTGAAATAAAAAAAATGGGTTTCATGTCCCTTTAAATATAAAGAACATATAAATTCCTCTATTGTTTTGAAAGGGATGTTTCTAATATATTTTAATGTTTTGTTTTAAACCTGAATTTGTTTTGAGAGTTCTAGATATTATGTATTGGGAATACTTGTGTTTTATGGTAATGATTGTCATGGTAATGATAATATAGTTACTTTGTTAGTATCATACCTGAGTAACATCTGCTTAAAATGGACCAAATCCATCTAAAACCAAATATCAGTTTACTGAAGATGGTCTTCCTCAGCCATAGTATGCTCCATCCATTAGTTTCTGTCTCTTGCATGGGATAATATGTGTCCAGTACTATGTGTTCACCTGCAACGAAAAAAAGATAATTATCTACATAATTCATAGACAGAAACCTAAAAAAATGTAATTGTATCTTAACCATCAAATAATTCTAGCTGTTTCATGTGTTATTTATTAATACTGTATAATGGACTTAAAACTATCCTTTGATATTTCCATTATTATTTTTTTAAGTTTACACCACTATGGACTTTCATAGCTGTAATTGTCTTAAAGTTTACCCGAGTCCTCATTGAAGCTTGGAACATCAGGTAGGAGTATCTAGCTGATGCGGTCCCAGGCAAACTCCAGTATGGGAGGTTCTGATCTTAATTATGTGAACTTCATGTGAATTATGGTGTATGTCATATTTGGATTCGGAGAGTAATAACTCATCCCCACATCAACATCTCATGGGTTGTCCACTATAATAAGGCTTGTAAATACAGTGAAACCCTATGTTAGCTATTTAAGCAATGTTTAACCTGTTTGGGCCAGATGGACAAGTAAAGCCCTCTTTAGAAAGGGTAGACTCCAATATTTATAATTAAATAACGTTTGAATAAAAATTATTTTTTTAGAAGCTTTTTGGAGTGTGTAACTCTCTCTAACTCCCTCCTCAGCAGGGAGTCCTCACCCCCTTGTGACGGCACCAGTGGTGACATCACAGTGCCTCACAGACTGTAGTGCAGCAAATCTCTAGGATCTGGATTGAAATGGGGTCATCATGTGCATATATTTCCCTGTGCGGATGCCAAAAAAGGTTCAAATTAGTTTTCTTGTGTCTCTCCAGCTGTATCATACACATGGCAAATATCTCTCAGCATTGGTTCTATTTTGGGGCAGCCAGCAATTTCTAAGAGGCATTTGTTGTTACCTCATCTTTATATCATAAAACTTTGCTTTTAAAAGGGTAAGGTCCCATAATTAAATTCATAATTCTGTGTGTGAGTACCTCACAGAAAAAAAAAAAAGTTTAAAAACAACTCTTGGGTTCTGAAATGACTCAGCGGTAAAACGGTTAAGCATTATAGATTTTTTTTTATCTATACACTCACATACACCATAAAAAACATATGATTTTTAGATTAATGATCACCTGACCATAAAGCCTAAATATGTGTCCCAAGTTTCAAAATGGGTCTGTTTTTTGGGGGTAAGCATGTTTTATTTGGTTTCATTTTAACTCAGAAACTTTCCCACTAAACAATGCATTTATTGTTTTTATTAAAGGGACAGTCTACACCAGAATTTGTATTGTTTAAAAAGATAGATAATCCCTTTATTACCCATTCCCTAGTTTTGCATAACCAACACAGTTATATAATTACATTTTTTACCTCTGTGATTATTTTGAATCTAAGCCTTTGCAAACTGCCCCTTTATTTCAGTTCTTTTGACAGACATCCATTTTAGCCAATCAGAGCTGGCTCACCTGAACTCCATGGGGTCAATTTATCAAGCTCCGTACGGAGCTTGATGCCCCGTGTTTCCGGCGAGCCTTCATGCTCGCCGGAAACAGAAGTTATGAAGCAGCGGTCTAAAGACTGCTGCTCCTTAACCTGTCCGCCTGCTCTGAGGTGGCAGACAGACATCAACTCAATAGAATACGATTGGGTTGATTGACACGGCACCCCCTACTAGTGACCGATTGGCTGCAAATTTGCAGGGGGCGGCATTGCACCAGCAGTTCACAAGAACTGCTGGTGCAGTGATAAATGTCGACAGCGTATGCTGTCAGCATTTATCGATGTGCGGCGGACATGATACGCTACATCGTATCATGTCCGTCCGCACTTTAATAAATATACCCCCATGTGCGTGAGCACAGTGTTATCTATATGACACACATGAACTAAAACCCTCTAGTGGTGAAAAACTGTCAAACTACCCTGAGAGAAGAGGGGGCCTTCAAGGGCTTAGAAGTTAGCATATGAACCTCCTAGGTTTAGCTTTCAACTAAGAATACCAAGAGAACAAAGCAAAATTGGTGATAAAAGTAAATTGGAAAATTGTTAAAAATTATAATCTCTATCTGAATAATGAAAGTTTATTTTGGACTTGACTGTTTCTTTTAAATTATTTATTTTTCTTATTATTTTTAATTCCAATTTAGACAATTATCTTTAAAGGGCTAAAAAAAAAGTCAAATGTGAAACAGAAGCAGTTTGCAAAAATGCTACGTGTAAAAGTTACTACTGTTTTTCTGCAGCATACACACATATGCTGTGAGGGCTCGTGCACCAGCATTCAAACACCATGAATGCTCAGAAAGGTATCTGTGGTGTGTTTTGCTTCTTGAGATGTACTTAGTGTTATACAAGCTAATGAGGACTCTCTGGGGCCTATTTATTAAAGGTCTTGCGGACCTGATCCGACAGTGCGGATCAGGTCCGCAAGACCTCGCTGAATGCGTAGAGCAATATGCTCTCCGCATTTAACATTGCACCAGCAGCTCACAAGCCAATGGGCCGCCAGCAGGGGGTGTCAATCAACCCGATCGTACTCGATCAGTTTGAATTGGTGAGATTCCTGTCCGCCTGCTCAGAGCAGGCGGACTGGGTTATGGAGCAGCGGTCTTTGTGACCGCTGCTCCATAACTTTTGTTTCTTGCGAGTCTGAAGACTCGCCAGAAACATGGGCCGTCAAGCTCCTTTAAGACTCGCGGCCAATGGGCGGCCAGCAGGGAGGTGTCAATCAACCCGATCGTACTCGATCGGGTTGATTTCCGGTGATGTCTGTCCGCCTGCTCAGAGCAGGCGGACTGGTTATGGAGCAGAGGCCTTTGTGACCGCTGCTTCATAACTGCTGTTTCTGGTGAGTCTGAAGGCTCGCCAGAAACACGTGCCCAGGAGCTCACTACGGAGCTTGTTAAATGGGCGCCTCTGAGACTGTGTGGTGTTTAAATACTGGTGCATGAATACTCAAAGCATATGTGTGTATGCTGCAGAAAAAACAGTTATAACTTTTAATAGAAGCATCTTTACTAATGGAAGTATATTACAAAAATGCTTCTTCTTCAAATAGAAATGCACCCGTGCCCATTTAGGGCTAGATTACAAGTGGAGCACTAAATATAGTTTGCACGCAAGCGATATTAATGCTCGACTTTGTAATACCAGTGCACGCTAATGTGTGCTGGTATTACAAGTTCTGATGCCGTGAGACAGTATTAGAACTAGCGTAGTGAAGCGAGTAAGTCACCCAGTGATTGCAGCATTTTTAAATATCTATATGTATATACACATATTAGCACATAAATATATCTGTATATACACATATTAGCACATAAATATATCTGTATATACACATATTAACACATAAATAAATATATATGTATATACACATATTAGCACATAAATATATCTGTATATACACATATTAACACATAAATATATCTGTATATACACATATTAACACATAAATAAATATATATGTATATACAAATATTAGCACATAAATATATCTGTATATACACATATTAACACATAAATATATCTGTATATACACATATTAACACATAAATATATCTGTATATACACATATTAACACATAAATATATCTGCATATACACATATTAACACATAAATATATCTGTATATACACATATTAACACATAAATATATCTGTATATACACATATTAACAGATAAATATATCTGTATATACACATATTAACACATAAATATATCTGTATATACACATATTAACACATAAATATATTTGTTTATACACATATTAACAAATAAATATATATGTATATACACATATTAACAAATAAATATATATGTATATAAGCATATTAACACATAAATATATATGTATATACACATATTAACACATAAATATATCTGTATATACACATATTAACACATAAATATATCTGTATATACACATATTAACACATAAATAAATATATATGTATATACAAATATTAGCACATAAATATATCTGTATATACACATATTAACACATAAATATATCTGTATATACACATATTAACACATAAATATATCTGTATATACACATATTAACACATAAATATATCTGCATATACACATATTAACACATAAATATATCTGTATATACACATATTAACACATAAATATATCTGTATATACACATATTAACAGATAAATATATCTGTATATACACATATTAACACATAAATATATCTGTATATACACATATTAACACATAAATATATTTGTTTATACACATATTAACAAATAAATATATATGTATATACACATATTAACAAATAAATATATATGTATATAAGCATATTAACACATAAATATATATGTATATACACATATTAACACATAAATATATCTGTATATACACATATTAACACATAAATATATCTGTATATACACATATAAACACATAAATATATCTGTATATACACATAGTAACATATAAATATATATGTTTATAAGCATAGTAACACATAAATATATCTGTATATACACATATTAACACATAAATATATCTGTATATACACATTGTAACATATAAATATATATGTATATACACATATTAACACATAAATATATTTGTTTATACACATATTAACACATAAATATATCTGTATATACACATATTAACACGTAAATATATCTGTATATACACATATTAACACATAAATATATATGTATATACACATATTAACACGTAAATATATCTGTATATACACATATTAACACATAAATATATATGTATATACACATATTAACACATAAATATATATGTATATACACATACTAACACATAAATATATATGTATATACACATATTAACACATAAATATATATGTATATACACATAGTAACACATAAATAGATTTGTTTATACACATATTAACACATAAATAAATCTGTATATACACATATTAACACATAAATATATATGTATATACACATATTAACACATAAATATATATGTATATACACATACTAACACATAAATATATATGTATATACACATATTAACACATAAATATATATGTATATACACATAGTAACACATAAATATATTTGTTTATACACATATTAACACATAAATATATCTGTATATACACATATTAACACGTAAATATATCTGAATACAGGTATACCTCCCTTTACAGCGCTTCACTTTACAGCGATTCGCTAATACAGCGCTTTGTGGAGCTGAAGTTCAACCTCCAAGCATTTTGAAACAGTGCTGTAAATCATTGTGAGATTGCGAGAAAAGTGACTGGCACCATTTTGTTATGCTTAGTTCACTCTGTTAACTGCATTGCAGTGCAATCTGTGTCTCAGTGCTATAGTCTGGCAAATTTTACTACAGTAATTGTCACTATTTTACAGGTACAGTATTTATTGAATACTAATTGAATACTTGCTGTGCTAGTGTTAAACTAAACGTAGCACTATTGCACCCCTAATATATGTTAGTTCAAACATGTTTTTAAGATTTTAAACACTGAAAAGAAAGCTAAAACTGCCTTGTTTCACTTTAAGGCGGTTTTCACTTTACAGCGGGGCTCCGGTCCCTAACCCGCTGTATGAGCGGGGTATACCTGTATAAGCATATTAACACATAAATATATATGTATATACACATATTAACACATAAATATATTTGTTTATACACATATTAACACATAAATATATCTGTATATACACATATTAACACGTAAATATATCTGTATATACACATAGTAACACATAAATATATCTGTATATACACATAGTAACATAAATATATCTGCATATACACATAATAACACATAAATATATCTGTATATACACATATTAACACGTAAATATATCTGTATATAAACATATTAACAACACATAAATATATATGTATATACACATATTAACACGTAAATATATCTGTATATACACATATTAACACATAAATATATATGTATATACACATACTAACACATAAATATATCTGTATATACACATATTAACACATAAATATATATGTATATAAGCATTTACATATATATTTACTGGGAACACATAGTTCTCATAGACCGCAATGTAAAAGCATTTTTCAGTGCTGTTTTTGTTCTAACACCCCACACCCGCCAACTTTAACCCTCATAACTGCCTATTGCAGTTATTTTGTATTAAAAAATGCTACATTTTTTTAATAAAAAACTATAATACCCTTTATGTTAAGGGCATTTGGGGAATTTTAGAAAATTTTCTGTGCGCTAAATTGTTATTTATCACAGGCCCGCAAAAGGCCAGTTTTGTCCATTTGCGGAGGCGTGATAATTTAGCGCTACACTTGTAACCTAGCTCTTCATTTTTTACTTTTATATCCTTTAAAGTTAAAATGAATTGTAACCTAAATATGTTTTTGGAAATGTATGTCTTATAGTTACATTGCATATTGTTTGGAATATCCAGCTGTATTTATTGCAACAATATCCTTTCAATATTTTCTGCAGGTTGAGTTTCTTCAATAGAATACTTAAGTCCATCCAATATATCACTTTCATCTATAATCACAAAAAAATATAACAAAGATTGGCATAAAAACTGTACAAGATGAATCTTACAAGCACGTGCACATTTTCTATGTTTAATAATTGATATGAGAAGTCAACTGCTTATACAATTGAGGTTAAAAGCTCTAGAAAGAACAAATGACCCTATAGCATATATAGGCTTCTGTTAACTCTTAGAGGTCGATTTATGAAGCAGCGGACGCTGCTTCCGACCAACTCCACTTCAGGTCCGCCTGAAGCGGAAGTTAAGAAGTAGCAGTCCTAAGACCGCTGCTCCTTAACTCGTCCGCCACCTCTGAGGTGGCGGACAGCAATCCGCCCGATCTCATACGATCGGGTTGATTGACACCCCCTGCTAGCGACTGATTGGCCGCAAATTGTCAGGGGGCGGCATTGCACAAGCAGTTCACCAGAACTGCTTGTGCAATGTTAAATGCCGACAATGTATGCTCTCGGCATTCAGCGATGCAGGGCGGACATGATTCGATATAGCGAATAATGTTCGCCCTGGGTATGATAAATTTACCCCTTAGAAATGCACCATTTGATATATGTACTTTTTACCTTTTGTAGGCACCTATAAGATCTAAAATTGTTAAAGTGCCTGAAACAAATTTATGGTAAACCAGTGTGTAAAAAAAAGCGTCTAAGTATTTTAATAAAATTTCCAAAAATCTGCAAAATTACTTAAACTTTAGTGTTGCCAAGTGTATCCTGCTCCACCCCCCTTGTCAGTATCCTACTCCAGTGTTTTTCAACCAGTGTGCCGTGGCACACTAGTGTGCCATGAGAGATCCCCAGGTGTGCCGCGGCAGACTGATAACAGTGCGGGTTTGTGAATGAATGTCAATATGTCATGAATAGTTTGTAGGAGGCATGGCATGACAGCACAGTACAGTGTATGTATATATATATCCTGTATTAGGCTACAATGTGTGATTTTGTAAAATTTTGGGATGGAGGTGTGCCACAGAATTTTTTAATGTAAAAAAGTGTGCCACGGCAAAAAAAAGGTTGCAAATCACTGTCCTACTCTATACCTTGCGGTGTCATGTAATAAAAGTGTTCATGTGAGGAATTACTTATGCAAGCAAGGGGGGTTTAGGAGGGACAGCCCTTCTATCTACTACCTATTGATAAAAGGATAATATTTTTTTTTGTAAAAGTATATGGAAACATATTTGTATTCACTATATATGACAAGTTCCAATACACAACAATAAAAAATTTATATGAATGTAAATGAACCTATTTAATACTGATAGATACAGTACATCATCTGACTGCTCAATTTTGCCCCAGCTTCAGAAAACAATCTATAATAATTATAATAATATGTACTATGAACAGTAGATTATTAAATAACAAAAGATGTAGAATTGTAGGTTCTTGGTATTATATATTGTTATGATGATGAATATTATTATTATTAGTAGCAGTATTAGTAAAAATAACAATTGATTTCATACTCATTTAAATATAATTTACAATAAAAATAAATAATTATATTAAAATATGTTTAAATCACAACTCATCTGAGGGTCTGTTGTAGAGTTAAAGGGATATGAAACCCAATTTTTTTTCTTTCATGATTTAGATAGAGCAGTAATTTTAAACAACTTTCTAATTTACTCCTATTATCAATGTTTCTTTGTTCTCTTGGTATGCTTAGATGAATGAGCAGCAATGGTTGCTGACTGAACACATGGGTGAGCCAATGACAGTTGGTATATATTTGCAGCCACCAATCAGCAGCTAGAACCTAGGTTCTTTGCTGCACCTGAGTTTTCCTAGATAAACCTTTCAGCAAAGGATAACAAGACAAGGAAGCAAATTTAACAGTAGAAGTAAACTGGAAATTTGTTTAAATTTGTATTCTTTATCTGAATAATGAAAGAAAAAATGTGGGTTTCATGTCCCTTGAAACATTGCATATATGAAAGCAAATACATTTTGTTAGTATAAATCATGTTTTCTGATATTTCTGTATACTAGATAGCATCTCATAGTAAGAATAAAAAGTATATAATTTAATAAATGTTTTAATACTTTGTCAGATTGTGTAGTTTGCAGACTACAAAGCTGGGACATGGAATATCCTATTGGAAAGCAGGGCCGTCTCAAGATATTGTGCTGCCTGGGTCCGAGAATGATGCCCCCCCCCCAGTAGTAACATTACTGATTAGCATATCAACCTACTAGCCTAGCAACTGACCTTGCTAAGCCTTGCTGCCCTCTCTCAAGTGCTGCCTAGGTCCATTAGACCCACTTAGTACCATGTTTAAGCCAGCCCTGTTTGGAAGCCATCTTTAGCCATATAGTCAGTGTGCAGATTGTGTGTGTTTAATTGGTGTGCTTCTGTTCTTGTGAGTATAAGATCTTCTGTAGCATCACCTGCTGTTCTTTATACTGTTCACACGATGCAGTGCCTCCTTTTGTTCCCTTACAGGGTTCTATTGCTAATTGTTTGCCTAGTATTAGATTAAGAAGAAGAGCCGTCTGTCTGCAATATAGTGGACATTTTCTTTCATCTCTGTTTGCCTCACTGTGGACATTATCGGCTAGATTATGAGTTTTGTCGGTAAAGCTGTGCAGTGCTAACAAGCCTTTGTTTTTCAGCGCTCACTTAAAACAACACTGGTATTCTAAGTTTTCTGAATGGCTGCGTTAGCCTCAGAAAAGTGAGCGTTGAGCAAAATTTAGCTCCACATCTCACCTCAATACCAGCGTTGCTTAAGTCAGCGGTGAGCTGGCTAAACGTGCTAGTGCACGATTTCCCCATAGGAAACAATGGGGCTGAGCTGGCTGAAAAAAAACCTAACACCTGCAAAAAAGCATCGTCCAGCTTCTAATGCAGCCCCATTGTTTCCTATGGGAAAATAAAAAATATGTCTACATCTAACACCCTAACATGAACCCCGAGTCTAAACACCCCTAATCTTACACTTATTAACCCCTAATCTGCCATCCCCGACATCGCCGACACCTACATTATACTATTAACCCCTAATCTGCCACTCCGGACACCGCCGCAGCCTACATTATACTTATGAACCCCTAATCTACTGCCCCCAACATCGCCGAACCCTACATTATATTATTAACCCCTAATCTGCCACTCCGGACACCGCCGCAACCTACATTATACTTATGAACCCCTAATCTACTGCCCCCAACATCGCCGAACCCTACATTATATTATTAACCCCTAATCTGCCACTCCGGACACCGCCGCAACCTACATTATACTTATGAACCCCTAATCTACTGCCCCCAACGTCGCTGCCACTATAATAAAGTTATTAACCACTAAATCTAATTCTAACCCTAAACCTAACCCCCCTAATTAAAATATAATTTAAATAAATCTAAATTAAATTACTAATATTAACTAAATTATTCCTATTTAAAACTAAATGCTTACCTATAAAATAAACCCTAATATAGCTACAAAATAACTAATAATTAATTAATAATAATTAATAATTACATTGTAGCTATTTTAGGATTTATTTTTATTTTAAAGGCAACTTTGTATTTATTTTAACTAGGTACAATAGTTATTAACTTTTTAATAACTACCTAGCTAAAATAAATACAAATATACTTGTAAAATAAACCCTAACCTAAGTTACAATTACACCTAACACTACACTATCATTAAATGAATTACCTAAACTACCTACAATTAAATACAATTAAATTAAATAAACTAAATTACGAAAAAAAAACACTAAATTGCTGAAAATAAAAAGAAATTACAAATTTTTAAACTAATTACACCTAATCTAATCCCCCTAATAAAATAAAAAAAAAAACCAAAATAATAAAAATTCCCTACCCTATACTAAATTACAAATAGCCCTTAAAAGGGCATTTTGCAGGGCATTGCCCCAAAGTAATCAGCTCTTTTACCCGTAAAAAGAGAAATACAATACCACCCCCCAACATTACAACCCACCACCCAACCCTACTCTAAAACCCACCCAAACCCCCCTTAAAAAAAACTAACACTAACCCCCTGAAGATCACCCTACCTTGAGCCGACTTCACCCAGCCGGGCACAAGTGGTCCTCCAGAGGGGCAGAAGTCTTCATCCGATCGGGGCAGAAGAGGTCCTCCAGACGGCAGAAGTCTTCATCCATGCGGCATCTTCTATCTTCATCCTTCCGGAGCGGGTCCATCTTAAAGACATCCGACGCGGAGCATCCTCTTCTGTCCACGGCCGACGACTGAATGAAGGTTCTTTAAAGTGACGTCATCCAAGATGGCGTCCCCTTGAATTCCGATTGGCTGATAGGATTCTATCAGCAAATCGGAATTAAGGTAGGAAAAATCCTATTGGCTGATGCAATCAGCCAATTGGATTGAAGTTCAATCTTATTGGCTGATCCAATCAGCTCGTGTTCTATTGGCTGTTCCAATCAGCCAATAGAATGCAAGCTCAATCCCATTGGCTGATTGCATCAGCCAATAGGATTGAACTTCAATCCGATTGGCTGATTGCATCAGCCAATAGGATTTTTCCTACCTTAATTCCGATTGGAATTCAAGAGAGGCCATCTTGGATGACGTCACTTAAAGGAACCTTTATTCAGTCGTCGGCCGTGGACAGAAGAGGATGCTCCGCGTCGGATGTCTTCAAGATGGACCCGCTCCGCCCCGGAAGGATGAAGATAGAAGTTGCCACATGGATGAAGATTTGTGCCATCTGGAGGACCTCTTCTGCCCCGATCGGATGAAGACTTCTGCCCCTCTGGAGGACCACTTGTGCCCAGCTGGGTGAAGACGGCTCAAGGTAGGGTGATCTTCAGGGGGTTAGTGTTAGGTTTTTTTAAGGGGGGTTTGGGTGGGTTTTAGAGTAGGGTTGGGTGGTGGGATGTAATGTTGGGGGGTGGTATTGTATTTCTTTTTTTACAGGTAAGAGCTGATTACTTTGGGGCAATGCCCCACAAAAGGTCCTTTTAAGGGCTATTTGTAATTTAGTATAGGGTAGGGAATTTTTTTTATTTTGGGTTTTTTATTTATTTTATTAGGGGGATTAGATTAGGTGTAATTAGTTTAAAAATTTGTAATTTCTTTTTTATTTTCAGTAATTTAGTGTTTTTTTTCCCCGTAATTTAGTTTATTTAATTTAATTGTATTTAATTGTAGGTAGTTTAGGTAATTCATTTAATAATAGAGCAGTGTTAGGTGTAATTGTAAATTAGGTTAAGGTTTATTTTACAGGTATATTTGTATTTATTTTAGCTAGGTAGTTATTAAATAGTTAATAACTATGTAATAACTATTGTACCTAGTTAAAATAAATACAAAGTTGCCTGTAAAATAAAAATAAATCCTAAAATAGCTACAATGTAACTATTAGTTATATTGTAGCTATATTAGGGTTTATTTTATAGGTAAGTATTTAGTTTTAAATAGGAATAATTTAGTTAATATTAGTAATTTCATTTAGATTTATTTAAATTATATTTAAATTAGAGGGGTTAGGTTAAGGGTTAGACTTAGGTTTAGGGGTTAATACATTAAAAATAGTAGCGGCGACGTTGTGGGTGGCAGATTAGGGGTTAATAAAATGTAACTAGTGTTTGTGAGGCGGGAGTGTGGCGGTTTAGGGGTTAATACATTTATTAAAGTGGCGGCGATGTCCGGTCGGCAGATTAGGGGTTAATTTTTTTTATTATAGTGTTTGCGATGTGGGGGGGGGGGCTCGGTTTAGGGGTTTATAGGTAGTTTATGGGTGTTAGTGTACTTTGTAGCACTTTAGTTAAGAGTTTTATGTTCCGGCGTTAGCCCATAAAACTCTTAAAGGGACATGAAACCCAAAATCTTTCTTTCATGATTCAGATAGATAATACAAATTTAAACAACATTACAATTTACTTCTATTATTTATTTTGGTCCATTTTTTAGATATCCTTAGTTGAAGAAAAAGCAATGCACATGGGTGAGCCAATCACACAAGGCTTCTATGTGCAGCAACCAATCAGAAGCTACTGAGCATATCTAGATATGCTTTTCAGCAAAGAATATCAAGAGAATAAAACAAATGAGATAACAGAAGTAAATTAGAAATATGTTTAAAATTGCATTCTCTTTCTAAATCATGAAAGAAAAAATGTGGGTTTCATGTCCCTTTAACTACTGACTTTTAAATGCGGTAGGAGTCTTGACAGGAGAGGGTGTACCGCTCACTTCTTCCAAGACTCGTAATACCGGTGTTAGGCAAATCCCATTTAAAAGATAGGATACGCAATTGACGTAAGGGTATTTGCGGTAGCCTCGAGTTGCGGAAGAAAAGTGAGCGGTACACCTGTACCTGTCAGACTCGTAATACCAGCGGAACCTATCAACGCTGCTTTTTAAGGCTAACGCAGAACTCGTAATCTAGCCGTATGTTTCCCTTCACCTTTTGGGACATGGTATTTATATATGAATAGACTTCTCTTAGAGCCTATTTTTGTGTTTATTAACAGTTGTTTTTGTTTTTTTAAAACGTATACCATACCTGCACAGCATTTGAGAATGAGCTTTGCCCATTTGGAAAAAGACAAACATTTGACTAAAAAACTGCTAGTCAGTCATTTATATCTTCAAATGTTAAACAATATTCAATATTTGATACAATTAAATTTCCACTTTGCTTTTTTTCCCCAAGAGATGGTTTGTCAATTAGTTTGATAGGTAATAACTACTTTTGGCAATGTTATTATTTAGATAAGACAAACTCAGCCTTACATCATATCCCTAAAAAACATACTAATAAATGAAAGACATGTAATGTAGCGTATAATCCATTTTTGTTTAGTACTGCAACATTTATGGTTTGAACATTCTCTTTGGATAGGAAATGTTGTACGGTCTTTCCTTATCTTAATTAAAGGTGCAACTAGGTTACTTAAATAATTATCCCCCAACCATTGATGATACATATGTAGTTATTTCAGCTATGCTACTTAGACAGAGTTTTCTAGAAGAGGATACACTGCATAACTGATAACCATCTACAACTAAGCATGGTAAAATAACCAAACACTTTAAAAAATGTTCAGTGGCTGGTAAGGGGTTTATAATCACTTTGAAGACACAATGGAGTCGATTTATGAAGCAGCGAATGCTGCTCCTGACCCACTCCGCTTCAGAACCGCCACCTCTGAGGTGGGGGACAGCAATCAGCCCGATCGGATACGATCAGGTTGATTGACACCCCCTGCTAGCGTTCTTGCTTGTGCAATGATAAATGCTGACAGCGTATTCTGTCTGCATTTATCAATGTGCGGCGAACATGATCCGATACAGCGAATGATGTCTGCTTGCACTACAATAAATCTGCCCCATAGACCTTATTCCACTCCATAAGAGTTTACCACCCAAAAAACATTGTATGCAACTTGGATGATTTACGGCCTTCATTTCTAAGACATTACAATCAATTAGAAAAGCCCCCATATAGATAATTTATAACAAGGAAATCTAGATAAACACTATAAGAAACACTGTGGTCCTGTATATTATGGAAATAAAGACAATTTAGAGTGCATCCATTTACTGAGGTCAACCCCTCATTAATTTAAAAGGAAGACGTTTGTAGTGCCTGCTGTATGGTGAGATATTATATATTTTTAACTTGGCATGTAAAGGAGTATTTAAAAACTGTATACATTTAAGTGGGACATATTAGTGAATTGTAAACTAAGCAATTGAGAAGTATAATATTGTGGAACTGTTTTATACAAGCAGCTCCCATAATTCATGATACTACTTAAAGGGACACTAAACCCAAAACATTTCTTTCATGATTCAGGTAGAGAATACAATTTTAAACAACAGTCCAATTTACTTTTATTATCTAATTTGCTTCATACTGTAGATAATCGTTGTTGAAGAAATAGCAATGCACATTGGTGAGCCAATCACACAAGGCATCTATGTTCAACTACCAATCAGCAGCTACTGAGACTATCTAGATATGCTTTTCAGCTAACAATATCAAGACAATGAAGCAAATTAGATAATAGAAGTGCATTAGAAAGTTGCATGCTCTTTCTAAATCATGAAAGAAAAAAATGTGGGTTTCATGTCTATTTAATTGTAGTATGTCAATGAGAGTCACTTAGAGCTCCAATAACCTACTGTGCAGTGTAAGATGCAATTTAATGCTCTAAAGCAGCGGTCACCAACCAGTGGTCCATGGACTGTATATTTTAATCCTCAGTAATCATTTAACTTACTTTTCAGAAGTACTTTAGAAATCTCTTTTTTTAAAGTGACAGAATTTTTTCAAAATGTGCATTATTTTTTTATAATCTCTTTTGAATAAAAATGTTTTTTGCTACTTAAAAAGCGTGTTTATTTCCCTTACTGTTTAAACTGAATTAATTGTATCAGTTCTTTCTTTGTTTCTTTCTATCTTTTGCATATTTTCTGAAAATACCTGTTGTGCTGAAAGTTGAAAAAGGGACATTTCTCTCAATGGCCTCTATTTATCAAGCCGTCGACTTTCTTGCATTTGACGGCACCAACACGCTCGCCTAAGATTGCCTAACATCGCCGTCGCAGACCTGAATACGTTCTCCAAAATTATCAAAAAAGCTGTCAAAAAGCTGCGCACCAAGTACGATGCGTTGAGCAGCGGACTGTTGTTAACTAACAGTCATCGATCTCACTGCTCTTCGGCTTTTTCACAGCTTCCTTGCTACCCTGTCACTAAGCACCCACACTATACTATACTGTTTTACCCCCTAAACTGCCGCTCCCAGACCCCGCCGCGACTCTAATAAATGTATTAACCCCTAAACCGCCACTCACAGAGCCCACCGCCACCTACATTATACCTATTAACCCTTAATCTGCCGCCACCTACATAAAGTTATTAACCCCTATCCTGCCGATCCCGGACCACGTTGCAACTAAATAAATTGTTTAACCCCTAAACTGCCACTCCTGGAGCCCACTGCCACCTACATTATATTTATTAATCCCTAATCTGCCCCCCCACACCGCCGCCACTATAATAAACATATTAACCCCTAAACCTAAGTCTAACTCTAACCCTAACACCCCCTAACTTAAATATAATTTAAATAAATCTAAATAAATATTCCTATCATTAACTAAATTATTCCTATTTAAAACTAAATACTTACCTGTAAAATAAACCCTAAGATAGCTACAATATAACTAATAGTTACATTGTAGCTATCTTGGGGTTTATTTTTATTTTACAGGCAACTTTGTATTTATTTTAACTAGGTACAATAGTTATTAAATAGTTATTAAATATTTAATAACTACCTAGCTAAAATAAATACAAATTTACTTGTAAAATAAATCCTAACCTAAGTTACAATTACACCTAACACTACACTATAATTAAATTAATTAAATAAATTAACTACAATGAAATACAATTAATTACAATTAAATAAAATTAACTAAAGTACAAAAACCCCCCACTAAATTACAGAAAATAAAACATAATTACAATTTTCTTAAACTAATTACACCTAATCTAATCCCCCTAATAAAATAAAAAGCTCCCCAAAATAATAAAAATCCCTACCCTATACTAAATTACAAATGGCCCTTAAAGGACTTTTTGCGGGGCATTGCCCCAAAGTAATCAGCTCTTTTACATGTAAAAAAAATTACAATACCCCCCAACATTACTACAACCCACCACCCACACACCCAACCCTACTCTAAAACCCACCCAATCCCCCCTTAATAAAACCTAACACTAACCCCTTGAAGATCACCCTACCTTGAGACGTCTTCACCCAACCGGGCCTAAGTCCTCAACGAAGCTGAGCGAAGTCTTCATCCAACCGGGCAGAAGAGGTCCTCCAGATGGGCAGAAGTCTTCATCCAGGCGGCATCTTCTATCTTCATCCATCCGACGAGGAGCGTCTCCATCTTGAAGACATCCGACGTGGAGCATCCATCCAGACCGACGACTATCCGATGTATGACAGTTCCTTTAAATGACGTCATCCAAGATGGCATCCCTTGAATTCCAATTGGCTACTAGAATTCTAACAGCCAATCAGAATTAAGGTAGGAAAAATCCTATTGGCTGATGCAATCAGCCAATAGGATTGAGCTTGCATTCTATTGGCTGATTGGAACAGTCAATAGAATGCGAGCTCAATCCTATTGGCTGATTGGATCAGTCAATAGGATTGAACTTCAATCCTATTGGCTGATTGCATCAGCCAATATGATTTTTCCTACCTTAATTCCGATTGGCTGATAGAATTCTATCAGCCAATCGGAATTCAAGGGACGCCATCTTGGATGACGTCATTTAAAGGAACCGTCATTCGTCGGGTAGTCTTCGGTCTGGATGGATGCTCCGCGTCGGATGTCTTCAAGATGGAGCCGCTCCTCGTCGGATGGATGAAGATAGTAGATGCCGTCTGGATGAAGACTTCTCCCGGCTTCGTTAAAGACTTAGGCCCGGTTGGGTGAAGACGTCTCAAGGTAGGGTGATCTTCAAGGGGTTAGTGTTAGGTTGTATTAAGGGGGGGTTGGGTGTGTGGGTGGTGGGTTGTAATGTTGGGGGGGTATTGTAATTTTTTTACAGGTAAAAGAGCTGATTACTTTGGGGCAATGCCCCGCAAAAAGCCCTTTTAAGAGCTATTTGTAATTTAGTATAGGGTAGGGATTTTTATTATTTTGTGGGGCTTTTTTATTTTATTAGGGGGATTAGATTAGGTGTAATATAGTTTAAAAAAAAATTAATTATTTTTTTGTTTTCTGTAATTTAGTGGTTTTTTTTTTTTGTAGTTTAGTTAATTTTATTTAATTTTAATTAATTGTATTTCATTGTAGTTAATTTATTTATTTAATTTAATTATAGTGTAGTGTTAGGTGTAATTGTAACTTAGGTTAGGATTTATTTTACAGGTAAATTTGTATTTATTTTAGCTAGGTAGTTATTACATAGTTAATATCTATCTAATAACTATTGTACCTAGGTAAAATAAATACAAACTTGCCAGTAAAATAAAAATAAACCCTAAGCTAGATACAAATGTAACTATTAGTTATATTGTAGCTAGCTTAAGGTTTATTTTACAGGTAAGTATTTAGTTTTAAATAGGAATAATTTAGTTAATTATAGGATTTTTATTTAGATTTATTTAAATTATATTTAAGTAAGGGGGTGTTAGGGTTAGAGTTAGACTTAGATTTAGGGGTTAATAAATTGAATATAGTGGCGGTGGTGTAGGGCAGCAGATTAGATGTTAATAGGTATAATGTAGGTGGCGGCGGTGTAGGGGGGGGCAGATTAGGGGTGTTTAGACTCGGGGTACATGTAAGGGTGTTAGGTGTAGACATTTACCATAGAAATCAATGGGATATCGGGCAGCAGTGAACATAAGCTTCCGCTGCTTTCAGACTCCCATTGATTCCTACCCAGGTGCTGAACAAAAAAAGGGCTGGCTCTAAAGCTTACAGAACTGCTTTTTCAAATCAAGATAGCATGAGAAGAAAGAAAAATTGATAATAGGAGTAAATGAGAAAGTTGCTTAAAATCTCGTGCTCTATCTGAATCATGAAAGAAAAAAGTGGGTTTAGTGTCCCTTTAAGACTGAAAGAATTCAACTGCAGAGTCTAGATCTAGGATTATGTATAATCTGTGCCAGGGGAGGTTTTGATGCCATTTAGAAATGATTGAAGATTACATTTTTTGAAGGACCTGGTGATTTTAACCTTGGGAGAAAATGTAGTTGCCTTTATTTTGCTCACGCAGTACATTAAGCAGTGGTCACTGAAATTGTTAGGGAGAACACCTGCCTCCCGGATTCGGCCGGAAGAAGTATATATATATATATATATATATATATATATATATATATATATATATATATAGACAGTGTATATATATATATATATATATATATTCATATCCATCTTTAGACATGTGTGTATATGTATATATATATATATTTATATATATATATATATATATATATATATATATATATATATATATATATATATATATATAACACAGAGAAAACCCAGCACTCACTTACAAGCTCTCAGCTAAGATTTAAAAGCAAAAATGGAAAGGTTAGTCACCGCATCTGGCCAAATGGGACAAGCTCAGGTACCACGTCAAGGTCCTTTCCATTTTTGCTTTTAAATCTTAGCTGAGAGCTTGTAAGTGAGTGCTGGGTTTTCTCTGTGTGTTGTATTAATTTGTTTTGTAATTTTCCCTATGGTTCTTGCACCCAGACCTGTCTGGGGTTAACTGCTTGTGGCTCTGGGGACAGCACAGCTTCCTGTGAGTGCCAGTGGCACCCAGGGCTGAGCATGTTGCAGGGTCATAGGATGTGTAACCGGTCCGGTATGAGAGTGCAGTTCCCTTCCGTGTTTTGTATATATATATATATATATATATATATATATATATATATATATATATATATATATGTCTATCTCAATGTTAAAGCCCATTTTTGCAATAGTTTATATATTGTGCAATATTTTTGTTCTAATTCTTATTAGATGGTGTTAATATGATTGTAACTGTACTTTGTAATTTATTTTTGATGTGTTTTGCGACACTTTTTAGTTTTGCAAAACAGTTAACCAGAGCTCTGAGGTAGCGGTACTCATTCTAGCATAAATCGTGGTTGCGCTCACACATTCACATTTACTTTCAACTTGCAAAACGAGCACACTTTACTGATATCACTAGTGTGCAAAGATAGTGCTCCAGTGTTATCTGGCCCAAAGTGAGTTATTCTTGAACAGAAAGAGTATACTTCAATATCTGGAAATATTCTACTGCCTCCATGAAAGAAGTTGATAAATATACAATTTAACATAATAAATGAATTCTAGATGTAAGCAACTTATACATATTTTTTATTCCATGCAAGCTTGCTTTCAGAATGTTCATTTGCTTGAGTTATTTGGTGTGCAATTGGGAATTTTGGTTTTCAATATCTTTTTAAAAAGAAACCTTAAATGCTTTTAAAAATCGTCTAAGTGATGATTTCACATCTTTATTTTTCAGGCTGTAAATCATTGGATTCAGTATGGGAACTACTGCTGTATTAAAGAGAGAAAAAAGTTTTTTGCTTTCTAAGTTACCCATTGATTCTGGTGTCAGATATTGGCAGAAGATCGTTGTATAAAGAAGGATAACAACGATGAGGTGGGAGGAGCATGTGTAGAAGGCTTTACGTCTTCCAGTGCTGGAATTAATTCTCATGATGGTGTTAATAATAAACATATAAGAGATGAAAGTGAGACTAAATGGAGTGAAACATCCGATCAAACTTCCAACAATAAGTATATAAAGGTCCAAAAACGTAGTATCACTGCAAATGAGTTTCTTCAATGGCATAACATCACAGAAAAAATGATTTATTATGTTGGATTTATAACATGTGAAGCTTAATATTGCTACTAGTATAGGTGTGACTTCCATAAAACCCATTACCCAAGAGACAGTGGCCAATATAACACAAATATTTTGGTTCATCTTCATACGATAATGCAAGGGGTTACAGATAGCTGCATAACGGTCGTAGCCCATGACCGCTAGTAGTAAAAGCACATCACTTTGCAATGATGAAAATATATACATATGAGTCAAGCAGCTAATAAAAGATGTTGTTTTGTCTCCTGATATGAAGCTAAACAATATATTATGTAGGTTGACGGTGGTTGAGAAAATGTCAATGAGGGACAAGTTACTCAAGAAGAAATACATAGGGGTGCGGAGTTGAGGATCTAGAGAGACAAGCAGAATAATCATTATGTTACCACCAAGACAAATGAGATAAATAAGAAGAATTAGAAAGAAGATCGGTGCCTGCAGCTCGGGCTTTTCAGAAATACCCTTAATAATGAAATAAGTTACTTCAGTGTAATTTATCTGTTCCATGATTGAGATGCTAAAATAAAGAAAATCTTAGTTAAACTTTATTTTTCTATATTTTTTTCCTATAAATTAACTCATTTATTAAAGTCAAGACATAAAAACCTGGTGAAAAAAAATCCCATTTTAATGCCGATTCATCAAGCTCCCGGAGCTTGATCCAGCTGTTTCCATATGAACCTTCAGGTTAGCCGGAAACAGGAGTTAATAAGCAGCGATCTTAAGAGGCGGACAGTAATCTGCCCAATCACATATGATTGGGTTGATTGACATCCCCTGCTAGCGGCCGCAAATCTCCAGGGGGCGGCATTGCACAAGCAGTTCCCCAGAACTGATTGTGCAATGATAAATGCCGACAGCATACACTGTCTGCATTTATCGATGTGCAGCGGACATGATCACTACAGCGGATCATGTCCGTCCGCACTTTCATAAATTGGCCCCATATTATCTAAATTTCTTTATTCTTTTGGTATCCTTTTGTAGAAGGAGCAGTAATGCACTACGGAGAGCTGGCTGAAAGCCAATGAGAAGCAGTAAATATGTACAGCCACCAATCAGCAGCTTCTAAACCTAACTAAATTGGAAAGTTACTTAAAATTCCATGGTCTATCTGAATCATAATAACAATTTAGGGCCAGATTAAGAATGGAGTGCAAATTAACGCTTCCGCTTGAAGGTAAAAGAAAAAAATAAATAAAATCACAGCCCCTGCAAAAAGATAAACTAGTTACAGGTTTAAAAATACATTTTTTTTTTGCCCAAATTCTCTTAGTCTTAGACTGTTCCTTCCTTTGGTGTAGGTTGTTTCTGTAGATATTATTATTCACAATAGTGTTTAATATATTCGACTTTATTCCCTGTCCATATGTGTATTTTTTATGTATAGCCATGGCCGCATTATAACCATTGGCCATATCCAATATGTAAAAGTGTGCTTCACCTCCCAGACTGGTTCCAACATGTGACCATAATATATGGACCATATCTAGTCTAATTGAAGCTATGGTTTTGGCAATATGCATTACGCCAGTGTTAAAAACCTTTTGAACATGCTGCTTCATATGTATCCTCTGGTACCCTTTTGCTAATATAACTGCAATAGGCACAGATTTAACATTCATTTTTTGCTTATATGAAAGTGGTTTTACTATAGAATGATCCATAATGTGCAGACATATGTTGATATACATATTTCATAACCCTAGTAAGTATTTTTGAGTCTTCCTGATTTACATAAAGATACGACACACAGTTATTCTAAAATGCTACTGCCCATAATAATATCTATGTGCCCACTTTAAAGATGGTTGCCAAACATTTGGAACATTGATTTTGAATCACCCATAATTTTACCTGTTTGACCATTTTAAAGATGGCCACTACCAACTTGGATGTTGTCAGGTTAGGAAATGTCCAGAAGAAGACCCAAATGCTAGAGCGAACTTAAACAACACCCTTGCACTCTGAGTTTAATCCAGGACGTGACCCCACGACAACCTCTAAAAAACAATGCACTCACAATATGGAGCAGAGTTAGCCTGAGTCCAAAGTAATTCAAGATATCAGCCAAATAGACTTCTGAGTAAGGAACTGGTTTCAGGAAATGTCTTCCACAGAATCAGGAGAGCAGGGATAGTCCACTTATACTCAAACAGAGGAAGGGTAAAACAAGAAACAGTTAATAATGCAGGAGTAGGTAACTTGTTATCAGGCAGTTTGAGGGTTAACACTGTGTAGTCAGTCCTTGCAGAGTTTGGCAACAGGTACTCAGGCAGTTTGAAGGCTAATACTGAATAGTCAGTACTTGCAGAGTTAGGCAACAGGATATCAGGTAGTTTGAGGGTTAACACTGTGTAGTCAGTCCTTGCAGAGTTTGGCAACAGGTTATCAGGCAGTTTGAGGGTTAATACTGAATAGTCAGTACTTGCAGAGTTAGACAACAGGATATCAGGTAGTTTGAAGGTTAACACAGATTAATTAGTACTTGCAGAGATTGGCAACAGGTTAACATGCAGTTTGAGAGTTTACACTGAATGAACAGTACTTGCAGAGTTTGGCAACAGGTTAACATGCAGTTTGAGAGTTTCACAGAATAAACAGTACTTGCAGTGTTTGGCAACAGGATATCAAGCAGTTTGAAGGTTTACACTGAATGAACAGTACTTGCAGAGGTTGGCAACAGGTAAACATGCAGTTTGAGAGCTTCACAGAATAAACAGTACTTGCAGTGTTTGGCAACAGAATATCAAGCAGTTTGAAGGTTACACTGAATAAACAGTACTTGCAGAGTTTGGCAACAGGTTAACATGCAGTTTGAGAGATTCACAGAATACACAGTACTTGCAGTGTTTGGAAACAGGTTATCAGGAAGTTTGAGGGTTAACCCAGCATAGTCAGTCTTTGCAGAGTTTGGCAACAGAAAATCAGCAGTTAGAGAGTTTCCACAGTGAAGTCCTCACAGGAGCCACAAAGAGTAACAAACAAACGGGCACTGAAGAAACAGGAAGCCCGGAATAAAAAGCCTGGTAGTGACATCATCAGGAAGGGGCGGCTCAGACTACCTGCCAATCAAGCACGAGGACCGCCGGAGCTTCCTAGTGGCCACGCATGACAGATGTCATAAATGTTCCTAAATTGGTGCCAAAATTTGCCACACCCCCTCTTCCATGATAGGATGAACTAGCCTTTAAATATCTTAATCATTCTGAGTGCTGGTATAGTCTTGATAAAGGCCTCCCCAGGCCGAAACGCATTGACAGACCCCCATTTGACATACCAGCCTGAGATACACGGTGAGCACACTTCCTATATGTGCCCTGTTTTAGCAGCAGTTTTTTGGTGCACCTGTATTTTTTTCTTTTTCCTTTAGGCATTCAGACTCTGCAGTCTCTGACCTCACATTACAGATTAAACTGTTAACCACTACAGTCGGATTCATACATCTTGGACTATCTTTTGTTCTTTTTCATTTTTTTCATTTTTTTTGTATTTGGACAATTTTTTAAAATATCATATGGCACTTTATACAACCTAGTTATTATTCCTATTTCCTAATGCAATGTCCTCAATTGTACTGATTTGTAATAGTATCCTTGATTGCATCTTTTTAACCCCTTTATGTAACTTTATGTGATTTTTTTTTTCACACGGAGATATTTGTTACATAAACTGTAACTTAAATGTTACCGTTTCTTTTATCACACTTTTGGTTGCATTTCTGATGTACTGTATCTCAGACTGCTTGCATCTCCTTAGCCTGCCATGTCTGTTAACTCTTTTTAAATCAGCCAATAGGATTGAGCTTGCATTCTATTGGCTGATTGGATCAGCCAATAGGATGAAAGCTCAATCCTATTGGCTGATTGTAACAGCCAATATGATTTTTCCCCTTTAATTCCGATTGGCTGATAGAAATGTAAGAGACGCCATCTTGGATGACGTCATTTAAAGGAAACTTCATTCTTCAAGAGATGTCGTAAGAAGAGGATGCTCCGCGCCGGATGTCTTGAAGATGGAGCCGCTCTGCTTGGATAGATGAAGATAGAAGATGCCACTTGGATGAAGACTTCTGCCCACATGGATAAAGACTTCTGCCAGCTTCGCTGAGGACTTCTGCCGCTTGGATGAGGATGGATGTCCGGTCTTCGAAAACTGTAAGTGGATGTTCGGGGGTTAGTGTTAGGATTTTTAAGGGTTTATTGGGTGGGTTTTAATTTTAGGTTAGGGACTTCGGGCAGTAAAAGAGCTGAATGACCTTTTAAGGGCAATGCCCATACAAATGCCCTTTTCAGGGCAATGGGGAGCTTAGGTTTTTTAGATAGGTTTTTATTTGGGGGTGTTGGATGTGTGGGTGGTGGGTTTTACTGTTGTGGGGTATTTGTATTTTTTAAACAGGTAAAAGATCTGATTTCTTTGGGGCAATGCCCCGCAAAAGGCCCTTTTAAGGGCCATTGGTAGTTTAGTGTAGGCTAGGGTTTTTTTTTTTTTGGGGGGGGGGCTTTTTTATTTTGAGAGGACTATTAGATTAGGTGTAATTAGTTTAAATATTTGATAATTTATTTTTTATTTTGTTCAACTTACTTGTTATTTTTTTGTAACTTAGTAATTTAATAGTAGATTTAAATAACTTGAGTAAGGTTAGGTTTTTAAATATGTAATATAGTTAATTTAATTGTTAGTTTAATGTAATTTTAATATAATAATTAGGGTAGGTTAATTAATAGTTTAATATAGTTTAAAGTAATTGTAGGATAATAGTTAGGGTAGGTTAATTAGTAGTTTAATATAGTTTATTTTAATTCTAAAGGTAAGTTTAAATTTATTATAAGATAGGGATGAGTTAATATTTAATGTAAAGTTAGCGGGTTGTTAGGTTTAAGGGTTAATAGCTTAATTTAGTTAATGGTGATGTGGGGGGCTGGTGGTTTAGGGGTTAATAAGTTTAGTAAGTGGTAGTGATGTGGGAGGCCAGGGGTTTAGGGGTTAATACATTTATTTAGTTGCGGAGGGATCTGGGAGCGGGGGGGATAGGGGTTAATAACTTTATTAGAGTTGCAGTGGGCTCTGGGAGCAGCGGGATGGGGGTTAATAACTTTATTTAGTTGCGGCGGGGTCCGGGAGCGGCGGTATACGGGTTAAACATTTTAGTATAGTGGCGGTGTTTAGCTAAAGGGTATAAAAAAAGTTGGGAAAAAGCTGAATAGCAGCGAGATCGATGACTGCTAGTTAACAACAGTCCGCTGCTCATCGCCCCGTACTTGGTGAGCGGCTTTTTGACAGCTTTTTTTATAAATAAGTAGAGCGTATTTAGCCTCGATATAGCTTTTGCTTCTATTTACCGCTCCACACCAATTGCAGTGATCCTCCAAAAGGATGTTAGAACCCACCGCATACTCCGGCTTTGGAAACAGGGAAGGCCTCTATTTATCATAGTCTGGCGGACCTGATCCGACAGTGCGGATCAGGTCCGCCAGAACTCGCTGAATACGGCGAGCAATATGCTCGCCGTATTCAGCATTGCACCAGCAGCTCACAAGAGCTGCTAGTGCAACGCCGCCCCCTGCAGACTCGCAGCCAATTGGCCACCAGTAGGGGGTGTCAATCAACCCGATCTCACTCAATCGGGTTGATTTCCGGCAATGTCTGCTTTTGGGTGGCTTGTCTGTATGGGATGCAAAGTGATGTGCATACCTGTTGCTCCTCAACTACATAGGTCTGAGGCTTCTCCGTGCAAAGTCCGCTGTCTCCAGGAGCACAGGAGACTATCTCGAGGAGTTGTGCTCTGCCATCCTGTAATCTGATCAGAGGTGCCAAAACTCTGCTTGAGCTAGGGAGGCCGGCCACATCACTCCCGGCATCAGCAGAGGACCAAGTTGGGCTAAATTTAACTGTGGCAGATCGTTGAGGTCGTAAGTCGTGTACTGCTGCTCCAGATAGTTGAATGTCCAGACACCCTTGTTGTCCCTCAGAGAGGGTCTCTTTCTGGGTCGCTGTGCTGTTATGAGAGGAATGGAGGGTAGGCATGCTATCTGTGACAGGTTGGGTTTCATCTGGTAAGGTAACATCATATCTACGTATCCTACAAAGTAGAGTCAGCTCCTCAAACTGGTTATCCATCTTAACCTCTACGTCCCGTAGGAGTGATCTCACAATTGTGTGCAGTGACTTCATGGTGAGATGGAGTCCCAGGCATGGTTCGCTCTGCAGATGTCCATACGGACCTTGTCTGTTTGGCCCCTTCGTGAGTGTGATTACACAGCAACCATCAGAAGCTAAGTAGAGAGGAGGGTCAGAGGTTCCGGTCGATGAAGCGGTCCCCAGTACAATAACTTTCAAAGATCATTTAGGCTGTGGGTAGAATTATAACTCTTTTGTTGGTGTCTTCCCACTAAAGAAGTTAGGTAAAGTCTTGTGAGCATGGGCGCCGCTTCCCGCTATTAGGGTCTCTTCATGATGGAATACTGTACCGCCACTGTCGCACTGAGTGAGCACCCAAATATGTCATCTTTGGAGCTGTAGAAGAGTATTTTAGCCCTTTTTTGCCCTAAAAAAACTAAATTTAATTAAATAGATTCAAGCTATAAGTGGGAGCCTCCGAGAGACACGTCTGGTTTCTTTGGCGGCTAGCTCTGCCCCCGCAATATTCATTTTTAATAAAGTGTTATATTGTGTATTTACTGTAAATAAATAACATTCCAATTTTCTGTTTATAGCAGAATATGTTCTATTTACTTTTAAATAGGTATTTTTATTTATATCTGTATATATCTATACCTATATAAACCATAAAAAATGGGCCTCACTCACTGGATTTCAAAACCTACAGTATTTACCAATATACAATCATCAACATATAGATATATTTTGTACCAAAATACCATAAGATATTTGTAGAATGTATATTTATGAATAAATATAAAATATTCTGCTGTGTGAAGAACATTGGAATGTGAAATATTCATATTTTCATGTTGGGTTAGTGCACTTGAGAATATACGATCAGGTTTGCGAGTGAATAAGATTTTTTCCACTTATTTTTATTTTGTTTTATTTTGTGCATCAACTAGTGTGCGAGCAAAAATTTTAACTTTCAACTTGTAGTACGAGCGCTATCCGACGCACACAAAAAGCTTACTTCTAGTGGAGTTAGCACGTGAGTTGAAATGAAATACCACTCCACTTGTAATCTGCCCTATGCAATATGCTGTGGGATAAAGGGTCTACTACTAAACCATTTTAAAAATAAATTGCAAGTATAGCAAATATTTTTGGTAACTGACATTTAATTTAAAATTTACAATTTTTAATGTAAAGAATGTTATGGAGTTTTTTTTTTATTTTTTTATTTTTCTAATAAGCACATGGCTAAATAATAAGAATAGTTAACCTCAAAGCATATAGATAAGGAGCTCTCAACCAGAGAGCAATAGAGGACTGTAGGGTGAAACCACAAGATCAAATGTATGTATATATAACAACAATTTATTTCATAAAAGAATAGCGAACAGATAACTAAAATTATAATTAAAATACTATATATAGAACTTCCGGTGGGCAGGCATAGCAGCTAGCAGCACGGAGAGTGAGCTCCGACAAAATTCCACCAACTGTTGACTGTTAAAGCCCCACAATTTATCTCCTTGAGCGAGAAAAACAATCTGGAGTTGTCGTTAGGTGAGTGGAGGCAGAAGATTGCAAGAGGGACACTTCCCTCACTGCTGAGAAGGAACAAAGGCATTTTTATTTTACAGCGCAAGTAAAAGTGCCCACCATCTTGGATCCGAAACACCAGAGGCTATAAATCGGTAAATAAGAACCGGAGGGTAAGAGAACACAGAGACTTGTTCTGACAGTGCTAGATACAGGCACATGCCCCACACTCAGGCAGTACTGACAAGAAGCACAGGTGAAACAGTATGTACATCTAATTTGAAACACAACCTGGGATATACAATAACACTGCCTAAACGCTACATACTGGTGGACAGTGCAGGGCCTGTCGAGGCATAAAAGGCAGCACCACCTGGGTTAATGACACTGAATAGATTAAACATACTGTCTAATATCATACATGTACACAGACTTTGGAGCCACCATACACAAACTGACTGAACTTCTTTATGAAAGTGGATCTTTACTTTGTAAGCTCACCAAAGAGCTGCAGTACAGCCATGGCTTCCAAATCAAAACAAACAGAAAGGAAAGCAAAACAAACAACTGAAGCTCAGAGCAGCTCCTGCCCCCCTCTGATAGAAGAAATGCCAGCAGATGTTACACACCGCATAGTAACTCAAATGACTACTTTATTTCTGACCAAGATGGACCAGTTGCAGACTGGGGTGGATGCTTTAGCATCTGAGGTCAAACAATTTTCACAATGACTGGGACATGCGGAACAACACATATCGGATGTGGAGACAGGGCTAATGAAATGCAGGCCACGGTACAGCTACTGGACAGGCAGGTGAAATACCTTACAGATAAAGCTGAGGATTTGGAAAATTGGTCCCGCCGCAACAATCTGCAGCTGGTGGGTCTGCCTGAAACGGTTCTAAACAAAGATCTCATGGATTTTGTACAGAAACAGCTACCGACCTTGTTGAACGTCCCTGCCGGGGCCTTGCCGATAGTGGTGGAGCGTGTGCATCTCATAGGTACGGAACATTCTACCGCTGATCGCATGGGCCCTAGACAAGTGATATTTAAACTGCTCAACTATCGGGCCAAGATGGTCCTTCTGCAGGCCTACCATCAGCTAAGAGACTTACAGTACCAAGGCAGGAAATTGTTTATATTCCAGGATTTTTCCTCAGAGGTGGCACGCAAGCGTAAAGAGTTTGCACCATATTGCAATAGACTATATGGAGATGGGCGAAAAGTCACTCTGTTGTACCCTGCCAGAATGCGGCTTCAGACACCCAGTGGTCCAAGATTATTTGCATCCCCTAAAGAGTTACAGATCTTTTTGAGTAGAGAAGAGAGATCGAAAGGGAATCAGGATGGCTGATCAGGCACAAATGACCCTACAGGGTCTATACCAGACCGTATCAGGAAAAGATTCCAGCTTTGGAATGAAGATCAAACGACTTGAAGTTGGTTCAAACATAAGTTTGGATTTGGAACACTGTTTCACAGAGATCAGTTTAAAGCTTGTTGAAGTGCCTGTTGCACTTCTGTTAATGTTTGTTGTGGTGTGGTTGAGGTCCACCCCAGTGGCAAAGAGACAAGCTGAGGCAGATGTCAGAATTATCTTGGGTCCCTTTTCAGACGGACAAGTTAAAGTATTCTGGGACGTTATAAATTGTGACATTGGCTCGAGGTATTGTAGGGGATATAAGGTGGTAATGTATGATAGATGTTTCATTAATGTTTGTGCAGTATTTTGTTGCTTGGAAGTTATGCTTGCATGTGACCCTAACTCACTTGAGACACTGTTTATATATACCCAACTGAGCAGGCTCAAGGTTTCCTCATGGTACTGGGGGAGATGCCGATTGGACTATATGAGATGTATGCCAATACTGATTATGTTTATACAATGTTTTGCTCCCTAGGAATTTTTGCTGCTTGTAGACCTAATGCCTGGGGAATTTGTATATATATTCAGACAGCTTGGGTCTATAGACTATACTACCAATGGGGTGAAACTGTAAATTAAAGATTGTTGCATGGAATTTGGGGGGGATCACGTCCCCTGCAAAGAGATCTATGATCTTAACACATCTTAAAGCACTGCAGGCAGATGTGGCCCTCCTACAAGAAACACACTTGACTGAGTTGGAACATGTTAAACTACAGAGAGGCTGGGTAGAAAGGTACACTCCAGATGCGGGAAGGAAGCGGGGAGTTGCAATTTTGTTTAGAAAAGGTCTTAATGTCACCGTAACCAAAGAAATTGTAGACGCTGAGGGTAGGTACATCTTGCTAGAAATAGTTTTTTTAGGCAATAAATATCACCTGTGTAATGTGTATGTTCCCAATAGCTGTAAAAAAACTTTTGAAGACATCTGCAAGATACACTACTGGTCACAGCAGATTCACCAATCATAATCGGGGCGGCCTTTAACTTTAGATTAGGGACCCTACTAGGCCCCAGGGTGAGGCGACAAGGAAAAGCAAAAATGAGCGCACAGACCAATTAATTATTGCTTACCGCAAACAAACTTTTAACCTCCTAGATAGCTGGAGGGTTCGTAACCCAGACAACAGGGATTATACATGTTTATCCAAGTAATTTCATACATTATCGAGGATAGATTTCTTTCTCATATCCCCAATGGTCAATGCTGGTGTAATAGATGTAGGTATATTTACAATAATTATCTCAGATCACGCCCCAATATGGTTGACATTCGGGGGGGTGGGGGGGCGTGCAGATCACACAAGGCATCTTGGAAATTCCCTATGTTTTTAGCCCACAGTCACGACTTCAAAATGTATTTGCAGACTGCGTGGAATGAGTACGCTACCCACAATGTAGCTGTGCGCTGTAGGGAGGATTTATATTGGCATGCTTCTAAAGCGGTTATGAGGGGTGAGATAACATCTTACACTGCTAATCACTGCAGGAAAAAACAAACAAATGCTAGAGCGATTGACTAACCAGGTGACAACCACATACTGTAGTTATTTAAATAATCCCACTAAGGAAACAATAAATGCCTATTATGAAAATAAGAAAGAGAGGGATACCTATTTACACTCGTTAGAGGAAACATATAACATACATAGACATGGGATATTTTACAGGATGGGGAACAAGCCAGGCAAATTACTTTCCAACTTAGTGAAAACATGCACAGCTAGAATATATATACAAGCTATGCGTAAGGGGGAGGTCAGGGCGATGAACACATCTGAGATTATGGCTATACTGAGGGAATATTACCATACATTATTTAAGAAACAGGAGGTGGACACACAGGCACAGGAGCAATTCTGGAAAAATAAAAACTGCCACGGATCTCAAGGGAACAAATAGAACAAATTAATGCACCAATAGGGCTGCAAGACAGGCTATTAAAAACTCTCCGGGAGGAAAGGCGGCTGGCCCGGATGGACTACCCATAGAGTATTATAAACTGCTGATTGAGGAGGTCTCACCTGTAATTAGGGATTTATACAATTAATACTTACGCACAGACAATATTCCTAGCTCCCTATTCACTGATGCGCATATATGTCTGATACCCAAACCAGAGAAAGACCAGGAGTTACCGAGCTCTTACAGGTCTATATCGCTGTTAAACAGTGATTATAAATTGCTGACAAAGATTATGGAAGACAGATTAGCAGTCATACTTCCCCACGTGATACACCCAAATCAAACAGGGTTCTTTAATAATAGAACATTGACCACTAATATCAGGAAGGTGCTGGCGGTTGTCAATCATTACTGGGTGGAGAGCAAGGGGGGAAGAGGGGAGGAACTGTCGGATGCCTGTCTCCTGTCACTAGACGCGGAGAAGGCATTTGACAGAGTTGAGTGGCCCTACCTGTTCGACACCCTGGAGAGATTTGGGTTTCAGGGAAACTTCGTATGTCTGTTACATAACATATACAGCAACCCAAAAGCCTCATCATTAATAGTAAACAGGCAGCTGTCTGCTCCCTTCTCGCTTGCAAGGGGAACCAGACAGGGCTGTCCGCTATTGCCCATGCTGTTTGACTTGGCTATAGAGCCAATGGCCATCCATCTAAGAGAATTGTTAGAGGGTATCGAGGTGCATTCTGCAAAGTTAAAGATTTCGCTATACACGGATGACATGTTGTTATTTGTTCACAACCCAAACGCAGCCATTCCATTAATAATGGCAGAGATAGAAAGATTTGGTAGTTTTTTAGGGTTTCAAATAAACGTGGAAAAATCAGAGCTACTTTGGCTGCGCCGGGGAAAAGTGGAATCACCACTAGACTCGCAGGTTAAGATAGTGACACATTCATTCAGATATTTAGGTATCCAAATTGCTGCGAATACCTCTCAGTGCTACACACTCAACATCACCCCTGTAGTACGAAATACAGAAGAGACCTTGAGAAAATGGCTGCATTTGCCACTGTCTTTGATGGGTAGGGTGAGCATAATAAAAATGGTCTTCTTTCCCCCCTTGCTGTTTGTGCTACAGGCGCTTCCTTTGTTACTCAATCGCAGGGATGTCACTATATTGCACTCAGCATACTCGAGATTCCTGTGGCTGGATAAAAAGAGACAGATAGGACTGTATAAACTCTTTAATCCCATATGTCAGGATGGATTAAAACTGCCTAATACAAAGTAGTACAATTGGGCAGCGCTCTCCAAAATAGCGTTAGACTGGCTGACGGGGATAGATAAATTTACACATAAGTATCTGGAAGAGGGGATTGCCTCCCCGATCACATTAGCGTCTCTCCAGTTCCTTAAAGGGACACTAAACCTAAACATTTTCTTTCATGATTCAAGTAGAGAATACCATTTTAAACAACATTCCAATTTACTTCTATTATATAATTTGCTTCATTGTCTTGATATACTTTGCTGAAAAGCATATCTAAATAGGCTCAGTAGCTGCTGATTGGTTGCTGCACATAGATGCCTCGTGTGATTGACACACCCATGTGCATTGCTATTTCTTCAACTAAGGATATCTAAAGAATGAAGCAAATTAGATAACAGAAGTAAATTGGAATGTTGTTTAAAATTGTATTCTCTACTTGAATCATGAAACAACATTTTTAGGTTTAGTGTCCCTTTAAGTTGGCACAACTCCCAGACTAAGTTAGGAATAACTTAATTTTCAGGGGGCCAATTCTAGCTTGGAGAAAAATGTCTATGGAATGGGGTAAGAAGGGTTCAGGTACCAAACTAAAGCCAATCAGAGGCAATATGGAATTCATTCCGGGTGTCACAGGAGGGCTGTACAAGCAATGGGAGTTAAAGGGTCTTAGGCTGGTGGGGCAATTACTGGATAAGGTAAACAAATGCGTTTTGACTTTTGACCAGATTAAAGAAAAATACCAGATACCACAGCAGCAATATTTTGCATACCTACAAGTTAGGCATTATGTCAACTCTCTGATCACAGAATAGAAGACTCTATCTGGGCACTTCACACTGGAACACACGCTGCACTCACTAGCAAAGCAGGGGTATAGTTCTATAATCTTCCAGTACAATCTCCTGATGACAGCAAAGTCAGATGCAGTGTTAGACAGGGTGACCCAGCAGTGGAGAGAAGGAGACCAGCTTATCTTGAGAAAGGAAGATGTGGTTTTGAGTTTTGAGAGAGTTAGGGCTGCCACGATATCAGCAGATATAAGGGAAACACATTACAAATGACTGCATTGGGCATACATCACTCCAAGGCAATGGGCTAAGTGGACGAGACCAGAGGCAAACATATGTCGAAATTTTTTACACCCAGATCCGTCTTATGAGCCTTTGTTTTGGGGCTGCCCTAAATTGGTGAGGTTCTGGAAGCAGATTGAATACTGGCTGCAGATGTTGCTGGGAATAGAGATTCAGTTAGACTGGGAAAGGGATTTTACTATTGATGGGAGGTGAGGAAGGCCCAAGTCATATCAGATTAGTTAACAATATATTGTTATTAGCCAGGAAACTAATTTTGAAGAAGTGGTTGAGTGACAAAGCCCCAACATTGCAACTTCTCAAAACATCACTGACTAAGCAATTATTTATTGAACACGTGGATGTTAAGGGTGATGTGTCAATTCGAATCAGACAATTTTTCAAGAAGTGGGAGAAGTATATTCTCATCCTGACTGCCGGCTTGCAAAGGCAAGTAGTGGCACAATTTGCATCAGCCCCTTATATCTTAGAAGAGCAACTAAAAGGGAATTGGTATATTCTATAATGAAGTATGCTTCAAATGCTCACAGTTCAGATCAGAGGGGGACTAAGTTAAGGCCAGTTTGGTTTGTTTAGTTTAGGATGGTTAATAAATAAAATAAAACTGATGGAGAATTTGGAGATTGATGTGATCATAACTTTTAAGTGCAGAGACAGACAGACAGATGGATGTACAAAACACAAAATGTTCTGTTATGGTAGTATATCATAAGATTTTTAACACAAACAGCAACCGTATGTATGTAATATAATCTGTTTATTTTTGTGAACTGCCGAACCCTGTACAATAACACCAACTGTATAAAAGGGACGTCTCCCTCTAAAAAAATCTAGCTACAGCCTACTAAGTGGACAGTTGTTTAAAAAACAAATTGTACTCTAAATCCGTTGGAAGTATGTATCCATGATTAACAGTATATTAGCAAATGCTTAAAAAACCTTAATGGTACTCTAAATCAATCCCAGAACATATATAGGTGAATCTCACACAGAGATATAATTACCTAGAACTATAAGTTCCTTATAACAATTGGACTCCACAATTATCGATATATCTAAACATTAAATCCACAAAACAGGATATATAGAATGATTAGTGCTGATAAAGTGCTGGGGAAGTGCTCAAAAAGTGCTTATTTCGGAGTGTGTTATAGTGCCTTTTATAATAATATCCACAGATTTTAGATACTGGTGAATTGACCTCAGAGTACAATGATTTTAAACAGCTAGAGCCAAGTCTTTATATATATATATATGTATAATTTTGTAGTGCAGACGTTATTGGAAAGAGTTTGAGAGACCCCTCGCTACCTTTGCAGCTTACCCGGGTATTCTCTATTAATTAGTGTTTTCTTTAGAGGATGTGAAAGTCTCAGATTTATCAGAGATGTCAGAGATTACTTACGGACCCTCAGCCACAGTCGCGGATTCACTCTGCGTCCTTTCTCAGACCATTGGTTCCAGCACGGACAGTGCTATGACATCTGTGACATCTGGCTTTCCTATTCATCAACAGTTGATCCTGTAGCACGCTGAGAGTTGGAAGCATGAGAACAAATGTGTGAACGGCCATTCAAAAAAGTATCTCCTAGTTATACCTATCTCTGTCCAAATATTCCTCAGGTTAGGGAACAAGGTGCAAGTTCTCCAATAGTGGTAAAGTGTTAACGCATTTCGCACTTGAAACAGGGCTTTATCAAAACATACTCTAGGTCATCCATGTCTGTCCTTTAAATACCATTTTCTGATAGTTCATTGGTTATTGTCACTTGGTTTTTTAAGGTGGAATTTATTTTAAGGTGGATGTTCCATTTGCAGTACTTACAAATAGCCACAGTTAAACTCATATAAAACTCATTATTTCTGTTACATTGGCTGTATTCAAACACTTATTAAATAAAGGACTAACTATGGAATTGTATGTACGAGTTAGTTTAGATGAAACATGTTATCAAAATGATTACTATAAATTAATTTATTGATCTTGTGCATCAATATACTATAATGGCCTCTTATAGAAATAAAAAGTAATACAGAAGAAATGGGAAAAAAAGGGGATGGATGAGAAACTCAAAATTAGAATATAAATAACGTAAACTAAAATGAACTAAAATGTATATATATACTAGACATGTGCGTTTCGATTCGGAATGAATTGAAATTCGGACAAATTTGTTAAATTCGTAGATTCGGATCGATTTGAATTTCCGAATTACAGTAGTACCAAATCTACCAAATAAATCCGAATTAGTTTGGATTTATTCGGTAGATTCAGATGGCCATGGATTACAATAGTATTGTACAGTTTATAAGGTTATATATCACTCTTCTATGGGTTACACCTAATATACAGTACATAATACTAGTCTAATACACAGCACATCCCACCTAACACTTACCGAAATTCCGAATTTCTGAATCGAACCGAACTGAATCCAGCCGAATTTATTCAAATCCGAATTAATCCAAAACGAAATGAATGCATTCGTTTTTTTCTCCGAATTCAAATCGATCCGAGCCTAAATTTGAAAACATCTGAATCGATCCGAACTGAACCAAATTTTTCCGCCACGCACAAGTCTAATATATACATATAGATTGTTCATAGTTTTATTAAAAATTATTTAAAGAGAAAATGTATAAAAGTCTAAGAATACATACGTATATACGTTGGGGCCTATTTATGAAATGTCTTGCGGACCTGATCTGACAGTGTGGATCAGGTCCGCAAGATATCGCTGAATGCGGAGAGCAATACGCTCTCCATATTCAGCATTGCACCAGCAGCTCACAAGAGCTGCTAGTGCAACGCCGCCCCCTGCAGACTCGCGGCCAATGGGCCTCCAGCAGGGGGTGTCAATCAACCCGATCGTACTTGGGTTGAATGTGGCGGACAGGGTTATAGAGCAGCGGTCTTTGTGACCGCTGCTTCATAACTGCTGTTTCTGGCGAGCCTGCAGGGAGCTTGTTAGATAGGCCCCATTAAGTAAACAATTACCTATCTAGATGTCTGGTATATTACAGTAGCCATCAGGAGACAAGGAATATGGATATATTTAATTCTGAGTTTAAGACAAAGGGGTGTAGGGTTTTCATATTATAAATAAACTCAGCTTCCTTTCTCAGGAGTTTTTGCTCAAAATTACCCCCTCCCCAGTCTGCGTTTATTTTCGAGAGTCATTAAAAACTAAAATCTTTCAAGTTGTTTTTATGAACCTCATGAAAATGAGTGTACAGATGTGTGTCTGTGTGTCTAATTTTCCCTTCTTAAAGGGACACTGAAACCAAATTTTTTTTTTTTCTTTTGTGATTCAGATAGAGCATGCAATTTTAGACAACTTTCTAATTTACTCCTATTATACATTTTTCTTCATTCTCTTGCAATCTTTATTTAAAAAATATGGCATCTAAGCTTTTTTTTTTTTATCAGAACTATGGACAGCACTTTTTTATTGGTGGATGAATTTATCCACCAATCAGCAAGGACAACCCAGGTTGTTCACCAAAATGGGCCAGCATCTAAACTTACATTTTTGCATTTCAAATAAAGATACCAAGAGAATAAAGAAAATTTGATAATATGAGTAAATAAGAAAGTTGCTTAAAATGTCATGCTCTATCTGAATCACAAAAGAAAAAATTTGTGTTCAGTGTCCCTTTAATGCAGTGTAAATGTTCGCGTATCCGCTATCTTAGGGTCCTAGTGGTCTCCCCGATATATAGGACCCTAAGGCCTAGATTTAGAGTTGGGCGGTAGCCGTCAAAACCAGCGTTAGAGGCTCCTAACGCTGGTTTTGGGCTACTGCCGGTATTTAGAGTCAGTCATTAAAGGGTCTAACGCTCACTTTCCAGCCGCGACTTTTCCATACCGCAGATCCCCTTACGTCAATTGCGTATCCTATCTTTTCAATGGGATCTTCCTAATGCCGGTATTTAGAGTCGTGGCTGAAGTGAGCGTTAGAAATCTAACGACAAAACTCCAGCCGCAGAAAAAAGTCAGTAGTTAAGAGCTTTCTGGGCTAATGCCGGTTTATAAAGCTCTTAACTACTGTGCTCTAAAGTACACTAACACCCATAAACTACCTATGTACCCCTAAACCGAGGCCCCCCCCACATCGCCGCCACTCGATTAAATTTTTTTAACCCCTAATCTGCCGACCGCCACCTACGTTATATGTACCCCTAATCTGCTGCCCTTAACACTGCCGACCCCTATATTATATTTATTAACCCCTAACCTGCCCCCCACAACGTCGCCGCCAGCTACCTACAATAATTAACCACTAATCTGCCGACCGCAAAGCACCGCCACCTACGTTATCCTTATGTACCCCTAATCTGCTGCCCCTAACACCGCCGACCCCTATATTATATTTATTAACCCCTAATCTGCCCCCCTCAACGTCGCCTCCACCTGCCTACACTTATTAACCCCTAATCTGCCGAGAGGACCGCACCGCTACTATAATAAAGTTATTAACCCCTAATCCGCCTCACTCCCGCCTTAATAACCCTATAATAAATAGTATTAACCCCTAATCTGCCCTCCCTAACATCGCCGACACCTAACTTCAATTATTAACCCCTAATCTGCCGACCGAATCTCGCCGCTACTGTAATAAATGGATTAACCCCTAAAGCTAAGTCTAACCCTAACACTAACACCCCCCTAAGTTAAATATAATTTAAATCTAACTAAATAAATTAACTCTTATTAAATAAATTATTCCTATTTAAAGCTAAATACTTACCTGTAAAATAAACCCTAATATATCTACAATATAAATTATAATTATATTTTAGCTATTTTAGGATTTATAATTATTTTACAGGTAACTTTGTATTTATTTTAACCAGGTACAATAGCTATTAAATAGTTAAGAACTATTTAATAGCTAAAATAGTCAAAATAATTACAAAATTACCTGTAAAATAAATCCTAACCTAAGTTACAATTAAACCTAACACTACACTATCAATAAATAAATTAAATAAACTACCTACAATTATCTACAATTAAACCTAACACTACACTATCAATACATTAATTAAATACAATGCCTACAAATAACTACAATTAAATAAACTAACTAAAGTACAAAAAATAAAAAAGAACTGTTACAAAAAATAATAAAATATTTACAAACATTAGAAAAATATTACAACAATTTTAAACTAATTACACCTACTCTAAGCCCCCTAATAAAATAACAAAGCCCCCCAAAATAAAAAAATGCCCTACCCTATTCTAAATTACAAAAGTTCAAAGCTCTTTTACCTTACCAGCCCTGAAAAGGGCCCTTTGCGGGGCATGCCCCAAAGAATTCAGCTCTTTTGCCTGTAAAAAAAAACACATACAATACCCCCCCCAACATTACAACCCACCACCCACATACCCCTAATCTATCCCAAACCCCCCTTAAATAAACCTAACACTAAGCCCCTGAAGATCTTCCTACCTTATCTTCACCTCGCCGGGTATCACCGATCGGTCCTGACTCCAAAATCTTCATCCAACCCAAGCGGGGGCTGGCGATCCTTAATCCTGCGGCTGAAGAGGTCCAGAAGAGGCTCCAAAGTCTTCATCCTATCCGGGAAGAAGAGGCGATCCAGACCGGCAACCATCTTGATCCAAGCGGCATCTTCTATCTTCATCCGATGAGGAACGGCTCCATCGTGAAGACCTCCAGCGCGGATCAATCTTCTTCCTCCGACGTCCAACTGAAGAATGACGGTTCCTTTAAGGGATGTCATCCAAGATGGCGTCCCTCGAATTCCGATTGTCTGATAGGATTCTATCAGCCAATCGGTATTAAGGTAGGAAAATTCTGATTGGCTGATGGAATCAGCCAATCAGAATCAAGTTCAATCCGATTGGCTGATCCGATCAGCCAATCAGATTGAGCTCGCATTCTATTGGCTGATCGGAACAGCCAATAGAATGCAAGCTCAATCTGATTGGCTGATCGGATCAGCCAATCGGATTGAACTTGATTCTGATTGGCTGATTCCATCAGCCAATCAGAATTTTCCTACCTTAATTCCGATTGGCTGATAGAATCCTATCAGCCAATCGGAATTCGAGGGAAGCCATCTTGGATGACGTCCCTTAAAGGAACCGTCATTCTTCAGTTGGACGTCGGAGGAAGAAGATTGATCCGCGCTGGAGGTCTTCACGATGGAGCCGTTCCTCATCGGATGAAGATAGAAGATGCCGCTTGGATCAAGATGGTTGCCGGTCTGGATCGCCTCTTCTTCCCGGATAGGATGAAGACTTTGGAGCCTCTTCTGGACCTCTTCAGCCGCAGGATTATGGATCGCCAGCCCCCGCTTGGGTTGGATGAAGATTTTGGAGCCAGGACCGATCGGTGATACCCGGCGAGGTGAAGATAAGGTAGGAAGATCTTCAGGGGCTTAGTGTTAGGTTTATTTAAGGGGGGTTTGGGTTAGATTAGGGGTATGTGGGTGGTGGGTTGTAATGTTGGGGGGGGTATTGTATGTGTTTTTTTTACAGGCAAAAGAGCTGAATTCTTTGGGGCATGCCCCGCAAAGGGCCCTTTTCAGGGCTGGTAAGGTAAAAGAGCTTTGAACTTTTGTAATTTAGAATAGGGTAGGGCATTTTTTTATTTTGGGGGGCTTTGTTATTTTATTAGGGGGCTTAGAGTAGGTGTAATTAGTTTAAAATTGTTGTAATATTTTTCTAATGTTTGTAAATATTTTATTATTTTTTGTAACTTAGTTCTTTTTTATTTTTTGTACTTTAGTTAGTTTATTTAATTGTAGTTATTTGTAGGCATTGTATTTAATTAATGTATTGATAGTGTAGTGTTAGGTTTAATTGTAGATAATTGTAGGTAGTTTATTTAATTTATTTATTGATAGTGTAGTGTTAGGTTTAATTGTAACTTAGGTTAGGATTTATTTTACAGGTAATTTTGTAATTATTTTAACTATTTTATCTATTAAATAGTTCTTAACTATTTAATAGCTATTGTACCTGGTTAAAATAAATACAACGTTACCTGTAAAATAAATATAAATCCTAAAATAGCTATAATATAATTATAATTTATATTGTAGATATATTAGGGTTTATTTTACAGGTAAGTATTTAGCTTTAAATAGGAATAATTTATTTAATAAGAGTTAATTTATTTTGTTAGATTTAAATTATATTTAATTTAGGGGGGTGTTAGGGTTAAAGTTAGACTTAGCTTTAGGAGTTAATAAATTTATTAGAGTAGCGGTGAGCTCCTGTCGGCAGATTAGGGGTTAATACTTGAAGATAGGTGTCGGCAATGTTAGGGAGGGCAGATTAGGGGTTAATACTATTTATTATAGGGTTATTGAGGCGGGAGTGAGGCGGATTAGGGGTTAATACATTTTTTATAGTAGCGCTCAGGTCCGGTCGGCAGATTAGGGGTTAATAAGTGTAGTTAGGTGGAGGCGACGTTGGGGGTGGCAGATTAGGGGTTAATAAATATAATATAGGGGTCGGCGATGTTAGGGCAGCAGATTAGGGGTACATGGGGATAATGTAGGTGGCGGGGGTGTACGGAGCGGCAGATTAGGGGTTAAAAATAATATGCAGGGGTCAGCGATAGCGGGGGCGGCAGATTAGGGGTTAATAAGTGTAAGGTTAGGGGTGTTTAGACTCGGGGTACATGTTAGAGTTTTAGGTGCAGACGTAGGAAGTGTTTCCCCATAGGAAATAATGGGGCTGCGTTAAGAGCTGAACGCGGCTTTTTTGCAGGTGTTAGGTTTTTTTTTCAGCTCAAACAGCCCCATTGTTTCCTATGGGGGAATCGTGCACGAGCACGTTTTTGAAGCTGGCCGCGTCCGTAAGCACCGCTGGTATCTAGAATTGCAGTGGCGTTAAATTATGCTCTACGCTCCCTTTTTGGAGCCTAATGCACTGAAAACCCTGCCACTATGTGAACTCTAAATACCAGCGGTATTTAAAAGGTGCGGGGGAAAAAAAGCATGCGTTAGCTACGCGGGTCGTTACTAGTGATGTCCCGAACTGTTCGCCCGCGAACGGTTCACAGCTAACATAGCTTGTTCGCGTTCGCGTTTGTGGGTAAACACATGGCGATGTTCGATCCGCCCCTATGTGTCATCATTGTGGAAACTTTGACCCTTTATGTCACAGCCGCCTGACACATTAGAGACAATCAACATCAGACACTCCCTCACAGACACTCCCAGCTACTCGGAATCCGCCATTTTAGACTCATAACGACCTTGCTTTTTTAATGAGAGGACGTGTTGTGTTTTTGCTCCTGACATTAATAGGAAAAACATAGCTAGGCTAGTGTATTTACAGTCCAGAAGGACTCCACTCATCTCTGCTGCAAGCACAGCACCCCAAAAAGCCCTTTTTAGGGCTATATTTCGTGCCATTTTTTGTTTTTTGTTTTCGTTTTTTTTTTATTAGCATTTGCCTGGCTTTCAGCTGTGTGTTTAAGGCTCACAGCATATGCTGTGACTACTGCCACCACTGATATCTCCCTAACAACATTAGTTTAAATTTAACTAACCCAAAAATTTTATTATTTTTCTAGTGTAATTTTTTTTTCATTTTCTATCAGGCCAGTGTCACACAGCATATACTCTGGTTCATTGCTCTGTGCCAGCCAGCAGCCACCAGTGTTAATATCCGTTTATAACATTATTTTAAATAAAAAAAAAAAAAAAAAAAAATATTTTGCTAGTGTAATCTAATTACATTTACTATCATGCCTGTGTCTGTCAGGCGCACTCAGCATTAATATACCTCTTTTTTTCAGTCTTTTGGTTAATTGGTCTGTGCCAGGCAGCCACCTAGCACTCATATCTATTCTTCTTCACCTTAATTTTAATATAAAAAAAAAAAAAGTTTAAATTTGTTTGCTAGTGTAATCTAATATAATTTTCTATCCGGCCTGTGTGTTTTGCTGACATAGAGAGCCTACTGTGTTTACCTGCTGCCCTCCCTAGTCTATGAGCCACGACTCATATGTGTTTAATCTTTTTTTAATTTCCCCCCCAAAAAATAATTTCAATCATTTTTCTAGTGTAATCTAATAGTATTTTCTATCAGGCGTGTGTGTATCCGACTTACAGAGCCTACTGTTTTTAATAGCTGCCCTTCCAAGGCTATCAGCCACGACTCATATGTATGTGCTTAACCTTTTTCTTAAAATTTCCAAAAAAAAGTCTTTAAATCATTATGCTAGTGTAATCTAATTGTATTTTCTATCAGGCCTGTGTCTAATTGTCTATCTGACTTACACAGCATACTGTTGTTATAATTGCTGCCCTACGTAGCAGCCAGCCAGTGCGACCACTCATAGAGTCATATGTGCATTGCACTTCTTAACATAATTTTAATATTAAAATCTAAAATTTTAAAATATTTTGCTAGTGTAATCTAACTTAATTTTCTATCAGTTCTGTGTTTTTGTCACTTACACAGCATACTGTGTTAAATTGCTGCCCTACCTACCATCCACGACTCATATCTGCCAGCCTGTCTGCCAGGCCCAAGTAGCCAATTAGTGGCACCAATCACAATTCTTGTAACAGTAATTAAAAAAAAAATCATAATTTTTTGGACTGCAAATATTCAGTCTCCTAGTGCCATTGAATTTCATTTACCTCCTGCCTGCCACTGCCAGCCTTTTGTGCCAGGCCGTCTAGCCAACTATTTACACCAATCATAATTGTTGTCACAGACAGTATAGTTATTAATTTAAATAAAAAAAATTTTTAGTGTTGATCTTAATCCTCAGTTTGCTCGTGCCCTAGAATTGCACTTTTCTACAGCCTTCCAAGCCTGTGAGCCAAGCCTACTTACAAAATATTTACACCAATCATATTTGTTGTGACAGTATTCTAATAATTAAAAATTAAAAATTTTGGTAATAGTTGTTGTGATTTGAATCCTCAGTTTGCTGGTGCCATTGAATAGCACTTTCCTCCTGCCTTGCAGCCTGCTGTGAGCCAGGCCCACCTAGCCAATTGTTGTCAGCAATCATATTTCTGTTAACAGTATTGCAAAAATTGTCAATCATCACTGTTTAGACTGTCAGTAATCAGTCTCCTAGTGTCCTTGAATTGCATCTACCTCCTGCCTGCCATCCTTTTGTGCCAGGCCGTCTTGCCAACTATTTACACCAATCCTAATTTTTTGTCACAGTATAGTTACTAATTAAAATTAAAAAAATCTTGATTGTTGATGATCTTAATCCTCAGTTTGCTCGTGCCCTAGAATTGCACTTTTCTACAGCCTTCCAAGCCTGTGTGCCAGGCCTACTTGAAAAATATTTACACCAATCATATTTGTTGTGACAGTATTCTAATAATTAAAAATTAAAATTTTTGGAAATAGTTGCTGTGATTTGAATCCTCAGTTTGCTGGTGCCATTGAATAGCACTTTCCTCCTGCCTTGCAGCCTGCTGTGAGCCAGGCCCACCTAGACAATTGTTGTCAGCAATCATATTTCTGTTAACAGTATTGCAAAAATTGTCAATCATCACTGTTTAGACTGTCAGTTATCAGTCTCCTAGTGTCCTTGAATTGCATCTACCTCCTGCCTGCCATCCTTTTGTGCCAGGCCGTCTTGCCAACTATTTACACCAATCCTAATTTTTTGTCAAAGTATAGTTACTAATTAAAATTAAAAAAATCTTGATTGTTGATGATCTTAATCCTCAGTTTGCTCGTGCCCTAGAATTGCACTTTTCTACAGCCTTCCAAGCCTGTGTGCCAGGCCTACTTGAAAAATATTTACACCAATCATATTTGTTGTGACAGTATTCTAATAATTAAAAATTAAAATTTTTGGTAATAGTTGCTGTGATTTGAATCCTCAGTTTGCTGGTGCCATTGAATAGCACTTTCCTCCTGCCTTGCAGCCTGCTGTGAGCCAGGCCCACCTAGCCAATTGTTGTCAGCAATCATATTTCTGTTAACAGTATTGCAAAAATTGTCAATCATCACTGTTTAGACTGTCAGTAATCAGTCTCCTAGTGTCCTTGAATTGCATCTACCTCCTGCCTGCCATCCTTTTGTGCCAGGCCGTCTTGCCAACTATTTACACCAATCCTAATTTTTTGTCACAGTATATAGTTACTAATTAAAATTAAAAAAATCTTGATTGTTGATGATCTTAATCCTCAGTTTGCTCGTGCCCTAGAATTGCACTTTTCTACAGCCTTCCAAGCCTGTGTGCCAGGCCTACTTAAAAAATATTTACACCAATCATATGTGTTGTGACAGTATTCTAATAATTAAAAATTAAAAATTTTGGTAATAGTTGTTGTGATTTGAATCCTCAGTTTGCTGGTGCCATTGAATAGCACTCTCCTGCTGCCTTGCAGCCTGTTGTGAGCCAGGCCCACCTAGCCAATTGTTGCCAGCAATCATATTTCTTTTAACAGTATTGCAAAAATTGTCAATCATCACTGTTTTGACAGTCAGTAATCAGTCTCCTAGTGTCCTTGAATTGCATCTACCTCCTGCCTGCCAGCCTTTTGTGCCAGGCCGTCTTGCCAACTATTTACACCAATCATAATTGTTGTCACAGTATAGTTACTAATTAAAATTAAAAAAAATTTGATTGTTGATCTTAATCCTCAGTTTGCTTGTGCCATTGAATTGCCCTTTTCTACTGCCTGCCAGCCTGTGTGCCAGGCCCAACTATCCAATTAGTGCCAGCAATCATATTTCTTTTAACAGTATTGCAAAATTTGTCAATCATCATTGTTTTGACTGTCAATCTGCAGTCTACTAGTGCCCTTGAATTGCATTTTCCTCCTGCCTGCCTGCCTGTGTGCCAGTCCCAACTAGCCAATTAGTGCCACCACTCATATTTATTGTAACAGGATTGGAATTTTTGTTAATCATAACTGTTTTGACTGTGATTCTTCAGTCTCCTAGTGCCATTGAATTGCAGTTTCCTTTCTCCCAGCGTGTGTGCCAGACAGGCCCATTTGCCAAATAGTGCCAAACAATCATATTTGTTGCCACAGTACTTGTAAGTTGTAATATTTTAAAAAATTAACAATTTGTGATTTTTAAAACATCTGTCTTTTTTGTTGTTGTCAGTCTCACAGCGTATACTGTGCCCACTTTCACAGTGCCACCACTCAATTGGTGTAATAATATTGTTAGTGTCCATTTAAAAAAAAATGACAGGCAGAGGCAGGTCACCCCGCAGGTTCCGTGGTCATGGTCGTGGTGCTGTGATTCCTTTAGACCCTACAAATATGCACATTGTTCAGACGCCGGGTGCCAGGGGGGACGCAAAAACTTCTGAGGAGGACCTAGTTGAATGGCTAACACAGGACACCCAATCTTCTTCAGCTTACGCTGCTAGTCCTCCTAACCTTGACGCACCATCTATGTCCAGCTGTGCTTTGGGCAGGTCTCAAGTGACCAGTGCCACTCCGCCGCCTGTCGCCACCACCAACACTAGCACCACAGCCGCTTCACTTGATCTGTCACAGGAGTTATTGACACATCATTTGGAAGAAATGAGTGATGCGTAACCATCATTGACAGAGGATGTAGATAATAGTGATCAGTCTCAGTCAGGCAGCATTACCGACATGGAGGTACGGTGTGATGATGATGATGATGATGTTGTACCCGCTGCTGCTTCCTTTCTTGATGTTTCAGATACAAGTTGATGATGATGTGTCGGTGGATGTCACGTGGGTGCCTGCTAGAAGAGAAGAAGAAGAGGGGGAAAGTTCAGATGGGGAGACAGAGAGGAGGAGGAGACGATTTGGAAGCACGGAGAGGTCGTCTCAAGGAGCTAGTGGCACAGTCAGATAGCATGCATCGTCACCAGGGGTCAGCCAGACAGCACGCCGACGCCCATCAACGCATGCTGTTGCCACCACCAGAATGCCGTCATCGCAGAGCTCAGCAGTGTGGCATTTTTTTTGTGTGTCTGCCTCTGACAACAGCAATGCCATTTGCAACCTGTGCCAAAAGAAACTGAGTCGTGGGAAGTCCAACAGCCACCTAGGTACAACTGCTTTGCGAAGGCACATGGTCTCCCATCACAAAGGCAGATGGGAAGAACACATGAGTAGAAGCAGCACACAGTGAAAGCCGCCCTCCTCCTCCTGCTCCAGCATCTTCAGCCACGTCAACCAGTGCTGTCCTCCTTGCCCCCTCTCAACCATCCTCCACTCAGTCTCTCTTACGTAGCAGTTCCTGGTCATCTGCCCACAGTCAGGTGTCTGTCAAGGACATGTTTGAGCGTAAGAAGCCAATTTCTCAAAGTCACCCCCTTGCCCGGCGTCTGACAGCTGGCTTGTCTGAACTCTTAGCCCGCCAACTTTTACCATACAAGCTGGTGGAGTCTGATGCTTTCAAAAAATGTGTATCTATTGGGAAACCGCAGTGGAAGGTACCTGGCAGAAATTTCTTTTCACAAAAGGCAATCCCAAACCTGTACTCTGTTGTGAGAAAGGAAGTTATGGCATGTCTGGCACACAGCGTTGGGGCAAGGGTCCATATGACCATGGATAGCTGGTCTGCAAAGCATGGTCAGGGTAGGTATATCACCTACACTGCGCATTGGGTAAACCTGCTGACTTCTGACAAGCATGGAATGCGTGGCTCTGCAGAAGAGTTGGTGACACCGCTACGACTTGCAGGCAGGCCTGCTGCTACCTCCTCTACTCCTCCTACTCCATCCTCTTCCATAACCTCTTCCTCGGCTGAGTCCTCTTCAACTTCTGCGTCTTGCTCCACATCTATGGCACCCCCCCAGCTCCCCAGGTACTATGCTACATCCCGGGTATGGCAGTGTCACGCCGTCTTGGGGTTGACTTGCCTGAAAGCGGAGAGTCACACCGCACCAGCACTCCTGACCGCCCTGAACGCACAGGTGGATCAGTGGCTGACTCCGCACCAACTGGAGATTGGCAAGGTTGTTTCTGACAATGGAAGTAATTTGGTGGCGGCATTGAAATTGGGCAAGTTGGTTGACACATGTGCCGTGCATGGCACATGTGTGTAATCTAATTGTACAAGGATTTGTCCATAAGTACCCAGGCTTACAGGACGTCCTGAAGCAGGCCAGGAAGGTGTGTGGCCATTTCAGGCATTCCTACATGGCCATGGCGCACTTGTCCGATATCCAGCGTCGAAACAACCTGCCAGTGAGGCGCTTGATTTGCGACAGCCCGACACGGTGGAATTCAACACTCCTAATGTTTGACCGCCTGCTCCAACAAGAAAAAGCTGTTAATGAGTATTTGTATGACCGGGGTGCTAGGACAGCCTCTGGGGAGCTGGGGATATTTTTGCCAAATTACTGGACGCTCATGCGCAATGCCTGTAGGCTCATGCGTCCTTTTGAGGAGGTGACAAACCTTGTCAGTCGCACCGAAGGCACCATCAGCGACATCATACCATTTGTTTTCTTCCTGGAGCATGCCCTGCGAAGAGTGCTGGATCAGGCAGTAGATGAGCGTGAAGAGGAAGCGGGAGAGTTGTGGTGTCCATCACCCCCGCAAACAGCCGAATCAGCATTGCTTGCTGGACCTGCGGCAACGCAGGAAGAGGATTGTGAGGAAGAGGAATCAGAGGAGGAATGTGGCTTTGAGGAGGATGAGGAAGACCGAGCACAACAGTGATCCCAGGGTGCTTGTTGTTGTCACCTCTCTGGTACCCGTGGTGTTGTACGTGGCTGGGGGGAAGAAGATACCATCAGTGAGATCAGTGAGGAGGAGGAACGCGACATGATTAGCTCAGCATCCAACCTTGTTCAAATGGGTTCTTTCATGCTGTTGTGCCTGTTGAGGGACCCTCGTATAAAAAAGCTGAAGGAGAACGACCTGTACTGGGTGTCCACACTCCTCGACCCCCGGTATAAGCATAAAGTGCCTGAAATGTTACCAAATTCCCACAAGTTGGAAAGGATGGAGCATTTTCATAATAAATTAAAAACTATGCTTTACACAGCGTATAAGGGTGATGTCACAGCACCACGGGAATGTAACAGGGGAAGAGATGAAATTAATCCTCCTCCTCCCACGGCGGCAAGGACCGGGCGCTTTCCTGGCGTCTTGTTGATGGAGGACATGCGTACCTTTTTAACTCCCATGCACCATCAGAGCCTTTCGGGATCCAGCCTTAGAGAAAGACTCAACCGACAGGTAGCAGACTACCTAGCTTTAACTGCGGATCTCGACACTCTCAGGAGCGATGGACCCCTTGACTACTGGGTGTGCAGGCTGGACTTGTGGCCTGAGCTATCCCAATTTGCAATGGAACTTCTGGCCTGCCCCGCTTCAAGTGTCCTGTCCGAAAGGACTTTTAGTGCAGCAGGAGGTTTTGTCACTGAGAAGAGAAGTCGCCTAGGTCAAAAAAGCCTTGACTATCTCACTTTTATAAAAATGAATGAGGGCTGGATCCCGAAGGGACTGACATTGGGCGATACATTTAAATAAAAAACTCCTGATGAGGAGATGAGCTGGCTTGGGCTACAACTGGTACACAGGCTGGCCTTTTTTTTTTGGTTATAAAGCCGGAGTACTTGCTTGACTTATCCGCCAACAACAAGTGTTCAAGCCACAAGCTTTTAGGGCACTTTATAAATGTTTTACAAACATCGATTTTTCTGGCCGCTGCTACAGCAGTTGCTACAACAATACCCCAATTTTTCAGTCATTTGTACATTCCGAATTTTTCTGGCCTCTGCTGCAGCTCTGTGGGTACAAAACTCAAATAAAAAAAATAAGGCACATAACACTAGTGATTAAACTGTTACGAATTGTACAACTTAACACACCACTCATATCCGGTGGACCATTAAATTGAACGCAAAATGCCACAAATTTGAAAGAGTAGGACCGACCAAGCATCTTTATCCGTCTCTTGGTTGCTCTAAATTATCTCCGTGTTCCATCTATGCCATACCTGTACTCTATTGTGCAAAAGGGTGGCATATGTGGTGTTTCATGCTGTTGTGCCTGTTGCGGGTCGTGGCCCATGATATAAAAAGGCTGAAGGAGAACGACCTGTAGTAATGGGTGCCCCATCCAGTTTTTAGAAAAATGTTCCTGTTTCCTCTCAATTATCTTTGGGTTTCTAAAATGGATGCCATACCTGTACTCGCTTGTGCAAAAGGATGGCATATGTGGTGGTGTTTCCTGCAGTTGTTTCTGTTGAGGGTGCTGGACCCTCTTATAAAAAAGCTGAAGGAGAACGACCTGGAGTGGGAGTCCAAGCATGGTTTTTGGGGCTATTTCACTTTTACAAACAATTATCTGTGGGTTTCACAAATCAATGCCGTACCAGTACTCTATTGTTCCAAAGTATGCCATATGTTCTCTTTCCTGCTGGTATTTTGTTTGAGGGTCCTGGACCCTCTTATAAAAATGCCTAAGGAGATAGAGGTGTACTGGGTGTCCACTCATTTTTCTTTTCTATTTCACATTTGACCAAAATTATCTCTGGTTTTGTAAAATCAATGCTGTACCTGTACTCTATTGTTCAAAAGGATCCCATATGTCCTCTTTCCTGCTGGTGTTTTTTTTGAGGGTCCAGGACCCTCTTATAAAAAGGCCTAAGGAGAAAGAGGTGTACTGGGTGTCCACTCATTTTTTTTTTCTATTTAACAATTGACCAAAATGATCTCTGGGTTTGTAAAATCAATGCTGTACCTTTACTCTATTGTTCAAAAGGATGCCATACATCCTCTTTCCTGCTGGTGTTTTTTTTGAGGGTCCAGGACCCTCTTATAAAAAGGCCTAAGGAGAAAGAGGTGTAATGGGTGTCCATCAAATCATTTTTTTGATTCAAATTTCCATTTTCAAAAAATTATCTATGGGTTTCTAAAATCAATGCCTTTCCTGTACTCTATTGTTCAAAAGTATGCCATATGTCCTCTTTCCTGCTGGTGTTTTGTTTGAGGGTCCTGGACCCTCTTATAAAAAGGCCTAAGGATAAAGAATTGTACTGAGTGTCCATCCAATAATTTTTTTGATTCAAATTCACGGTTGCAACAAATTATCCCCGGGTTTCTAAAATCAATGCCTTTCCTATAATCTTTTTTTCACAAAGGATGCCATATGTCCTCTTTCCTACTGCTGGTTTTGTTGAGTGTCCTGGAGCCTCTGCTAAAAAGGCCTAAGGATAAAGAAGTGTACTGGGTGTCTATTCAATGTTTTTTTAGATTTCCCGGTTGTAACAAATTTTCTCTGTGTTTCTAAAATCAATGCCTTTCCTGTAATCTATTATTCAAAAGGATGACATATGTCCTCTTTCATGCTGTTGTTTCTGTTGAGGCTCCGGGAGCCTCTTATAAAAAGGCCTAAGGATAAAGAAGTGTACTGGGAAATGATCTCTGTGTTTCTAAAATCAATGCCTTTCCTGTAATCTAATTTACAAAAGTATGCCATATGTTCTCTTTCCTGCTGCTGGTTTTGTTGAGGGTCCTGGAGCCTCTGCTAAAAAGGCCTAAGGATAAAGAAGTGTACTGGGTGTCTAATCTATGATTTTTTAGATTTCACGGTTGCAAAAAATTATCCACGGGTTTCTAAAATCAATGCCTTTCCTGTAATCTATTATTCACAAGGATGCCATATGTACTTTTTGATGCTGTTGTTTCTGTTGAGGCTCCGGGAGCCTCTTATTAAAAAGGCCTAAGGAAAAATAAGTGTACTGGGTGTCTAATCAATGTTTTTTCTATTTCCCGGTTGCAACTAATGATCTCTGTGTTTCTGAAATCAATGCCTTTCCTATAATCATTTTTTCAAAAGGATGCCATATGTCCTCTTTCCTGCTGCTGGTTTTGTCGAGGGTCCTGGAGCCTCTGCTGAGCATAAAAAAAATTTTTTTAATTTAACTTGACTTAATAACTGAAGCATGACTTCAGGAGTCAGGTGTTGTCGTAAGTAGTGGTTGTTGTTAGCAGATTATTTTTATTGCAAATTGCAATTGCCACAGCGTGCATAAAATGTGCGTCACTAATCAAAATCTGACCTTTTTTTTTTCATTCAGGGGTGTCCGGCGCCATATTGGAAAGGCAAAAAACAGGTCTCCGTACCCGTTGATATAAGGGGTGACTATAGTGCTTTTACCAGGCTCCTCTTGGATAGCCCCAGAAAGTGTGACTATGAATCCCAAAAAGAAAAAATTAAATTAAGGTTGAAAAATAACTCCAAAGTAACTTGTAAGACCTGGAGCTCCTCAAACACACGTCCTACCGCAACAGCTATAGGCTCGGCCACCCACAAATCTTAACTTTTTAATGCCAATTGATATTGCCACAGCTGGAACAACAGTAAATAACATGTGCGTCACCACAGTCTCCGAAGCTGTTGTCGGATGTATACAAAAACACTGATAAAGTATTCCTTTAGGAGCGCAAAGAGATGGCTACCGGAACACTCCAGGAACTTCACAAGAGTCGCTGTATTGTGTTTCTGGTGATGTTTTAGACATCTGGGTAGTGTACAGGGAGGGCAAAAATCCTCTCCATCTCTGTGCACCACAGGACAGGACGTCCTTGTCATCCATAAGCACATGAAATTGCTGGCATTTTCGTTGCTTCAAGAAGTTCATTTTTTGTGGTGATAGTACAGAATTAAATAAACTTTGGTTTCCTACCATACTCAAGACAATCTTGTATTTCAAGCTTCGTACTTGCTGTGGGAAACAGTGGCCTGTCCATACCAGGAAGATGATTTAGACAGAAGTAACGAGCTCTGCTTGCAGGTGACACATGTTTATCGTCAATCATCAAAGGGGATGCGTGCAGAATATGGCTGATGGCCCCTTATTCACATGTTTGTCCAGAGCCACAACATTTGCAAACAGCCAGAAGAAAGGTCGGTTCTCACCAGCCTTAAGTTGAGCTTCATTTACCAAATGCTGATATTCAAAAAAATAGACAAACAGTGGCTTAAATAACACATTTGCGATATGGATTCACCAGAGCAAGGTCATTGCAAGTACTAAGTTCCCACGATAACAAAATTAAAATGCCACAACTACGCAATCTTCACCTTCAGATTATTATTGTCACACTCCATTGTACTCCTATGCCCAGCTCCCTGCTCTTGTTTTTGTTGAGGGTCCTGGAGCCTCTGCTGAAAAGGCCTATGGATAATGAAGTGTACTGGGTGTCTGTTCAATGTTTTTTTTTATTTCCCGGTTGCAACTAATTATCTCAGTGTTTCTAAAATCAATGCCTTTCCTGTAATCTATTATTCAAAAGGATGACATATGTCCTCTTTCATGCTGTTGTTTCGGTTGAGGCTCCAGGACCCTCGTATTAAAAAGGCCTGAGGATAAATAAGTGTAACGGGTGTCTAATCAATGTTTTTTTCTATTTCACGGTTGCAAATAATGATCTGTGGGTTTCTAAAATCTATGCCTTTCCTGTAATCTATTATTCAAAAGGATGACATATGTCCTCTTTCATGCTGTTGTTTCGGTTGAGGCTCCGGGACCCTCGTATTAAAAAGGCCTGAGCATAAATAAGTGTAACGGGTGTCTAATCAATGTTTTTTTCTATTTCACGGTTGCAAATAATGATCTGTGGGTTTCTAAAAGCAATGCCTTTCCTGTAATCTATTATTCAAAAGGATGACATATGTCCTCTTTCATGCTGTTGTTTCGGTTGAGGCTCCGGGACCCTCGTATTAAAAAGGCCTGAGGATAAATAAGTGTACTGGGTGTCTAATCAATGTTTTTTTCTATTTCACGGGTCATATAAATGATCTGTGGGTTTCTAAAATCTATGCCTTTCCTGTAATCTATTATTCAAAAGGATGACATATCTCCTCTTTCATGCTGTTGTTTCGGTTGAGGCTCCTGGACCCTCTTATTAAAGAGGCCTGAGGATAAATAAGTGTACTGGGTGTCTAATCAATGTTTTTTTCTATTTCCTGGGTCTTATTAAAAAGGCCAGAGGAAAAATAAGTGTACTGGGTGTCTAATCAATGTTTTTTTCTATTTCACGGTTGCAAATAATGATCTGTGGGTTTCTAAAATAAATGCCTTTCCTGTAATCTATTATTCAAAAGGATGACATATCTCCTCTTTCATGCTGTTGTTTTGGTTGAGGCTCCAGGACCCTCTTATTAAAAAGGCCTGAGGATAAATAAGTGTAACGGGTGTCTAATCAATGTTTTTTTCTATTTCACGGGTCATATAAATGATCTGTGGGTTTCTAAAATCAATGCCTTTCCTGTAATCTATTATTCAAAAGGATGACATATCTCCTCTTTCATGCTGTTGTTTCGGTTGAGGCTCCGGGACCCTCTTATTAAAAATGCCTGAGGATAAATAAGTGTAACGGGTGTCTAATCAATGTTTTTTTATATTTCCCGGGTCATATAAATGATCTCTGGGATTCTAAAATCAATGCCTTTCCTGTAATCTATTATTCAAAAGGATGACATATCTCCTCTTTCATGCTGTTGTTTTGGTTGAGGCTCTGGGACCCTCTTATTAAAAAGGCCTGAGGATAAATAAGTGTAACGGGTGTCTAATCAATGTTTTTTTCTATTTCCCGGGTCATATAAATGATCTCTGGGATTGTAAAATCAATGCCTTTCCTGTAATCTATTATTCAAAAGGATGACATATGTCCTCTTTCATACTGTTGTTTCGGTTGAGGCTCCGGGACCCTCTTATTAAAAAGGCCTGAGGATAAATAAGTGTAACGGGTGTCTAATCAATGTTATTTTCTATTTCCCGGTTGCAAATAATGATCTGTGGGTTTATAAAATCAATGGCTTTCTTGTAATCTATTATTCAAAAGGATGACATATGTCCTCTTTCATGCTGTTGTTTCGGTTGAGGCTCCAGGACCCTCGTATTAAAAAGGCATGAGGATAAATAAGTGTAACGGGTGTCTAATCAATGTTTTTTTCTATTGCACGGTTGCAAATAATGATCTGTGGGTTTCTAAAATCAATGCCTTTACTGTAATCTATTATTCAAAAGGATGACATATCTCCTCTTTCATGCTGTTGTTTCGGTTGAGGCTCCGGGACCCTCTTATTAAAAAGGCCTGAGGATAAATAAGTGTACTGGGTGTCTAATCAATGTTTTTTTCTATTTCCCTGGTCTTATTAAAAAGGCCTGATGAAAAATAAGTGTACTGGGTGTCTAATCAATGTTTTTTTCTATTTCACGGTTGCAAATAATGATGTGTGGGTTTCTAAAATCAATGCCTTTCCTGTAAGCTATTATTCAAAAGGATGACATATGTCCTCTTTCATGCTGTTGTTTCGGTTGAGGCTCCGGGACCCTCGTATTAAAAAGGCCCGAGGATAAATAAGTGTAATGGGTGTCTAATCAATGTTTTTTTCTATTTCACGGTTGCAAATAATGATCTGTGGGTTTCTAAAATATATGCCTTTCCTGTAATCTATTATTCAAAAGGATGACATATGTCCTCTTTCATGCTGTTGTTTCGGTTGAGGCTCCGGGACCCTAGTATTAAAAAGGCCTGAGCATAAATAAGTGTAACGGGTGTCTAATCAATGTTTTTTTCTATTTCACGGTTGCAAATAATGATCTGCGGGTTTCTAAAAGCAATGCCTTTCCTGTAATCTATTATTCAAAAGGATGACATATCTCCTCTTTCATGCTGTTGTTTTGGTTGAGGCTCCGGGACCCTCTTATTAAAAAGGCCTGAGGATAAATAAGTGTAACGGGTGTCTAATCAATGTTTTTTTTTATTTCACGGGTCATATAAATGATCTGTGGGTTTCTAAAATCTATGCCTTTCCTGTAATCTATTATTCAAAAGGATGACATATGTCCTCTTTCATGCTGTTGTTTCGGTTGAGGCTCCGGGACCCTCGTATTAAAAAGGCCTGAGGATAAATAAGTGTAACGGGTGTCTAATCAGTGTTTTTTTCTATCTCACGGTTGCAAATAATGATCTGTGGGTTTCTAAAATCAATGCCTTTACTGTAATCTTTTATTCAAAATGATGACATATCTCCTCTTTCATGCTGTTGTTTCGGTTGAGGCTCCGGGACCCTCGTATTAAAAAGGCCTGAGCATAAATAAGTGTAACGGGTGTCTAATCAATGTTTTTTTTCTATTTCACGGTTGCAAATAATGATCTGTGGGTTTCTAAAATCAATGCCTTTACTGTAATCTATTATTCAAAAGGATGACATATCTCCTCTTTCATGCTGTTGTTTCGGTTGAGGCTCCGGGACCCTCGTATTAAAAAGGCCTGAGGATAAATAAGTGTAACGGGTGTCTAATCAATGTTTTTTTCTATTTCCCGGGTCATATAAATGATCTCTGGGATTCTAAAATCAATGCCTTTCCTGTAATCTATTATTCAAAAGGATGACATATGTCCTCTTTCATGCTGTTGTTTTGGTTGAGGCTCCGGGACCCTCGTATTAAAAAGGCCTGAGGATAAATAAGTGTAACGGGTGTCTAATCAATGTTTTTTTCTATTTCCCGGGTCATATACATGATCTCTGGGATTCTAAAATCAATGCCTTTCCTGTAATCTATTATTCAAAAGGATGACATATGTCCTCTTTCATGCTGTTGTTTCGGTTGAGGCTCCGGGACCCTCGTATTAAAAAGGCCTGAGGATAAATAAGTGTAACGGGTGTCTAATCAATGTTTTTTTCTATTTCACGGTTGCAAATAATGATCTGTGGGTTTCTAAAATCTATGCCTTTCCTGTAATCTATTATTCAAAAGGATGACATATGTACTCTTTCATGCTGTTGTTTCGGTTGAGGCTCCGGGACCCTCGTATTAAAAAGGCCTGAGCATAAATAAGTGTAACGGGTGTCTAATCAATGTTTTTTTCTATTTCACGGTTGCAAATAATGATCTGTGGGTTTCTAAAAGCAATGCCTTTCCTGTAATCTATTATTCAAAAGGATGACATATGTCCTCTTTCATGCTGTTGTTTCGGTTGAGGCTCCGGGACCCTCGTATTAAAAAGGCCTGAGGATAAATAAGTGTACTGGGTGTCTAATCAATGTTTTTTTCTATTTCACGGGTCATATAAATGATCTGTGGGTTTCTAAAATCTATGCCTTTCCTGTAATCTATTATTCAAAAGGATGACATATCTCCTCTTTCATGCTGTTGTTTCGGTTGAGGCTCCTGGACCCTCTTATTAAAGAGGCCTGAGGATAAATAAGTGTACTGGGTGTCTAATCAATGTTTTTTTCTATTTCACGGTTGCAAATAATGATCTGTGGGTTTCTAAAATAAATGCCTTTCCTGTAATCTATTATTCAAAAGGATGACATATCTCCTCTTTCATGCTGTTGTTTTGGTTGAGGCTCCAGGACCCTCTTATTAAAAAGGCCTGAGGATAAATAAGTGTAACGGGTGTCTAATCAATGTTTTTTTCTATTTCACGGGTCATATAAATGATCTGTGGGTTTCTAAAAGCAATGCCTTTCCTGTAATCTATTATTCAAAAGGATGACATATGTCCTCTTTCATGCTTTTGTTTCGGTTGAGGCTCCGGGACCCTCGTATTAAAAAGGCCTGAGGATAAATAAGTGTACTGGGTGTCTAATCAATGTTTTTTTCTATTTCACGGGTCATATAAATGATCTGTGGGTTTCTAAAATCTATGCCTTTCCTGTAATCTATTATTCAAAAGGATGACATATCTCCTCTTTCATGCTGTTGTTTCGGTTGAGGCTTCTGGACCCTCTTATTAAAGAGGCCTGAGGATAAATAAGTGTACTGGGTGTCTAATCAATGTTTTTTTCTATTTCCTGGGTCTTATTAAAAAGGCCAGAGGAAAAATAAGTGTACTGGGTGTCTAATCAATGTTTTTTTCTATTTCACGGTTGCAAATAATGATCTGTGGGTTTCTAAAATCTATGCCTTTCCTGTAATCTATTATTCAAAAGGATGACATATGTCCTCTTTCATGCTGTTGTTTTGGTTGAGGCTCCGGGACCCTCGTATTAAAAAGGCCTGAGGATAAATAAGTGTAACGGGTGTCTAATCAATGTTTTTTTCTATTTCCCGGGTCATATAAATGATCTCTGGGATTCTAAAATCAATGCCTTTCCTGTAATCTATTATTCAAAAGGATGACATATGTCCTCTTTCATGCTGTTGTTTCGGTTGAGGCTCCGGGACCCTCGTATTACAAAGGCCTGAGGATAAATAAGTGTAACGGGTGTCTAATCAATGTTTTTTTCTATTTCACGGTTGCAAATAATGATCTGTGGGTTTCTAAAATCTATGCCTTTCCTGTAATCTATTATTCAAAAGGATGACATATGTACTCTTTCATGCTGTTGTTTCGGTTGAGGCTCCGGGACCCTCGTATTAAAAAGGCCTGAGCATAAATAAGTGTAACGGGTGTCTAATCAATGTTTTTTTCTATTTCACGGTTGCAAATAATGATCTGTGGGTTTCTAAAAGCAATGCCTTTCCTGTAATCTATTATTCAAAAGGATGACATATGTCCTCTTTCATGCTGTTGTTTCGGTTGAGGCTCCGGGACCCTCGTATTAAAAAGGCCTGAGGATAAATAAGTGTACTGGGTGTCTAATCAATGTTTTTTTCTATTTCACGGGTCATATAAATGATCTGTGGGTTTCTAAAATCTATGCCTTTCCTGTAATCTATTATTCAAAAGGATGACATATCTCCTCTTTCATGCTGTTGTTTCGGTTGAGGCTCCTGGACCCTCTTATTAAAGAGGCCTGAGGATAAATAAGTGTACTGGGTGTCTAATCAATGTTTTTTTCTATTTCCTGGGTCTTATTAAAAAGGCCAGAGGAAAAATAAGTGTACTGGGTGTCTAATCAATGTTTTTTTCTATTTCACGGTTGCAAATAATGATCTGTGGGTTTCTAAAATAAATGCCTTTCCTGTAATCTATTATTCAAAAGGATGACATATCTCCTCTTTCATGCTGTTGTTTTGGTTGAGGCTCCAGGACCCTCTTATTAAAAAGGCCTGAGGATAAATAAGTGTAACGGGTGTCTAATCAATGTTTTTTTCTATTTCACGGGTCATATACATGATCTGTGGGTTTCTAAAAGCAATGCCTTTCCTGTAATCTATTATTCAAAAGGATGACATATGTCCTCTTTCATGCTTTTGTTTCGGTTGAGGCTCCGGGACCCTCGTATTAAAAAGGCCTGAGGATAAATAAGTGTACTGGGTGTCTAATCAATGTTTTTTTCTATTTCACGGGTCATATAAATGATCTGTGGGTTTCTAAAATCTATGCCTTTCCTGTAATCTATTATTCAAAAGGATGACATATCTCCTCTTTCATGCTGTTGTTTCGGTTGAGGCTCCTGGACCCTCTTATTAAAGAGGCCTGAGGATAAATAAGTGTACTGGGTGTCTAATCAATGTTTTTTTCTATTTCCTGGGTCTTATTAAAAAGGCCAGAGGAAAAATAAGTGTACTGGGTGTCTAATCAATGTTTTTTTCTATTTCACGGTTGCAAATAATGATCTGTGGGTTTCTAAAATAAATGCCTTTCCTGTAATCTATTATTCAAAAGGATGACATATCTCCTCTTTCATGCTGTTGTTTTGGTTGAGGCTCCAGGACCCTCTTATTAAAAAGGCCTGAGGATAAATAAGTGTCTAATCAATGTTTTTTTCTATTTCACGGGTCATATAAATGATCTGTGGGTTTCTAAAATCAATGCCTTTCCTGTAATCTATTATTCAAAAGGATGACATATCTCCTCTTTCATGCTGTTGTTTCGGTTGAGGCTCCGGGACCCTCTTATTAAAAATGCCTGAGGATAAATAAGTGTAACGGGTGTCTAATCAATGTTTTTTTATATTTCCCGGGTCATATAAATGATCTCTGGGATTCTAAAATCAATGCCTTTCCTGTAATCTATTATTCAAAAGGATGACATATCTCCTCTTTCATGCTGTTGTTTTGGTTGAGGCTCTGGGACCCTCTTATTAAAAAGGCCTGAGGATAAATAAGTGTAACGGGTGTCTAATCAATGTTTTTTTCTATTTCCCAGGTCATATAAATGATCTCTGGGATTGTAAAATCAATGCCTTTCCTGTAATCTATTATTCAAAAGGATGACATATGTCCTCTTTCATACTGTTGTTTCGGTTGAGGCTCCGGGACCCTCTTATTAAAAAGGCCTGAGGATAAATAAGTGTAACGGGTGTCTAATCAATGTTATTTTCTATTTCCCGGTTGCAAATAATGATCTGTGGGTTTATAAAATCAATGGCTTTCTTGTAATCTATTATTCAAAAGGATGACATATGTCCTCTTTCATGCTGTTGTTTCGGTTGAGGCTCCAGGACCCTCGTATTAAAAAGGCATGAGGATAAATAAGTGTAACGGGTGTCTAATCAATGTTTTTTTCTATTGCACGGTTGCAAATAATGATCTGTGGGTTTCTAAAATCAATGCCTTTACTGTAATCTATTATTCAAAAGGATGACATATCTCCTCTTTCATGCTGTTGTTTCGGTTGAGGCTCCGGGACCCTCTTATTAAAAAGGCCTGAGGATAAATAAGTGTACTGGGTGTCTAATCAATGTTTTTTTCTATTTCCCTGGTCTTATTAAAAAGGCCTGATGAAAAATAAGTGTACTGGGTGTCTAATCAATGTTTTTTTCTATTTCACGGTTGCAAATAATGATGTGTGGGTTTCTAAAATCAATGCCTTTCCTGTAAGCTATTATTCAAAAGGATGACATATGTCCTCTTTCATGCTGTTGTTTCGGTTGAGGCTCCGGGACCCTCGTATTAAAAAGGCCTGAGGATAAATAAGTGTAATGGGTGTCTAATCAATGTTTTTTTCTATTTCACGGTTGCAAATAATGATCTGTGGGTTTCTAAAATATATGCCTTTCCTGTAATCTATTATTCAAAAGGATGACATATGTCCTCTTTCATGCTGTTGTTTCGGTTGAGGCTCCGGGACCCTAGTATTAAAAAGGCCTGAGCATAAATAAGTGTAACGGGTGTCTAATCAATGTTTTTTTCTATTTCACGGTTGCAAATAATGATCTGTGGGTTTCTAAAAGCAATGCCTTTCCTGTAATCTATTATTCAAAAGGATGACATATCTCCTCTTTCATGCTGTTGTTTTGGTTGAGGCTCCGGGACCCTCTTATTAAAAAGGCCTGAGGATAAATAAGTGTAACGGGTGTCTAATCAATGTTTTTTTTTATTTCACGGGTCATATAAATGATCTGTGGGTTTCTAAAATCTATGCCTTTCCTGTAATCTATTATTCAAAAGGATGACATATGTCCTCTTTCATGCTGTTGTTTCGGTTGAGGCTCCGGGACCCTCGTATTAAAAAGGCCTGAGGATAAATAAGTGTAACGGGTGTCTAATCAGTGTTTTTTTCTATCTCACGGTTGCAAATAATGATCTGTGGGTTTCTAAAATCAATGCCTTTACTGTAATCTATTATTCAAAAGGATGACATATCTCCTCTTTCATGCTGTTGTTTCGGTTGAGGCTCCGGGACCCTCTTATTAAAAAGGCCTGAGGATAAATAAGTGTACTGGGTGTCTAATCAATGTTTTTTTCTATTTCCCTGGTCTTATTAAAAAGGCCTGATGAAAAATAAGTGTACTGGGTGTCTAATCAATGTTTTTTTCTATTTCACGGTTGCAAATAATGATGTGTGGGTTTCTAAAATCAATGCCTTTCCTGTAAGCTATTATTCAAAAGGATGACATATGTCCTCTTTCATGCTGTTGTTTCGGTTGAGGCTCCGGGACCCTCGTATTAAAAAGGCCTGAGGATAAATTAGTGTAATGGGTGTCTAATCAATGTTTTTTTCTATTTCACGGTTGCAAATAATGATCTGTGGGTTTCTAAAATATATGCCTTTCCTGTAATCTATTATTCAAAAGGATGACATATGTCCTCTTTCATGCTGTTGTTTCGGTTGAGGCTCCGGGACCCTAGTATTAAAAAGGCCTGAGCATAAATAAGTGTAACGGGTGTCTAATCAATGTTTTTTTCTATTTCACGGTTGCAAATAATGATCTGTGGGTTTCTAAAAGCAATGCCTTTCCTGTAATCTATTATTCAAAAGGATGACATATCTCCTCTTTCATGCTGTTGTTTTGGTTGAGGCTCCGGGACCCTCTTATTAAAAAGGCCTGAGGATAAATAAGTGTAACGGGTGTCTAATCAATGTTTTTTTTTATTTCACGGGTCATATAAATGATCTGTGGGTTTCTAAAATCTATGCCTTTCCTGTAATCTATTATTCAAAAGGATGACATATGTCCTCTTTCATGCTGTTGTTTCGGTTGAGGCTCCGGGACCCTCGTATTAAAAAGGCCTGAGGATAAATAAGTGTAACGGGTGTCTAATCAGTGTTTTTTTCTATCTCACGGTTGCAAATAATGATCTGTGGGTTTCTAAAATCAATGCCTTTACTGTAATCTATTATTCAAAAGGATGACATATCTCCTCTTTCATGCTGTTGTTTCGGTTGAGGCTCCGGGACCCTCTTATTAAAAAGGCCTGAGGATAAATAAGTGTACTGGGTGTCTAATCAATGTTTTTTTCTATTTCACGGTTGCAAATAATGATGTGTGGGTTTCTAAAATCAATGCCTTTCCTGTAAGCTATTATTCAAAAGGATGACATATGTCCTCTTTCATGCTGTTGTTTCGGTTGAGGCTCCGGGACCCTCGTATTAAAAAGGCCTGAGGATAAATAAGTGTAATGGGTGTCTAATCAATGTTTTTTTCTATTTCACGGTTGCAAATAATGATCTGTGGGTTTCTAAAATATATGCCTTTCCTGTAATCTATTATTCAAAAGGATGACATATGTCCTCTTTCATGCTGTTGTTTCGGTTGAGGCTCCGGGACCCTAGTATTAAAAAGGCCTGAGCATAAATAAGTGTAACGGGTGTCTAATCAATGTTTTTTTCTATTTCACGGTTGCAAATAATGATCTGTGGGTTTCTAAAAGCAATGCCTTTCCTGTAATCTATTATTCAAAAGGATGACATATCTCCTCTTTCATGCTGTTGTTTTGGTTGAGGCTCCGGGACCCTCTTATTAAAAAGGCCTGAGGATAAATAAGTGTACTGGGTGTCTAATCAATGTTTTTTTTTATTTCACGGGTCATATAAATGATCTGTGGGTTTCTAAAATCTATGCCTTTCCTGTAATCTATTATTCAAAAGGATGACATATGTCCTCTTTCATGCTGTTGTTTCGGTTGAGGCTCCGGGACCCTCGTATTAAAAAGGCCTGAGGATAAATAAGTGTAACGGGTGTCTAATCAGTGTTTTTTTCTATCTCACGGTTGCAAATAATGATCTGTGGGTTTCTAAAATCAATGCCTTTACTGTAATCTTTTATTCAAAATGATGACATATCTCCTCTTTCATGCTGTTGTTTCGGTTGAGGCTCCGGGACCCTCGTATTAAAAAGGCCTGAGCATAAATAAGTGTAACGGGTGTCTAATCAATGTTTTTTTCTATTTCACGGTTGCAAATAATGATCTGTGGGTTTCTAAAATCAATGCCTTTACTGTAATCTATTATTCAAAAGGATGACATATCTCCTCTTTCATGCTGTTGTTTCGGTTGAGGCTCCGGGACCCTCGTATTAAAAAGGCCTGAGGATAAATAAGTGTAACGGGTGTCTAATCAATGTTTTTTTCTATTTCCCGGGTCATATAAATGATCCCTGGGATTCTAAAATCAATGCCTTTCCTGTAATCTATTATTCAAAAGGATGACATATCTCCTCTTTCATGCTGTTGTTTTGGTTGAGGCTCCGGGACCCTCTTATTAAAAAGGCCTGAGGATAAATAATTGTAACGGGTGTCTAATCAATTTTTTTTCTATTTCACGGGTCATATGAATGATCTGTGGGTTTCTAAAATCAATGCCTTTCCTGTAATCTATTATTCAAAAGGATGACATATCTCCTCTTTCATGCTGTTGTTTCGGTTGAGGCTCCGGGACCCTCTTATTAAAAATGCCTGAGGATAAATAAGTGTAACGGGTGTCTAATGAATGTTTTTTTCTATTTCAAGGGTCATATAAATGATCTCTGGGATTCTAAAATCAATGCCTTTCCTGTAATCTATTATTCAAAAGGATGACATATCTCCTCTTTCATGCTGTTGTTTTGGTTGTGGCTCCGGGACCCTCTTATTAAAAAGGCCTGAGGATAAATAAGTGTAACGGGTGTCTAATCAATGTTTTTTTTCTATTTCACGGTTGCAAATAATGATCTGTGGGGTTCTAAAATCAATGCCTTTCCTGTAATCTATTATTCAAAAGGATGACATATCTCCTCTTTCATGCTGTTGTTTCGGTTGAGGCTCCGGGACCCTCTTATTAAAAAGGCCTGAGGATAAATAAGTGTAACGGGTGTCTAATCAATGTTTTTTTCTATTTCCCGGGTCATATAAATGATCTCTGGGATTCTAAAATCAATGCCTTAACTGTAATCAATTGTTCACAAGGATGCCATATTTCCTCTTTCATGCTGTTGTTTCAGTTGAGGTTTCGGGAGCCTCTTATAAAAAGGCCTAAGGATAAAGAAGTGTGCTGGGTGTCCAATCAATGTTTTTTTTTTATTTCACAGTTGCAAAAAAATTATCTATGGCTTTGTAAAATTGATGCCTTACCTGTCATCTATTGTTCAAAAGGATGCCATATGTCATCTTTCCTGCTGTTGTTTTTGTTGGGGGTCTGGAACACTATTCTAAAAAGGCAGAAGGAGAATGACCTGTACTGGGTGTCCAATCATGTTTTTGTTTTCTATTTCACGGTTCATAATAAATATCGCCGTGTAACTAAAATCAATGCCATACCTGTACTCGGTTGTTCAAAAGGATGGCATATGTGGTGTTTCATTCTGTTGTGGTTGTTGAGGGTCGTGGCCGTGGGACAGCGTATAAAACGGCTGAAGGAGAACAACCTGTACAGCCTTGCTCCTCTTTTTAGGCAGGCCAGCTCTTTGCATACATGCCCACAGACTCTGTAACGCATGCCTCTTTTAGGGAGAGGTGCAGCCATAATGCAGGGTCAGAAACTCTGCCTGCAACTGTTATACTCGATTTTGCGAAAGGAAGTAAGCTTACCATGGTTCCCTGCACGCACGTATTGTTGTTATATTTTGGTGAGGGTAATCATGATGGCCATATAGACCACCACCACTGAGAGTCCTGGAAGTAACAGGGATGAGATGAAAGAGCTAAGAATAGTATAACTTGAAACAACAGAGTTAGCCATGGGTGTTAGTGCAAAACCGCTTGGCTTTTTTTTGGCTTTGGGTGCGGCTATTCATGCAGGCCATATAGAGCTGCCACCATTCGGTGTCGTATCAGCTATTAAACTAATAAGAACAGTACTACCAAAATACAGCCAATGAAGGGCCTTAGGAAGACTGAGCCAAGGTTGGATTGTAGTATTTGGTTAGGCTAATCATGATGGCCATGTAGACCACCACCACCGAGAGTCCTGGAAGTAACAGGGATGAGATGAAAGAGCTAAGAATAGTAGAACTTGAAACAACAGAGTTAGCCATGGGTGTTAGCGCAAAACCGCTTGGCTTTTTTTTGGCTTTGGGTGCGGCTATTCATGCAGGCCATATAGAGCTGCCACCATTCGGTGTCGTATAAGCTATTAAACTAATAAGAACAGTACTACCAAAATACAGCCAATGAAGGGCCTTAGGAAGACTGAGCCAAGGTTGGATTGTAGTATTTGGTTAGGCTAATCATGATGGCCATGTAGACCACCACCACCGAGAGTCCTGAAAGTAACAGGGATGAGATGAAAGAGCTAAGAATAGTAGAACTTGAAACAACAGAGTTATCCATGGGTGTTAGTGCAAAACCGCTTGGCTTTTTTTTGGCTTTGGGTGCGGCTATTCATGCAGGCCATATAGAGCTGCCAACATTCGGTGTCGTATCAGCTATTAAACTAATAAGAACAGTACTACCAAAATACAGCCAATGAAGGGCCTTAGGAAGACTGAGCCAAGGTTGGATTGTAGTATTTGGTTAGGCTAATCATGATGGCCATGTAGACCACCACCTAGAGTCCTGGAAGTAACAGGGATGATGAGATGAAAGTGCTAAGAATAGTACTACTTGAAACAACAGAGTTAGCCATGGGTGTTAATCCAAGACTGCTTGGATTTATTTTTGTATTGGGTGCGGCTAATCATGCAGGCCATATAGAGCTGCCACCATTCGGTGTTGTATCAGCTATAAAAATAATAAGAACTGTACGATCAAAATACAGACAATGAAGGGCCTATGAAGACTGAGCAAAGGTTGGATTGTAGTATTTTGTTCGGCTAATCATGATGGCCATGTAGACCACCCGTAACAGGGATGAAAGTGCTAAGAATAGTACTAATTGAAACAACCGAGTTAGCCATGGGTGTTAGTCTAAGACTACTCGGCTTTTTTTTGGGTTTGGGTGCAGATAATCATGAAGGCCAGATATACCTGCCACCATTTGGTGTTGTAACAGGTATGAAACTGCAAAGAACAGTACTACTTAACACAACCTACTTACCATGGGTCCCAGAGCATATGTTTGGTTGTTATATTTTGTAAGGGTAATCATGCAGGCCATATAGACCTCCACCAATAGGGTGAGTATGAGTAACAGCTATTAAAATGCGAAGGACATTACTAATTAACACAACATAGTTACCATGGGTCGCATACCAAGAGCAGATGTCTTATTATTATATTTTGTATGGGTAATCATCCAGGCCGTATAGACCTCACCAAATAGGGGGAGTTACAGAGATTAAAGTGCTAAGAATGGTAGTACTTAAAACACAACCTAGTTAAAATAGGTAGCAGACCGCATGTCTTATTATTAAATTTTTTCAGGGTAATCTGGCAGGCCATATAGAACACCCCCGATAGGGGGGGGAACAGGGATTAAAGTGCTAAGAAAAGTACTAATTAACACAAGCTAGTTGGGTCCAAGAACGCATGTTTAATTATTAGAATTTATTAGGGTAATTATATATCTAACAAATCTATCTATTTCTCTTCTATCAATTCTATCTAACTATCAATCTATGTATATCTATCTATCCTATCTATCGATCTATCTTCTGTCCGGGATGTTTTGAGACAGCCACTTTGGGAATGTTAGTTAATTTAGACCCATTATGGCTTAAAAGCAGACTCTGCATAAACTATGTAATTTTCCATGGGAGTTTTGCCAGGGATCCCCCTCCAGCATATGACAGTCCAGGTGTTAGTACCCTTGAAACAACTTTTCCATCACTATTGTGGCCAGAAATAGTCCTTGTAGGTTTTAAAGTTTGCCTGCCTATTGAATTCAATGGCGGTTCGCGCGGTTCGCGGGTTCACGAACAATACCGGAAGTTCGAGTCCGCCGTTCACGAACCGAAAATTTTAGGTTCGCGACATCACTAGTCGTTACCGACAAAACTCTAAATCTAGGCGTAAGAGAGCAGATACGCGAACATTTACACTGCATTGAGAAGGGGAAATTAGACACTTATCTGTACACTCATTTTCGTGAGGTTCATAAAAAAACCTTAAAAGATTTTAGTTTTTAATGACTCTCGAAAATAAACACAGACTGGAGAGGGGGTAATTTCAAGCAAAAACTCCTGAGAAAGGAAGCTGAATTTATTTATAATATGAAAACCCTACACCCCTTTGGCTTAAACTCAGAATTAGATATATCCCTATTCCCTGTATCCTGATGTCTACTGTAATATACCAGACATCTAGATAGGTCATTTTTGGCATAAGTATGTATTCTTAGATTTTTATACATTTTCTCTTTAAATCATTTTTAATAAAACTACGAACAATTTTTATATATATATATATATATATATATATATATATATATATTATATACATTTTTAGCTCCTTTTAGTTTACTTTATCTATATTCTAATTTTGAGTTTCTCATCCATCCCCTTTTTTCCCCATTTATTCTGTATTACTTTTTATTTCTGTAAAATGCCATTATAGTATATTGATGCACAGGATCCTATATTAATTTGTAGTAATCATTTTGATAATATGTTTCATCTAAACTAACTGGTACATATAATTCCATAGTTAGTCCTTTATTTAATATGTTTTTGAATACAGCCAATGTAACAGAAATAATGAGTTTTATATGAATTTAACAGTGGCTATATTTAAGTACCGCAAATGAAACATCCACCTTAAAAATAAATTCCACCTTAAAAAAAGTGGCAAAAACCAATGAACTATCAGAGAATGGTATTTAAAGGACAGACATTGATGACCTAGAGTATGTTTTGATAAAGCCCTGTTTCAAGGGTGAAACGCGTTAACAGTTTACCACTATTGGAGCACTTGCACCTTGTTCCCTAACCTGAGGAATATTTGGACGGAGATAGTTGGGACTAGGAGAGACTTTTTTGAATGGCCATTCATACATTTGTTCTCACGCTTCCAACTCTCAGCGTGGTACAGGATCAACTGTTGACAAATAAAAAAGCCAGACAACACAGATGTCATAGCACTGTCCGTGCTGGAACCAACCGTCAGAGAAAGGACGCCGAGTGAAGCTGCGACTGTCGCTGAGGGTCAGTAAGTAATCTCTGACATCTCTGATAAATCTGAGACTTTCACATCCTCTAAAGAAGACACTAATTAATAGAGAATACCCGGGTAAGCTGCGAAGGTAGCGAGGGGTCTCACGAACTCTTTCCGATAACATCTGCACTACAAAATTATACCAAAGACTTGGCTCTAGCTGTTTAAAATCATCGTACTCTGAGGTCAATTCACCAGTATATAAAATCTGTGGATATTATAAAGGCACTATAAGACACTCCAAAATATTTCTACAAACTCAGTACTGTTGCACAGCCATATTATCAAGACTTCCTTCTGTTTCACAATTTTAGTTTTGTTTTAGCATTGTAGAAACACATTGATCTATATTTATATTTTTCTTGACTTTAGTTAGATTGATTCTCAGTTATTATTAGCGATATATCGCTATATAACCACTTAAGCACTTTTTGAGCACTTCCCCAGCACTTTATCAGCACTAATCACTATATATAAATATATCCTGTTTTGTGTATTTAATGTTTAGATCTATCGATAATTGTGGAGTCCAATTGTTATAAGGAACTTATAGTTCTAGGTAATTATATATCTGTGGGAGATTCACCTATATATGTTCTGGGATTGATTTAGAGTACCATTAAGGTTTTTTAAGCATTTGCTAATATACTGTTAATCATGGATACATACTTCCAACGGATTTAGAGTACAATTTGTTTTTTAAACAACTGCCCACTTAGTAGGCTGTAGCTAGATTTTTTTAGAGGGAGACGTCCCTTTTTCTATATATAGTATTTTAATTAGAATTTTAGTTATCTGTTCGCTATCCTTTTTATGAAATAATTTGTTGTTATATATATATATATATATACATTTGATCTTGTGGTTTCACCCTCCAGTCCTCTATTGCTCTCTGGTTGAACGCTCCTTATCTATATGCTTTGAGGTTTAACTATTGTTTCTAACTATACCTAGGGAAGGGTAGGTTTAGATAGGAGCTCATAAAGGACATTTCTGAGCACCTTATTTCCATTTTTTTAACACTAAATAATAAGAGTTAAAATGTTAAATTCAATAAGATTTCATTGCAAAAATGTTCCAGTTTAGGTATATTAGAAATTGTGAATACTTATCATCTAGGGGCTGTTGGCATTTATCGTATTGCAGCGGACATGATACGCTACATCGTATCATGTCCACTCGCACTATGTTAAATATACCCCCTAGTCTGAAATTAGATTTATGTTATGTTTTTAACTATTTATTGGTATTTGTAATCTTGCACAATTGGGTTAAAAGAGGCGGTTCCTGGATGGTAACTCACCATAGAACAAGCTACTGAGCTGTTGTTCATTTCCAATAAAGCACTTGTCTTTCTGTATGCTCTATATATTTATGTTTCTAAAGACCACTGCTCCATAACTTGTCCACCTGCTCTGAGGTCGCGGACAGAAAATAAACCCAATCGAATACAATCGGGTTGATTGACATCCCCGGCTAGCGGTCGATTGGCCGCAAATCTGCAGGGGGCGGCATTGCACCAGCAGTTCACAAGAACTGCTGGTGCAATGATAAATGCTGTCGGCATGTATCGATGTGCAGCGGACATAATATGCTACATCGTATCATGTCCGCTCGCACTATGTTAAATATACCCCTAGTCTGAAATTATATTTATGTTATGTTTTTAACTATTTATTGGTATTTGTAATCTTAAAAAAACATTTAAGTTAAAGTTGATTTAAAAAAATAATTATATAAAGTAAAAAAATAATAATTAAGCAATAAGCAACTATAAAATATTCTAGTTACAAACTGATAAATAGGATGGAAACAAGTTTATAGACTGGTGCACAGACAAAAAAATGTTTTGGACAAAACCAGTTATAAAAACATTTTTTTTTTTTTTTTTCATCTGAGATATTTGTTCATGGGTTCATTTGGTTCTGCCAGATTTTGACAACTTTATTGGTTTCTTAATGGAAATGTATTATCCATTTATTTCCTATGGGCACTGGACAACTGCTTACATTTTAAATAAAGTTAAAGTTGTAGAAAGTGCCACTGTTTCAAGCCAGTAGAAGCATTATAATATTATACAGTATATATCCTATATTATAAAAGGCCAAGTGTTTGTCTGAAGCCGCCATGCGCAGTAGAGACAAACACTTGGCCTTGAGATAGGGAGCGCGAGGTACACAAACAGCTGTGAGGTCTGCTGCGTGAGAAGCAGCCACGCGCTCCCCAGACCTCACAGCTGTTTGTGGCCGACTGGAGCGTTGCGATGGGGGCGTGGCCGGGCGTCGCGAGGGGCGTGGCCTGGCGGGTGTCGTCGCGATGGGGCGTGGTCGGGCGGGGTCCCGCAATGTGAAAGGGGGGGGGGGGAAGAGAGACAAAGGGGGGGGGGGGAAAGAGAGACAAAGGGGGGGGAAAGAGAGACAAAGGGGGGGGGGAAGAGAGACAAAGGGGGGGGGGAAGAGAGACAAAGGGGGGGGGAAAGAGAGACAAAGGGGGGGGGGGGGAAAGAGAGACAAAGGGGGGGGGAAGAGAGACAAAGGGGGGGGGAGAGAGACAAAGGGGGGGGGGGAAGAGAGACAAAGGGGGGGGAAGAGAGACAAAGGGGGGGGGGAGAGAGACAAAGGGAGGGGGAAGAGAGACAAAGGGGGGGGAGAGAGACAAAGGGGGGGGGAGAGAGACAAAGGGGGGGGGAGAGAGACAAAGGGGGGGGGAAGAGAGACAAAGGGGGGGGGAAGAGAGACAAAGGGGGGGGGAAGAGAGACAAAGGGGGGGGGAAGAGAGACAAAGGGGGGGGGGAAGAGAGACAAAGGGGGGGGGAGAGAGACAAAGGGGGGGGAAGAGAGACAAAGGGGGGGGGGAAGAGAGACAAAGGGGGGGGAAGAGAGAGACAAAGGGGGGGGGGAAGAGAGACAAAGGGGGGGGGAAGAGAGACAAAGGGGGGGAAGAGAGACAAAGGGGGGAGGGGGGGGAAGAGAGACAAAGGGGGGGGGAAGAGAGACAAAGGGGGGGGGAGAGACAAAGGGGGGAAGAGAGACAAAGGGGGGGGAGAGAGAGACAAAGGGGGGGGAAGAGAGACAAAGGGGGGGGGAAGAGAGACAAAGGGGGGGAAGAGACAAAGGGGGGGGGGGAGACAAAGGGGGGGAAGAGAGACAAAGGGGGGGAGAGAGACAAAGGGGGGGGGAGACAAAGGGGGGGGAGACAAAGGGGGGGGGAGAGAGACAAAGGGGGGGGAGAGACAAAGGGGGGGGGGAGACAAAGGGGGGGGGAGAGACAAAGGGAGGGGGAGCCAAAGAGGGGGGAGAGAGAGAGCAAAAGAGGGGAGAGAGCCAAAGAGGGGGGGGGGGAGAGCAAAAGAGGGGAGAGAGAGAGCAAAAGAGGGGAGAGAGAGAGCAAAAGAGGGGAGAGAGAGAGCAAAAGAGGGGAGAGAGAGAGCAAAAGAGGGGAGAGAGAGAGCAAAGGAGAGGGGAGAGAGAGAGCAAAGTAGAGGGGGGAGAGAAAGCAAAAGAGAGGGGGGAGAGAGCAAGGGGTGGGACCGCTGTACTGCAAAAAATGGCCCGTGTACACGGGCTTTAGTACTAGTATATATATATATATATATATATATTCAATGCATACAGAAAGAGAAGTGTTCATTACTTGTAGAGCACTTCTCTTTCTGTATGCATTTGTATTATGAATCTAGGGAAGTCTCTCTAATGGTGACGCTGAAACCCAGACGTGGACTTCTTGCCCAATGTTCTTAGGAGGAAATGGCTGCACCTCACTGACGAGACCCACAGAAGGAAGAAACAATCTGGGGTTGCCATTTCCCTTGTATAGGGGTGAATTTCGGGTTGGACTGACATTACTAGGTGGATCAGACTGATATACTTCAGGAAAGTTTTTCTCTGTGAAAAGCACAATTGGGTTAAAAGAGGTTGTTCCCGGGTGGTAACTCACCTTAGAACAAGCTACTGAGCTGTTGTTCATTTCCAATAAAGCACTTGTCTTTCTGTATGCTCTATATATTTATGTTTTGATGTGTTTAATGGAACAATGGGGAAAGAGGTGAATACCAACACCACCTCCTTTCCTGTTATCAGGCCTCGGAATTAGGTGGAATTGAAGGTCATCATCAAGTGTTTTTGCAGCAGTAGAAGCAGAGTGTGTGTAAGAAAGGTAGGTTTCAGTGAGATCCAGGAGGTTAAGAGTATGGGAAAGGAAAAAGTCCTATATAGAAGTGAGTTTAGTGTAGGCAGAACAAGGATTACTGAGTGCCCAAGTTAAAGTGGCTTTGTATTTACAATAAATAGAGATTAGGCTGTCTGTGTTCTTATTCTGAAGTGATTATAAAAGCATACAGGAAGTAATAATAAAGTCATTATTACTGGGTATATGATTGGGAAAGAGATTTGCAGTACTGAAAGTGTTTGTATGATTTGGTATAGGGTGGGGAAAGTGACTTTTACACATTGTGTAGTTCATAAGAACTTATCTGAGGTGAAGACATGAGAGATGGACTCAAGTAATTTGCAGGTTGATAGAGGTGAGGAGAAAGTGATTTAGCTTCCTAAACAGAAATAAGAATGATGTAATGAATATGAAGACAAAAAATGTTTAACAATGGAGTAGTAATGGGCGAATGTTTCTCAACATTCGAGAAATGAAACTAATTTTAAAACATTCCTTTGTTCATTTCGAATTATGAATGTTCGTACAACTTTATCGGCTAGATTACGAGTTTGGCATTAGAAGCTGTGCGGTGCTAATGAGCAGTTTATGCTCACCGCTCACTTACATACAGCGCTGGTATTACGGGTTTTTACAAACCCGGCGTTAAAAGACAAGAAGTGAGCATTGAGCAAAATTTTGCTCATTACCGCACTCCAATATCAGCGCTGCTTAAGTCAGTGGTGAGCTGGTGTAACGTGCTCATGCAGGATTTTCCCATAGGAATCAACGGGGAGAGCCGGCTGAAAAAATGTCTAACACCTGCAAAAAAGCAGCGTTTAGCTCCTAATGCAGCCCCATTGATTCCTATGGGGAAATACAATTTATGTCTACACCTAACACCCTAACATGAACCCCGAGTCTAAACACCCCTAATCTTACACTTATTAAACCCTAATCTGCCGTCCCCGACATCGCCGACACCTATATTATACTTATTAACCTCTGATTTGCCGCCCCCAACGTCGCCGCCACTATAAAAAACTAAATACTTACCTATAAAATAAACCCTAAACTAGCTACAATATAACTAATAGTTACATTGTAGCTAGCTTAGGTTTTATTTATATTTTACAGGCAAGTTTGTATTTATTTTAAATAGTTATTAAATAGTTATTTGCTTTTTAATAACTACCTAGCTAAAATAAAGACACATTTACCTTCAAAATAATACCTAACCTAAGTTACAATTACACCTAACACTACCCTACAATTAAATGAATTCCCTACATTAAATACAATTAATTACAATTAAATAAAATTATCCGGCCAACGCTGCTTTTTAAGCCTAACGCCAAACTCGTAATCTAGTCGTATGTATTTCTAATGATTTCTTTAAATGTATTATCATATTCAAATTTTCCTAATAATTCAATTCAAATTATGCAATATTCAATTTTGAATTTATATATTTGTAATATTACTTCTAATGGTCTCTTTAAATGTAATATTCTAATTATACAATATTCGAAATAAAAACATTCTAATTTATATATTTTTATCTATTATGTATCAATTTACTAAATTCCCTACTACATGAACTATTGAACTTCTGTATAGTATATGTTAAATTGAATGTTACATTCGAAATTTTGAATGTGGACATTAGATCTAATTATTAACATTTGAATTCGAAAGTGACATTCGAAAACTGTAAATAGCATTTGATTACAGAATTTTTAACATTCTTATTTTTTCACAGATGAATGCTTGCTTTTACTAATAATTACATAAAATAATGCAAACAGCTACCCTAGCTATGCTTTCCACTTGCTATTGTTAAATTTAAAGGTCAGCACATTCACCTGAATCTAATTAGGGCTAAATTACAAATAGAGTACAATTCAGTGGTCCTGCTCAAGTGTAAACTATCCTAGACAGAGGCTTTTTGTTGGCATCAGGTATACACTCGTATTACAAGATAAAAGTAAAATGTTTGTCCGCGAGTGAAATATCGACACACGATAAAAAAGTATCAGGATCTCATTAACTTCTTCTCCCATAGACTTCAAAGGAGTGTGAAAACTGGAAAAAAATAATAAAACCCATGGTCACATGCTAACTCGATTGCGTTTATTCAAGTTTGTCAAAAACTATATGAATTAGGAATAATTCACATTTTAATATTCTTCATATAGAAGAGCATGTTATTTTTATTCTTAAATAAATATTTCGAGATATATCTGATGATTTTTTTGGTAAAATATATGATAATATATAGGCATATATACTGTATATACAAATATATGCATAAACATTGATTTAAAAAATACATAGAACATTTTCCACTATGTCAAGAACATTTGAATGTAAAATATTTATACTACCTACTCAGTTAAAACCATTATTAAATATTTACAGTGAATAAAAAAGATTTTTTATGTTTTCAGGTATATGATTGTAAAAGGGTCCAATGTACATACATACACACTCTGTAAACAATATCGAGGGGTGTAGAGCAAATTCTAAAGTGTAGCAAAGGCGTGAAACTATGTTTACCAAAAAAACTAAACACACCCATACCTCAAGTCGGCAATGAAGCCATACACCCAGTTCAAAGGGCTATGATAGCCTGAGACTAAACATTCAAAGAACCCGCCTTTTAAAACCACCAGGCCAATAAGTGGAAAATGAGCCGCAGCTGATCTTAGGCCAATTACAGACCGACAATGCTAGTCACCGCCGACATCAGCATATCCCAAGAGACTGTGTGAGCTCATAATGTGCTTACAATAAGTGAATAGATAAAATAAATTACCACATAATGAAAACAAACCATTAATAATTATATGCTGCCACAGAACCATGCAGGTAAATGGACAAAAATAAGAACTCATAAAATTATGACAGTACAATCAATATAATAGCCATCAGCAATTGAAGGATAATATGCTGAAGAAATAGAAACCTGCACTAGAGGCATGAATGTCTGCGATCGCAAACAGTTCATTCAGTATGAACAAGACAAAATGGACCAACTGTACCATGACACTACATAATAGTTCATAGTATAACAGGCAAATGATTCATAGCCAATGTCACAAAGAAACAGTCCAAACAAGTCAGAAAAACCAGTGGTCAGAAAACCAAAGCGCCATAGTATTAACACAGAGGACACAGGGACACAGCTCAACATCACCCCCTAAAGTACCAGGATCTAAATATAACTATTCAATGTACATTTCTGCACTAGTACTCACGCGCAGTGGTAGACCATAACAGTAGGTGAAAGGCAAAGATAATAGATCAGACACCCATTCATAGCTGCAAGAGCTTAAAACTTCAAGGATCACCAGAGTTTAAAAAGAGTCCCAGAACACTGTCCATGTTCTATAAGCCCCCACACACTAATGTAGGTAGTATAAGACGATTCCTAATACTGTAATGGATCCAAACAACACAGTAGTTTGTCAATAAAACAAAGAATAATCCAGATGAACGTTCAAGCCACCAGGCATGAGTGTGTTCAGCCTGGAAATCCATTGTGTTTCACATCTAAGCAAATCTTTGTCCTTGTCACCGCCACATTTAAGGGGGGCCACTCTGTCAATAAGCATAGCTCTCAAGGATGATATAGGGTGTTTATGTTCCAAAAAATGTCTGGCTACTGGTTGGTCTGAATGTTAAATCATGAAACCCGAAGCTCAAAACAAACATTTTACGTTCATATGTTCTTCACATAGAAAATAAATTACTTTTTATTATTAAATATATATTTATATATATATATATATATATATATATATATATATATATATATATATATGATAATGTGCATGTAAAATACATATTTTATATATACTGTATATATAATTATATATATATATATATATATAAACAAGCAGAGTAATACAGCGCTATAAATACAGAAAGTCCCAATCAAAAAGGTACCAGTAATGTCCTATGTATGTAGGTCTCCCTGTTGTCTTCCAATAAAGCCAATTTGTTCATGTCCAGAGGGAGAGATTCTTATCTTCTACCTGCAGCCTAATCCCAAAAGGAAACAAAGTCCCCCTGCGAACAGGAAAGCTCCTTGGAACAAATCTAAAACAGAAGAGGGAAGCGCGCACAGCAGAAAAGACCTCCTGGTGTAGTATATCAAAACACTTGCTGTATATTCTATGATGCAGTGTCAAATGCAAACTCACATGTTACTACCTCAACCTTATGAGGTATAGATAAGACTCTGAATGATGAATGTCCACTAAGGAAGGCAATTCAATCCCCTTATGCTCCCAGCTTCCTTCTCTCTCCTTAGACAGTGTGTTCACCTCTCCAGCAGAAGATTAACCACTTCAAAAAGATGTCAGCACAGTCCTTATAGGTGGAAGTACTCTAACTGGTTTGCACAGGGGGTGGCCAAAAACGATTATGCACACAAATGGAGCTTTATATATAAAAGTGTGCTTTTATTAAATGGACAAATTCATACATGTACTGTTGCTTTAAAAACGTGATAAAAACGTAGTTAAAACTTGGTGCAACGCTGCAATGTTCCAAACAATGTATCTTGCTCTTATGCAATTCTTACTTGGGCTGAATCAATTGCCCCAAAATATAAAAAGTCTTGTGCTATATTATATATCATGTAAGAATAGCAAACATTCCCAGCAGTTTCTATGCCTATGTTCAATATAAAAAGATAAAATACTTCCAGCAGCCCTGGAGAGATATCAAACCGTGCCGTAGCACTCCGTTCTCCAATTTCAGCTAGTGAGGGGGCGTGGCCTGATGTGTTTCGCGACTCGATTGGTCGCTTCATCAGAGGTAGGGTACGCCCCCCCCTAAGCCTCCTATTTATACAGTCTAAACGTCATCCCTTGTTAGCTGACTCCATCTTTGTTTTGGGAAAGATGGAGTTTCTTACTGCTCAGTGTGTCTCTTCTAAGGGCAAATTCAGCTTGCTTAGATATCGATCTCACTTTGTCCCCTCAAACCATTTGCCTACAACCTATGTTTTAAAACATTTTCAAACAGACTTCAAACATTTGTGCCCTTATCTATAATTAAAATACTCCTTCTTGTTTGCACATTTACATTTATATTTGCAGCCGTTTTCACATCTAACTGTGCAAGTGTGCACCTTCTCATCAAAGTCCTCTATAACCTTTGTATTGCTCTTTCTATCTATTTGAATGTGTATGTATTTATACTTTTCACATGTGTTTCCATACCCCTATGTTCATTTGTAACCATTGTATTTATTTTATTTACACAGAGAATTATTCCTATGTGGGTCTCTCTCAATTGTTTCTCCTATGTGTTTAACCATTGCATATATGCTCACTTCTCACTGGCTGTCCCTTATCTACAAAAAAGCAGCCAGGTCAATATCTTTGTTCAAACCTTGTGGATCCAAGCTTTTCAAAGCGTGGATCCAAAAGGTCTCTTTTCTCCTGAGTTACAATAGTCTGCCCCCCCTCTGGGTCCCACCTGTACCTGCTCAATAGCTTTGATGTAAAACTGTGAAGGGTCTTTATTATGTATATTCGTGAAGTGTTTAATTAGTGGAGTTTGTAAAGTTCCAACCTCTATATTTTTTATATGTTCGAGGCATCTCACTTTCAAAATTCTTTTTGTTCTTCCTTCTTTAATGGGGTCCTGCATTTGCACTCTAGCATGTATACAACATGGTCCGATTTGCAATTCAGCTTCCCTTTAATTTGATTTAGTTTGTCTTTAGTTTGATATACAGAGGTCATTTTTAAGAAAAACAAATGTATTAAAAATATTCTAGCTCCCAGTAGGGAGAAAAATAACATGGGTATGCCCCAAGTACAAGGATTTTTCAAATGCTTTAGAAAAAATTGTGTATGCTGCAGTCACACACACCCATCTAAAAACTATAACAAAAGCACTGGTATAGAAGGGGAAGACAAACTAAATCAAATTAAAGGGAAAGCTGAATTGCAAATCGGACCATGTTGTATACATGCTAGAGTGCATAAAAAAAACACGGGTGGGGTCAGCACTCTCAGGCCGGACCGGGTACACATCCTATGACCCTGCAACATGCACAGCCCTGGGTGCAAACCAGAACTCTCAGGAAGCTGCACTGTCACCAGAGTCACAGGCAGTTAACCCCAGTCAGGCCTGGGTGCAATAATACATTAATATAACACACAGAAAAAGTCCAGCACTCAATCACAAGCTCTCAACTAAGATAAAAAGCAGCAATGGAAGAGTTAGTTACCGCACCCAGGGCTGTGCATGTTGCAGGGTCATAGGATGTGTACCCGGTCCGGCCTGAGAGTGCTGACCCCACCCGTGTTTTGTATATGTTTGAGGAGATTACATAAGCCTGTGCACCCTCCATTTTTTCACAGTTGTTTGATTGTGAGCCTGCATGCATTGTGTGGCTGTTTAGGGACCCAGGTTTTTTTTGGAAGAGACCTTGACGAGGTACCTGGGCTTTTCCCATTTGGCCAGATGCGGTAACTAACTCTTCCATTGCTGCTTTTTATCTTAGTTGAGAGCTTGTGAGTGAGTGCTGGACTTTTTCTGTGTGTTATATTAATGTATTATTGCACCCAGGCCTGACTGGGGTTAACTGCCTGTGACTCTGGTGACAGTGAAGCTTCCTGAGAGTGCTGGTTTGCACCCAGGGCTGTGCATGTTGCAGGGTCATAGGATGTGCACCCGGTCCGGCCTGAGAGTGCTGACCCCACCCATGTTTTGTATATGTTTGGGGAGATTACATAAGCCTGTGAACCCTCCATTTTTTTCACAGTTGTTTGATTGTGAGCCTGCATGCATTGTGTGGCTGTTTAGGGACCCAGTTTTTTTTGGAAGAGACCTTGACGAGGTACCTGGGCTTTTCCCATTTGGCCAGATGCAGTAACTAACTCTTCCATTGCTGCTTTTTATCTTAGTTGAGAGCTTGTGAGCGAGTGCTGGACTTTTTCTGTGTGTTATATTATTATTTTTTTGTAATTTTCCCTGTTTGGGCCTTGCATTCAGGCCTGACTGGGGTTAACTGCCTGTGACTCTGGTGACAGTGCAGCTTCCTGAGAGTGCTGGTTGGCACCCAGGGCTGTGCATGTTGCAGGGTCATAGGATGTGTACCCGGTCCGGCCTGAGAGTGCTGACCCCACCCGTGTTTTGTATATGTTTGGGGAGATTACATAAGCCTGTGCACCCTCCATTTTTTCACAGTTGCTTTTTTCACAGTTGTTTGATTGTGAGCCTGCATTGTGTGGCTGTTTAGGGACCCAGTTTTTTTTGGAAGAGACCTTGACGAGGTACCTGGGCTTGTGAGTGAGTGCTGGACTTTTTCTGTGTGTTATATTAATGTATTAGCAAGTGTTCTATCAACAGACGTGAAAATTAGTATTTAGATTCTCCTTTAAAAATAAAGGAACGTGTGTTTTACCATTTCCCAAAAATCCACTTAAGGGGTGAAAAGGGGTGGGGTTATTTATGAGGATACCTATATCTCAAAAACTTAAGATGTTAGAAAAGTCATTGCGAGTTGTTGCGTTTTTAGCTATTTTTTACAAATCACAAAATCCACACGAGCAAAGCCGCGGGCAACAGCTAGTATGTTTATATGTTAAAGCTGTTTGCATGTCTCAGACCTTAAATCTGATAACTTTTTAATGCAATTTTTTTTACAATACATTTTTTATTAAGACAGTGTAATTATGAGTGTAACTGTACTGATAAATGTATTTTTTTTTTTTTTAAACATAGTTTTTATTAAAGATTTCAAATACGGCATACAAACTAGATATGTGCATGATCGAAAAATTTGTTTCGGTTCGGATCGATTCAGAGTTTTTCGAATTTCGTTTCGGATCGATTCAAATTCGGAAAACTTTGAATTAATTTGTTTCGGATTCGTTTCGGATTCATTCGGATTCGAAAAAATTTGGCTGGATTCGGTTCGATTCGGTTTGATTTGGTTCGGAAATTCGGAATTTCGGTATGTGTGCTGTGTATTAGACTAGTATTATGTACTGTATATAAGGTGTAACCCATAGCAGAGTGATATAACCTAATATACTGTACAATACTAGTGTAATCCATGGCCATCCGAATTTACCGAATAAATCCGAACTAATTTGGATTTATTCTGTAAATTCGGCAGTATTTTAATTCGGAAATTCGGTTCGATCCGAATCTCCGAATTTGCTGAATTTTCCGAATTTCTGAATCGATCTAAAACGAATTGCACATATCTAATACAAACATAGAAATGATAGAATGTACATAGTAGTCAGGTTCCGTACAGTTTTTGGTTTGTTTGATTACAGAGACTTGTGTATATGACAAATAAAAAAATAAAACAGTCCATGAATTACTCCATGTGTCTCCTCCATTTACATAATATAGAACACAACATCTACTGCAAGTCTTCTTAGCTTAACAATAAAAGAAACACAACTAAGATCCTACAGGTATAAACACAATAACAATCTTGCCTTTTGTATATCTCGCCTTAATAGAAAATACAAAAGTAAGAGAAAGAAAAAAGAAAGGAAGGGAGAGGAGAAAAAAGAAGAAAAAAGAGGGGGAGGTAAGAGAGATAGGACTTAAGAACAGGGTGAGGGGAAACAAAATCCCCATGAAGTGTGTGCCAATGTGATAAGCCATGAGAACGAGCATGGCTTTCAGACAACTGACATATTACATATTACCCTGAGCACCTGTAAAAGATTCCCAGTAAAACTTAATGTCGTAGAAGCTAGTAAGGGCTCTATTTAAGAAGCTCCGTATGGAGCTTGATGGCCCCTGTTTCTGGTGAGTCTTCACAAAGATGGCTGCTCCATAACCTGTCCGTCTGCTCTGAGCAGGCGGACAGACATCGCCACTATTCAACCCGATCGAGTACGATCGGGTTGATTTACACCCCCCTGCTGGCGGCCCATTGGTTGCGAGTCTGCAGGGGGCGCCGTTGCACCAGCAGCTCTTGTGAGCTGCTGGTGCAATGCTGAATACGGAGAGCGTATTGCTCACCGTATTCAGCGAGGTCTGGCGGACCTGATCCGCAGTGTCGGATCAGGTCCACCAGACCTTGATAAATATGTCCCTAAGGGTCTTCTTTCGAAAGTGTACATACTCCTCTTGAGATATGAGTGTTGTAGTACTCTGAATCCACTCTGTTCTAGAGGGAGGGGCAGTAGGTCTCCATCTCCTCGCTATCAGATTCCTGGCGCTATTTAGCCCTATTATCAAGAGGTTGATAAATTTATTTTTGATGTGTTTTGTGCAACTTTTTAGTCTTGCAAAACAGTTAACCAGAGCTCTGAAATTGTGCTAACCAGACACACGTTAAATTACATTGTACTCAATCGAACACTTTTACTTTTAATACACACGCTATTTCTGTCACCCTCAAAGAGCTGCAAAATAACCTATATCGTTCACTACAGTTAGTGCCTCACTTGTAATCATGAATTGGTTGATTGCTGGATTATAGATAAGCAATGATTAAATGAAGAAAGTGAGATTTAGAGCAGATTAGGGGTTAATATCCTAGACATAAACACAAAGCAATAAAATGAATTGAGAGAAGTTACATCACGGCGTAAATAATTAAAGCTAGAAAGGACAAAACCTGAATAGAGTCTTCAATAGACCATATGGCAAATCACTAAATAAAATATATGATTAAAACAGGGCAATTAGGGTACATTTTTCAGATGAAGAATATCAGATACATAAGACTCATTTTTAAAAATTAATGATTCAGACAGATTAACATACTTTTTTGAGCTGCAGAATATCAAATACCATAAGACTGATTTTTCTTTGTTTTAATTGAAACATGGAGAATAGTGAACATATTTTTTCAGCTGTAGAATATCACGTACCAAAGACTAAATCCTATATTATAAAAGGCCAAGGCCAAGTTTGTCTGAAGCCGTCATGCGCAGTAGAGACTGCACGCGGACAAACACACCTGGCCTTCAGCTGCAGAGTAGTGCGCACTGCGGAAGCTGCCTGGTGGGGGCGTGACCGGCGTTGGGCGCGCCGTGATGGGGCGTGGCCAGCGGGCGTGGCATGCATGGCGAGGGGGTGTGGTCGGCAGGCGTGACGAGGGGGCATGGCCTCGCTGGAGCGCATGGGAGGGGCGTGACCGGCGGGAGAGACCAAAACAGAGGAAGGAAGGAAAGAAAGAAAGCGAGCAGAAGAGGGGGGAAGAGCAAAAGAGGGAGAGAGAGCGCAAGAGAGTGGGAGAGAAAGAGGGGGAGAGAGAGGTGAGAGAGAGAGCTCAAAAGAGAGGCGTAGAGAGAGCTTAAAAGAGAGGTGGGAGAGAGAGAGAAAAAGAGGGAGAGAGAGAGAGAGCGCAAAAGAGAGGGGGAGAGAGCGCAAGAGAGGGGGAGAGAGTGCAAGAGAGGGGGAGAGAGAGCGCACAAAAGAGGGGGAGAGAGAGAGCTCAAAAGAGAGGGGGGAGAGAGAGCGCAAAAGAGAGGGGGGAGAGTTTAAAAGAGAGCGCAAAAAAGAGGGGGAAAGAGCGCAAGGGGGAGAAAGCACAAAAGAGAGGGGGAGAGAGCGCAAAAAAGAGGGGGAGAGAGCGCAAAAAAGAGGGGGGAGAGAGCGCAAAAGAGTGGGGGGAGAGAGAGAGCTCAAAAGAGAGGGGGGAGAGAGAGTGCAAAAGAGAGGGGGCAGAGTTTAAAAGAGAGCACAAAAGAGGGGGGAGAGAGCGCAAAAGAGAAGGGGGAGACAGAGTGCAAAAGAGGGAGAGAGAGAGCAAAAGAGGGAGAGAGAGAGCGCAAAAGAGAGGGGGGAGAGAGCAAAAAAAGAGGGGGAGAGAGCGTAAAAAAGAGGGGGAGAGAGCGCAAGGGGGAGAAAGCACAAAAGAGAGGGGGAGAGAGTGCAAAAAAGAGGGGGAGAGAGCGCAAAAAAGAGGGGGGAGAGAGCGCAAAAGAGTGGGGGGAGAGAGAGAGCTCAAAAGAGAGGGGGGGGGAGAGAGAGCTCAAAAGAGAGGGGGGGAGAGAGAGCTCAAAAGAGAGGGGGGGGGAGAGAGAGTGCACAAAAGAGGGGGAGAGAGAGTGCAAAAGAGAGGGGGAGAGAGTGCAAAAGAGAAGGGGGAGAGAGCGCAAAAGAGGGGAAGAGAGAGTGCAAAAGAGGGGGAGAGAGAGCAAAAGAGAGGAGGAGAGAGAGAGCAAAAGAGAGGGGAAGAGAGAGCAAAAGAGAGGGGGAGAGAGAGAGCAAAAGAGAGGGGGAGAGAGAGCAAAAGAGAGGGGGGGAGAGAGAGAGAGCGCAAAAGATGGGGGAGAGAGAGCAAAAGAGAGGGGGGAGAGAGAGAGCGCAAAAGAGGGGGGAGAGAGAGAGCAAAAGAGGGGGGAGAGAGAGAGCAAAAGAGGGGGGAGAGAGCAAAAGAGAGGGGGGGGAGAGAGAGAGAGCACAAAAGAGGGGGGAGAGAGAGAGAGCGCAAAAGAGGGGGGAGAGAGAGAGCAAAAGAGGGGGGAGATAGAGCAAAAGAGGGGGGAGAGAGCAAAATAGGGGAGAGAGAGAGCAAAAGAGGGCGAGATAGAGCAAGAGGGGGGAGAGAGCAGATGAGGGGGGGAAGAGAGAGAGTGAGCAAAAGAGGGGAGAGAGAGCAAAAGAGGTGGGAGAGAGAGAGCAAAAGAGGGGGGAGAGAGAGCACAAGAGGGGAGAGAGAGAGCAAAAAAGGGAAGAGAGAGGGGGGGGAGAGACAGAGAGCGCAAAAGAGGGGGGAGAGAGAGAGAGCGCAAAAGAGGGGGGAGAGAGAGAGCAAAAGAGGGGGGAGAGAGAGCAAAAGAGGGGGGAGAGAGCAAAATAGGGGAGAGAGAGAGCAAAAGAGGGCGAGAGAGAGCAAGAGGGGGGAGAGAGCAGATGAGGGGGGGAAGAGAGAGAGCGAGCAAAAGAGGGGAGAGAGAGCAAAAGAGGTGGGAGAGAGAGAGCAAAAGAGGGGGGAAAGAGAGCACAAGAGGGGAGAGAGAGAGAAAAAAAGGGGAGAGAGAGAGCAAAAGAGGGGGGAGAGTGCAAAATAAGGGGGAGAGAGAGAACTCAAAAGAGAGGGGGGAGAGAGAGCGCAAAAGAGAGGGGGGAGAGAGAGGGAGCAAGGGTTGGAACCGCGGTACCTAAAAAATTGGCCCGTGTACACGGGCTTTAGGACTAGTATTTTATAAAAGGCAATCAGTTAGGTAAGTGCACATTTACTTTTTAACCCTTTGGCTGCTAAGCCATTTCCCACCTGGGTGCTAAGCTGATTTTGAGCTTTTTTATTTTTACTTGTTTTAAATAAATTTATTTTTAACTTTTTAATTTCTTACTCCAGATCCCCAAGACTTATACCGTTGGAAAATTTAGGGTCTGTAGCTGCTTAGATGCCTGAGATACAGGCTTCTAAGCAGCATGCCCCCATCTCCCTATACTTGTTCATTGTCAACTTTAAATAAAGTTGCGTGGTGACGTCATCACGTCATTGCACGTGACGTCACCACGCCAAACGTGAAGCACCAGTGATGCCTGTCACTATACAGGCTAGATCGCCAGGGTGGGAGTCAGTGGGAGACCCCAGATTGACCTCATGGTGGGTGAATGCTAGTGACGGCTCTGAGCCGGCATCAGCACCTGACTGGTACAATTTGCGACGGCTCAGAGCCGTCGTTAGCACTCAAAGGATTAACTGAGAAATATTACATACCATATTATTATTATTTTTTAAAGCATTTCAAACAGGGAGGCTAGGGTATTTTTATTTTATTTGAGTTGCATAATACCATGCACCTTATAACTTTTTATTTTTAAAGAGCAAGCTTTAAACAAGGAGATTAAGTTACATATTTTCACTTCATCTATCATATGATTTATTTTTAAACAGGTAGATTAGGGTACATTTTTTTCAGCTGCAGAATATCATATACCATTTTCTTTAAAGCATATTTAAAACCGAGAGGTTAGGGTGAATTTTTTTTTTGAGCTACAGAATATCACGTACACAAGGAGATAAGAGTAATTTTTTTCAGTTACAGAATATCAAATACCATATATAATATAATAAAACAAAAGAAGACTGATAACAGGGAGAACATTAAGGTACCGTTTTTTTTAAAACTGATAAATAGCACATAGCATCTATCCCCTTCTGATAAAGGGGATGAAACATTTCCCTAAACATTAATAGATAATTATAAGAAGGGTTTATCTATCTATCTATCTATTTATCTATCTATCTCTCTCTCTATCTGTCTGTCTGTCCATCCATCTATCTATCAATCTATCCTAAAGTTAATAGGTTAAAAAGAGGTAAAGAATGAAATAAAAAAATATTTAATAAGTTAAAAATGATATTGGTATCTGTGCCCAAATTAAATAATTATTGTTAATCCATTTATACTAAATTAGAAGAATAGGGAGGCAAATGAGAAAAAATAATTATATCACTTCACAAAAAATTTATGATTACAAACTTTCATGAAAAAAGTCACTCTAACATTCAAAAAGACACAGCTCATTTATGCCTATCCCTAATAGACCTTAGCAGTAGTGATGTCGCGAACTGTTCGCCGGAGAACAGTTCCCGGCGAACATAGCTTGTTCGCGTTCACCGCTGCGGGCGAACATATGCGATGTTCAATCCGCCCCCTATGTGTCATCATTGAGGAAACTTTGACCCTGTATCTCACAGCCTTCTGACACATTTGAGCCAATCAGCAGCAGACACTCCCTCACAGACCCTCCCAGCTCCTGGGCAGCAGTCATTTTAGAATCATTACGATCCTGCTTTGTTAGTGAGAGGAGGTTTAGTGCTGCTGCTGCTGATATTATAGGGAAATAGATAGCTAGGCTAGTGTATTTAGTGTCCACTACAGTCCTGAAAGACTCATTTAATCTCTGCTGTAAGGACAGCACCCCAAAAAGCCCTTTTTAGGGCTATAACTTCAGTCTTTTTTTTATTTTTTATTTATTTTTTTTTATTTTATTTGCATTTGCCTGGCTTTCAGCCTGTGTGTGAGGCTCACAGCATATACTGTGTTTAGTGCCACCACTGATATCTGCTTAACATTAGTGTAAATTTAACAAACAAAACTTTTAAATCATTTTGCTAGTGTAATCTAATTTCATTTTCTATCAGGCCTGTGTGTCAGGCTTACACAGCATATACTGTGGTTAATTGCTGTGCCAGCCACCACTCATATCTCCTTAACATTATTGTAAATTTTAAAAAAAAACTTTTAAATCATTTTGCTAGTGTAATCTAATTTCATTTTCCATCAGGCCTGTGTGTCAGGCCCACATCATATAGTGTGATTAATAGCTCTTTTTTCCACCACTTATATCTGGTGTAACATTAGTGTAAATTTTTAAAAAAACATTTTTTTACATCAGTCCTCTTCTAGTGTTATTTAATTTTAGTTGCCAAGCCAGCCTGGCTGCCATTAGTGCCAGCCTGTGTGTCAGGCTGCCAGCATATACTGTGCCTACTTCCATCCTCAGTGCCAGTCCACCACTCCTATCTGGTGTAACATTAGTTTAAATTTTGTATAAAAAAAACTTTTACATCAGTCTTCTAGTGTTATTTAATTTTAGTTGCCAGGCCAGCCTGCCACTAGAGCCAGCCTGTGTGTCAGGCTGCCAGCACATACTGTGCCTACTTCTATCCTGAGTGCCATCACTCCTATCTGTTGTAACATTAGTGTAACTTTTTTTTTAAAAAAACTTTTACATCAGTCTGCTATTGTTATTTAATTGCAGTTGCCTGTCTGCCAGCGTGTGTGCCAGGCCCACTTTCCAACTAGTGCCACAAATCATATTTGTTATAACAGTAGTGTAAATATTTTAAATAAAAACTTTTTTGACTGTGAATCATCAGTCTGCTAGTGCAATTGAATTGCAGTTGCCTGCCTGCCAGCGTGTGTGTCAGGCCCCCTTGCCAACTAGTGCCACCAATCATATTTGTTATAACAGTAGTGTAAATATTTAAAATAAAAACTTTTTTGACTGAGAAACATCAGTCATCTAGTGTAATCTAATTGCAGTTGCCTGCCTGCCAGCGTGTGTGCCAGGCCCACTTGCCAACTAGTGCCACCAATCATATTTGTTATAACAGTATTGTAAATATTTAAAATAAAAACTTTTTTGACTGAGAAACATCAGTCATCTAGTGTAATCTAATTGCAGTTGCCTTCCTCCCAGCATGTGTGCCAGGCCCACTTGCCAACTAGTGCCACCAATCATATTTGTTATAACAGTAGTGTAAATATTTTAAAAAAAATATTTTTTGACTGTGAAACATCAGTCTGCTAGTGTAATCTAATTGAAGTTGCCTTCAATGTATCTATCTAACAAATCTATCTATCTTGTGGTTGTGCAAATGGACTGTTTGCGGTTGTTTGCGGTGCATTACACGGGGAGTTTGGTCTGTCACTGTGAAGCGGGCGTAACCCTTACACTACCTGATCGATACAACATCATACCTGATGTTTTAAAGCACGTTATTCCAAACAATTTAGGAATGTTAGGTGATTTAGGCCCTTTATGGCTAAAAACCAGACTCTGCATCAACTATGTAATTTTCCGTGGGAGTTTTGCCATGGATCTCCCTCCGGCATGCCACAGTCCAGGTGTTAGTCCCCTTGAAACAACTTTTCCATCACTATTGTGGCCAGAAAGAGTCCTTGTGGGTTTTAAAGTTCGCCTGCCTATTGAAGTCAATGGCGGTTTGCGCGGTTCGCCGGTTCACGAACATTTGCGGAAGTTCGAGTCCGCCGTTCGCGAACCTAAATTTTTAGGTTCGCGACATCACTACTTAGCAGGGGAAATTGGTGGTGGCCATTAATTTATAGAGAATAGAACTTTACACTTATTTATTCAATATTTCATTTTCAAGAACTAATGTCAATTACAAAATGCATCTGCCAATTATTTTAAGGGTAAGCTTTGTTTTGGATACTTCATGTTTGGCATTTTCCCTATCATTAAGAATATGTTTAAGAAATAAATAATGATAATATACAATGTTCCACACTCACCATTAAAGTTAGTCCTGTGCTGATTAGTTCTGTTTTGAAGATGACATTTAAATACTGTTCTCTGTGTCTGGAATGGATCTATGTCCCAACAGTGAACTGAAAACCCATAGGATCAATTTAATAGCCAACTATTAATAATATTTATAAACCTCTAATTAGCATTGAACATTATATTGCATTCATTTAAAATAACAAAAAGATTTATTTGAAAAATCAATTCACCCTGCACTGTATTTAAAACACATTATTAACACATTTTGTGATGTTTTACCTTGTGAATTTAATGTATTTTTGAAAAGACACACTGATTTCAAAGCAGGTGACTGCAGCACAAGCCAAAAAAGTTGGAACAGTCAACTGTTTACCACTGTGTAACATCACCTTTTCCTTTAATAACACATATTAAGCATTTGAGGACTGAAGACACCAGTTGGTTAAGTTTAGCAAACATAATTTTTCTCATTCATCCATTATACATGTCTTCTGCCTCACAACTGTATTGGGCCTTCGTTTCCTTATTTTATGCTTCATAATGCACCACACATTCTCAATCGGAGACAGGTCAGGACTGCAGGCAGACCATGCTAGCACCCGCACTCTTTGCTTACGCAACCATCAGGGCAGAATGTGGTTTGGCGTTGTCCTTATGGAAAACGCAGGGATGTCCCTGGAAAATACAATGAGGCCTACTTATCAAGCCGTCAACTGTGCTGCAGTCAACGGTACCAATACGCTCGCCTGACATCGCCTAACATCGCGGCCATGGACCTGAATACGCTCTCCATATTTAACAAAATAGCTGTCAGAAAGCCGCGCACCAAGTACGGGGCGATGAGCAGCGGACTGTTGGTAACTGACAGTCATCGATCTCGCTGCTCTTCGGCTTTTTCACAGCTTTATTTGTATACTGTCGCTAAACACCGCCACTATACTAAGATGTTTAACCTCTATCCCGCCGCTCCCAGACCCCGCCGCAACTAAATAAAGTTATTAACCCCTATCCCGCTGCTCCCCGACACCGCCGCAACTCTAATAAACTTATTAACCCCTATCCTGCTGCTCTCAGACCCCGCCGCTACCTACATTATGTTCTTAACCCCTATATAGATTGCATCAGCCAATAGGATTTTTTCAACCTTAATTACGATTGGCTGATAGAATTCTATCAGCCAATCGGAATCTAAGGGACGCCATCTTGGATGACATCACTTATAGGTACCTTCATTCATTGGGTAGTCGTCGTTGGAAGAGGATGCTCCGCGCCGGATATCTTGAAGATGGACCCGCTCCATGTCGGAAGGATGAAGATAGAAGATGCCGTCTGGATGAAGACTTCTGCCCATCTGGAGGACCAGTTCTCCCGTTGAGGACTTCTTGCCGCTTCGATGAGGACTTCTGCCGGCTTCTTGGAGGATGGATGTCGGATCTTGTAAGTGGATCTTCAGGGGGTAGTGTTAGGATTTTTTAAAGGGTTTATTGGGTGGGTTTTATTTTTAGATTAGGGTTTTGGGCAGCAATAGAGCTAAATGCCCTTTTAAGGGCAATGTCCATCCAAATGCCCTTTTCAGGGCAATGGGGAGCTTAGGTTTTTTTAGTTAGGGTTTTATTTGGGGGTTGGTTGTGTGGGTGGTGGGTTTTACAGTTGGGGGGTTGTTTGTAAAAAAAAATACAGGTAAAAGAGCTGATTTATTTGGGGCAATGCTCCGCAAAAGGCCATTTTAAGGGCTATTTGTAGTTTATTGTAGGCTAGGATTATTTTTAATTTTGGGGGGGTCTTTTTTATTTTCATAGGGCTATTAGATTAGGTGTAATTAGTTTAAAGCTTTGATATTTTGTTTTTTATTTTGTGTAATTTAGTGTTTATTTTTTTTGTAACAGTGTTTGTTAATTTTTGTAACTTAGTTGTTAGTTTTTTGTAACTTAGTACATTTTTAGTGTAGATTTAAAATATTTGAGTAGGGTTAGGTGTTTACATATATACTATAGTTAATTTAATTTGTAGTTTAATGTAATTTAGTATAACAGTTAGGGTAGATTAATTATTAGTTTAATATAGTTTAAGGTAATTTTAGTATAATAGTTAGGGTAAGTTAATTATTAGTTTAAAATAGTTTAATATAGTTTAATATAAATCTAAAGGTAAGTTTAAATTTATTATAAGATAGGGATGAGTTAATATTTAATATAAAGTTAGCGGGTTGTTAGGTTTAGGGGTTAATAGTTTAATTTAGTTTATGGCGATGTAAGGGGCTGGCGGTTTAGGGGTTAATAGGTTTAGTAAGTGGTAGTGATGTGGGAGGCCAGGGGTTTAGGGGTTAATACATTTATTTAGTTGCGGTGGGCTCCGGGAGTGGTGGGATAGGGTTTAATAACTTTATGTAGGTGGCGGCGGTATCGGGACAGCAGAATAGGGGTTAATAAATATAATGTAGGTGGTGATGGTGTCAAGATGGCAGATTAGGGGTTAATAAGTATAATGTAGGTGGTAGTGGTGTAGGGGGCAGCAGATTAGGGGTGTTTAGACTCTGGGTTTATGTTAGGGTGTTAGATGTAAACATAACTTTTATTCTCCTATAGGAATCAATGGGATATCTGGCAGCAGCAAACATAAGCTTTCACTGCTTTCAGACTCCCATTGATTCCTATGGCATCTGCCGCGTCCAGGGCGGTGGATTGAAAAGCAGGTACACTGGGCCGGAATAGTGCCGAGCGTACCTGTGAGAAATTTGATAGCTAGCAAAAGTAGTCAGATAGTGCTGAATTTGCATTTGGAACATCTGTAATGACGTAAGCATCAATCGGTGTAAGACTGAGACCGGCAGATCGTATGTTACGTCACAAATTTCTACTTTTGCCGGTCTGTAGACTTTGATAAATAAGGCGAATCAGGCTCTCCACAATTACGCTGCGGAATTCCAGCGTATTTGCGGTTGATAGCTTGATAAATAGGCCTTAATGTCTGGATAGCAGCATATGTTGCTCCAAAATATATAAATATCTTTCTGCATTAATGGTGCCCTCACAGATGTGCAAGTTACACATGCAATGGGCACTGACACATACCCATACCATGACAGACACTGTCTTTTGGACCTGACACTGATAACAGCTTGGATGGTCCTTTTCCTCTTTGGCCCGGAACTCAATGCGGCTGTTTTTTTTATAAAACTATTTGAAATGTTGAAACCTCGGAACACAAAACACAATTCCACTGTGCTACCGTCCATCTCAAATGAAACCGAGCCCAGAGAAGTTCGGGGGTGCTTCTGGACAGTGTTGGTGTATGGTTTCTGCTTTGCATAGTAAAGTCTTAACTTGCATCTGTGGATGCAGCAGCAAATGGTGTTGACTGACTAAGGTTTACCAAAGTATTCCCAAGCCCATGTCAGGATATCCATTACAGTTTTTGAGATAGTGACTCCTGAGATCACGTGCATTCAGCAGTGGTTTTCCGCCTTGCCCTTTAACCAGATTCCTTGAAATTAACCAGATTCCAGATTTTACCAGATTTTTTAAACATTTTTCATTATATTGAGCACTATTGAAGGTAAAATGCCAAAAATACTACTGATTTTATCTTTGAGGAATGTTGTTCTTGAAGTGTTGGATTATTCATTGATGCATCTATTGGCAGATTGGCGAGCCTCGATCCATCCTTGCTCTTGAAGGACTAGGTTTTTTTTCAGAGGCTCCTTATATAATATGATTACATGATTGCCTCACTTGTTTCATACCATCTTCTTATTTCAACTTGTCACAATGCTATTAGTCCTAAATTGCCCCTGTCACAACTATTTTGGAACGTGTTGCAGTCATCAGATTTGAAATGAGTGTATACTTTATAGAATACATTACATTCACAAAGTAAAACATAAAATAAAGTGTTAATGTGTTTTCATTACAGTACAGGGTGAATTGAATTTTCAAATGACTCCTTTTGTTAGTCTTTATGCAATTTCCATACTGTCACAACTTTTTTCAGAATTGGGGTTGTATTATTATTATTTGTTATTATTATCAGTTATTTGAAGACCACCAACAGATTCATTAGCACTATAAACATAGGCATGATTTGTAAGGTAATATTTATAGGAAACAAGTGTGTGGAGGGCACTATCAAGAGTTGCACTACTGTAGTCAGCTCTCATGAAGCTGATAACAAACAGCTGGGCCCATAGGCTTACATGCTAAGGGGATTTAAGGGGATAACAAATGAGGATAGGAACTAATGTTAGAACGGGTTAGCGTATGTTATATGCATCCCTGAACAGTAGAGTCATTAGGGAGCACCTGAAACTTTAAAACTAGTGATGCGTCTTGTGTAGTAAGACAGAGAGTTCCACAAAATTGTCTGGAAAAGTCCTGTAGATGGGAATTTGAGGAGGTAACAAGAGAGGAGTAGAGATTGAGGTCGTGATCAGAGTGAAGGGGATGGGAGGGAGAGTATCTGGAGACAATGTCTCAGATATAGGGGGAGCAATGCTATTGAAAGCCTTGTATGTCAGAGTCAGAATTTTGTGTTTAATTCTGGAGGCTAGAGGAAGCCAGTGAAAAGATTGGCAGAGAGATGCAGCAGATGAAGAGCGACATGGAAGGAAGATGAGCCTGGCAGAGGCATTCATTATGGATTTTAAAGAGCTAGATGGCAGCTAGGGAGATGAGAGAGGATGGAGATGAAGCAGTCAAGGCAGGAAACAATGAGAGATTGAATTACAATTTTGGAGATGTTTTTAAGGTGGAAGCAGCCGGAATTAGCCAAAGACTGGATGTAAGGAGTGAAAAAAGATCTGAGTAAAAGTGTGACGCCAAGACGTCAGGCATGCAGGGTTGGGGTAATAATAGAATTATCAACAGTAATAAAAAAACTGGGGAGTGGATATTTGGGAAGAAGGTGGGAAAATAAGGTGTTACGTTCAGTTGGAGATATTTAGCTTAAGATAGTGAGAGGATATCCAAGATGAGATATGAGAGAGATAGTTAGACACATGAGTTAGAAATGAAGGGGATAGGTCTGGTGGAGAGAGGTAGATTTGGGGGTCATCAGCATACAAATGATATTGAAACCCATGGGAATTGATTAAGGAACCTAATGATGATGTATAGATTGAGAAGAGAAAGGACAGAGTCTTGTGGTACCCAACAGAAAGTGGTAAAGGGACAGAGGATGCACTAGTGAAGGCTACACTAAAGCTACAGTTAGAGAGGTAGGAAGAGAAATGTAAGAGCACTGTGTCAGAAATGCTGAAGGATTGGAGGGTCTAGGGCAAAAGAGGGTGGTTAACAGTACCAAAGCTGCAGACAGATCAAGGAGGATTAGCTGAGAGAAGTTGACTTTCGATTTTGTTGTAAGTAGGTGGTTGGTAACTTTAACAATTGCTGTCTCTTTGGAGTGTTGGGGGCAAAATCAAGATTGTAGTGGGTAAAGAAGGGAGTTTTATGTAATTAAATTTGATAGATGTGTATATACTAGCTTTTCTAGAAGTTTTGAGTCAAGAGGGACTATAGAAATAGGGCAGAAGTTGAATGAGGAGGTTGGATCGAGAGAAGTTTTTTCAAAGATAGGTGGGACCAGTGTATCCTTTAGAGATGAGGGAAATATATTAGTTCTGTAAGATAGGTTTAAAATATTTGTGAGTATAGAGGTATGGGTGGGGAGGGAAGGGAGTAGCTGTGAGGGGATGGAATAGATTGGACAGGTAGTGAGAGGACAGTATAAGGGCAGAAACTTATTTCTCAGAAAGAGGGGTGACAGAGCTGAATTTATGGTTTTGTGGGTTTTGGATGATTGTGAGCTTTTGACAGGGTTGAAGACTGTTTAGAGATGATTTAGTTTCTAAAGGCATCCATTTTGTTGAATAGTAGAGAAGTAATCCTGCTTAGAGAGGTTAAGGGCAGAATAATAGGAGTTCAAGATAATTTTTGTAGTGAAGAAAGTCAGCTGAGCACTACAATTTTCTCCAGTGTCACTGAGCAGTGTGGGAACATCTGCATACATTACATGTCAGAGGAGTATGCCAGCACTGAGGATGAGTGTGTGACTTTCGAGCTATAGTAGGAAATACCATGAAATTGCAATAACCTTTCAATAATAGTTTTGTTATTTAGGGTTATAATAAGTAGGTCTGCAACAATCTTTGAAAGTATGACATCCTCCTCCGACTTTTAATTTTAACCATAAGGCTGTGAAAGAAATACGTTTTTCATATAATCTTCACACATATAAAGCAGTGATAAATTAAAAATCTTGAGTGAAAAAAAAATTTATTTTGGATTTATAAATGAAGAATAAAGGTTCCCAATGGTTTAACCCAAGAGAGGGATGTTAGCTATTTTGTTGAACAAAAATATAAGTGATTTGTAATAAGTATAATTTTGAAAATATTCCCACATTTGGTTTAACCCTGGGATTAATTATTTGTTGATACTCTTTTGCATATTATTTTATATGATTTTATACATAATGTTACAAACTTTTATATTTATATTTAGCTGCCTTAATTGTTCTGGAGTAATGAATTGACTTATTTTCTCTTCTTGTCCATTTTTTTTTTTAAACAATACAATTAGTTAAACGGACATTATTATATGTGTTTAATGTCAGTGTGCTCACTGTTTTGGTATTTCAATTGTTAATATATTTTACCTTTTACAAAACAGAGTTACTCTTGGTAAGGGGACCCCGGGCATCAAAAATATCCCACGATCACCCAACTGGCCTGGAGCTTGGAGGCTCTAAACTCGTTAGTTCAGCAAAGGTACGAAAGCTCGGAGTGCTGATCGACGCTGGACTATCTTTTAAACAGCAGATTTCCTCTGTAATAAAATCTGCCTACTTTCATCTGAAAAACATAGCCAGGATACAACACCTATTTCCACCGGATGATATGCCAACATTAATCCATGCATTTGTATCCTCTAGGCTAGATTACTGTAATGCACTTTACTTGGGCCTCCCAAAAAAAGTCCATCACCTTCAGACAGTACAAAATGCAGCAGCCAGCCTGTTCTCTACTCCCTGCATTGGCTTCCAATTAAATGGCGAACATATTTTAAAATTGGCCTGCTGACTTTCAAAGCTTTAAATAACCAAGGCCCACAGTACCTGAAAGAGCTCCTGACACCCTACATCCCATCCCGTTCACTTAGGTCAGCCAACACATCCCTCAGTGCCAAGAATAAGGACAAACTCGGGCTCCAGAGCATTCGGCCATGCTGCCCCTACTTTCTGGAACTTTTTACCATGCGCAATCAGAGAGGCACAGTCCTTACAGACTTTTAAAAAAAGCTAAAGACCCACCTCTTCCATCAGGCATTCAGTCCGCTTATCTGACCTTCAGAAACTCCTAACTTTTATGTCTTATGTTGGTATATTTGTAAAGTGCTTTGAGTCTCACAGGGAGAAAAGCGCTATATAAATCGCAAATTATTATTATTATATATTATTATTATTACCTTTACAGGGCGGAGCTCTGTAGTGCATGGACAATGTAAGACACCACTCACCCTGATTGGTTGATGTCACTTTAAATGTATTTGTTATGTATTACATTTTCATCTATGATTAAGCATCTATAAGGGGTGCAAAATGTGTAAGATTGTGAACCCCTCCTTGATGTAGTCATGTCTTTAATTCAATTAATAAAGGATTTATATTTTTATTTTTTTCACTTTATGATAATGAGTTTTTCCACCGTTACAGCTAGGCACCCCACCACAGTTTGGTTTAGTTTGATTTATTTTCCTCCGATTCCAAGCTCAGATATTAATTACAGATGTTCCTGCATATTAGAGCAACAGTATTTTATTTTGAAATTCTTAGAACCACATGCCCTATCTGAATCATGAAATATTAAATTTGGTTTTCATTTCCATTTAAGCATATTCTTCCCAACCACAATCAATCCTAAGGATGACCTAGACTTAGATCAATTTACCCTAAGCACAACCAACCTGTTTTAAGCATTGCCAATGCCAGGTCCCTAGTACTAGATCTAACCCTTTATGTGACCTTCCCGCTACATCTACACTACTTTCCTAACCAAAATTCTGCCTTATTGGACTATCCCTTCACACAATGTCTTCATAATAGCCAAGAGACTCCCATCCACTGTAAACAAATAATTTATTTCTCCACATGATTCCCCATTTAATTCTGCACATGTTGTGGAACCAAGATGCTCTGAAGACATCTTATCAGAATGGTTTATCTAAACCATTGACAGACCCGGTCTGAATATCACTATATGACCCAGATCTCATATTACTTATCTTTATGTTTTCTGATATTAGCCAGCTTATTACCTAAGAGGGATAACAGACAAACTTGGGTGCATATGTTTGATATTTAAACCCGTCAGTATTGGCGTCTTATACTGCAGATTTCAACCCAGTTATAAACGCTGACCTTAACTGCAGCCCTTGAATAGCTAATCACAACCACACCTTTAAAACTATGGTCTGCAATTGATGTGTTACATAAACGGACCGGTTTAGCAAATGCAGCTGATACTCAGAGTAGGCTGTCATCTTTATGTCTAAATTACATGATTTAAATTAACCTACCCATAAGTAAAGAGACTTAATCTATACCTACAATATTTAACCCCTTATGTGCCTTTAAAGGGGTGAACTGCTTGTTTACAAGATACCCTTTTAATATATGGGAGTGCATAAGAGGGGGCTTGCTGTTAAACCAAACTTATTAGCTTAAATGCAAGCACTGTTTATATGTTATCCCAATTAAGCGGAGCTACTTCCTACTCAGATTTGTGACTTATATTTTTTCAGAATTATTGTATCATAAGCACATCGCTACAGTACTAATAATTCACAAAGCATGTTAATATAACAGTTACTTTGTTCTATCTTAAGCCAGTGGCTTGGTTATAAGTTATATATTGGGAACATCACGATTATAACATTCACGTTAACCTGTTTCATATTGAATGTATCCCAAGCTTTTTAACACTAATATTTCTTATAAACCAAACCACTGTCAAAATGACATAATTAATATGAACTGTATTTTATTGCCTATGTGCTTCATATTACCAACTATAAACATAATCACAACTGACAATTAAAAACAATTTTTTGTCAATAGTGGTTAATTGACATATTAAAGCACTAGCTCAATGCTAGAATTGACTCACAACTTATTCTAGTGTGTGTTTGATTCAGACTAATGTTCGTTTCTCTGACTCCTTAGTATTTTAAACACACAAGTATATTAGTCAGTTGGGCTCATTTTGGGTTACTGGTTATGTTGCTACTTACATAAGACCACATATACAGTGGTCAAAACTCCATTATTTAGCAACACTTATATCTATACATATTCAGCAACTTTCGCATAGTGCTTTATTAGCTACGCTTACTTGGTAACATATTCATTTGTAGCATCCACCGTTGATTTACGACGCCTCACCAATCCAGGAGTAGTTGATACCAAGTAGTCTATTTAATATATATTTTAGGAGATACCAATAGTAAATTCTAGCTATTACATATTGGCTAGCTTTACCTATTATAGACTATTATTGGATATGACTATGATATTTATTATGCTACACCATTAGCATCTATTATCTGTACGGCACGTTGTTAATCCCCCCTATCCGTAGTTTTAATTGTGTGTGTGTGATTATTTTAACCAAGTGTACCAATAAAAGTTACATTTTAATTTATTCTCTCACATCTATTTGACCCATTTTTTGTCATTTAATAGTATTGACTCAAGTTCATTATTTCATATTGGTATTAACCTACCTTTTAGGACTCAGGAGTGCTATTTGTGTATACTTATTGCGGAGGATCTCCTATTCTCCTCAATTTCTTCAAACATACACCAGAATTGTTATTGTTTTAAAAGATAGATAATCTCTTGTTTACCCATTCCTTAGTTTTGCATAACCAACACAGTTATATTTATATATTTTTTACCTCTGTGATTATCTTGTATCTAAGCCTCTGCAGACTGCCCCTTTATTTGTTCTTTTGACAGACTTACAGTTTAGCCAATCAGTGATGGCTCCCAGGTAACTTCACGTGCACGAGCACAGTGTTATCTATATGAAAAACATGAACTAACACCCTCTAGTGGTGAAAAACCTGTTAAAATGCATTCTTAAGAGGCGGCCTTCAAGGTCTAAGAAATTAGCATATGAACCTCCTAAGTTAAGCTTTCAACTAAGAATACCAAGAGAACAAAGAAAGATTGGTGATAAAAGTAAATTGGAAAATTGTTTAAAATTACATGCCCTATCTGAATCATGAAAGTTTTTTTTTGGACTAGACTGTCCCTTTAAGTTCACTGACCCAACAAGAAAATATTAATATTTAACATTCCAATGTTTTTCACACAGCCAAATATGTTCTATTTAAAAATGTATTTCTACATATATCTGATGATATTTTGGTACAATATGTATATATATTCCGTTGTATGTAGAACATTGGAATGCAAAATATTTACAGAACAAACACTTTATTAAATATGAATATTGCATAAATATGCTTTTTCATGTTCTTATCTACTTCAACTGCAAAGGGCTCTATTGCACATATACTGTATATATACATATGTTTATATAAGTATACATATGTATTTATGTGTTTATGGGCCAGATTACAAGTTCAGTGTAAAATATTGCTTCAGCGAAAGTGATATTTGCGCTCAACTTGGTAATACCAGCGCATGTAAATATGCGCTGGTATTACAAGTGAAGTGCAATGTGAACGCGACCTCACGTTCACATTGCACTAAAGCATTGTGCTCACAAGAGCGTGCTTCCATAGGCTCTACTGGTAGCCTTGTTCTCATGCCGTGAGACACAGCATGAGAACTAGTGCAGCAAAAGGGGTAAGTCACGCAGCGATGGGCAGCAAGTATAAATATATATGTAACTGTAAAGAGAAAAAGGACTCCTATATTCCAGCAACAGACTATGGGCTCTATTTATCAAGGTCTGGTGGACCTGATCCTACAGTGCGGATCAGGTCCGCCAGAACTTGCTGAATACGGCGAGCAATACGCTCGCCATATTCAGCATTGCACCAGCAGCTCACAAGAGCTGCTGGTGCAATGCCGCCCCCTGCTGACTCGCGGCCAATGGGCCGCCAGCAGGGGGGTGTCAATCAACCCGATCGTACTCGATCGGGTTGATTTCCGGCGATGTGTGTCCGTCTGCTCAGAGCAGGCGGACAGGTTATGGAGCAGCGGTCTTTGTGACCGCTGCTTCATAACTGCTGTTTCTGGTGAGTCTGAAGACTCGCCAGAAACACGGCTCTTCAAGCTCTTTACGGAGCTTGATAAATATGGGCCTATAACTCATAAATAAAGAACATTGCCATAGGTGAAAAAAGAGAAAAACAAGCAAGGTAGTACATTATCGACAGAATCATGTATTTGATTTATAGCAACATCATATCAAAACTCTGCATAAAGATATAGCAACCCTTGTTTACAGATGCTCTGTAATTAGTTCTGTAAAATAGTCCGTTAATCCAGATCCATTATGAAAACCTCCCTACTGATGTATATTTGTAATCCACATTGTAAAATAGAAAGTTCATGCAGGCACAACACTATGTCGTCATCACTCACAAACAGGTTACTTATGCACAAATAACTTCTCACAAGACGTCTCCCGGTAAGGTGATCTTCAGGGGGTTAGTGTTAGTTTTTTTTAAGGGGGGATTGGGTGGGTTTTAGAGTAGGGTTGGTTGTGTGGGTGGTGGGTTTAAATGTTGGGGGGAATTGTAATTTTTTTCAGGTAAAAGAGCTGATTACTTTGGGGCAATACCCCGCAAAAGGCCCTTTTAAGGGCTATTTGTAATTTAGTGTAGGGTATGGCTTTTTTTTTTTATTTTGGGGGGCTTTTTTATTTTGTTAGGGGGATTAGAGTAGGTGTAATTAGTTTAAAAATCTTGTAATTTCTTTATTATTTTCTGAAATTTTGTGTTTTTTTAGTACTTTAGATAATTTTATTTAATTGTAATTAATTGTATTTAATTTAGGTAATAAATTTAACTGTAATGTAGTGTTAGTTGTAATTGTAACTTAGGTTAGGTTTTATTTTACAGGTAAATGTGTCTTTATTTTAACTAGGTAGTTATTAAATAGTTAATAACTATTTAATAGCTATTCTACCTAGTTAAAATAAATACAAAGTTGCCTGTAAAATAAAAATAAACCATAAGCTAGCTACAATGTAACTATTAGTTATATTGTAGCTAGCTTATGGTTTATTTTATAGGTAAGTAAAAAGGAATAATTTAGTTAATTGTAGTAATTTTATTTAGATTTCTTTAAATTATATTTAAGTTAGGGGGGTGTTAGGGTTAGATTTAGATTTAGGGATTTATAACTTTATTATAGTGGCGGCGACGTTGGGGGGTGGCAGATTAGGGGTTAATAAATGTAGATAGGTGGCGGCGATGTTAGGGCCGGCAGATTAGGGGGTAATAATATTTAAATAGTGTTTGCGATGCGGGAGTGCGGCGGTTTAGGGGTTAATATATTTATTATAGTGGCGGCAATGTCTGGTTCGGCAGATTAGGGGTTAAAAATTTTATTTTAGTGTTTGCAATGTGGGGGGGGGGCTCGGTTTAGGGGTTAATAGGTAGTTTATGGGTGTTAGTGTACTTTTTAGCACTTTAGTTAAGAGTTTTATGCTACGGCGTTGTAGTGTAAAACTCTTAACTACTGACTTTTAAATGCGGTGCCAGGCTTGACAGGAGAGGGTCTACCGCTCACTTTTGGTCAGACCGTAATACCGGCCCTATGCAAGTCCCATTGAAAATATAGGATACGCAATTGACGTAAGTGGATTTGCTGTATTTCTGAGTCTGGCCAAAAAAGTGAGCGGTACACCTGTACCTGCAAGGCTCGTAATACCAGCGGGCGTTAAAAAGCAGCGTTAGGACCTCTTAACGCTGCTTTTTAAGGCTAACGCCCAACTCATAATCTAGGCCATATTTTTTCTTTCACAATTCAGATAGAGCAGCAATTTTAAGTAACTTTCTAATTTACTTCTATTATCAATTTTTCTTCATTCTCTTGGTATCTTAATTTGAAAAAGCAGAAATGTAAAGCTTAGGAGCCGCCCCATTTTGTGTTTAGCACCTGGGTAGCACTTGATGATTGGTGGCTAAGAAAAAAAAATTGGGTTTAATATCCTTTTAAGTATTTTTTTAATATATATTTGAATATAATATTATATTGCAAATGACAATTACCTTAAAATAAATGGGCACCAACAGTATTTTCCATTATATGTCTCATTTAGGGCCAGACTATGAGGCCTAGTTATCAAGCCGTCTACTTTACCTGCCTTCGCCGGCCCAATACGCCCGCCTAAGCTCGCCTACCATCGCCGCCGCAGACCTGAAAAATTTTGCCTAAGTTATCAATAAAACTGTCAAAAAGCCGGGCACCAAGTACGGGGCGATGAGAAGCGGACTGTGATAGTTATCACTCATCCGATCTCGCTGCTTTTTGACAGCTTTATTGCTAGCCTGTCACTAAGCACCCACACTAACTACACTGTTCTACCCCCTATACCGGCGCCCCCGGAGCCCCCCGCAATTAAATAAAGTTATTAACCCCTAAACCGCCGCTCCTAGACACCGTTGCAACTCTTATAAATGTATTAACCCCTAAACCGCCGCTCCCGGACACTGCCGCCACCTACATTATACCTAGTAACCCCTATCCTGCCCCCCCTATACCGCCGCCACCTATAATAAAGTTATTGACCCCTATCCTGCAGATCCCGGACCTCGCTACAACTAAATAAATAGTTTAACTTAGTGTTAGGTTTTTTTAAGGGGGGTTTGGGTGGTTTAGAGTAGGGGTGTGTGGGTGGTGGGTTTTAATGTTGGGGGTGGTTGTATTTTTATTTTACAGGCAAAAGAGCTGTTTTCTTTGGGGCATGCCCCGCAAAAGTCCCTTTTAAGGGCTGGTAAGGTAATAGAGCTGGTATCTTTTAAATGTAGAATAGGGTAGGGATTTTTTTTATTTTGGGGGGCTTTGTTATTTTATTAGGGGGCTTAGAGTAGGTGTAATTAGCTTAAAATTGTTGTAATATTTTTATAATGTTTGTAAATTATTTTTTTATTTTTTGTAACTTAATTCTTTTTTTATTTTTTGTACTTTAGTTAGTTATTTGTATTTATTTGTAGGTATTTGTATTTAATTTATTTAATTTATTTAATGATAGTGTAGTGTTAGGTTTAATTGTAACTTAGGTTAGGATTTATTTTAATGGTAATTTTGTATTTCTTTTAGCTAGGTAGTTATTAAATAGTTATTAACTATTTAATAGCTATTGTACCTAGTTAAAATAAGTACAAAGTTATATGTAAAATAAATATAAACCCTAAAATAGCTACAATGTAATTATTAATTACATTGTAGCTATCTTAGGGTTTATTTTACAGGTAAGTATTTAGTTTTAAATAGGATTCATTTATTTAATGATAGTGTAGTGTTAGGTGTAATTGTAACTTAGGTTAGTTTTTATTTTACAGGTAAATTTCTCTTTATTTTAGCTAGGTAGCTATTAAATAGTTAATAACTATTTAATAGCTATTCTACCGAGTTAAAATAAATTGAAAGTTGCCTGTAAAATAAAAATAAATCCTAAAATAGCTACAATGTAACTATTAGTTATATTGTAGCTAGTTTAGGGTTTATTTTACAGGTCAGTATTTAGCTTTAAATAGGAATAATTTAGTTAACAAGAGTTAATTTATTTTGTTAGTTTTAAATTAGATTTAATTTAGGGGGGTGTTAGGGTTAGGGTTAGACGTAGCTTTAGGGGTTAATAATTTTATTATAGGTTGCGGCGGTATAGGAGGGGCAGGATAGGGGTTAATAAAAATATTATAGGTGGCGACGGTGTAGGGGGGGCAGATTAAGGGTTAATAAGTTTAATATAGGTGGCGGCGGGGTCCGGGCGCGGCGGTTTAGGGGTTAAACTATTTATTTCATTGCGGCGGGGTCCGGGAGCGGCAGGATAGGGCTTAATACATTTATTAGGGGTGGCGGCGGTATAGGGGGGCAGGATAGGGGTTAAAAGGGATTATGTAGGTGGCGGCGGGGATCGGGAGCAGCGGTTTAGGGGTTAACAGATTTCTTAGAGTTGTGGCGGGGTTTAATATAGGTGGCGGCGGTGTAGGGGGGGCAGATTAGGGGTGCTTAGACTCGGGGTACATGTTAGGGTGTTAGGTGTACACACTTCCCATAGGAATGAATGGGATGTCAGGCAGCAGCGAACTTGAACTTTCGCTATGGTCTGACTCCCATTAATTCCTATGGGATCCGCCACCTCCAGGGCGGCGGTTTGAAAACCAGGTACAATGGGCCGTAAAAGTGCCGAGCGTACCTGCTGGGATTTTGATAACTCCCAAAAGTAGTCAGATTGTGCCGAACTTGCGTTCGGAACATCTGGAGTGACGTAAGAATCGATCTGTGTCTGGCGGATCGATGCTTACGTCACAAAATTCTACTTTTGCCAGTGTGTAGGCCTTGATAACTAAGGCGAATCAGCCTTGCCTCAAATACTCTGCGGAATTCCAGCGTATTTGAGGTTGACGGCTTGATAACTAGTGGCCTATGAGTGGCGCTCTAACAGTCATATCAGGTTTATGAAGCCTGTCTGCTCGCGTTTGGAGTGTATTACAAGTTGAAAGTAAATGTGATCGTTTAAAGGGACATGAAACTCAACATTTTTCTTTCTTGATTCAGATAGAGAATACAATATTAAATAACTTTCCAATTTACTTCTATTATTTAATTTGCTTCCTTCTCTTGTTATACTTTGCTGAAAGGTTTATCTTGGCAAGCTCAGGAGCAGCAAGGAACCTAAGTTCGAGCTGCCGATTGGTGGCTGCAAATATATACCAATTGTCAATGGCTCACCAATGTGTTCAGTTAGAAACCAATAGTGCATTGCTGCTCCTTGAACAAATGATATCAAGAGAATGAAACAAGTTAGATAATAGAAGTAAATTAGAAACTTGTTTAAAATTATATTCTGTATCTGAATCGTGGGAAAAAATTGGGTTTCATGTCCCTTTAAGCACAATTGAAGTTGACGGGTGTTGGGTTAGCACAACTTCAAAACTCTGGTTAACTGTTACACTCGAATGACACATTGCACAAAACACATAAAAAATACAGGTAAAAGTACTGTTACACTAGAACACCATCTAACAAAAATGATTAAAACAATACTGCACAAAAAGTTATATGGGCTCAAACATATGAGTTAAAAAAGGGGTTACTCTAAATGTACAACTGCAATATTGTAAGCAGGAGACTGGAAAAAACACCCTCTGGAAGCGTTTAGCAGATGACAACAAAAATTCCTTTAGTTCAGTATCTCCCTTACAAATAACAATTGATGATACGCTCGCCAGACATCGCTGACGCAGAACTGAATACAATACCCTTATTTATCAAAAAAGCCATCAAAAACATGCGCATCAAGTAGGCTGCGGAGAGCATCAGACTGGTGTTAACTAACAGTCATCGATATTGCGGATATTCAGGTTTTTCCCAACTTTATTTATACAATTTCATTACTGTCCATAAACAAGCACATTTCTCTAAAGCTAATCTTTTATTTTTCAACTGTTAATGTCCAAGAAATAGCTACATTTATACCTCAACAAACAATATCTCATTATACCTCAACAAACAATATCTCATAGAAAGTTATTTTTATATTTATTTGTTATACAAAAAAAATCTGTTATATGATACTTTCACACAAATTAATGTGTTTGTATTTCTAGAAGTCATGATATGCTTTTATCTCATTTTTTGTTATAAATGATTATTTTTGCTAGAATTTGTATATATATATATATATCTTTGCACATACTTGTGTGTATATATATATATATATATATATATATATATATACGTATATATATATATACCGGTATATATATATATATATATATATATATATATATATATATATATATATATACTGTATGTGTGTGTGTGAGTTATGTCAGAAATATTTTGCAGACATATTTACATGTCCCTAAATTCATTTTTTTTTTCTAAACAATGTTGTCTTTCATATCTCTGTGTTTATTTATACCACTATATGTATATATTGTAAATGCATTATTATTAAGAGCAGGAATAATTGCAAATGTAACATGTAATCAAAGTATCATATGTATTTATTTGCAATCAATGGATATTTTAAGAGCTGTGCCAGTTTTCTCTCTGTACCTGTGAAACCCCTCATGATTGCAATCTAGTTTTAAAAATCACTCCTTCACATGTGTTATAAAATGGGCTTGCATATAAAATTACATTTCTTTCTGAAAAATAAATTTAAAAGAAGGAAGAAATACACTGAAAATAGCATGGCAGTAAAGAGGTGATTTTAATTTCTGTATCTGAATCATGACAGTTTAATGTTAGGTGTGCTATCCCTTTGAGCTATCAGTTTACGATTATATTGAATCAAACATCAATTCTAATTTTAAAATCCTTGTCTAAAATATTACACTGTGTGTCCTAATGTCAGCATCAATGTTTGTATTTAATTCTAAATTCACATATACATACTTTCAAAGTATAATACACAATGTAACAAATGGCACTTACAAGTTCTAAAGAGTGATCAATGACACAAGTATCGAGCATTTTGATTTGTTAGCGATAGTTTAAAATGTATATTTGAATCAGATTTTCTGATGTCATAAATCATGTGATTATGCATATTCCAATCAAAAGTGGTTTAAAAATTCACTAGTGTGTGGGTTGTTTATGAGTTTGCGTCATAATTGGTGCGAAAAGTGCTGAGTCAAAATTGGTGCGAAGTGGAGAGTGGGACTTGTATTACATAACTTAAACATGGTGCACATAGATTTTTCAAAAAAAATAAAAAGGAAGTTAGCTATATTATGTTGTGTATTTCATTGTTATCTCTATATCTATTAGTGCGACAAGTTTGGGGCAAAACTTTTCAACAAATTTGGAGAAATAATATTGTCGCCTTGCTTTGTAATGAGAGACAAATTTGTAGCATAATCCATAAGTAGTAATGTATTATTCTTTTTTATCCCTATATCTACTAGTGCACCAAATGTGGAGCAATAATATTGTTTGATTTTTAAATAGAGTTTTTAATTTACTTTTATTATGTAATATACTTCATTATCTTGCAGCATTGAACATAAGCTTTCTGTGTTTTCAGAATCCCATTGAGTTCTATGGCATCTGCGACCTCAAGGGTGGCGGATTGAAAACTAGGTACGCTGCGTCGGCATAGATGCGAGCGTACCTGTTAAATGTTTGATAAATTGGGAAAAGTGTCAAATAGAGTCGAATGTGAAACATCTGTAATGTCACAAGCATCGATCTGCGTCGGATTGAGATTGCGGGATCGTATTTTACATCACAAATTTCAGCATTTGCCGATCTTGACGCTTTGATAACTATGGCGGATCAATCTCGCAACAAATACGATGCAGAATTCAAGTGTATTTTTGGTTGGCGCTTTGATAAATTGACCCCCAAGTCTGATTTACCCCATTACTCTTAGGGAGAACTAAGAGCAATTTTCATAAATATGAAAAAAGAGAAAAAGATGAACTCAGCTGAGACAGAACAAAAGCTAGAATAGCTTCCATGCCTGCTCATTTTCATTGCCACTCAGGGTGCATACTCTTTTAGCACACGTTGATGCCTTTTCACAGAGAAAAAATATCCTGTAGCATATCAGTCTGACCCTGCCCAATGCCAGTCCAGCCCCGAAATACCAGACAATTCAGTTTAGAGAAGAATTGCCTGGTATTTCGGTGCTGAACTGTCATTGGGCAGGATCAGAATGATATGCTACAGGATATTTTTTCTCTGTGAAAAGGCATAGGGGGGTAGTTATCAAGCCGTCTACTTTTCTGCCTTCGCCGGCCCAATACGCCCGCCTAAGCTCGCCTACCTTCGCCCGCCGCGGACCTTGAATACGTTCGCCTAAGTTATCAAATAAAGCTGTCAAAAAGCCGCGGGGCGATGAGCAGCGGACTGTGAGAGTTATCACTCATCCGATCTCGCTGCTCTTCGGCTTTTTCCCAGCTTTATTGCTAGCCTGTCAGTAAGCACTCACACTAAACTACACTGTTCTATCCCTATACCGGCGCCCCCGGAGCCTCCCGCAACTCAATAAAGTTACTAACCCCTAAACCGCCGCTCCAAGACCCTGCCGCAACTCTGATAAATGTATTAACCCCTAAACCGCCGCTCCCGGACACCGCTGCCACCTACATTATACCTAGTAACCACTATCCTGCCCCCCCTACACCGTCGCCCTCTATAATAAAGTTATTAACCCCTATCCTGCTGATCCCGCACCTCGCCGCAACTAAATAAATAGTTTAATCCCTAAACCGCCGCTCCCTGAACCCGCCGCAACCTATATTAAACCTATTAACCCCTATCCTGCCCCCCCTACACCGTCGTCACCTATAATAAATTTATTAACCCCTATCCTGCCCCCCACTACACTGCCGCCACTGTAATAAAATTATTAACCCCTAAACCTAAGTCTAACCCTAACCCTAACGCCCCCCTAACTTAAATATTAATTAAATAAATCTAAATAATATTTCTATTATTAACTAAATTAATCCTATTTAAAACTAAATACTTACCTTTAAAATAAACCCTAATATAGCTACAATATAAATAATAATTATATTGTAGCTATCTTAGGATTTATTTTTATTTTACAGGTAACTTTGTATTTATTTTAGCTAGTTAGAATAGTTATTAAATAGTTATTAACTATTTAATAACTACCTAGCTAAAAGAAATACAAAATTACCTGTAAAATAAATCCTAACCTAAGTTACAATTAAACCTAACACTACACTATCATGAAATAAATTAAATAAACTACCTACAAATAACTACAATTAAATACAATTACATAAACTAACTAAAGTGCAAAAAATAAAAAAAGCTAAGTTACAAAAAATAAAAAAATAAGTTACAAACATTTTAAAAATATTACAACAATTTTAAGCTACTTACACCTAATCTAAGCCCCCTAATAAAATAACAAACCCCCCCAAAATAATAAAATGCCCTACCCTATTCTAAATTAAATAAAGTTCAAAGCTCTTTTACCTTACCAGCCCTTAAAAGGGCCATTTGTGGGGGCATGCCCCAAAAAGTTCAGCTCTTTTGCCTGTAAAAGAAAAATACAACCCCCCCCCAAACATTAAAACCCACCACCCACATACCCCTAATCTAACCCAAACCCCCCTTACAAAAACCTAACACTAATCCCCTGAAGATCTTCCTACCTTGAGTCGTCTTCACTCAGCCGAGCAGCGATGGAACCGAAGTGGACATCCGGAGCGGAAGACGTTAATCCTCCAAGCGGCGCTGAAGAAATCTTCCATCCGATGAAGTCATCATGCAGGCGGCGCTGAAGAAGTCTTCGATCCGGGCGATGTCATCTTCCAAGAGGCGCTGACGAGGTCTTCTATCCGGGCGATGTCATCTTCCAAGCCGGGTCTTGAATCTTCCTCCCGCCGACGCGGAACCTCCTTCTTCACCGACGGACTACGACGAATGAAGGCTCCTTTAAGGGACGTCATCCAAGATGGCGTCCCCTCAATTCCGATTGGCTGATAGGATTCTATCAGCCAATCAGAATTAAGGTAGGAAAAATCTGATTGGCTGATGGAATCAGCCAATCAGATTGAGCTCGCATTCTATTGGCTGTTCCGATCAGCCAATAGAATGCGAGCTCAATCTGATTGGCTGATTCTTCAGCGCCGCCTGGATGATGACTTCATCGGATGGAAGATTTCTTCAGCGCCGCTTGGAGGATTAACTTCTTCCACTCCGGATGTCCACTTCGGTTCCATCGCTGCTCGGCTGAGTGAAGACGACTCAAGGTAGGATGATCTTCAGGGGATTAGTGTTAGGTTTTTGTAAGGGGGGTTTGGGTTAGATTAGGGGTATGTGGGTGGTGGGTTTTAATGTTGGGGGGGGTTGTATTTTTCTTTTACAGGCAAAAGAGCTGAACTTTTTGGGGCATGCCCCCACAAATGGCCCTTTTAAGGGCTGGTAAGGTAAAAGAGCTTTGAACTTTATTTAATTTAGAATAGGGTAGGGCATTTTTTTATTTTGGGGGAGTTTGTTATTTTATTAGGGGGCTTAGATTAGGTGTAAGTAGCTTAAAATTGTTGTAATATTTTAAAAATGTTTGTAACTTATTTTTTTATTTTTTGTAATAGCTTTTTTTATTTTTTGTACTTTAGTTAGTTTATGTAATTGTATTTAATTGTAGTTATTTGTAGGTAGTTTATTTAATTAATTTAATGATAGTGTAGTATTAGGTTTAATTGTAACTTAGGTTAGGATTTATTTTACAGGTAAATTTCAGTTTATTTTAGCTAGGTAACTATTAAATAGTTAATAACTATTTAATAGCTATTGTACCTAGTTAAAATAAATTGAAAGTTGCCTGTAAAATAAAAATAAATCCTAAGATAGCTACAATATAATTATTATTTATATTGTAGCTATATTAGGGTTTATTTTAAAGGTAAGTATTTAGTTTTAAATAGGATTAATTTAGTTAATAATAAAAATATTATTTAGATTTATTTAATTAATATTTAAGTAAGGGGGGCGTTAGGGTTAGGGTTAGACTTAGGTTTAGGGGTTAATAATTTTATTACAGTGGCGGCGGCGTAGTGGGGGGCAGGATAGGGGTTAATAAATTTATTATAGGTGGCGACGGTGTAGGGGGGGCAGATTAGGGGTTAATAAATTTATTATAGGTGGCGACGGTGTAGGGGGGGCAGGATAGGGGTTAATACATTTAATATAGGTTGCGGCGGGTTCAGGGAGTGGCGGTTTAGGGGTTAATACATTTATTATAGTTGCGGTGGGCTCCGGGAGTGGCGGTTTAGGGGTTAATATGTATAGAGTAGCTTGCGGTGGGCTCCGGGAGCGGCGGTTTAGGGGGTAATAACTTTATTTAGTTGCGGCGTGTAGGGGGGGCAGATTAGTGGTGTTTAGACTCGGGGTACATGCTAGGGTGTTAGGTGCAGACAGCTCCCATAGAAATCAATGGGATGTCTGTCAGCAGCGAACTTGTACTTTCGCTATGGTCAGACTCCCATTGATTCCTATGGGATCCGCCGCCTCCAGGGGTGGCGGTTTGAAAACCAGGTACGCTGGGCCGTAAAAGTGCCGAGCGTACCTGCTAGTCATTTGATAACTAGCAAAAGTAGTGAGATTGTGCCGCACTTGTGTGCAGAACATCTGGAGTGACGTAAGAATCGATCTGTGTCGGACTGAGTCCGGCGGATCGAAGTTTACGTCACAAAATTCTACTTTTGCCGGTCTCGAGCCTTTGATAACTAAGGCGAATCAGCCTCGCCACAAATACGCTGCGGAATTCCAACGTATTTGAGGTTGACGGCTTGATAACTACCCCCCATAGTGTGCTAAAAGAGTATGCTCCCTGAGTGGCAATGAAAATGAACAGGCATGGAAGTTATTCTAGCTTTTTTTCTGTCTCAGCTGAGTGCGCAGCTGAGTGCGTCTCTCTCTTTTCTTATTTATGCAAATTGCTATTGGGTCTCCCTAGAAGTAAAAAGGGAAACCAGACGTGGACTGATGAGGCCCACAGAAGGCCGAAACATAAGTCTGGGGTTTGTTGTTTCTAGGGAAGGATTGCCTGGTATTTCTGCGCTGCACTGTCATTGGGCAGAATCAGACTGGTATGCTACAGGATACCTTTTTATCTGTGAAAGGCATAGTGTGCTAAAAGTATATGTTCCCTGAGTGGCACTGAAAATGAACAGGCATGGAAGTTATTCTAGCTTTTGTTCTGTCTCAATTGAGTGTGTCTTTCTCTTTTCATATATATATATATATATATATATATATATATATAATGAAGATGAAGAAGGAGTCACACACATGGTCTTGTTCCAAAATACCAATGCATTTATTAACGTTTTGGGGTCTCCCCCGTTTTCAAAATAAGCATAACATATCATACAAATTCCATTTATAGCCCTGCACATTTAACACCGCTAAACAGTGTTCACGGCCGCAATATGGAAGTTGCCCAGCGTCACGTGACACTGTATGATATGTTATGCTTATTTTGAAAACGGGGGAGACCCCAAAACGTTAATAAATACATTGGTATTTTGGAACAAGATCCTGTGAGTGACTCCTTCTTCATCTGCATTTTATTCACACTTGTAGTGCACCCAGGGCAACGTGGGCTGTTTGGGCCTCTTAACCTTACCAGGAGTGCTACTACCTCTGCTTGCACTATATATATATATATATATATATATATATATATATATATATTGTGTATAATGTTCCTTTAAATATATATATTTTATATATCTGACACTGTTTATGTAAAATACATATCTATACCTGTAAAAAGTATACACAATTTAATATAACTGCATGTAATAGACACAACTATAAAGACGAATATGCAGATCTAAAAATCTAAAAATCCAGTATAAAACCTTTTATGAAAATTACTTAGAAGTTCCCAGTTTAGCACTATTAAGGTTTGGCTGGAACACCCAGTTAAAGGGGCTGGGAAAACATGAAGAGCAGACACTCCTTCCCTGCATATGAAAATACAGATTATACAGGAGCCAAAGAAATCTGTAGACATCAGTATACATCTAAAAATTCGGGACTTGGTTAGAAGTTTGAAAATTAGCACAATATTATTAAAGTAAATAAAACTAAAAAATGGGCTATATAAATGGATCATTTATAAAACATTTATACAAAGAAAACTCTAGTGCACAATGTCCCTTTAATAATAAAAATCAAGTGAAGAATATATGAATTTACACTATGCGTTTTGCACATCAGGTTTCACGATTTAGATTTAAAGCGGCCGGGTTAGCATAGATGAAATTTTAGTAATCTTAAGGTGCGTCATTGAAATATTAAATATAAAATATTAATAAACATGATTACATATAATTAAAGATACTGTAAAATATTCTAAATATCCCATAAAATGAATATATATATATATATATATATATATATATATTTATTACACAATATTTAATCATTTTTAATAATTTTATTAATATTTTTAATATTTAATATTTCAATAACATGCCTTATGGTAAATACGTTGTTATGTGCACTAACCCAACCACGTTAAATCTAAATTGCGAATCCTGATGTGCAAAGTGCATATTTTACATTCATATGTTCACATAGAAAAAAATGATTTTATATATATATAGAACAGAACAGGGAAGGGTGCAAAGCAAAACATCCTCTCTGGTGTAGTATGTATGGTGAAGCTGAATATACAAGAAAGAAAATGCCAAATGGACACTCACGTTTTTCAACCTCAACTCATATGAGGTATGGAAACGGCCATTCTCGATCCAGACCAAATCCACTACTCTCCAACAGAAGATGAACCCTTTCGAGAGGGATGGTTCAACCTTATTAGTGAATCTATGTACACCGGTATAGGGAGGGAAATACTGAGCATAAACTGATATATGAGGTGAAAAATGTATTGACAAAAGTTTACAGACATATAATTCTAAAAACACTGTAACCAGTGTAATGTAAAACAAACACTCATATAAAAGACTCTCAAACAATCACAGAGAATGTGTAAAACCGTGCAGAAGCACATCAGCGTGTATGAGCAAGTGAGGGGCGTGGCCTGATGCGTTTCCTGATGTTATTGGTCGCTTCATCAGAGGTAGGGAACACCCCCCCCCTAGCCCTCTTATTTATATCCTGTTAGCATCCTCATCTCATGCTCAGCCATTTCACTCAGCTCCATTTTTGTTATGGGCATAAAATGATCCACTTACTACTAGGTGTTTGGCTTCTAATGGCAAATAGGGAATTTATTCGTTTTGCCACATATATTATTTTATTCTATTCATCTCCCTTCACTAACCTATAAAATATGTAAGTTAAAAAGTATGTATGTAAAAAACTTTATTTAAAATCTATATTAAAATATCTCATAATTCCATTGTTTCTTATAATAAAAGGTAAGAAAAATGTTTAAAAACAATTTATTATAAATCCTTCCTACTCCTGTATAATGGTAATGTTAATTTAAAATGTTAATTTAAAATACATATATTTACCTATATATATATATATATATATATATATATATATATATATATATATATATATATATATATATATATATATATATATATATATATATATATGAATTTATATACAGGTATAGGTATATACAGATATACATAAAAATATGTGTTTACAATAAAAAGAAAAATTTCCTGTAAATGAAAAACATTGAAATGTGAAACATGTACAGTAAATATATAGTAAAACATAAATATTTAAAACATATTTACACACAAATATTTATATATATCAGGGGCGTATTTATGCATAGGCCAACAAGGTCGGTGCCTAGCGCAGCAGATTTAAGGGGGCGGCACTGGCACTGATATGTTGGCAGCAAGGTTGGCATTATTATTTTAATTTAAAAAAAATCCTGTGCGGCGGTCACATGACCCGGCTTTTGCCGAGGTGACGTGATGTTTTCCTCCTTCTGTTTGCCTTCCTGTCTGCTCACACGTAGATGGAGGGAGCCACACACGACTGTGTGATCACTGATCAGACTTGGAGCGGAGCAGAGCCTGGCTGAGAGTGACAGAGGACTGGACTGGAGAAGAGGGGGGTGACCCAGCACATAGCAGTGCAGTGCATAAATTGCAAGGTATTTTTTGTTTTTGTTTTGCGCCTCTATTCTAAGCTCTAATACTTAGAGTAGCCTGTCATGATCATCTGTAATAGCTAGCCTTAGAGCGATCACGATGATGAGATGTTATGTGATCATTCATTGTGTAATGGAATTTGGAAACAATTTGAGCCTGGGGCGGGCAGTGGGAAATGGTGAGATTTGACCAAGGAAGGCGGCATCAATATGGAATAATATGGGCACTGTGGGCAGTCATAGCTGTAAAAATAAAAGGGTTTTAAACTTTAAATTTGTCTATTGCGAGTCTTGCAAATTATAATTTTGTAATGTAAATAAAACTAGTGATGGTTTCAAGTATTGAGCAAACTATATATAATAAATAGTGAAGATTGGAGTAGCCGTGTTAGTCCAGTAGATAGATGCTCAAAAAACAAAGGCCTAGATTTAGAGTTGGGTGGTAGCCGTCAAAACCAGCGTTAGAGGCTCCTAACGCTGGTTTTTACCGCCCTCTGGTATTTGGAGCCAGTCATTAAAGGGTCTAACGCTCACTTTCCAGCCGCGACTTTTCCATACCGCAGATCCCCTTACGTCAATTGCGTATCCTATCTTTTCAATGGGATCTTTCTAACGCCGGTATTTAGAGTCGTGGCTGAAGTGAGCGTTAGAAATCTAACGACAAAACTCCAGCCGCAGAAAAAAGTCAGTAGTTAAGAGCTTTCTGGGCTAACGCCGGTTTATAAAGCTCTTAACTACTGTGCTCTAAAGTACACGAACACCCATAAACTACCTATGTACCCCTAAACCGAGGTCCCCCCACATCGCTGCCACTCTATTAAAAATTTTTAACCCCTAATCTGCCGACCGCACGCCGCTGCCACCTACGTTATCCCTATGAACCCCTAATCTGCTGCCCCTAACACTGCCGACCCCTATATTATATTTATTAACCCCTAATCTGCCGCCCCCGCTATCGCTGACCCCTGCATATTATTATTAACCCCTAATCTGCCGCTCCGTACACCGCTGCCACCTACATTATAGCTATGTACCCCTAATCTGCTGCGCCTAACACCGCCGACCCCTATATTATATATTTTTTTTTATTTTATTTTATTTTTATTTTTTTTCGTTTTTAATATTTTTTTATTGAGGAAAAAATGGCATACAGAATAAGTGTTACAGCATCATATAGTTACATTTCAACAATGTGCATAACAAGTTATACTGTATAATTATAACAGAAATGCAAACCTTAAGTCAAATGTTATAGTTACACAAGCAATGAGCAATATCTTCTAACTGTATGGAGAAAGGTTAGTGTATTATGGCTTTGCTGCAGAAGATTAAACAGTTTTAAAAAAGACCAGCCAATGAAAAGAACAGAGCCCTCTTATTCCATTAAAGAGGCCTCTCAAGGGCCCCATATCGTGGAGTACTGTAGGGATTACAGAGGGCCATTTGAATTAGAGGAGATCACTTATGGATCTCAATGATGAAACCTCAAAATTTTTGTTATTTTCATAGCTAAAACTGGAAAGGGGAAAATAAAGTCACTGGAGTATTATGATGCAAGATATGCTCGTAAAGAAGGTGGTTAGGGTGCGGTATAAGTAAGAGAGACCGCATAGTTAATTCTCCCAACAAAGGAAGCGTATTATGGGGGGGGGGAGGGGGGAGAAGGTGGTAAATTAAGTGAGGTGAGTCAAATATGTTTAGAAGCCATACCTTCCAAGAGGGACCAGGGTGATTGTAATATTAAATTTAAGAAAAGCATGCTTAAATAAAGCAAGGCACCGCATCTATGTAGGGAGTCCTCTAGCTATATGGGTCATTAGGGTATATGTAAAGTAGACCAAATGCACATTGAACCAGTGTAAAGCCTAGTATTTCAGAGCCCAACAAATCTTGATGACTAAATTTGGCGAAAGTTATGCAGCTTAGCTGTGGTACCATGAGTAGGGCAACTACGCAGAATGCAGGACCAGCCTGCCTTAATACATCTAATGAATATTCATATACAAGATTACACATAGCAGTATATAGGTCTTGATGGTGAGCAAAAAGCTGGGGCTAATTGCAGGGGCTTATACAGAAAGCTGTTGGTTAATGTTGATTTTACCCTACTATTTATGTGGTCTCCTATGTGAGGTGTATGAGTTGTCAATCCCAACTGTGGGGGTAAACATGGAAAGGTTCAAGTGGATTCTATCAGCCAATCGGAATTAAGGTAGGAATATTCTGATTGGCTGATGGAATCAGCCAATCAGATTCAAGTTCAATCCGATTGGCTGATTGGATCAGCCAATCAGATTGAGCTCGCATTCTATTGGCTGTTCCGATCAGCCAATAGAATGCAAGCTCAATCTGATTGGCTGATTGGATCAGCCAATCGGATTGAACTTGAATCTGATTGGCTGATTCCATCAGCCAATCAGAATATTCCTACCTTAATTCCGATTGGCTGATAGAATCCTATCAGCCAATCGGAATTCGAGGGACGCCATCTTGGATGACGTAATTTAAAGGAACCGTCATTCGGCGAGTAGGCGTCGGTTGAAGAGGATGTTCCGCGTCGGCTTGGAAGAAGATGGCTCCGCTCCGCTCCGGAAGAAAGAAGATTGAAGATGCGGCTTGATAGAAGACTTCATCCCGATGATGGACTTCCGACTTCAGCCCGATGATGGAGTTCTTCAGCCGCCGCTTGGATCCAGACTTCAGCCCGAGGATGGACGTCACTCTTCAGCCCCCCGCTTGGGCTTGGATCAAGACTTCGGACCCTCTTCTGGACAGATCGGGACCCGGTGAGGTGAAGACAAGGTAGGGAGATCTTCAGGGGCTTAGTGTTAGGTTTATTTAAGGGGGGTTTGGGTTAGATTAGGGGTATGTGGGTGGTGGGTTGTAATGTTGGGGGGGGGGGTATTATATGTGTTTTTTTTACAGGCAAAAGAGCTGAATTCTTTGGGGCATGCCCCGCAAAGGGCCCTTTTCAGGGCTGGTAAGGTAAAAGAGCTTTGAACTTTTTTAATTTAGAAAAGGGTAGGGCATTTTTTTATTTTGGGGGGCTTTGTTATTTTATTAGGGGGCTTAGAGTAGGTGTAATTAGTTTAAAATTGTTGTAATATTTTTCAAATGTTTGTAAATATTTTTTTATTTTTTGTAACTTAGTTCTTTTTTATTTTTTGTACTTTAGTTAGTTTATTTAATTGTATTTATTTGTAGGTATTTTATTTAATTAATTTATTGATAGTGTAGTGTTAGGTTTAATTGTAGATAATTGTAGGTATTTTATTTAATTAATTTATTGATAGTGTAGTGTTAGGTTTAATTATAGATAATTGTAGGTATTGTATTTAATTAATTTATTGATAGTGTAGTGTTAGGTTTAATTGTAACTTAGGTTAGGATTTATTTTACAGGTAATTTTGTAATTATTTTAACTATTTTAGCTATTAAATAGTTATTAACTATTTAATAGCTATTGTACCTGGTTAAAATAAATACAAAGTTGCCTGTAAAATAAATATTAATCCTAAAATAGCTACAATATAATTATAATTTATATTGTAGCTATATTAGGGTTTATTTTACAGGTAATAATTGAAGTTAGGTGTCAGCGATGTTAGGGAGGGCAGATTAGGGGTTAATACTATTTATTATAGGGTTATTGAGGCGGGAGTGAGGCGGATTAGGGGTTAATAACTTTCTTATAGTAGCGGTGCGGTCCGCTCGGCAGATTAGGGGTTAATAAGTGTAGGCAGGTGGAGGCGACGTTGTGGGGGGCAGATTAGGGGTTAATAAATATAATATAGGGGTCGGCGGTGTTAGGGGCAGCAGATTAGGGGTACACAGGGATAATGTAGGTAGCGGCGGTTTACGGAGCGGCAGATTAGGGGTTAAAAAAAATATGCAGGTGTCAGCGATAGCGGGGGCGGCAGATTAAGGGTTAATAAGTGTAAGGTTAGGGGTGTTTAGACTCGGGGTACATGTTAGAGTGTTAGGTGCAGACGTAGGAAGTGTTTCCCCATAGAAAACAATGGGGCTGCGTTAAGAGCTGAACGCTGCTTTTTTGCAGGTGTTAGGGTTTTTTTCAGCTCAAATGCCCCATTGTTTTCTAAGGGGATATCGTGCACGAGCATGTTTTTGAAGCTGGCCGCATCCGTAAGCACCGCTGGTATCTAGAGTTGCAGTGGCGTTAAAATTATGCTCTACGCTCCCTTTTTGGAGCCTAACGCAGTGAAAACCCAGCCATTCTGTGAACTCTAAATACCAGCGGTATTTAAAAGGTGCGGGGGGAAAAAAGCACGCGTAGCTAACGCACCCCTTTGGCCGCCAAACTCTAAATCTAGCCGAAAGTATTGCAGTATGCAGTGATACCTTTTTTATTGGATTAACATAATATTTAAAAGATAAGCTTTCGAGAGTTTTCCTCTCTTCCTCAGGTCTAAAGCAATACTGATCATTCTGATATAGATACACATCACATACAACAAATGGAAGGGAGGGGGTGAGAGGGGGGTCATAAAAGCAGAGAATGTGTCTGAAGGAGAAAATAGCAGAGAATAGCCAGAAAGAGTAAATAAACAGAGGAGAGTAAATAGGCCAGATGAGAGGAAAAACAAAATGAAAAATAAACCAATATAGGACAATAAGATGAGAGATTATAGAAAGTTATGGTAGTGTGTGAGAAAGCCAGAGTCTACATTAAGTCCTTCATTTCTGGTATTGAAATGTGTGATCATTTTCATCTCAAACGTCTTTCGTTCATGAGAGTATAATGATCATGAGAGAGTATCATGAGAGAGTTCATGATCAGTATTGCTTTAGACCTGAGGAAGAGAGGAAAACTCTCGAAAGCTTGTCTTTTAAATATTATGTTAGTCCAATAAAAAAGGTATCACTGCATACTGCAATACTTTGTTTTTTGAGCATCTATCTACTGGACTAACACGGCTACTCCAATCTTCACTACTATGGCAGATACCGTATTCAGACGCATAAAGAAGCAAATGATCAAACTGATTAAAAGAGAAACACAAATTAACAGTGACATATATTTTCTTACATGTTGTAAGAAAATGTATCTAATCCCTAATGGACTTCGAATTAAGAACCCACTTTCTACTACCCACAACTCACCATATGCTGAGAATCTCTGCAAACAGACTAGTGAGAAACTACGCAACAACCTAATTCACCAACTATATGACAGAAAACAAAAAATACTCTGTCATAAGCAGTCCTTATTTCAAGATCTTCAACAGGTTACATCCGAAACTAAAGCAATAGAAATAGAAATGGATTACTTCTACAGGAAACAACAACATAATCTCATCAGGAAAAAGAATAAGAAACTGGCTGAGCTCAAACAGCACAAAGAAAGCCCTAATGAAAGATCAACTGATTGCTCCATTGAAAAACAGCTTACTCCAACCAGAACTACCAATAACCCAAACCAAACTGAGCCTGCTAACTACCAAAAACAATTCACGGACAATACTGGGATTGTAAACCTCTCTAATCATCACCTTTCAATACCTGAAAAATCAGTCTTATCCAAGGGGCTAACATTCTGTCCTAACACAAATCTTGATCACATCCAGTTATATTCAGACTTGGAAGACTTTTTCAGAAGATTGAGACTTAAGGAATTCTTTTATGCCAAAAAAACCACGACTCTCAAACAGGATAATAATGGTAGGAAAAAGAACAAAGATTTTACACCGACAGCAGGACGTAACATCAAATTGGACAGTTACATTGAAAGTTTTCGCCTGAGAGTGGCATCCCTAGTCACCACACAAGAGAAAAAAAATCGCTTACAACCTCTCACATATGGAAAGAAATGCCTTGAAAAACTTGATGAATAATAATAACATCATCATCAAGCCGGCGGACAAGGGTGGATCAGTAGTTATCATGAATACCCAGGACTACACAAAAGAAGGTTACAGACAGTTGTCTGATACAAAAAACTGGACACGGACCCCACCAAGGAATATTCAGCTAAACTCACAAAACTTATCAAAACATTTCCTAAACACATACAGCAAGAATTAGAAAATCTGGTACCTTCCAATCCTCAGATGGGTACCATCTACATGCTACCCAAAATCCACAAGCCAGGAAACCCAGGACGCCCCATTATAACAGGTATGGGAACACTCACTGAACAAATATCTGGCCTAATAGAAAACATTCTTAAGCCTCTTGTTATTAAGACTGATAGCTTTATACAGGACACTACAGACTTCCTTAATAAACTTAACCAGATAAATGAATTAGAAACACTATACTAGTTACTATGGATGTGGAATCCTTATACAGCAACTTACCGCATAAGGATGGTATTGAGGCCTGCAGTAAATTTCTCTCATCCCACCAAACAACACACAAATATGATAGTGCAACTATTGCCCAGCTTATAGAATTCATACTCACACACAACTATTTCAGTTTTAACAACAATTACTACCTACAAATGACAGGGACAGCGATGGGCACAAAAATGTCACCCCAATACGCCAATCTTTTCATGGCGTACCTAGAATACAGATTCTTATGTACTCAGTCCCACAAACCTTATACATATTATCGTTACATTGATGATATTTTCATAATATGGACAGAAGGAGAAGAAAGCCTCTTAGGATTTCCACAAATCATTTAATTCATTTCACCCGTCAATAAACCTTAAAATGGACTTTTCAAATCATAGTGTGAACTTCTTGGACTGCACAATAACCGTCACCAATAGCATCCTTCATTCATCTATATACAGAAAACCCACAGACAGGTACAGCTACCTCCACAATTCCAGCTTCCATCCCAATCACACCAAACAAGGTATCATCTACAGCCAAGCTATCAGATATCACCGCATTTGCTCTGACACAAAAGACAGAGATCAGCAACTGAGTACACTGTCAGAGTCATTTAGGCAAAAGGGCTACAAGGAAAGGACAATATCTAAAAAATCAAATCTGCCCTAAAAACACCACGGGAAAGACTCCTACAATACAAAGAAAAGGAAAACAAAACAAGAACCCCTCTAGTAGTCACTTACAACCCTACTCTGGAAGGAGTGGGCAAAATTATTAATGAGCTACAACCACTAATTTCAGAGGACCCCACACTCAAAAAAATATTTCCTGAACCCCCCATACTAGCATTCAAACAACCGCCTAACCTGAGACAGAGATTGGTCCGCAGCAAATTAACCACAGAACAGAAGCTTACACAGAATGGCACTGCACGATGCAACAAATCACTCTGCAAACTGTCAACATATATGTGACAACAACACAGCCAGACACAACAACGCATCATACAATATTAAAGGATCCTATTCGTGCTCATCTGCTAATGTGGTGTACATGATACAGTGTACAGCAAGTGACAGAGGTTGCTACATTGGAGAAACTGGCCTAAAGCTGCATCTCAGAATGAATCTACACAGACACTCGATCAAAAACCACAAGGAAAATGAATATTGTACCCCTGTTGGTCATCACTTCACCCAGACTGGTCACTCCATCCTTAACCTCAGGATTAAAATTCTTAAAGGGAATTTCAAAGACTCTCATGAACGAAAGACGTTTGAGATGAAAATGATCACACATTTCAATACCAGAAATGAAGGACTTAATGTAGACTCTGGCTTTCTCACACACTACCATAACTTATTGTCCTATATTGGTTTATTTTTCCTTTTGTTTTTCCTCTCATCTGGCCTATTTACTCTCCTCTGTTTATTTACTCTTTCTGGCTATTCTCAGCTATTTTCTCCTTCAGACACATTCTCTGCTTTTATGACCCCCCTCTCACCCCCCTCCCTTCCATTTGTTGTATGTGATGTGTATCTATATCAAAATGATCAGTATTGCTTTAGACCTGAGGAAGAGAGGAAAACTCTCGAAAGCTTGTCTTTTAAATATTATGTTAGTCCAATAAAAAAGGTATCACTGCATACTGCAATACTTTGTTTTTTGAGCATCTATAATAAATAAGAATATGCTTCAAATGTGTATAATAACGGCAAGAATCAAATCTGCAATTCCGTGCTACTGCTTCTTTAGATCATTTGCTACATGCAGTTTCTCTGTACTTATAGCTTCATAATAATGCAATGCATTACCAAACCAATTAATGCTTTTCTGTTTGTCACATTATTTGGAGTCCAGTCCAGACAATTAACAGCTATTCTATAATCACTTTAGTAAAGTTGCACTGTGATCACAAAAATGTACTGCTATACAAAATGAAAATGTGTTATTTCTATGAAATAGGAGAAGAAAGCAGCAATTTTGTGATCACAGGACAACTTTACTAAAGTGATCATAGAATAGCTGTTAATTGTCTGGACTCCAAATAATCTGACAAACAGAAAAGCATTGATTGGTAATGCATTATTATGAAGTCACTGTAGTCAATAAAAAAGTCCACTGCTGCTGACCTTGAAAATACAGAATATAAAGCATGGAAACTGCAGCTCCACCTAGTGTTCAAATGGTGAAATGATGTAAGCATATGGATTGTCTATACTACTCTACTGTCTGTATGCCAACTGCAGCATAAAAAAAATGTCACATTACTCCCTGACCAAAATATGATATGGCCAAAAATGACCTAAATCGGGGGGGGGGGGCAGCAGGATTCTGAGTGCCTAGGGCAGCACAAAACCTAAATACGCCCCTGATCTCTCTCTCTCTCTCTCTCTCTCTATATATATATATATATACATATAAAATAATTAAGAGTGCACTCGCCAGGACTTTTCAGAAGTTTATTTCCAATATGGAATTAAACTTCTGAAAAGTCCTGGCGAGTGCACTCTTCATTATTTTCTATTTACTTATCTGCTACACCCTGGGCATTGGAATTGGATTTCTGGAGTGCTTGTCTATCTTGAACTTATATATATATATATATATATATACATACATATATATACATACATATATATAAACATACATATAACTAATTTTAGATGTGAATGTATGCATATATATGTTAAAGCTCTTTGCATGCCTCAGACTTTATATCTTTTATTTTACAATAATTTTTATCAGACAGTGTTATCATGAGTGTATCTGTATTGTTAAATGTATTTTTGATGTGTTTTGTGCAATTTTTTTATCTTGCGTAACAGTTAACCAGAGCTCTGAAGTCCCGCTAACCTGACACACGTTAAATTTGATTGTGCTCTAGCAAACCCGTTTACTTTCAACTCATAATATGCATACTATTTCCCTGACATGCAAAGAGCCACAAAATAACCTATATCGCTCGCTCGCTACAGTTAGTGCGCCAATTGTAATCTAGCCCTGAATTGGTTGATTGCAGAATTAAAGATAAGCAATGGACAAATATAGAAAGTGAGATTAAGACCAGATTAGAGGTTATTATTCCAAACATAAACACAAAGCAATGAATGTTATTGAGAGAAGTTATATACATTAATCTACATCACGGTGTAAATAATTTAAGATAAAAAAGACAAAACTTGAATAGAGTCTTCAATATACACTAAAAAAATGTATAATTCAAACAGGGAAATTAGGGTACATTTTTTAAGATGAAGAATATCAGGTACCAAAAAACGAATTTTTAAAAATTCATGATTTAAACAGACAGATTAACGTACTTTTTTGAGCTGCAGAATATTAAATACCATATGACTATCACGTATCAAAGACTAATATTTTACAAAAGGCAAAATGTAATATTTTAGATAAATTCACATTTATGTTTTAACTGAGAAATATCAAATACTATATTCTTATTATTCTTATAGGATTTCAAACAGGGAGTCTAGGGAGAAAAATTTAGTTGCATAATACCATGCACCATATATTTTTTTTTATTTTTAAAGAGATTTAAACAAGGAGATTAAGTTACATATTTTTAGCTTCATAGTATCATCTATAAAATGACTACTTTTTAAACAGGGAGATTAGGTTACTTTTTTTCAGCAATGAAATATCATATTTTTTATCAACATTTTTTTCAGCTGCAGAATATCACGTACACAAGGAGATTAGGGTAATTTATTTCAGTTACAGAATATTACCTACCATATAACTAAAAATAAAATAAAACAAAAGCAGGCTGAAACAGGGTACAGTTTTTTTTAACTCATGAATATCACTTAGCAGCTATCCCCTTCTGATAAAAGGTATAAACATTTCTCTAAACATTAATATATATATATATATATATATATATATATATATATATATATATATACTGTATATATATATATATATATTTATATATATAAAATAATGGTTTATCTATCTATCATCTATCTATATATATATCTATTATCTATCTATCTATATATCTTTCATTTATCTATCCATCTCTCTCTGTCTGTCTATCTATCATCTATCTATCTTTCAGTCTGTCTGTATATCTATCTATCTATCTATCTACCTGTCTGTCTGTCTGTCTGTCTGTCTGTCTGTCTCTGTCTGTCTCTGTCTGTCTGTACACAAGGAGAATAGGGTAATTTATTTCAGATACAGAATATCACCAACCATATGACTAAAAAAATAAAATAAAACAAAAGCAGGCTGAAAACAGGGAGAACATTAGGGTACAGTTTTTTTTTTTAAAAAACTCATGAATATCATAGCAGCTATCCCCTTCTGATAAAGGTGATGAACATTTCTCTAAACGTTAATACATCTATATACTGTATATATATATATAAAAGAAGGGGTTATCTATCTATTTATCTATCTATCTATTTGTCTGTCTATCTCTGTCTGTCTCTGTCTGTCTCTGTCTGTTTATCTAACTATGCTAAAGCTAAAAGGTTAAAAAGAGGTAAAGAATGAAATGAAAACATTTAAAAAGTTAAAAAATATATAGGTATCTGTGCCCAAATTAAATAATTATTGTTAATCTATTTATGCTAAATTGGAAGAATAGGGAGGCAAATAAGAAAAAAAGATGATATTACTTTACATAAAATGTATAAGATTTTAAAATTTCATGAAAAAAGTCAATATAACATTCAGAAAAGAGCTGATTTATGGCCATCCTAAATCAACCTTGGCAGGGGAGATTGGTGGTGCCCATTACTTTATAGAGAATAAAACTTTACACTTATTTCTTCAATATTTCAAGAACTAATGTCAATTACAAAAAGCATCTGTCAATTATTTTAAGGGTAATCTTTGTTTTGGATACTTCATGACTGTCATTTTCCTATCATTTAGAATATTTTTAAGAAATAAATAATGATAACATACAATGTTCCACACTCACCATTAAAGTTAGTCGTTTGCTGATTAGTTCTATTTTGAAAATGATAATACCATGCACAATATAAATTTTTATTTTTAAAGAGCAAGATTTAAACAGGGAGATTAGGTTACAGTTTTAGCTTCATAGTATCTTCTTTCATATGACTAATCTTTAAACAGGGAGATTAGGTTACATTTTTCGAGCTGCAGAATATAATGTACACAAGGAGATTAGGGTAATTTATTTCAGTTACTGAATATCACCTACCATATGACACAGCAGATGTATGCCCATTCCTAATAAACCTTAGCAGGGGAGATTGGTGGTGCCCATTACTTTATAGAGAATAAAACTTATTTCTTCAATATTTCAACAACTAATTTCAATTACAAAATGCACCTGACAATTATTTTAAGGGTAATCTTTGTTTTGGATACTTCATGTATTTTTCTATCATTTAGTATATTTTTAAGAAATAAATAATGATAGCATACAATAAATAATAATAACATTCACACTCACCATTAAAGTCAGTCCTGTGCTGATTAGTTCTGGTTTGTAGATTACATTATACTGTTCTTTATGTCTTGGGCTATGTCCCAAAAGTGTACTGACAACTCATAGGATCATTTTTTTAATAACCAATTAAGAATATTTTTAAACTTCCAAGTAGCTTTGAACATTATAGTCGTGCTAAAAAGTTTGCATGCCCTTGGAGAATTGGTAATACATGTACCATTTTTAAAGAAAACATGAGTGACCAGGCAAAACACATTTCTTTTATTTCTTATGGAATTCATATTCAACTGTAGGTCATAACAGAATTACATAATCATAAAACAAAACATGGAAACAAATAAAAAAAATGAAATGACCCCTGTTCAAAAGTCTGTATAGCCTTAGCTTAATATTTTGTATTGCCCCCTTTAGCAACAATGACAGCATGCATTCTTTTGTAATAGTTGTCTATGAGGCCCCAAATTCTTGCAGGTGGTATTGTTGCCCATTTTTCTAGGCAAAATGCCTCCAGGTGGTGCAAAGTCTTTGGTCATCTTGCATGAACCACACGTTTGAGATCTCCCCAGAGTGGCTCAATGATATTAAGGTCAGGAGACTGTGATGGCCACTCCAGAACCTTCACCTTTTTCTGCTATAACCATTGGAGGGTCTACTTTGCCTTGTGCTTAGGGTAATTTTCATGCTGGAAAGTCCAAGAGCATTCCATGCACATCTTTCGTGCAGAAGAATGTAAATTGTCGGCCAGTGTTTTCTGATAACATGCTGCATTCATCTTGCCATCAATTTCACAATATTCCCCGTGCCTTTAGAGCTCACCCCCAAAAAAAATATCAGTTAGACACCGCTATGCTTCACAGTGGGCCTTGTTAACCCCTCTCTTAACATAGTGCTTATGGTTGTGACCATAAAGTTCTATTTTGGTCTAGTCACTCCAAATTACAGTGTGCCAGAAGCTGTGAGGTGTTTTGAGGTGTTGTCGGGCAAATTGTAAACAGGATTTATTGTGGCATTGGCACAGAAAAGCCTTCTTGCTGGCAACTCGACCATGCAGCTCATTTTTGTTCAAGTATCATTGTATTGTGCTCCTTGAAACAACCACACTGTTTTTTTTCCAGAGCAGCCTGTATTTCTCCTGAGGTTACCTGTGGGTTTTTCTTTGTATCCCGAACAATTTTCTGGAAGCTGTGGCTGAAATCTTTCTTTGTCTACCAGACCTTGGCTTAGTATCAAGAGATCCCTGAATTTTCCACTTCTTAATAAGTAGTAATTGAACAGTACTGACTGCCATTTTACAAGCTATGGATATCTTTTTATATCCTTTTCCATATTTTTAAAGTTCCATTACCTTATTACGCAGGTCTTTTGACTGTTCTTTTCTGCTCCCAATGGCTCAGTATATAGCCTGCTCAGTGCATTCATGGGAGGGCTAACAAACTCATTGACAAGGTGGACACAGACACTATTTGCAATTTAAAAAGCCAAATATGTGGGAAATTAAGCTTTAATTGCCATTTTAACCTGTGTGTTCCACCTTGTGTGTCTGTAACAAGGCCAAACATTCAATGGTATGTAATCTTTTGATCAGGGTAATTTGGGTGATTTTTGTTATCTTTATGATTTAAAAAGGAGCCAACAAACTATTTGATACTAAATAGCTTCATATGATCACTATCCTGTATATTAAATTTAATGTAAAATATCAAATCAGATAACGGAACGTATATTATTATTATTTGTATCACTTATTTGTAGAGTTCCAACATATTCTGTAGAGCTATAAACATAGGCATTATTTGCAAGGTAATATTTATAGGGAACAAGTGGGTATAGGGCCTTGCCAAGAATTACACTGTTGTAGTCAGTTCATATGAAGGTGATCTACAAACAGCTGGGCACTTTGGCATACATGCTAAGGGGATAAAAAAGGAAAAGAGGAAATGGGGCTAGAAAGGGTTAGCGTATGTTGAATATGTCCCTGAACAGTAGAGTCTTTAGGGAGCACTTGAAATTTTCAAAACTAGGGGAGAATCTTGTGGAGCAAGGCAGAGAGTTCCACAAAGTTGTCTGGAAAAGCCCTGTAGATGGGAATGTGAGGAGGTAACAAGAGAGGAGAAGAGGAGGAGGTAATGGTGAGAGTGAAGGGAGAGTATCTGGAGACAAGATCTGAGATACAGAGGGGAGAAGTGCCTTGTATGTCAGAGTCAGGATTTTTTGATTAATTCTGGAGGCTAGAAGAAGCCAGTGAAGGGATTGGCAGAGAGGTGCAGCAGATGAAGAGTGAGGTGTAAGGAAGATGAGCCTGGCAGAGGCATTCATTATGGATTTTAAAGAGCTAGACGGCAGCTAGGGAGGCCAGAGAGGATGGAGTTGCAATAGTCAAGGCAGGAGAGCATGATAGAGTGGATTGAAATATTAGTTGTGTCTTGTGGAATGTTACATTTTGGGGATATTTTTAAGTTGGAAGCAACAGGCATTAGCCAAAGACTGAATTTGAGGAGTGAAAGAAAGATCTGAGTCAAAAGTGACCCCCAAGACATCAGGCATGCAGGGTTGGGGTAATGATGGAATTTTCAACAGTTATAGAAAACGAGGAGTGGAGATTTGGGAAGAATGTGGGGAAAAAAGGAGTTCAGTTATGTTTTAGAGAGATTTAGCTTAAGTTAGTGAGAGAATATCCAAGATGAGAAATCAGAGAGACAGTTAGTGACACAAGTTAGCAAGGAAGAGGTTAGGTCTGATGCAGAGAGGTAGATTTAGGGGTCATCAGCATTCATATTATATTGAAACCCATGGACATGTATTAAGGAACCTAATGATGATGTATAGATTGAGATGAAAAAGGACAGAGCCTTGTAGTACCTCAACTAAATGTGGTAAAGGTGCAAAGGATTCACTAGTGAAGGCTCCACTAAAGGTACAGTTAGACAGATAGGAAGAAAACAACAAGAGTGCTGTGTCACAAATGCTGAAGGATTTGAGGATTTAGAGCAAAAGAGGGGGTCAACAGTATCAAAGGCTGCAGACCGATCAAGGAGGATTATCAGAGAAAAGTGGCCTTTCAATTTTGCTGTAAGTAGGTAATTAATAACCAAAATGATTGCTGTCTCTGTGGAGTGTTGGGGGCAAAATCCAGATTGCAGTGGGTCAAGGAGAGAGTTTAATGTAATGAAATGTGATACATGTGTATATACTAGCTTTTCTAGAAGTTTTGAGGCAATGGGGAGTAGGGAAATAAGGCGGAATTTAGATGGGGAGATTGGATCATAATACTTTTTTTTTTTTTTGTTTTTTTTAATATAGGTGTGATCAGTGCATGTTTTAGAGATGAAGGAAATATACTGGTGCTGGGGGAGAGGTTGAAAATGTGTGTGAGTAGGGGAAAGGGTAGTATAGAGGGAGTGGATTAGCTGTGAGGGGATGGGATTGAGTGGAGAGGCAGTGAGAGGACAGTATTGCCTTAATTGCACTGGATTACTGAATTTACTTCTTTGTTCTTGTCCTTTTTTAAAAAACAAAAGAAAAAAACAAACAAACAAACATTGTTTTGTGTTAAAGGGACATTATTATATGTTGTCAATATATTTTACCTATACAGGGCAGAGCTCTGTAGTGCTAGGATGGCGTGAGTCACCACTTGCCCTGATTGGTTGATATCACTTTAAATGTATTGGTTATGTAGTACATTTTATCTATGATTAAGTGCCTATAAGGATTGTGAACCCCTCCTTTAAGTATTCATGTCTTTGTTTTAATAAATTATTTAGGGCTGCAACTAACGATTATTTTCAAAATCGATTAATCGGCTGATTATTTTTTCCATTAATCGACTAATTAGATTTAAAAAAAATCCATATATTTAAAATAAAATCCAAGCTATGTTGCCTGCAGCAGAGAAGAGGCACTCAGATTATATTGAGGTGCTTAAGATGCATAAGTAGGGTTTTGCCAATTTCACCAAGGTGAGATATTTATCTTTGTTAACTCTCCACCAATGTAAGTGGCCTCTTAACACAGTAAGCTTGGACTTCATTCTAACATAAAAAATATCTTGATTATCTATATGCAATGGTAAATAACCAGCCATAAGGTTAGGGGAAAAATACCTAGTCCCCTCTTAAAAGAACAGATATATAATTAGAGGTTGAATTTGGAACATATTACAATTAATCAAAAATATGAAAAAACAAAAGTCAAAAAGTGCTAAGGGCTATATATCAATAACAGGACAAAGCCTTACACATTTATCTATACAGTACATATAATCAGCAATAGTAAGCGATCCGCTAATAATTGTGCAAACAGATAATAGTGCACATCAATTCAAATAACATCTCCCATCAACCTAGGTCAAGGCGTAAATAACAAGTTCGGCACTATATCATGCAAATTATAGTCCCAAATCACCTGATTTAATATAAACAATCCAAATGATGATTCCTATTTTTTCTGGGTTGCACATAAGCCAGGAGTAACTTATACTGTCTGGAAAAAGTAAAAAGTAAACATCTGTAGACATCCTTTAGGCTAATGACATAACCATAAAACACAATACCATGTGCAGGAGCTCACTGGAGTGATGCAGCAATTGCAAACCAACTAATCGATTATGAGATTCGTTGACAACTATTTTCATAATCGATTATTATTGATTGTATTGATTAGTTGTTGCAGCTCTAAAGTTATTTATATATTTTTTTCACCACTGCAGTACTTTTCATAATTTATGATTGGGATCTGTTCCACCATTACAGCTAGACACCCCACCACAGTTTGGTTTGGTTTGATTCCTTTGCCTCTGATTCCCAACTTAGATATTAATTATGGAAGTTCCTGCATATTGGAGAGGCAGTCTTTTAGTTTGCTCTTTCTAAATCAAAATCAAGTATAACTCAAAACAACCCCTCTCTATGATTCCCCATATAATTCTGCACATGTTCTGGAACCAAGAAGATCTGAAGACAGCTTATCAGATTGGTTTACCTAAATGAGTAAAAGATAAGACACCACCTTAGCTAGATTCATCTCCATGACTATTTACAATGAAGAGTCTTTCTCTGAAACAGAATCTGAGAGGATGTGGATATTCAAACTACAACCACCTACCTCACCTCATCTACCACAACTCCCACCTCTAAGAAGTGACTCAATGAAGGTGTCCTATAAGTTTGGACATCAAGTTTAAACTAGTCTTAACTAGACATGTCTCAAGCAAGAGGGAAAGTCCAGGGCTTAGAAATCATTGAATGAACCTCTCTATTCCTTTCCTCAGTTATTTTAAAGGTAGTGATGCCATAGACATTATCTTCAGACTAAATTACTGGCAGCAGTAGTAGAATTTACAGATTATTTAAAAGGTGTGTAGCTTGAAACGTAGTGAGCTCTGATTAAGTGTTTTTCAAATGTAGAACAAAATCACTTCTTGATTTCTTTTCATTAAGAATAATGAAGCCTATCTAAGACCCTGGCCTCTAGTTATCAAGCCGTCAACCGCAAATACGCTGGAATTCCACAGCGTATTTGTGGTGAGGCTGATTCGCCTTAGTTATCAAGCCCTACTGCCCGGCAAAAGTAGAATCTAGTGACGTAAGCTTCGATCCGCCGGACTCAGTCCGACACAGATCGATGCTTACGTCACTAAAGATGTTCCGAAACCAAGTTCGGCACAATCTGACTACTTTTGGTAGTTATCAAACTACTACCAAGTACGCTCGCCACTATTCCGGGCCAGCGTACCTGGATTTCAATCCCCATAGGAATCAATGGGAGTCTGACCATAGCGAAAGCTCATGTTCGCTGCAGCCCGATATCCCATTGATTCCTATGGGAAACGTCTGCACCTAACACCCTAACATGTACCCCGAGTCTAAACACCCCTAATCTGCCCCTCCTACACTGCCGCAACTAAATAAAGTTATTACCCCCTAAACCTCTGCTCCCAGACCCCGCCACAACCTACATTATACATATTAACCCCTAATCTGCCACCCCCTATACCGCCGCCACCTACATAAACTAATTAACCACTATCCTGCGGATCCCGGACCCCGCCACCACCTATATTAAACTTATTAACCCCTATCCTGCCCCCCCTATACCGCCGCCACTTATATTAAACTTATTAACCCCTATCCTGCTCCCCCCTATACCGCCGCCACCTATATTAAACTTATTAACCCCTATCCTGCCCCCCCTATACCACCGCCATAATAATAATTATTATTAATTATTAATAATTATTAATTATGAACCCCTAAACCTAAGTCTAACACTAACCCTAACCCCCCTAACTTAAATATTATTTTAATAAATCTAAATAATATTACTTGTATTAACTAAATTAATCCTATTTAAAACTAAATACTTACCTGTAAAATAAACACTAAGATAGCTACAATATAACTAATAATTATATTGTAGCTATTTTAGGATTTATTTTTATTTTACAGGCAACTTTGTATTTATTTTAACTAGGTACAATAGCTATTAAATAGTTAATAACTATTTAATAGCTACCTAGCGAAAATACTTACAAAATTACCTGTAAAATAAATCCTAACCTAAGTTACAATTAAACCTAACACTACACTATAATTAAATTAATTAAATAAATTAACTACAATTACCTACAATTAAATAAACTAAACTAAATTACAAAAAAAACACTAAATTACAGAAAATAAAAAAATATTACAAGAATTTTAAACTAATTACACCTAATCTAATCCCCCTAATAAAAAAAAATAAAAAAAAATAATACAAGTCCCTATCCTATTCTACATTACAAAGTAATCAGCTCTTTTACCAGCCCTTAAAAGGGCTTTTTGCGGGGCATTGGCCCAAAGTAATCAGCTCTTTTACCTGTAAAAAAAATACAACCCCCCCAACATTAAAACCCACCACCCACATACCCCTACTCTAACCCACCCAAACCCCCCTTAAAAAAACCTAACACTAACCCCCTGAAGATCTTGCTACCTTGAGTCGTCTTCTCCCAGCCAGGCCGAAGTCTTCATCCGATGGGGCAGAAGAGGACATCCAGACCGGCAGAAGTCTTCATCCTATCCAGGCAGAAGAGGACATCCGGACCGGCAGACATCTTCATCCAAGCGGCATCTTCTATCTTCATCCATCCAACGAGGAGCAGCTCCATCTTCAAAACCTCCGGAGCGGAGCATCCTTCCTGGCCGACGGACTAACGACGAATGACGGTTCCTTTAAATGACGTCATCCAAGATGGCGTCCCTCGAATTCTGATTGGCTGATAGGATTCTATCAGCCAATCGGAATTAAGGTAGGAAAAATCTGATTGGCTGATTGAATCAGCCAATCAGATTGAAGTTCAATGCGGCGGGGTCCGGGAGTGGCGTTTTAGGGGTTAACATATTTATTATAGTTGCGGCGGGGTCCAGGAGCGGCGGTTTAGTGGTTAAACAATTTATTTAGTTGCGGCGGGGTCCGGGATCGGCAGGATAGGGGTTTATAAGTTTATGTAGGTGGCGGCGGTATAGGGGGCATCAGCTTAGGGGTTAATAGGTATAATGTAGGTGGCGGCGGGTCCGGGGGCGGTGGTTTAGGGGTTAATAACTTTATTTAGTTGCGGGGGGCTCCGGGGGCGCCGGTATAGGGGGTAGAACAGTATAGTATAGTGTGAGTGCTTAGTGACAGGGGTATCAATAAAGCTGTAAAAAAGCTGAAGAGCAGCGAGATTGATGAGTGATAACTATCACAGTCCGCTGCTCATCACCCCGTACTTGGTGCGCGGCTTTTTGACAGATTTATTGATAACTTTGGCGAGCGTATTCAGGTCCGCGGCGGCAATGTGAGGCGAGCTTAGGCGAGCGTATTGGTAAGTAGACGGCTTCATAACTAGAGGCCCCTATATCAACTCTAGATAGCTGATTAATGCATTGAAAAAAAGTAAATGCCACTTATATTGATCCATAAATAATATTGCCAGATACTAGGGGAAAGTTGGTTCACTAAACTCAGTCTTTACTCATCTTCAATCTCACAATCCTATTGAATATATATATATATATATATATATGCAACAATAAGTAGAATATGCCAAGAGCAGAACACTAAGTGAACTTAATCTTGAGGCAAGAAACACTGCATAATAAGCGCTGGTCCAAAAGGGAGAAAACAGCAGCTGTTATAAAAACTACAGTTAGAATAGAAGTAAATACTCCTATTATTAGCTGCAGTAAAAATGTACAAACAAAGGAAACAACAGCGCTATGAGTCCTATACTAAATACATAGTTCATGTAATCCACAATGGGATTTAATAAATATAAACATCCGTTGTAATTCCAAGATTAAATATATATGCAGGTATTAGCAGTTATTTCCCTTACCAGAAATTACCAATGCAATACATCAAAACTCCAGTTCAGTCCCCCTATCCTCACCAACCATATCGTCATCACAACCAATACTATTATGCAAATCAGAGGTAGCAATCCAGGGATCAACCCCAGTTCCTCCAACAGGAGGAAAAAGTATCTCTCACACCAAATTGGAGGAAAAAATCAAACCAGTTAAAAAGAAGAAGGGGGGATGAAGAAGAAGGGGATGTAGAGCAGGCAGGAGAGTTTAACTCAAAAAGAATAAGATCAACAAAACTGTAGGCTCTACCACTGAGGATCCCAATATAAAAATTAAGATTTTCAATTTATCTACAAGGATATTGTCATTAGAAGAAACTAATGTTTGAGTAAGGGATTAGCTTTTGCTCCAGTTAAATTCAACCTTTTTATTGACTTACATAAGTATATTAGAAAATTAACTCTGAATAGGCATTATCAAAAAATTAAAAAAGAAAGAGTTGAGGGTCTAAATAGTATAAATACAGATTTAATGGATGATAAGGATCTAGAAACCCTTATTAATTTAGAACAACTTTTTGTAGAGAATCAAACTGGGTTACAAACTACAGATGATGTGATGGAAATGACAGAAGGTAGTGCGTTTGCTCTCATTAAGTTTAATAATCACACTAGTTTTAAACCCCTGTCTACATTTTTCCCTACTCAATCCAAGGGCAGCTATATAACTGTCTTTGCTAAACTGGTACAAGAAGATTTATTGGACATATATAAAGAAGATTTATTGGACATATATAAAATCAAAAAAGACAACCTCACTAAGAAAGAAAAAGTCCTTCTGAGAAAAATAGAAGATAATGATATTATTATAAGGGGAGCGGACAAGGGGGGTGGTATTATGATACAAAATAGGGGAGACTATATTAAAGAAGCAAATAGACTACTAGGGGATACAAATACCAATCTACCATTAAGAGCTGACCCCTCTTAAATTTTCATAAAAGAATATATGAGCCTATTAGATTCAGCTAAACATAATGGAATATTGAATGATCAAGAATTCAATTTCCTAATTAAAAAAACAAACAAAATAGCTACTTTTTACCACCTTCCGAAGATACATAAAGATCTTACGAACCCACCAGGAAGACCCATTATTTCGGGTATAGGGTCGCTAACTACTAAATTATCTGAGTTTGTAGATTATTTCCTACCACCACTAGTACCCAAACTAAAGTCATATATTAGAGACACTCCGTATGTGATCCAGAAAATGTCAGGAATTAAATGGTAGGACAATTACAGATGGGTTACTCTAGATGTAAGCTTACTGTATACCAACATTCCCCATGCGAAAGGTATGGAGGCAGAAAAATACTGGCTTACCCAACTAACAGACTTGGGTGATTCGAGAATAGAATTTATTAAGGAATCTATTCAATTTATTCTTAAAAAAAACTACTTACATTTCAATGAGAGTTTATATTTACAAGTGGGTGGCACAGCTATGGGGACAAAATTTGCCCCCAGCTATGCCAACCTCTATATGGGCCTATGGGAAGAAATCTGGGAAGGTGAAGATTTGAATATTTTTAAGGATATTTTAACTTATATTAATAAGAACGATTTTAACTTGAATTTTACAGAAAAAATAAATTGCACTGAAATAGAGTTTTTAGAATGGATTTTATACAGAGAGGAGGATCAAATAAAAACTAGACTGGAAAACCTACGGATAGCAATAGCTATTTAGATGCTCACAGTGGCCATCATCCTGCTTGGATACATAGTATTCCATATGGCCAATTTCAGAGAATAAAAATAAATTGTTCTAAAACAGAAGATTATCTACGGGAATCAAAATTCCTTGAAGAGAAACTATTAAATAAAGGATATAATAAGGATAATGTGAGGAAAACTTTTCTGAACGTAGACAAGATGGAGAGACGTGACCTTCTCATAACTAAAACACAGAAAAAAGGAAAAAAAAGAGAAAATGTATTCCGTCTATGATTACCACTTATAATGAGGGAGCTAATGAAATTAAAACTATTCTAAATAGACACTGGCATGTGTTAAAAAATGATAGCCTATTGAAGGAAGTTACAGGTTTGAAACCTCAACTTATTTTTAGGAAAGGTAGGAATTTAAAATCAATTTTAGCTCCAAGAAAACTCAAACAAGAGAAGATGAGCACAAACGAGAAAATCACGTACCTGGTTACATACACATACCAAAGTTTTTTTTTAAATGTAACTGTTTAAATTGTGAATCTTGCAAACATCATTATAATAAGTAGACCGACTAGATCTATAACTTCAACTTCCAACAATAAAACATTTGAGATCGAAACTCTATCAAATTGCAAAACTGACTATGTTATTTATATGTTAGAATGTGAATGTAAATTGCAATATACAGGCCGCACGACTAGATCATACAAGACTAGACTCTTGGAACATATAAGGAATATTGAGATGGGATTCAAGAAACTGAGGCCTAGATTTAGAGTTGGGCGGTAGCCATCAAAACCAGCGTTAGAGGCTCCTAACGCTGGTTTTTACCGCCCTCTGGTATTTAGAGTCAGTCATTAAAGGGTCTAACGCTCACTTTGCAGCCGCGACTTTTCCATACCGCAGATCCCCTAACGTCAATTGCGTATCCTATCTTTTCAATGGGATCTTTCTAACGCCGGTATTTAGAGTCGTGGCTGAAGTGAGCGTTAGAAATCTAACGACAAAACTCCAGCCGCAGAAAAAAAACAGTAGTTAAGAGCTTTCTGGGCTAACGCCGGTTCATAAAGCTCTTAACTACTGTGCTCTAAAGTACACTAACACCCATAAACTACCTATGTACCCCTAAACCGAGGTCCCCCCACATCGACGCCACTCTATTATAATTTTTTAACCCCTAATCTGCCGACCGCACACCGCTGCCACCTACATTATCCCTATGAACCCCTAATCTGCTGCCCCTAACACCGCCGACCCCTATATTATATTTACTAACCCCTAATCTGCCGCCCCCGCTATCGCTGACCCCTGCATATTATTATTAACCCCTAATCTGCCGCTCCGTACACCGCTGCCACCTACATTATAGCTATGTACCCCTAATCTGCTGCCCCTAACACCGCCGACCCCTATATTATATTTATTAACCCCTAATCTGCCCCCCTCAACGTCGCCTCCACCTGCCTACACTTATTAACCCCTAATCTGCCAAGCGGACCGCACCGCTACTATAATAAAGTTATTAACCCCTAATCCGCCTCACTCCCGCCTCAATAACCCTATAATAAATAGTATTAACCCCTAATCTGCCCTCCCTAACATTGCCGACACCTAACTTCAAGTATTAACCCCTAATCTGCCGATTGGAGCTCACCGCTACTCTAATAAATTTTTTAACCCCTAAAGCTAATTCTAACCCTAACCCTAACACCCCCCTAAGTTAAATATAATTTTATTCTAACGAAATAAATTAACTCTTATTAAATAAATTATTCCTATTTAAATCTAAATACTTACCTGTAAAATAAACCCTAATATAGCTACAATATAAATAATAATTATATTGTAGCTATTTTAGGATTAATATTTATTTTACAGGCAACTTTGTATTTATTTTAACCAGGTACAATAGCTATTAAATAGTTAAGAACTATTCAATAGTTACCTAGTTAAAATAATTACAAAATTACCTGTAAAATAAATCCTAACCTAAGTTACAATTAAACCTAACACTACACTATCAATAAATTAATTAAATAAAATACCTACAATTATCTACAATTAAACCTAACACTACACTATCAATAAATTAATTAAATAAAATACATACAAATAAATACAATGAAATAAACTAACTAAAGTACAAAAAATAAAAAAGAACTAAGTTACAAAAAATAAAAAAATATTTACAAACATTAGAAAAATATTACAACAATTTTAAACTAATTACACCTACTCTAAGCCCCCTAATAAAATAACAAAGCCCCCCAAAATAAAAAAAATGCCCTACCCTATTCTAAATTAAAAAAGTTCAAAGCTCTTTTACCTTACCAGCCCTGAACAGGGCCCTTTGCGGGGCATGCCCCAAAGAATTCAGCTCTTTTGCCTGTAAAAAAAACACATACAATACCCCCCCCCCCCCAACATTACAACCCACCACCCACATACCCCTAATCTAACCCAAACCCCCCTTAAATAAACCTAACACTAAGCCCCTGAAGATCTTCCTACCTTATCTTCACCATGCCAGGTTTACCGATCCGTCCTCGGAAGTCTTGATTCAAGCCTCGGAAGTGTTGATCCAAGCCCAAGCGGGGGGCTGAAGAGTGACGTCCATCCTCGGGCTGAAGTCTGGATCCAAGCGGCGGCTGAAGAAATCCATCCTCGGGCTGAAGTCTGGATCCAAGCGGCGGCTGAAGAAATCCATCATCGGGCTGAAGTCGGAAGTCCATCATCGGGATGAAGTCTTCTATCAAGCAGCATCTTCAATCTTCTTTCTTCCGGAGCGGAGCCATCTTCTTCCCAGCCGACGCGGATCCATCCTCTTCTAACGACGCCTACTAGCCGAATGACGGTTCCTTTAAATGACGTCATCCAAGATGGCGTCCATCGAATTCCGATTGGCTGATAGGATTCTATCAGCCAATCGGAATTAAAGTAGGAAAATTCTGATTGGCTGATGGAATCAGCCAATCAGATTCAAGTTCAATCCGATTGGCTGATCCGATCAGCCAATCAGATTGAGCTCGCATTCTATTGGCTGTTCCGATCAGCCAATAGAATGCGAGATCAATCTGATTGGCTGATTCCATCAGCCAATCAGAATTTTCCTACCTTAATTCCGATTGGCTGATAGAATCCTATCAGCCAATCAGAATTCGATGGACGCCATCTTGGATGACGTCATTTAAAGGAACCGTCATTCGGCTAGTAGGCGTCGTTAGAAGAGGATGGATCCGCGTCGGCTGGGAAGAAGATGGCTCCGCTCCGCTCCGGAAGAAAGAAGATTGAAGATGCTGCTTGATAGAAGACTTCATCCCGATGATGGACTTCCGACTTCAGCCCGATGATGGATTTCTTCAGCCGCCGCTTGGATCCAGACTTCAGCCCGAGGACGGACGTCACTCTTCAGCCCCCTGCTTGGGCTTGGATCAACACTTCCGAGGCTTGGATCAAGACTTCCGAGGACGGATCGGTGAACCTGGCATGGTGAAGATAAGGTAGGAAGATCTTCAGGGGCTTAGTGTTAGGTTTATTTAAGGGGGGTTTGGGTTAGATTAGGGGTATGTGGGTGGTGGGTTGTAATGTTGGGGGGGGGGGTATTGTATGTGTTTTTTACAGGCAAAAGAGCTGAATTCTTTGGGGCATGCCCCGCAAAGGGCCCTTTTCAGGGCTGGTAAGGTAAAAGAGCTTTGAACTTTTTTAATTTAGAATAGGGTAGGGCATTTTTTTATTTTGGGGGGCTTTGTTATTTTATTAGGGGGCTTAGAGTAGGTGTAATTAGTTTAAAATTGTTGTAATATTTTTCTAATGTTTGTAAATATTTTTTTATTTTTTGTAACTTAGTTCTTTTTTATTTTTTGTACTTTAGTTAGTTTATTTCATTGTATTTATTTGTAGATATTGTATTTAATTAAATTATTGATAGTGTAGTGTTAGGTTTAATTGTAGATAATTGTAGGTATTTTAGTTAATTAATTTATTGATAGTGTAGTGTTAGGTTTAATTGTAACTTAGGTTAGGATTTTTTTTACAGGTAATTTTGTAATTATTTTAACTATTTTAGCTATTAAATAGTTCTTAACTATTTAATACCTATTGTACCTGGTTAAAATAAATACAAAGTTAACTGTAAAATAAATATAAATCCTAAAATAGCTATAATATAATAATAATTTATATTGTAGCTATATTAGGGTTTATTTTACAGGTAAGTATTTAGCTTTAAATAGGAATAATTTATTTAATAAGAGTTAATTTATTTCGTTAGATTTAAATTATATTTAATTTAGGGGGGTGTTAGTGTTAGGGTTAGACTTAGCTTTAGGGGTTAATCCATTTATTACAGTAGCGGCGAGATTCGGTCGGCAGATTAGGGGTTAATAATTGAAGTTAGGTGTCGGCGATGTTAGGGAGGGCAGATTAGGGGTTAATACTATTTATTATAGGGTTATTGAGGCGGGAGTGAGGCGGATTAGGGGTTAATAACTTTATTATAGTAGCGGTGCGGTCTGCTCGGCAGATTAGGGGTTAATAAGTGTAGGCAGGTGGAGGCGACGTTGAGGGGGGCAGATTAGGGGTTAATAAATATAATATAGGGGTCGGCGGTGTTAGGCGCAGCAGATTAGGGGTACATAGCTATAATGTAGGTGGCAGCGGTGTACGGAGCGGCAGATTAGGGGTTAATAATAATATGCAGGGGTCAGCGATAGCGGGGGCGGCAGATTAGGGGTTAATAAGTGTAAGGTTAGGGGTGTTTAGATTCAGGGTACATGTTAGAGTGTTAGGTGCAGACGTAGGAAGTGTTTCCCCATAGGAAACAATGGGGCTGCGTTAGGAGCTGAACGCGGCTTTTTTGCAGGTGTTAGGTTTTTTTTCAGCTCAAACGGCCCCATTGTTTTCTATGGGGGAATCGTGCACGAGCACGTTTTTGAAGCTGGCCGCGTCCGTAAGCACCGCTGATATCGAGAGTTGCAGTGGCGTTAAATTATGCTCTACGCTCCCTTTTTGGAGCCTAACGCACTGAAAACCCAGCCATTCTGTGAACTCTAAATACCAGCGGTATTTAAAAGGTGCAGGGGAAAAAAAGCACGCGTAGCTAACGCACCCCTTTGGCCGCAAAACTCTAAATCTAGGCGATAGTGTATCAGATCACTTTAGAACACCTCACAATCAAGACCTAGTGGCCTTAGGGGAACATATTAAAGTAGCCCTAGCAGACATAGACAGGGAACTCCATTTGAGAAAAATGGAAACTATGGATATATAAAATGGGCAATTTGACCCCGAGAGGCCTGAATAAAGACATAGATTTAGCTGCATTCTTGGTATGATAAATAAAAAATAAAATAATGAACATAAGATGTATTTTTTTTTTTTTTTTTTTTTTTTATTGAAGTTAAAGTAGAGATTAACAAACAAGGATCGCCCTTGAACAAGTGTTACATCGAGGTGGTAAAGACATCACATGTACCTTGATACAAATAACAGATTAAGATGAATATATATGAGTAAATTGGCATTTCCAGGCTTAAGACAATGATAGAGAAAAAAAAAAAAATAGGGCGATATAGAATAGAACTTCATTTTATGTTATGTGATATATGATCTCCACCAAGCAATAGATGGCGCATTTTGTACTGTGTAAGATAATAGTGACAGCTTGTGGAGAGTTGGCAAATGAATTGGCCACTTTTGGGCCAGCGTATATAAAGGGGGGAGGGAATAGCAGCGGGCAAAAGCCGCTCAATAGAGTGAGGGGGAGGTGGAGGGCGGAGCCAGCCAGCATATCAGTCTAGTGATCGCTGCTAGACATTCTAAGAGAATGTTAGTTTCAGAATCTAAGTGGATTCTTAACAGAATAAGAAAAATATCTAAATGGAGTGGGGATGACACAATATATAATGTTATGAGCTTTACTACATATTTTCAGGATCCATTAACATTTAACTATACAATTCCTTAATATATTAAAATGGTGAGGGGAGGACTTAGAAAGGCTTAGTAAGAATACTTATACTAAGGGTAGTATCCAATGTTGCAAGGCATTATGTTATAATATATATAGTATGGGGTAAACCTTACATTACATTGCATTAGAGGCCACAACAAAACAGTAGTAACTTGCAAGGTAGGTAGATAAGTTATAAATAACAAAAATGCTTTAACAGGTAAGCAGAGAACAAAGTGAACAGCATTCTTACAAGATAGGTAAAACAATTGGTGCCGTTGCAGGTAGCTTGCATAACTCAGGGATGGTATAACTGTATAATATTGCCGTGTCAATGGAGCTGACATTACACTAATGCGCAATAGCTAGTTAATACAACACAGCGAAGTTTTTAGCAAGCATACCAAATAAGGACATAGTGTATTAGAAGGCACCATTGACATGTTTAGCTCTATAACAATATGTTAGGGATATATTATCCATCACTCAAAAACAATCTTGCTTAATGTAGTACTCTGCAATATATAAGACCTCCTATGCAACTGGCCAATATAGCAGTATAAACAGTTTGATGCTAGCATGAATTCTACGTGACAATTATGGGTGATAGCGCCACCCTGAACAGTGGAATATATACGGCAAATGCATATAATTGCAGTGTTCTACTGTTGAAGCATATATTTAAAACCAACATATAACTAGTTCCAGGAAGTACAGAAAAATTAGACCACAACACATGAAAATTAATCAATGCAAAATTCTGACAGGGAATGTAAACTATAATGGAGCAGGGTGACAATTTTAAACCCTGTTAGGGATTATCAAGATATACTTAGAATCTTCAGCAAATAGTGTGCATTCTGATGTTTCAAGTGTTACAACCAAGATCAAAAAGATTAGATTGTGTGATTAGAAACATTTAACTGCCATCCCTATTTTAGCATAAGAATTTCAACAGTCCTTCATAAGATGTATTTTATATTCCCTTGGATCCATTTTAGAGATAAAGATAATCTTGTAATATTATGTTTAGTTGTATTGACAAGAGTATAATTTAATGTTGGATTCCTGATCCTTATATGTATATATAATATTTTTATATTCAATTAATTATAATTAAGTGATTTCTTTTATTAGTTATATTTTATTTAATTGATTATGTTGTAAGGATTTTATTAAATTTAATATTTATGATGATGTTAGGGTTATCAATTTTAAGGTACAATTAAGATTTTTAGTGTGTGTTATTAATTTTATGATATGCATATGAAGTGTTTTTATCTTTTGTCTATTGACTATAAACTGCGTGTAGAATATATTTTCTGACCTATGACTGCATAGATATAGATAATTTTTAACCGTCCCAGTATCTTAAGGATCGTAAATCTATGTGCCAAATATCATTAATGTGTACTGTGGGAGCTAGTGCCGATGACGATTTTGACAAATACGGCACATGTGATCCACTATTCGTCCAATGGGAGAGGTGGCGTGCCGCCACTCCCCCTATTTAAATGGACACACAGCTGATTTATTCATCTCATCCCTCTGAGGAAGAAGAGCTTAATACTTATCCTTTGAAACGCGTTAGGGTTCTTTTCATACACAGCTACAGCTGAAATTTGTCTATGGACTATTTGTGAACTGTATGCTGCCGTTCAGGACGCTTTAGACTTGCTGAGCCTGTGTTTACGGCTTTTAATATTGCTCAGTGTTTTAAACATACCTCATATAGTCTGAAGTCAACAAATGTGAGTGCACACTGTCTTATTTTGTATGTAGTTTATTCATTTAATATCAGTATTACACTATCTGGTTTTTCTCCCCTTTCTTTAATATTATCCAACTCGAGCGTTCCTCGCTCACTAAGAGGACAGGGGGATACTAGAAGTTTCTACAGATTCCAGGAGATGGATACATATCACTGTGAACAATCCCTACTGAAGGAAAGAATATATATACGTTGGAGGTTTCTCTCCCCCCACAGATGCGGCAACTTACCTCGTTAGATTGAGGTCATTTTTGGTAAGGGGAATACCTGCTAATACCTGCATATATATTTAATCTTGGAATTACAACGGATGTTTATCTTTATTAAATAACATTGTGGATTATATGAACTATATATTTAGTATAGGATTTATAGCGCTGTTGTTTCCTTTGTTTGTATATATATATATATATATATATACAAAACACGGAAGGGAACTGCACTCTCATACCGGACCGGGTACACATCCTATGACCCTGCAACATGCTCAGCCCTGGGTGCCACTGGCACTCACAGGAAGCTGTGCTGTCCCCAGAGCCACAAGCAGTTAACCCCAGACAGGTCTGGGTGCAAGAACCATAGGGAAAATTACAAAACAAATTAATACAACACACAGAGAAAACCCAGCACTCACTTACAAGCTCTCAGCTAAGATTTAAAAGCAAAACTGGAAAGGTTAGTCACCGCATCTGGCCAAATGGGACAAGCTCAGGTACCACGTCAAGGTCCTCTCCAATACCTGAGACCCTAAAACAGCCACACAATGCAAGCTTTCAAATCCAAACAAACTGAAAACAAAAAAAGGGTGCACAGGAATATGTAATCACCCTAGACATATAAAAAACACGGAAGGGAACTGCACTCTCATACCGGACCGGGTACACATCCTATGACCCTGCAACATGCTCAGCCCTGGGTGCCACTGGCACTCACAGGAAGCTGTGCTGTCCCCAGAGCCACAAGCAGTTAACCCCAGACAGGTCTGGGTGCAAGAACCATAGGGAAAATTACAAAACATATTAATACAACACACAGAGAAAACCCAGCACTCACTTACAAGCTCTCAGCTAAGATTTAAAAGCAAAACTGGAAAGGTTAGTCACCGCATCTGGCCAAATGGGACAAGCTCAGGTACCACGTCAAGGTCCTCTCCAATACCTGAGACCCTAAAACAGCCACACAATGCAAGCTTTCAAATCCAAACAAACTGAAAACAAAAAAAGGGTGCACAGGAATATGTAATCACCCTAGACATATACAAAACACGGAAGGGAACTGCACTCTCATACCGGACCGGGTACACATCCTATGACCCTGCAACATGCTCAGCCCTGGGTGCCACTGGCACTCACAGGAAGCTGTGCTGTCCCCAGAGCCACAAGCAGTTAACCCCAGACAGGTCTGGGTGCAAGAACCATAGGGAAAATTACAAAACAAATTAATACAACACACAGAGAAAACCCAGCACTCACTTACAAGCTCTCAGCTAAGATTTAAAAGCAAAACTGGAAAGGTTAGTCACCGCATCTGGCCAAATGGGACAAGCTCAGGTACCACGTCAAGGTCCTCTCCAATACCTGAGACCCTAAAACAGCCACACAATGCAAGCTTTCAAATCCAAACAAACTGAAAACAAAAAAAGGGTGCACAGGAATATGTAATCACCCTAGACATATACAAAACACGGAAGGGAACTGCACTCTCATACCGGACCGGGTACACATCCTATGACCCTGCAACATGCTCAGCCCTGGGTGCCACTGGCACTCACAGGAAGCTGTGCTGTCCCCAGAGCCACAAGCAGTTAACCCCAGACAGGTCTGGGTGCAAGAACCATAGGGAAAATTACAAAACAAATTAATACAACACACAGAGAAAACCCAGCACTCACTTACAAGCTCTCAGCTAAGATTTAAAAGCAAAACTGGAAAGGTTAGTCACCGCATCTGGCCAAATGGGACAAGCTCAGGTACCACGTCAAGGTCCTCTCCAATACCTGAGACCCTAAAACAGCCACACAATGCAAGCTTTCAAATCCAAACAAACTGAAAACAAAAAAAGGGTGCACAGGAATATGTAATCACCCTAGACATATACAAAACACGGAAGGGAACTGCACTCTCATACCGGACCGGGTACACATCCTATGACCCTGCAACATGCTCAGCCCTGGGTGCCACTGGCACTCACAGGAAGCTGTGCTGTCCCCAGAGCCACAAGCAGTTAACCCCAGACAGGTCTGGGTGCAAGAACCATAGGGAAAATTACAAAACAAATTAATACAACACACAGAGAAAACCCAGCACTCACTTACAAGCTCTCAGCTAAGATTTAAAAGCAAAACTGGAAAGGTTAGTCACCGCATCTGGCCAAATGGGACAAGCTCAGGTACCACGTCAAGGTCCTCTCCAATACCTGAGACCCTAAAACAGCCACACAATGCAAGCTTTCAAATCCAAACAAACTGAAAACAAAAAAAGGGTGCACAGGAATATGTAATCACCCTAGACATATACAAAACACGGAAGGGAACTGCACTCTCATACCGGACCGGGTACACATCCTATGACCCTGCAACATGCTCAGCCCTGGGTGCCACTGGCACTCACAGGAAGCTGTGCTGTCCCCAGAGCCACAAGCAGTTAACCCCAGACAGGTCTGGGTGCAAGAACCATAGGGAAAATTACAAAACAAATTAATACAACACACAGAGAAAACCCAGCACTCACTTACAAGCTCTCAGCTAAGATTTAAAAGCAAAACTGGAAAGGTTAGTCACCGCATCTGGCCAAATGGGACAAGCTCAGGTACCACGTCAAGGTCCTCTCCAATACCTGAGACCCTAAAACAGCCACACAATGCAAGCTTTCAAATCCAAACAAACTGAAAACAAAAACTGACTAACCTTTCCAGTTTTGCTTTTAAATCTTAGCTGAGAGCTTGTAAGTGAGTGCTGGGTTTTCTCTGTGTGTTGTATTAATTTGTTTTGTAATTTTCCCTATGGTTCATAGGATGTGTACCCGGTCCGGTATGAGAGTGCAGTTCCCTTCCGTGTTTTGTATATGTCTAGGGTGATTACATATTCCTGTGCACCCTTTTTTTGTTTTCAGTTTGTTTGGATTTGAAAGCTTGCATTGTGTGGCTGTTTTAGGGTCTCAGGTATTGGAGAGGACCTTGACGTGGTACCTGAGCTTGTCCCATTTGGCCAGATGCGGTGACTAACCTTTCCAGTTTTGCTTTTAAATCTTAGCTGAGAGCTTGTAAGTGAGTGCTGGGTTTTCTCTGTGTGTTGTATTAATTTGTTTTGTAATTTTCCCTATGGTTCTTGCACCCAGACCTGTCTGGGGTTAACTGCTTGTGGCTCTGGGGACAGCACAGCTTCCTGTGAGTGCCAGTGGCACCCAGGGCTGAGCATGTTGCAGGGTCATAGGATGTGTACCCGGTCCGGTATGAGAGTGCAGTTCCCTTCCGTGTTTTGTATATGTCTAGGGTGATTACATATTCCTGTGCACCCTTTTTTTGTTTTCAGTTTGTTTGGATTTGAAAGCTTGCATTGTGTGGCTGTTTTAGGGTCTCAGGTATTGGAGAGGACCTTGACGTGGTACCTGAGCTTGTCCCATTTGGCCAGATGCGGTGACTAACCTTTCCAGTTTTGCTTTTAAATCTTAGCTGAGAGCTTGTAAGTGAGTGCTGGGTTTTCTCTGTGTGTTGTATTAATTTGTTTTGTAATTTTCCCTATGGTTCTTGCACCCAGACCTGTCTGGGGTTAACTGCTTGTGGCTCTGGGGACAGCACAGCTTCCTGTGAGTGCCAGTGGCACCCAGGGCTGAGCATGTTGCAGGGTCATAGGATGTGTACCCGGTCCGGTATGAGAGTGCAGTTCCCTTCCGTGTTTTGTATATGTCTAGGGTGATTACATATTCCTGTGCACCCTTTTTTTGTTTTCAGTTTGTTTGGATTTGAAAGCTTGCATTGTGTGGCTGTTTTAGGGTCTCAGGTATTGGAGAGGACCTTGACGTGGTACCTGAGCTTGTCCCATTTGGCCAGATGCGGTGACTAACCTTTCCAGTTTTGCTTTTAAATCTTAGCTGAGAGCTTGTAAGTGAGTGCTGGGTTTTCTCTGTGTGTTGTATTAATTTGTTTTGTAATTTTCCCTATGGTTCTTGCACCCAGACCTGTCTGGGGTTAACTGCTTGTGGCTCTGGGGACAGCACAGCTTCCTGTGAGTGCCAGTGGCACCCAGGGCTGAGCATGTTGCAGGGTCATAGGATGTGTACCCGGTCCGGTATGAGAGTGCAGTTCCCTTCCGTGTTTTGTATATGTCTAGGGTGATTACATATTCCTGTGCACCCTTTTTTTGTTTTCAGTTTGTTTGGATTTGAAAGCTTGCATTGTGTGGCTGTTTTAGGGTCTCAGGTATTGGAGAGGACCTTGACGTGGTACCTGAGCTTGTCCCATTTGGCCAGATGCGGTGACTAACCTTTCCAGTTTTGCTTTTAAATCTTAGCTGAGAGCTTGTAAGTGAGTGCTGGGTTTTCTCTGTGTGTTATATATATATATATATATATTTAATAATACAATTATATCTTTTTTCTATGTAAAGTACACGGTAATGTAAAATATGCGTAACGTGATTTATGTTTCGAGATTTATGTCTAATCAGATTTGCGCACATGAAGAATTAGTAATAATAAAGCTCCTTCTTGAAATATTAAAAATAAAATATTAAAAAATATTAATAATTACTAAAAATTAATATACATATTGTAAAAAGCTAAATAACCTAAATGATATATATATATATACACTGTGTTGCCACTTTATTAGGTACAGCTACCTAATAGATTGTTGAGGCTCCTGTTACCTTCAAAACAGCCTGAATTTGTGAAGCCATGGATTCAACAAGATGCAGAAAACGTTGTGGAGTTATTGTGTACCATGCAGACATAAGTTTTTCACGCGTAGGCCTGCAGTGAATATCCCTTCTCAACTCTTCCCAAAGATGTTTAATAAGATTGAGATCTGGGGACTGAGCGGGCCACTGCAGCAAAGTAATTATCATGTTCCAGAAACCATCCCATAGTGATGCAGACTTTGCTTACTGGCGCATCCTGCTGGAAGTAACCATCTGCCTGAGGATAAACTGTTAACATGAACAGATGCACTTCATCAGAAACAATGTTTACATAGCTGTGGCATTCAAACATGAATCTAGGGGTATCAATGGACCTAACTTGTGGCAGGAAATCATTCACCACACCATAATACCTCCCCCACCACCTTGCACAGGTTTCATCAGACATGACGGGTCCATGGATTCCTGCTATTTTTGCCAAATCCGGAGCTTGCCATCAACCTCACGCACTACGAACTTCATCTTGTCAGTCCAAGAAACCTTTTTCCAGTCTTCAGTAGTCCAGTACTTCTGTTGTTGTACCCACAGAAGAAGTGTTCTCTTGTTCTTCTCTGAAAACAAAGGCACTCGATGTGGCCTCCGGCTGTTGTAGCCCATCCGCGACAAGTTGCGCCTAGTGGTGTGTTGCAATATGTTTTTCTCTGCACTAAGGTTGAATTCTGATGTGATTCATGAAATTGTGGCCTGTCTTTTTGCTTGCACAAGTCTAGCCATTCTCCTCTGACCTTTATCATCAACAAGCATTTTTCTTCCACAGGACTGCCGCTGACTGGATATTTTCTCGATACACCCTTGAAACTGTGGTAGGTGAAAAGTTCAGGAGTACTTCCGTTTCAGATGCGATTCATCCAGCACGTCTTGCACTTACTCTAATGCCACATTTAAAGTCCATTAGATCACTGCTCTTCCCCATTCTGACTGTGGTTTGTACACTCAACTGATAGTAGGAAAGTTGTTCAGCTGTATATATACCAAAACTGTGGCCACGTAGTGGAACAAACCATCTGTGTGCACAGCAGGACTGTACCTAATAATATATCTGCACAGTGTATACATATACATTATATATATATATATATATATATATATATATATATATATATATATATATATATATATATATATATATATATATATATATAATTTTGTTTACAGCATGTATAATTATTTGTATAAATTATTATTATTAACATGTTTTAATATTTTATATTGAATTTTTCTAAAACACACTTTGAGATTACTAATTGTTCATGTGCGCAAATCACTAAGGACAAATTATGTTATGCATATTTTTCATCCCTATGTTCTTCACATACAAAACAAATTAATTTTAATTATTAAATATATATGTCTATATGTATGTGATAATGTTAATGTAAAATAGATATCTATAATTATATATCTTTAGGAATAGATATACAGGAATAAGTATATACAGATATTTATAGAAATATGTATTTACAATTAAAATAACGTTGTCCTGTACGTAAAGAATATTGGAATGTTAAATATGTACAATAAATATACAGTAAAACACATAAATACATATGTACAAACATATATAAACATATGTATATGTATATACTATATATACACATATTTAAACATGTATATGTATGCATATAGATAATGTAGCTGTTTGCAGTCAAACAACATGTCATATACAGGTGGCCCTCGTTTTACAACGGTTCAATTTACACCGTTTCAGAATAACAACCTTTTTTTCCAGTCATGTGACTGCTATTGAAAAACATTGAGAAGCAGTGCATTTATTAAAATAGCCAGTAGGTGGAGCTGTCCGCTTGTGTTGCAGCAAAGCCAAGCAATCTGAAATTAATCAGTTTAACCAGACCTGAGCTATCGAGCAGATTTCAAAGGAACAAGATCTTCCTGTCTATAAATCAGTCCAGATTGGAATGCATAGAAAGAACTGTTTTCAGAAAAATGCAAGTGAAGTCTGTGTTGTGTGATTATTTTATTAGGTTTATAATGCTGTTTAGCAAATGTTTTTGTTCATTTAACTTAGTTTAATTATATATTCTGTGTTGTGTGATTATTTTATTAGGTTTATAATGCTGTTTAGCATTTAAAGTCTTCATGTCAAAGCTTTAAAAATAATGTATTGGGCGTTACTTATGACAATTTTGAGAGGGGCCTGGAACCTATCTCCCTCACTTCCCATTGACTTACATTATAAACTGGGTTTCAATTTACAACAGTTTCGATTTACAACCATTCCTTCTGGAACTTAACCCCGGCGTAAACTGAGGGCTACCTGTATATACTTTTGAGCCCTTATAACTTTTTTCTTTAATATTTATATGACTAATATTTAAAAGATAGTGATTATATGAGTACATCTGTAATTTTAAATGCATTTATGTTGTGTTTAGTGCAAAGTTGTTTAAAACACTAGCATTTGCACAAAGCCAACCAGCTCAATAGTGTTTACTTTAAATTTGTAATACAAGCACTATTTCTGTTGCATGCAAAAAGCCAAACATTTTTTTAATTAAAATTAATATTTAAAGACAAGGTGCAATAAGTAAAAAAACAATGTGTAATCAGCTTTTGCACTGTTTTATATCAAAATAACAATGTGGTGCCCCAATACTAAAAAATTGTGAGCATGAGAAGAACGTGGCTCCATAGTTTAAAGCTATTGTCAAAGTAGAAAAGTATCATTTCTGTAGTGGCTCCAGAGACTGAATTTAAGAGGCTAAGGGCTCTGGAGTACTGATGATTCCTAGGTAAAAAGATTAGTAGTAGGTGCCTGAAATACAATGAATTGAAGTCTAGAGACAAGGAAAGATGATTCAGTAAACAAGGAAGAGGCTCAGCAGTTAGGTTAGCTGCAAAATCAAAGGTCATTTCTGATATTAAGAGGAACAAGGTAGCTTAGAGTCTGTATAATGAGTCCAGATCAGCAGCAATTAACAGAAAGCCAAGTACGGTAACAAAAGAAATAGGCAACATTAACATTTCCAGGTCAGTAGCAAAAAGGCAAGTGGTTGAGATAAGTAACAGAATGGCAAAAAATGGGCAGAATCCATTAAAAAGTTTCAGACCAGCATCAGTAGACAAGAAAGGACAGATGAGGTATCGAAGGATTAGGAGTACACAAGGTAGTAAAATTTAACAAGGTCAGCAACATGACAAAAAAATAAAGGGTTACAAAGACAATATCACTTTAAACTGTAAAGCCCAAAACACCCCAAAGTTGTTTCAATAATGTGACAAGGTAAGTAAACCATTGCATGACAGCTGTAATTGGAATTATATCTTTGCATTTAGCAGTTTGACATATTCAGCACCTGAAAGTTATTTGGCATTGACTTAGCCATTTTGCATTGTGTGTAGTAATCCCAATATATTGGAAAGTCAGAGGCTGCTGCTTTGACATAAGGATGAGGCATTAAACATTAAAGATAACCAACTAACCACCACTATTTATAGCAAGTCATTGGCTGAGGTTATACATTTAAAAGAGGAAATCTGCAAGCATAGTTTTACCTGATGGAGCCAAATGTTACTACACTATATGAAGCCTGGACTGCTTGCTCAATGAACACTTTGTGCAATTTTTATAGCATCTGAAGGAAGCATGGTGTAGTGTAAGTACAAAATATTCACAATAAAAGCCAACTCTGCTATCAGGTTATAGATTATAAACCATATCCATAGACAGGATGTATAGGGATGCTCCTCCTAAAAAGGAAAGACGCATTTTGGATATAAAAAACTGAATTCAATACAACCTGTAGGTATGAGCAAATGATTATCTTTATTTCTGTAATACTTTCCTAATGATGCCTTTGTTTAGGGTAATTGCTATTATGCAGAGTGATTTTAATTTTGTTTTTAGCTACTATGTGACCCCTTACAAATTGTATTTTGCTATTGCAAATCTAATGCAATACCATTTTAATCCACTAGCGGGTTTTTGTACAGATGGACACTGATTGGTATTTGAAGGAGTATTAGGTTATATAATATTGAATTGCTTAAAATGATTAAGGGATAGGCACCTGAAACATAGCTTTATACATGACACTCATGCATTGTGAATAAAGGTCATTTTATTATACAAGTGCTGCTGTTTGTTGAGTTGAGTAGTGTAAGTGAGGCCACAGTAACTGGAGTCACTTTGCCTACATTTTTGGGTACATCTGGCATAGAGGAAGAAAAATGGGCTGGATAATTTCAAAGTTCTGCTACAGTGGACATACATGAGTGTCAAGTCACATCCCCAGCTATTCAGGGACAGAGTATAATACATATTGATATACATACTGGTTCCTTGGGAGAGGTGCCCAGTAAAGAAAGGACATTCTATGGTACCATAGCTTCAAAGTTCCAGATTAAAGAGGACATGTCAATGTTGTGATAGCTGAGAAGGAACTAGTAAATGATTGATACAAAGAGGTCTGCCCCAATGATAATTATATTCCCAGCTGTCTAGTCAGTAGAAGAATGGGTGCTTTCTTTGGAGGTCCAATTTATAGGAATTTGTGCAGCTTCATTCTGTTCCCAATATCTGGTTCCTAAGTCTTTTTGTTTGCTTAAAGGGACACTGAACCCATTTTTTTTCTTTCATGATTCAGATAGAGCATGTAATTGTAGGCAACTTTCTAATTTACTTCTATTATCAATTTTTCTTCATTCTCTTGCAATCTTTATTTGAAAAGAAGGCATCTCAGCTAAGGAGCCAGCAAATTGTGGGTTCAGAACCATGGACAGCACTTGTTTAAAGGTGCTGTCCAATCAGCAAGGACAACCCAGGTTGTTCACCTAAAATGGGCCGGCATCTAAACTTACATTCTTGCTTTTCAAATAAACATACCAAGAAAATGAAAACAATTTGATAATAGGAGTAAATTAGAAAGTTGCTTAAAATTGCATGCTCTATCTGAATGACAAAATATTTTTTTTTGGCTACAGTGTCCCTTTAATGAGCCGTAGATCACGTATGGCTTAAATAATAAACAGGCAGGGGGATGTTGCTTCACCATAGTGGAGTTTGAAGTGTGACTGTTTGAGGTTGTGGACAGGTGTCTTTTATACTGATAACAAGTTCAAACAGGTGCCGTTAATACAGGTAATGAGTGGAGGACGGAGGAGCCTCTTAAAGAAGAAGATACAGGTCTGTGAGAGCCAGAAATCTTGCTTGTTTGTAGGTGACCAAATACTTATTTTCCACCATAATATGCAAATACATTCTTTCCAAATCAGACAATGTTATTGTCTGGATTTGTTTCCACATTTTGTCTCTCATAGTTGAGGTATACCTATGATGAAAATTACAGGCCTCTCTGATCTTCTTAAGTGGGAGAACTTGCACAATTGGTGGCTGACTAAATACTTTTTTGCCCCACTGTATGTAAGAAATTATTGAGGGTATTTTTAGGAAAATGTGACAAAATCAAGGCACCAAAGTGATCAATAAAAATATTTTATGTTATGTACAGAAATGAAAAGCTTCTGTATGAGTAGTGCTGAAAGAAAAATCATACAAATGTATTTAAAAACTAAATTACTTTTAATAAAAACATATTAAATCCTCCTAATATCCTTTCAAGGAGATACAATGACAGCCCAGGTCTCTCCCCAAATGGAATGCTGTCCTTCATTTAATATAAATGGTCATCACTTTGTTTGGATAGTGCACCAGTGACTGAGCTTGTTGAACATTTGGAGACACCATGCATGACTAACAAAAAAAATCAGTCTATAACAGCAACATAGTCTTTGTCGAGCAGCTCCCTTATAGTTGAAGTAGCAGGATGCCAGTTAAAATCAGTAACATAGAAGGCCCTTCAAAATGAAGACCAATACGCCGATAGGTGAGGTAGACAGTGCAAAATAACCAGCATCTGCAGTATTCAAAAAGCCTTGTAAAGTACTCTGAGTCAAGTAAGGGAGTTGACAGGTTGCAGGACATGTACACATAACTCCAGACTATAGCCATCTATTCATATTAGATGTGTGAGTTAATGCTGTTACAGGTTTACCAACCATCGTATCCTCTGCAGTGTCTTATAATATGAAAATAGATCTTTAACCATGAGGAGAAGGGTGACAAAAATGACCAAAATAAGATTGTCCCATTCTGCATTCTTAGTTAACATAATAAAAGGTGCACTGAAACTAGATAATCTATCTGCATAAAAAGTATAAGCCTAGAAAATGAATTGACTTTTCTGGGTAAAATAGATGTTAGGTCCTTTGTGTAATAGGTATGCTGGACAGACAAATTGCCAGTGGGTTTAACAATTCAGGAAATTATGATCTAAAATCAGGTCTGTATAAATGTTGGCTTGCAACCTGCCAAATTCCAAACAGTATTTTATTTACATTGTTTGTTTACTAAAAAATAACGACAAAATAAATACATAAATAAATGAATAAAAAAAATGTTATACAGTTCAAGGGTGGACAAAGGCTGTCCTTTGAAAACAGTTCAAAGGCTCCACTGGTCTGCCATTAGTCTCCTGAATAGAATAGGGAAGTTCATCATGTTTACCTGTGATGAAAAGGATACAATTAAATTAGAAAATTATAAAACAAATTGGGATAAAATGCAATTAGTAGCTTTTAGCTATAAAAATCATTGTAGTTTTAATTAGGCTGAAACAAAATGGCTGTTACAATCGGTTGACTCTGGAAGGCACAAAGAAGGTTGGAGAAAGTGGGGAAAGAAGCCCCTGCATTTTGTATATGAGGATTGGGGTAACTAGGTTTATAGGAGGATTTTGCATGTACAGATACCTATTATAAATGCCACAATAATAATATATAAAACAATTTGTTACTATTTGTATATAGAGAAGAATATGAATTTTACAGCAAAGTAAGGATACATGTTATTCATTGGTTGTTGAATTAAGATTTTCTTTTTTTTTTTTGGGGGGGGGGGGATTGGTTAAAGGTATATTAACCCAAAATTTGTCTTTCATGATTTGGATAACCCATTCGATTTTAAACAACTTTTCAATATACTTCTAAAAGATAATTTGCTTTGTTTTCTTGGTATCCTTTGATCGTTTAGGAGCAGTATTGTGCTACTGGAAGGTAGCTGCTGGTGATTGGCTCACCTGATGTGTTCACCTAGCTTTCAACACATACAAAGAGAACAAAGTAAATCTGATAACAGAAGTAAATTGGAAGTTGTTTAAAATTGTGTGCTCTTTCTGAATCTTGAAATAAAAAAAATGGGTTTCATGTCCCTTTAAATATAAAGAACATATCAATTCCTCTATTGTTTTAAAAGGGATGTTTCTAATATATTTTAATGTTTTGTTTTAAACCTGAATTTGTTTTGAGAGTTCTAGATATTATGTATTGGGAATACTTGTGTTTTATGGTAATGATTGTCATGGTAATGATAATATAGTTACATTGTTAGTATCATACCTGAGTAACATCTGCTTAAAATGGACCAAATCCATCTAAAACCAAATATCAGTTTACTGAAGATGGTCTTCCTCAGCCATAGTATGCTCCATCCATTAGTTTCTGTCTCTTGCATGGGATAATATGTGTCCAGTACTATGTGTTCACCTGCAACGAAAAAAAGATAATTATCTACATAATTCATAGACAGAAACCTAAAAAAATGTAATTGTATCTTAACCATCAAATAATTCTAGCTGTTTCAGGTGTTATTTATTAATACTGTATAATGGTCTTAAAACTATCCTTTGATATTTCCATTATTATTTTTTTTAAGTTTACACCAATATGGACTTTCATAGCTGTGATTGTCTTAAAGTTTACCCGAGTCCTCATTGAAGCTTGGAACATCAGGTAGGAGTATCTAGCTGATGCGGTCCCAGGCAAACTCCAGTATGGGAGGTTCTGATCTTAATTATGTGAACTTCATGTGAATTATGCTGTATGTCATATTTGGATTCGGAGAGTAATAATTCATCCCCACATCAACATCTCATGGGTTGTCCACTATAATAAGGCTTGTAAATACAGTGAAACCCTATGTCAGCTATTTAAGCAATGTTTAACCTGTTTGGGCCAGATGGACAAGTAAAGCCCTCTTTAGAAAGGGTAGACTCCAATATTTATAATTTAATAACGTTTGAATATTTTTTTATTTTTTTTTAGGAAGCTTTTTAGAGTGTGTAACTCTCTCTAACTCCCTCCTCAGAAGGGAGTCCTCACCCCCTTGTGACGGCACCAGTGGGGACATCACAGTGCCTCACAGACTGTAGTGCAGCAAATCTCTAGGATCTGGATTGGAATGGGGTCATCATGTGCATATATTTCCCTGTGCGGATGCAAAAAGGTTCAAATTAGTTTTCTTGTGTCTCTCCAGCTGTATCATACACATGGCAAATATCTCTCAGCATTGGTTCTATTTTGGGGCAGCCAGCAATTTCTAAGAGGCATTTGTTACCTCATCTTTATATCATAAAACGTTGCTTTTAAAAGGGTAAGGTCCCATAATTAAATTCATAATTCTGTGCGTAAGTACCTCACAGAAAAAAAAAAAGTTTAAAAACAACTCTTGGGTCCTGAAATGACTCAGCGGTAAAACGGTTAAGCATTATAGGTTTTTTTTTTTATCTATACACTCACATACACCATAAAAAACATATGACTTTTAGATTAATGATCACCTGACCATAAAGCCTAAATATGTGTCCCAAGTTTCAAAATGGCTCTGTTTTTTGGGGGTAAACATTTTTTATTTGGTTTCATTTTAACTCAGAAACTTTCCCACTAAACAATGCATTTATTGTTTTTATTAAAGGGACAGTCTACACCAGAATTTTTATTGTTTAAAAAGATAGATAATCCCTTTATTACCCATTCCCTAGTTTTGCACAACCAACACAGTTATATAAATACACTTTTTACCTCTGTGATTATTTTGTATCTAACCCTTTGCAAACTGCCCCCTTATTTCAGTTCTTTTGACAGACATCCATTTAAGCCAATCAGAGCTGGCTCACCTGAACTCCATGGGGTCAATTTATCAAGCTCCGTACGGAGCTTGATGCCCGGTGTTTCCGGCGAGCCTTCATGCTCGCCGGAAACAGAAGTTATGAAGCAGCGGTCTAAAGATCGCTGCTCCATAACCTGTCCGCCTGCTCTGAGGTGGCGGACAGAAATCAACCCAATAGAATACGATTGGGTTGATTGACACGGCACCCCCTACTAGTGGCCGATTGGCCGCAAATCTGCAGGGGGCGGCATTGCACCAGCAGTTCACAAGAACTGCTGGTGCAATGATAAATGTCGACAGCGTATGCTGTCGGCATTTATCGATGTGCAACGGACATGATACGCTACATCGTATCATGTCTGTCCGCACTTTAATAAATATACCTCCATGTGCGTGAGCACAGTGTTATCTATATGACACACATGAACTAAAACCCTCTAGTGGTAAAAAAACTATCAAAATGCATTTAGTTTAGAGGCGGCCTTCAAGGGCTAAGAAATTAGCATATGAACCTCCTAGGTTTAGCTTTCAACTAAGAATACCAAGAGAATAAAGCAAAATTGGTGATAAAAGTAAATTGGAAAATTGTTAAAAATTACATTCTCTATCTGAATAATGAAAGTTTATTTTGGACTTGACTGTTCCTTTTATATTATTTATTTTTCTTATTATTTTTAATTCCAAATTTAGACAATTATCTTTAAAGGGATAAAAAAAAGTCAAATGTGAAATAGAAGCATTTTTGCAATATACTTCCATTTGCAAAAATGCTACTTGTAAAAGTTATTACTGTTTTTCTGCAGCATACACACATATGCTGTGAGGGCTCGTGCACCAGCATTCAAACACCATGAATGCTCAGAAAAGTATCTGTGGTGTGTTTTGCTTCTTGAGATTAGTGTTATACAAGCTAATGAGGACTCTCTGGGGCCAATTTATTAAAGGTCTTGCGGACCTGATCCGACAGTGCGGATCAGGTCCGCAAGACCTCGCTGAATGCGTAGAGCAATACGCTCTCCGCATTTAACATTGCACCAGCAGCTCACAAGAGCTGCTGGTGCAACGCCGCCCCCTGCAGACGCGCGGCCAATGGGCAGCCAGCAGGGAGGTGTCAATCAACCCGATCGTACTCGATCGGGTTGATTTCCGGTGATGTCTGTCCGCCTGCTCAGAGCAGGCAGACAGGTTATGGAGCAGCGGTCTTTGTGACCGCTGCTTCATAACTGCTGTTTCTGGCGAGTCTGAAGGCTCGCCAGAAACACGAGCCCAGAAGCTCACTACGGAGCTTGTTAAATGGGCGCCTCTGAGACTGTGTGGTGTTTAAATACTGGTGCATGAATACTCAAAGCATATGTGTGTATGCTGCAGAAAAAACTGTTATAACTTTTAATAGAAGCATCTTTACTAATGGAAGTATATTACAAAAATGCTTCTTCTTCAAATAGAAATGCACCTGTGCCCATTTAGGGCTAGATTACAAGTGGAGCACTAAATATAGTTTGCACACAAGCGATATTAATGCTTGACTTATGCTCGCTAATGTGTGCTGGTATTACAAGTTAAGCACAATGCGAATGCGACCTCAAATTTGCATTGCTAGGAAGCATTGTGCTCATGAGAGCCCGCTTTAATAGACTCTAATGGAAGCTGAGTTCTGATGCCGTGAGACAGTATTAGAACTAGCGTAGTGAAGCGAGTAAGTCATCCAGTGATTGCAGCATTTTTAAATATATATGTATATACACATAGTAACACATAAATATATACTGTATGTATATACACATTTTAACACATAAATATATCTGTATATACACATATTAACACATATATATATATATATATATATATATATATATATATATATATATATATATATATATATATATACACATAGTAACACATAAATATATATGTATACAGGCATATTAACACATAAATATATCTGTATATACACATATTAGCACATAAATATATATGTTTATACACATAGTAACACATAAATATATATGTATATACACATATTAACACATAAATATATATATATATATACACACATATTAACACATAAATATATATATATCTATATATATATATATCTATATATATATATATATATATATATATATAAGCATTTACATATATATTTACTGGGAACACATAGTTCTCATAGACCGCAATGTAAAAGCATTTTTCAGTGCTGTTTTTGTTCTAACACCCCACACCCGCCAACTTTAACCCTCATAACTGCCTATTGCAGTTATTTTGTATTAAAAAATGCTAATTTTTTTTAATAAAAAACTATAATACCCTTTATGTTAAGGGCATTTGGGGAATTTTAGAAAATTTTCTGAGCACTAAATTGTTATTTATCACGGCCCCCACAAAAGGCCAATTGTGTCCATTTGCGGACGCGTGATAATTTAGCGCTACACTTGTAACCTAGCCCTTAATTTTTTACTTTTATATCCTTTTAAGTTAAAATGAATTGTAACCTAAATATAGTTTTTGAAATGTATGTCTTATATTTACATTGCATATTGTTTGGAATATCCAGCGGTATTTCTTGCAACAATATCCTTTCAATATTTTCTGCAGGTTGAGTTTCTTCAATAGAATACTTAAGTCCATCCAATATATCACTTTCATCTATAATCACAAAAAAATATAACAAAGATTGGCATAAAAAATGTACAAGATGAATCTTACAAGCACGTGCACATTTTCTATGTTTAATAATTGATATGAGAAGTCAACTGCTTATACAATTGAGGTTAAAAGCTCTAGAGAGAACAAATGACCCTATAGCATATATAGGCTTCTGTTAACTCTTAGGGGTCGATTTATTAAGCAGCGGACGCTGCTTCCGACCCACTCCGCTTCAGGTCTACCCCTTAGAAATGCACCATTTGATATATGTACTTTTTACCTTTTGTAGGCACCTATAAGATCTCAAATTGTTAAAGTGCCTGAAACAAATTTAAGGTAAAACAGTGTGTAAAAAAAAGCATATAAGTATTTTAATGAAATTTCCAAAAGTCTGCAATATTACTTACACTTTAGTGTTGCCAAGTGTATCCTGCTCCACCCCCCTTGTCAGTGTCCTACTCTATGGGGCCTATTTATCAAAGGTTTTGCGGACCTGATCCGACAGTGCGGATCAGGTCCGCAAGACCTTGCTGAATGCGGAGAGCAATACGCTCTCCGCATTTAACATTGCACCAGCAGCTCACAAGAGCTGCTGGTGCAACACCGCCCCCTGCTGATTTGCGGCCAATCGGCCGCCAGCAGGGAGGTGTCAATCAACCCGATCGTACTCGATCAGGTTGATTTCCGGCTATTCCTGTCCGCCTCATCAGAGCAGGCGGACAGGGTTATGGAGCAGCAGTCTTTAGACCGCTGCTTCATAACTGGTGTTTCTGGCGAGTCGGAAGACTCGCCAGAAACACGGGCCCACAAGCTCCATTCGGAGCTTGATAAATGGGCCCCATTATCTTGTGGTGTCATGTAATAAAAGTGTGAATGTGAGGATAATTACTTATGCAAGCAAGGGGGGTTTAGGAGGGACAGCCCTTCTATCTACTACCTACTGATAAAAAGAAAATATTTTTTTTTGTAAAAGTATATGGAAACATTTGTATTCATTATATATGACAAGTTCCAATACACAACAATAAAAAATGAATATGAATGTAAATGAACCTATTTAATACTCATAGATACAGTACATCATCTGACTGCTCAATATTGCCCCAGCTTCAGAAAACAATCTATAATAATTATAATAATATGTACTGTGAACAGTAGATTATTAAATAACAAAAGATGTAGAAATGTTGTTAAAAATAACAATTGATTTCATACTTAGCAGTTCATTTAAATATAATTTACAATAAAAATAAATAATTATATTAAAATATGTTTAAATCACGACTCATCTGAGGGTCTGTTGTAGAGTTAAAGGGATATGAAACCTAATTTTTTTTCTTTCATGATTTAGATAGAGCAGCAATTTTAAACAACCTTCTAATTTACTCCTATTATCAATTTTTCTTTGTTCTCTTGGTATGCTTAGATGAATGAGCAGCAATGCACTACTGGTTGCTGGTTGCTGATTGAACACATGGGTGAGCCAATGACAATCGGTATATATTTGCAGCCACCAATCAGCAACTAGAACCTAGGTTCTTTGCTGCTCCTGAGTTTTCCTAGATAAACCTTTCAGCAAAGGATAACAAGACAAGGAAGCAAATTTAATAGTAGAAGTAAACTGGAAATTTGTTTAAATTTGTATTCTCGATCTGAATAATGAAAGAAAAAATGTGGGTTTCATGTCCCTTAAAACATTGCATATATGAAAGCAAATACATTTTGTTAGTATAAATCATGTTTTCTGATATTTCTGTATACTAGATAGCATTTCATAGTAAGAATAAAATTATATAATTTAATAAATGTTTTAATACTTTGTCAAATTGTGTAGTTTGCTGACTAAAAGCTGGGACATGGAATATCCTATTGGAAAGCAGGGCTGTCTCAAGATATTGTGCTGCCTGGGTCCGAGAATGATGCCCCCCAGTAGTAACATTACTGATTAGCATATCAACCTACTAGTCTAGCCACTTACCTTACTAAGCCTTCCTACCTGCATGCAACCAATGCCTTATGCACAACTGTGCAATAAGTGGGAAGGTAGTTTGGGAAGAGATGCACTCGTCCCACCTTGAATACCACCTCTGACTGGTTCTGTGCATTTGTTCATTATGAGGTTATGCTGCTGGGAGCCTGCAACTTTCCCCGCATGGACAGAGAACAGGAGTGGTCTGGGTCTGACAGTGACTGACTGAGTCACTGAGGTGCTGCCCTCTGTCAAGTGCTGCCTGGGTCCATTGGACCCACTTAGTCCCATGGTTGAGCCAGCCCTGTTTGGAAGCCATCTTTAGCCTTATAGTCAGTGTGCAGAACCACGGCCAATTGTTTAATTTTTGTGCTTGAGATCTTGTGAGTATAAGATCTTCTGTAGCATCACCTGCTGTTCACACAATGCAGTGCCTCCTTTTGTTACAGGGTTCTTTTGCTAATTGTTTGCCTAGTATTAGATTAAGAAGAAGAGCCGTCTGCAATATAGTGGACATTTTCTCTCATCTCTGTTTGCCTCACTGTGGACATTATGTTTCCCTTCACCTTTTGGGACATGGTATTTATATATGAATAGACTTCTCTTAGAGCCTATTTTTGTGTTTATTACCAGTTGTTGTTTTTTTTAAAACGTATACCATACCTGCACAGCATTTGAGAATGAGCTTTTCCCATTTGGAAAAAGACAAACATTTGACTAAAAAACTGCTAGTCAGTCATTTATATCTTCAAATGTTTAACAATATTCAATATTTGATACAATTAAATTTCCACTTTGCTTTTTCCCCCAAGAGATGGTTTGTCAATTAGTTTGATAGGTAATAACTACTTTTGGTAATGTTATTATTTAGATAAGACAAACTCAGCCTTACATCATATCCCTAAACAACATACTAATAAATGAAAGACATGTAATGTAGCGTATAATCAATTTTTGTTTACTACTGCAACATTTATGGTTTGAACATTCTCTTTGGATAGGAAAGGTTGTACGGTCCTTCCTTACCTTAATCAAAGGTGCAACTAGGTTACTTAAATAATTATCCCCCAACCATTGATGATACATATGTAGTTATTTCAGCTATGCTACTTAGACAGAGTTTTCTGGAAGAGGATACACTGCATAACTGATAACCATCTACAACTAAGCATGGTAAAATAACCAAACACTTTAAAAAATGTTCAGTGGCTGGTAAGGGGTTTATAATCACTTTGAAGACACAATGGGGTCGATTTATGAAGCAGCGAATGCTGCTCCTGACCCACTCCGCTTCAGGACCGCCACCTCTGAGGTGGGGGACAGCAATCAGCCCGATCGGATACGATCAGGTTGATTGACACCCCCTGCTAGCGTCCGATTGGCCGCTAATGTGCAGGGGCGGCATTGCACAAGCATTTCACAAGAAATGCTTGTGCAATGATAAATATCGACAGCGTATTCTGTCGGCATTTATCAATGTGCGGCGAACATGATCCAATACAGCGAATGATGTCTGCTCGCACTATAATAAATCTGCCCCATAGACCTTATTCCACTCCATAAGAGTTTACCACCCGAAAAACATTGTATGCAACTTGGATGATTTACGGCCTTCATTTCTAAGACATTACAATCAATTAGAAGAGCCCCCATATAGATACTTTATAACAGGGAAATCTAGATAAACACTATAAGAAACACGGTGGTCCTGTATATTATGGAAATAAAGACAATTTAGAGTGCATCCATTGACTGAGGTCAACCCCTCATTAATTAAAAAGGAAGACGTTTGTAGTGCCTGTTGTATGGTGAGATATTAATTATTTTTTTTAACTTGGCATGTAAAGGAGTATTTAAAAACTGTATACATTTAAATGGGACATATTAGTGAATTGTAAACTAAGCAATTGAGAAGTATAATATTGTGGAACTGTTTTGTACAAGCAGCTCCCATAATTCATGATACTACTTAAAGGGACACTAAACCCAAAAAAAATTATTTCATGATTAAGGTAGAGAATACAATTTTAAACAACAATCCAATTTACTTCTATTATCTAATTTGCTTCATACTGTAGATAATCTTTGTTGAAGAAATAGCAATGCACATGGGTGAGCCAATCACACAAGGCATCTATGTTCAACCACCAATCAGCAGCTACTGAGACTATCTAGATATGCTTTTTAGCTAACAATATCAAGAGAATGAAGCAAATTAGATAATAGAAGTGCATTAGAAAGTTGCATGCTCTTTCTAAATCATGAAAGAAAAAAATGTGGGTTTCATGTCTATTTAATTGTAGTATGTCTATGAGAGTCACTTAGAGCTCCAATAACCTACTGTGCAGTGTAAGATGCAATTTAATGCTCTAAAGCAGCGGTCACCAACCAGTGGTCCATGTACCACTGGTGGTCCACGAGAAGATGTTAGTGGTCCTTGACACCATCAAGCAGGAATTAATCTCCTCTAATGGTGTCACCCCATCACGCTGCAACTCCCTACAGTGCCTGGCTGGACATCAGTGAAAATAGAGGAGTTAAATTACAATCTCCCTACGCATGTTGCACAGTACTGCGCAACTTGCGTAGCTAGATTGTATTATTAACTCCTCACACCTGGCACGTTGCTCAGAGGAAGATGCTTCCATTCTAAAGCCAGCAGAGGTTGGTATAGTCTTGGCTTGAAATAGTAGAATTAAAGTATAGAAAAAAAGAAAATCTTTAATAAAAAATCTCTCTTATATTTCATTTATTTTCTTCCCTTTACCTGTCTCTTTGTAGTAGTTTTCCTAATGCCTTCAGATGGACTTACATCACTGTTTGTCCTCCTCCCCTCCATCTTAATTGTTTTATTAAATATTAATTATTTTTCATTCTAATAAATGTATTCCACCTAAATTCCAGTAATTGCCATCCAGCAGATCAGCCATATCCCACCAGTATTATAGTAATTGCCAGTGACATCAGTCGTGGTTAGCTCACATCCATATTGAGAGCTTTCTGATATAAACTTAATTTATGACTCCAATGTCTGTCCATGATCATAAGTAGTTAGTAGTAAGAATATTTCCTAACTGGGGAGGTAACTTGGAAGTCTTGTGGTCCTTTTTAACATAATTATTTTTTCCCCATTTTCTGCCTCTCTGTTTCCAGCTCAAAAGTTGGCACTCACCCTTCATCTGTCATTTGGAATTATTCTCTCAGTTCTGTCATTCAATTAGTTAATTCCAAAAAATTATTCCTAAAAATGCGTAAATATATACATACTGTAAAATTAGCTATGGTTATACTAGTATCTGTATGTGTCTATTTATTTATATATATATATATATATATATATATATATATATATATATATATATATATATATATATATACATACATACATACATACATACACACATTACAGAGGTTTGTACCTTTTAAAAAAAAAATCATGTTAGTGGTCCACGGTATTCAAAATTGTGTTTTTAGTGGTCCCTGAGGTCCAAAAGGTTGGCGACCCCTGCTCTAAAGCATTGCTAATCCTCATGAATTATAATGGGTCTTGGATTAAGGGTTCTCTCTCTCACTCTTACTGATATTGCCATAGTTCTAACAGTGGGATCTCTAAAGTGCTAATCCCCATGATAGGGAATACAAGCTTGAATACGACTGTATTATCTTGCAGTCATACATGCATGAGGATAATTAAACTATAACCAAATTGTGAACTGTATATTTTAATCCTCACTAATCATTTAACTTACTTTTCAGAAGTACTTTAGAAATCTCATTTTTAAAGTGACGGAATTTTTTCAAAATGTGCATTATTTTTTTTATAATCTCTTTTGAATAAAAATAGTTTTTTGCTACTTAAAAAGCATGCTTATTTCCCTTACTGTTTAAACTGAATTAATTGTATCAGTTCTTTCTTTGTTTCTTTCTATCTTTTGCATAGTTTCTGAAAATACCTGTTGTGCTGAAATTTGAAAAAGGGACATTTCGCTCCAAGTATTGAAGGTAGCAAGGAGCAGGGGGCAAACTTTAAAAATTAATTCCTGCCGCCTATATAAGTCACATTACGCTGCTTTCTGCGTATAGTATCTTACAATCGCCTATATTTTCATATGCATATATTTTTCTATTACAGTTATAAGTATTTTGAGTGTTTTGAGAAAAGCTCAACAACTTTTAGTTGGCAAGAAAAAAACGTGGGGGTCGTAAATCTTTACAGAAGTACCCTGGAAACAAAGAGACAATTTTTATATACCGCTCGGAAAGGAGAATCGCAGGCGTGAGGACCCGGTGTGATCCGGTTGGTCCCCCTAATTACACAAGGATTCTTGAGCCCTCAAGTTTGAGTCTTGCACAGTGATCACCCACCCTTCCCTGTCGGCAGCAAGCAGCCCCAATGCCCACGTCTTGGCGGTATGCAAAGGGGACACCAGGATAGAAACAGGTTAAGCCAAGTTTGAACACTTGTGTCATTGGCGCTTTTACATATTCATCGCCATAACTATAAACTGTATTATTTAAAACTCCGGCTATAGGCTCCTCCAATTAATATTAAATTCTATAATACTGACTTTTATATGGGCCTGAACTTATAAATATCTTTTTGGCCATATCATCATTTCTCTGTTTCAACCTTTTATCTGTTTATTTGCTGTAATTTTTATATACCCCCGTAGAACGCCCACGTTCAGCCCATTTTGCGAAAAATAACAATTTTGTTTTGTATTAAATTCTAAATGATTTTTTTCCAATTTCCTGCATATTTTTGTGTGAATGGTTCAATTATTAGTTTAGTAAGATTTTTAGAATTTTATTATGCATTAATGTATACATCTCCTCTCCATACGAAAATGCAGTATACGCCCCTTTGCGAGACACCCTGTTTTCAAGATAAAATGTGGCTTTACGGAATTCCACCAGGGAAATAGAAGTAACGGTGAGCATTATTAAATAATCTCGCCAGCCCAGAGACCTTTAGATCATCAGGCCCTACAAGACCCTATACAAAAAGCATACGTAAATTATTTGTTTTTATGTTTAATTCCAAAGACTTATCTACATTTTAAAGGTAGGCAATAATCTTTAAAGTGACATTGTATGCTAGATTTTCTCTGCATAAAGGTTTTGTAGATGATCTATTTATATAGCCCATCTCATTTTGCTTATTTTTTTATAACATTATGCTGATTTTCAGATTCCTAACCAAGCCCCAACGTTTTAGATGTATACTGATGTCTACAGATTTTTGTGGCTCCTGTTTGTATAATCTGTTTTTTTATATGCAGGGAAGGAGAGGGGGGAGATTTCTGCTGTTCCTGTTTTCCCAGCCCCTTCAATGGGTGTCCCAGCCTAACCTCATCAACAGTGTTAAACTGTGAGGTTCTAAGCAAGTTTTTAAACTGGATTTAAACTGGATTTTTATATCAGTATCTGTGCATATTCTTCTGTATAGTAAAGTCTATTACATGCAGTTATATGAAAATGTATGTATATTGTCCCTTTAAGTTAAAATACATGGTAACCTAAATATTTGGAAATGCTTACATCTTGTACTTACTATTGTTTGAAATATCTAGCTGTATTTCTTGCACATAGGTCCTTTTGATATTTCCTGCAGGTTGAGTTTCTTCAACAGAATACTTAAGTCCATGCAATGCTTTACTTTCACCTGTAGTCACAAAAAATGGTCTATACTGATTTACGGCAATAATAACAAAGATTGGCATTAAAAAAAATAATTTTACAAGTGAACAGGTAAAGTTTCTATGTTTAATAATTAACATGAGAAGTCCATTGCTTATACATTTGAGGTTAAAAATTCTAGAACAAACAAGTGACCCCATAGACAGTGTTTACTGTCTGTAGTTATTTCAACTAGAGCAGCAGAGTTTTCTGGAAGAAGATAAACTGCATAACCGATAGCCATCTACAACTAAGCATGGTAAAATAACCAAACAAATTTACCTGAGGAGGTAGTAAATGCCAATACCTTAGATACATTTAAAAATGGTTTAGATAAATTTATGGCTAGAAACAGAATTCTGGGATATGATTGATTGTGTTAAATGGGTCACCTTTTTTTTAATGGGATTAATTTAGGTTCAACTGGAGCTTTTTTGTAAGTATATTCGATTTGTATAGGTTGAACTCAATGGATTCTTTCTTTTTTACAATCTCATTTACTATCACCTAGATTATGAGTTTTGTCGGTAAGGCTGTGCGGTGCTAACAAGCAGTTTATGCTCACCGCTCACCTACAGACAGCGCTGGTATTACGTTATTTTTTAAACCCGGCGTTAGCCACAGAAAAGTGAGCGAAGAGCAAAATTTTGCTCCACATCTCACCTCAATACCAGCGCTGCTTACGGTAGTGGTGAGCTGGCAAAACATGCTTGTGCACGATTTCCCCATAGGAATCAGGAATCAATGGGGCAGAGCCGGCTGAAAAAAAACCCTAACACCTGCAAAAAAGCAACGTTCAGCTCTTAACGCAGCCCCATTGATTCCTATGGGTAAAGAAAATTTACGTTTACACCGAAAACCCTAACATGGACCAGGAGTCTAAACACCCTTAATCTTACACTTATTAACCCCTAATCTGCCGCCCCAGACATCGTCGACACCTGCATTATATTATTAACCCCTAATCTGCCGCTTCGGACACCGCCGGCACCTACATTATACTTATGAACCCCTAATCTGATGCCCCCAACATTGCCGCAACCTACATTATATTTATTAACCCCTAATCTGCCGCCCCCAATGTCGCCGCAACCTAACTATACTTATTAACCCCTAATCTGCCACCCCCAACGTCACCGCCACTATAGTGAAGTTATTAACCCCTAAACCTAATTCTAACCCTAACCCCCCTAACTTCAATATAATTTAAATAAATCTAAATAAAATTACTACAATTAACTACATTATTCCTATTTAAAACGAAATACTTACCTATAAAATAAACCCTAAGCTAGCTACAATATAACTAATAGTTACATTGTGACTAGCTTAGGGTTTATTTTTACAGACAACTTTATATTTACTTTAACTAGGTACAATAGTTATTAAATAGTTATTAACTATTTCATAGCTACCTAGCTAAAATAAATACAAAAGTACCTGTAAAATAAAACCTAACCTAAGTTACAATTACACCTAACACTACACTATAATTAAATTAATTCCCTACATTAAATTAAATGAATTACAATTAAATAAAATAAACTAAAGTAAAAAAAAAAAAACACACTAAATTACAGAAAATAATAAAATAATTACAAGTTTTTTAAACTAATTACACCTAATCTAATCCCCCTAATAAAATAAAAAGCCCCCCAAAAATAATAAAAATCCCTACCCTTTACTAAATTACAAATAGGCCTTAAAAGGTCTTTTTGCGGGGCATTGCCCCAAAGTAATCAGCTCTTTTACCTGTAAAAAAAAATACAATACCCCCCAACATTAAAACCCACCACCCACACACCCAACCCTACTCTAAAACCCACCCAATCCCCCCTTAATAAAACCTAACACTAACCCCTTGAAGATCACCCTACCTTGAGACGTCTTCACCCAACCAGGCAGAAGTGGTCCTTCAGACGGGCAGAAGTCTTCATCCAAGCCAGGGCGAAGTGGACCTCCAGACGGGCAGAAGTCTTCATCCAGACGGCATCTTCTATCTTCATCCATCCGGAGTGGAGCGGGTCCATCTTCAAGACAACCGACGGGGAGCATCCTCTTCTGTCTTCATCCGACAACTAAATGACGGTACCTTTAAGTGACGTCATCCAAGATGGCGTCCCTTCAATTCCGATCGGCTGATAGAATTCTATCAGCCAATCGGAATTAAAGTAGAAAAAATCCTATTGGCTGATGCAATCAGCCAATAGGATTGTAGTTCAATCCTATTGGCTGATCTAATCAGCCAATAGGATTGAGCTTGCATTCTATTGGCTTTTCCAATCAGTCAATAGAATGCGAGCTCAATCCTATTGGCTGATTCTATCAGCCAATCGGAATTGAAGGGACGCCATCTTGGATGATGTCACTTAAAGGTACCGTCATTTAGTCGTCGGATGAAGACAGAAGAGGATGCTCCACGTCGGATGTCTTGAAGATGGACCCGCTCCGCTCCGGATGGATGAAGATAGAAGATGCCGTCTGGATGAAGACTTCTGCCTGTCTGGAGGACCACTTCTCCCCGGCTTGGATGAAGACTTCTGCCCATCTGGAGGACCACTTCTGCCGGCTTCATTGAGGACAACGGCCCGGCTGGGTGAAGACTTCTCAAGGTAGGGTGATCTTCAAGGGGTTAGTGTTAGGTTTTATTAAGGGGGTATTGGGTGGGTTTTAGAGTAGGGTTGGGTGTGTGTGTGGTGGGTTTTAATGTTGGGCGGTGGTATTGTATTTTTTTTTACAGGTAAAAGAGCTGATTACTTTGGGGCAATGCCCCGCAAAAGGCCCTTTTAAGGGCTATTTGTAATTTAGTATAGGGTAGGGATTTTTATTATTTTGGGGGGCTTTTTTATTTTATTAGGTGGATTAGATTAGGTGTAATTAGTTTAAAAAACTTGTAATTATTTTATTCTTTTCTGTAATTTAGTGTTTGTTTTTTTTGTACTTTATTTTATTTTATTGTAATTCATTTAATTTAATGTAGGGAATTAATTTAATTATAGTGTAGTGTTAGGTGTAATTGTAACTTAGGTTAGGTTTTATTTTACAGGTACTTTGTATTTATTTTAGCTAGGTAGCTATTAAATAGTTAATAACTATTTAATAACTATTGTACCTAGTTAAAATAAATACAAAGTTGCCTGTAAAATAAAAATAAACCTTAAGCTAGCTACAATGTAACTATTAGTTATATTGTATCTAATTTAGGGTTTATTTTATAGGTAAGTATTTAGTTTTAAATAGGAATTATTTAGTTAATGATATTAATTTTATTTAGATTTATTTAAATTATATTTAAGTTAGGAGGGGTTAGGGTTAGACTTAGGTTTAGTGGTTAATACATTTATTATAGTGGCGGCAACGTGGGGGGCGGCAGATTAGGGGTTAATAAATGTAGGTAGGCGGCGGCGATGTTAGGGACGGCAGATTAGGGGTTAATCATATATAACAAATGTTTGCGATGCGGGAGTACGGCGGTTTAGGGGTTAATATATTTATTATAGTGGCGGCGATCTCCAGTTCGGCAGATTAGGGGTTAAACATTTTAATTTAGTGTTTGTGATGTGGGGGGACCTCGGTTTAGGGGTTAATAGGTAGTTTATGGGTGTTGGTGTACTTTTTAGCACTTTAGTTAAGAGTTTTATGCTACGGCGTTGTAGTGTAAAACTCTTAACTACTGACTTTAAAATGCGGTACCAGTCTTTGACAGGAGAGGGTCTACCGCTTACTTTTAGGAAGACTCGTAATACCGACGTTAGGCAAGTCCCATTGAAAATATGGCATATGCAATTGACGTAAGTGGATTTGCAGTATTTTAGAGTTGCGGAAAAAAGTGAGCGGTACACCCTGTACCTGCAAGACTCGTAATACCAGCGTTAGGAAAAAGCAGCGTTGGGACCTCTCAATGCTGCTTTTTAAGGCTAACGCAAAACTCGTAATCTAGGTGCAAGTTAGCATGTTACTATGTTACAATAACATTATTCCTTTCTATAAGTTTACCATTTAAATACATTGTAAGCAACTTAGATAATTTGTTGCTTTCATATCTAAGGCATTTCAATAAATTAGAAGAGCATCCATATAGATAATTTATAACAGTGAAGTCTAGATAAACATGGCAAGAACCACTATGTACTAAAAGAAAAAAGACATTGATGACTGAAGTCAACTCCTGATTAATTAACCAGGAAGAAGTGTCTCTTGTATGGTGAGACATTATATTTTGTTTAGAACTAGGTAAATAAATGATTATGTAAAAACAAAAAAGCAGTTGAAAAGCAGCTCTAGCACAGGGGTGTGAAATAGCTCAGCAGTGAAATGGTTAAACACTTAGGGTCTGATAATCTAAACTTCACCAGATCAGATGTGGTTTTTCATGCAGACAATCTCAGGGGCTACACTGATAGAATGATCATAAATAGGGGCAGTCCCTGTGAGTAGCGAGATGCCTCCTATTTAAAGTAAAGGAACTCGCTGGAAAGTGAAACTTCACTCCAAGTAGTGAAGGTTGCAGTTAGCAGAAGGCGCACTTTAAATATTAAATCCTTCAGCCTATGTAAGTCACATTACGCTGCTTTCTGCGTATAGTATCTTACAATCGCCTATATTTTCAGGTGCATATGTTTTTATATCAGGGTTATAAGTATTTTGAGTGTTTTGAGAAAAGCTCACCAACTTTTAGTTTGCAAGAAAAAAATGCGCTATCTGTAGTGTTAAAATCTTTACAGAATTACGCTGGGATAAGAGAAATCATTTCATATACGCCCATGGAACACCCATTTTACGAAAAATAACAATTACACTTTGTATTAAATTCTAAATTATTTTTTGAACATTTCCTGTGTATTTTTGTGTGAATGGTTCAATTATTAGTTTTGTAAGATCTTTAGAATATGAATTTTATTATGCACTTTTGTAATGTATACATTTCCTCTCCATATGAAAATGCAGTCTATGAGGGGTAGTTATCAACGTGTCTACCTCAAATACGCTGGAATTCCGCAGCGTATTTGAGGCGAGGCTGATTCGCCTTAGTTATCAAGCCCTAGACACCGGCAAAAGTAGAATTTTGTGACATAAGCTTCGATCCGCCGGACTCAGTCCGACACAGATCGATTCTTACGTCACTCCAGATGTTCCGCACACAAGTGCGGCACAATCTGACTACTTTTGGGAGTTATCAAAAAACTAGCAGGTACGCTCGGCACTTTTCCGGCCCAGCGTACCTGGTTTTCAAACCGCCGCCCTGGAGGCGGCGGATCCCATAGGAATCAATGGGAGTCTCACCATAGCGAAAGTTCAGGTTCGCTGCTGCCAGACATCCCATTGATTTCTATGGGAGCTGTCTACACCTAACACCCTAACATGTACCCCGAGTCTAAACACCACTAATCTGTCCCCCCTACACCGCCGCAACTAAATAAAGTTATTACCCCCTAAACCGCCACTCCCGGACCACACCGCAACTATATTAAACATGTTAACCCCCTATACCGGCACCCCCGGAGCCCACCGCAACTAAATAAAGTTACTAACCCCTAAACCGCCACTCCTAGACCCCGCCGCAACTCTTATAAATGTATTAACCCCTAAACCGCCGCTCCCGGACCCCGCCGCCACCTACATTATACCTAGTAACCCCTATCCTGCCCCCCCTATACCGCCGCCACCTATAATTAAGTTATTAACCCCTATCCTGCCGATCCCGTACCTCGCCGCACCTAAATAAATAGTTTAACCCCTAAACCACCGCTCCCAAACCCCGCCCCAACATATATTAAACTTATTAACCCCTAATCTGCCCCCCCTACACCGTCGCCACCTATAATAAATTTATTAACCCCTATCCTGCCCCCCCTACACCGCCGCCACTGTAATAAAATGATTAACCCCTAAACCTAAGTCTAACACTAACCCTAACACCCCCCTAACTTAAATATTAATTAAATACATCTAAATAAATTTAACTCTTATTAACTAAATGAATCCTATTTAAAACTGAATACTTACCTTTAAAATAAACCCTAATATAGCTACAATATAAATAATAATTATATTGTAGCTATCTTAGGATTTATTTTTATTTTACAGGTACAATAGCTATTAAATAGTTATTAACTATTTAATAGCTACCTAGTTAAAATAAAGAGAAATTTACCTGTAAAATAAATCCTAACCTAAGTTACAATTACACCTAACACTACACTATACTTAAATAAATTATTCCTATTTAAAACTAAATACTTACCTGTAAAATAAACCCTAAGATAGCTACAATGTAATTAATAATTACATTGTAGCTATTTTAGGATTTATATTTATTTTACAGGTAACTTTGTATTTATTTTAGCTAGTTAGAATAGTTATTAAATAGTTATTAACTATTTAAAACTACCTAGCTAAAAGAAATACAAAATTACCTGTAAAATAAATCCTAACCTAAGTTACAATTAAACCTAACACTACACTATCATTAAATTAATTAGCTAGAAATAACTACAATTAAATACAATTAAATAAACTAACTAAAGTACAAAAAATAAAAAAAGCTAAGTTACAAAAAATAAAAAAAATAAGTTACAAACATTTAAAAAATATTACAACAATTTTAAGCTACTTACACCTAATCTAAGCCCCCTAATAAAATAACAAAGCCCCCCAAAATAAAAAAATTCCCTACCCTATTCTACATTAAAAAGTAAACAGCTCTTTTGCCTTACCAGCCCTTAAAAGGGCCTTTTGTGGGGCATGCCCCAAAGAAAACAGCTCTTTTGCTTGTAAAAGAAAAATACAACACCCCCCCAACATTAAAACCCACCACCCACATACCCCTAATCTAACCCAAACCCCCTTAAATAAACCTAACACTACCCCCCTGAAGATCATCCTACCTTAAACCGTTTTCAGCCAGCCGACCACCGATGGAACCGAAGAGGAGATCTGGAGCGGCAGAAGTCATAATCCAGGCGGCGCTGAAGAAATCTTCCATCCGATGAAGTCATCATCCAGGCAGCGCTGAAGAAATCTTCCATCCGATGAAGTCATCATCCAGGCGGCGTCTTCAATCTTCATCCATCCGGAGCGGAGCCATCTTCAGAGGAGCATACGCGGATCCATCCTCTTCTTCCCGACGACTAACGACGAATGACAGTACCTTTAAGTGACGTCATCCAAGATGGCGTCACTCGAATTCCGATTGGCTGATAGGATTCTATCAGCCAATCGGAATTAAGGTAGAAAAATCTGATTGGCTGACTGAATCAGCCAATCAGATTCAAGTTCAATCCGATTGGCTGAACCAATCAGCCAATCGGATTGAACTTGAATCTGATTGGCTGATTCCATCAGCCAATTAGATTTTTCTACCTTAATTCCAATTGGCTGATAGAATCCTATCAGCCAATCGGAATTCGAGTGACGCCATCTTGGATGACGTCACTTAAAGGTACCGTCATTCGTCGTTTGTCGTTGGGAAAAAGAGGATGGATCTGCGTAGGCTCCTCTGAAGATGGCTCCGCTCCGCTCCGGATGGATGAAGATTAAAGACACCGCCTGGATGATGACTTCATCGGATGGAAGATTTCTTCAGCGCCGCCTGGATGATGACTTCATCGGATGGAAGATTTCTTCAGCGCTGCCTGTATTATGACTTCTGCCGCTCCAGATCTCCTCTTCGGTTCCATCGGTGGTTGGCTGGCTGAACACGGCTCTTTAAGGGGGGTTTGGGTAAGATTAGGGGTATGTGGGTGGTGGGTTTTAATGTTGGGGGGGGTGTTGTATTTTTCTTTTACAGGCAAAAGAGCTGTTTTCTTTGGGGCATGCCCCGCAAAAGGCCCTTTTAAGGGCTGGTAAGGCAAAAGAGCTGTTTACTTTTTAATGTAGAATAGGGTAGGGAATTTTTTTATTTTGGGGGCTTTGTTATTTTATTAGGGGGCTTAGATTAGGTGTAAGTAGCTTAAAATTGTTGTAATATTTTTTAAATGTTTGTAACTTATTTTTTTTATTTTTTGTAACTTAGCTTTTTTTATTTTTTGTACTTTAGTTAGTTTATTTAATTGCAGTTATTTCTAGCTAATTAATTTAATTAATTTAATGATAGTGTAGTGTTAGGTTTAATTGTAACTTAGGTTAGGATTTATTTTACAGGTAATGTTGTATTTCTTTTAGCTAGGTAGTTATTAAATAGTTAATAACTATTTAATAACTATTCTAACTAGCTAAAATAAATACAAAGTTACCTGTAAAATAAATATAAATCCTAAAATAGCTACAATGTAATTATTAATTACATTGTAGCTATCTTAGGGTTTATTTTACAGGTAAGTATTTAGTTTTAAATAGGAATAATTTATTTAAGTATAGTGTAGTGTTAGGTGTAATTGTAACTTAGGTTAGGATTTATTTTACAGGTAAATTTCTCTTTATTTTAACTAGGTAGCTATTAAATAGTTAATAACTATTTAATAGCTATTGTACCTAGTTAAAATAAATTGAAATTTGCCTGTAAAATAAAAATAAATCCTAAGATAGCTACAATATAATTATTATTTATATTGTAGCTATATTAGGGTTTATTTTAAAGGTAAGTATTTAGTTTTAAATAGAATTCATTTAGTTAATAAGAGTTAAATTTATTTAGATTTATTTAATTAATATTTAAGTTAGAGGGGTGTTAGGGTTAGTGTTAGACTTAAGTTTAGGGGTTAATCATTTTATTAGAGTTGCGGCGGTGTAGGGGGAGCAGGATAGGGGTTAATAATTTTATTACAGTGGCGGCGGTGTAGGGGGGGGCAGGATAGGGGTTAATAAATTTATTATAGGTGGCGACGGTGTAGGGGGGGCAGATTAGGGGTTAATAAGTTTAAGATAGGTTGCGGCGGGGTCCAGGAGCGGCGGTTTAGGGGTTAAACTATTTATTTAGTTGCAGCGAGGTACAGGATCGGCAGGATAGGGGTTAATAACTTTATTATAGGTGGCGGCGGTATAGGGGGGGCAGGATAGGGGTTGCTAGGTATAATGTAGGTGGCGGCGGTGTCCGGGAGCGGCGGTTTAGGGGTTAATACATTTATAAGAGTTGCGGCGGGGTCTAGGAGTGGCGGTTTAGGGGTTAGTAACTTTATTTAGTTGCGGGGGGGTCCGGGGGCACCGGTATAGGGGGTAGAACAGTGTAGTTAGTGTGGGTGCTTAGTGACAGCTTGTCAATAAAGCTGTCAAAAAGCCGAAGAGCAGCGAGATCGGATGAGTGATAACTCTCACAATCCGCTGCTCATCGCCCCGTACTTGGTGCGCAGCTTTTTGACAGCTTTTTTGATAACTTAGGCGAACGTATTCAGGTCCGCGGCGGCGATGGTAGGCAAGCTTAGGTGGGCGTATTGGACCGGCGAAGGCAGGTAAAGTAGACGGCTTGATAAGTACCCCTCTATGCCCCTTAGCGAGACACCCTGTTTTCATGATAAAATGTGGCTTTACAGATTTCCACCAGGGAAACAGAATTACCGTGAGCATTTTTAAATAATCTTGCCAGACCAGAGACCTTTAGATCATCGGACCCTACAAAGACCCTATACAAAAAGCATGCGTAAATTATTAGTTTTTACGTTTAATTCCAAAGACCTATCTGCATTTTAAAGTCTTTAAAGGAACATTGTATGCTAGATTTTTCTCTGCATATAAGTTTTGTAGAAGATCTATTTATATAGCCCATCTAGTTTTGCTCATTTTTAATAACATTGTGCTGGTTTTCAGACTCCTAACCAAGCCCCAAAGTTTTAGATGTATACTGATGTCTACAGATTCCTGTAGCTCCTGTTTGTATAATCTGTCTTTTTATATGCAGGGAAGGAGAGGGGGGGGGTCTGCTCTTCATGTTTTCCCAGCCCCTTCAATGGGTAACCCAGCCTAACATCATCAACAGTGTTAAACTGTTAGCTTCTAAGCAAGTTTTTAAACTGGATTTTTATATCTTTATCTCTGCATATTCTTCTGTATAGTAGAGTCTATTACATGCAGTTATATGAAAATGTATGTATAGTGTCCCTTTAAGTTAAAATATATGGTAGCCTAAATATGTATTTGGAATTGCATACATCTTGTACTTACATTGCCTATTGTTTGGAATATCCAGGTGTATTTCTTGCAGATAGGTCCTTTTGATATTTCGTGCAGGTTGAGTTTCTTCAATAGAATACTTAAGTCCATGCAATATATTATTTTCACCTGTAGTCACAAAAAATAGTCTATACTGAATTAAGGCAATAATAACAAAGATTGGCATAAAAAATGGACAAGATGAATTTAACAAGTGAACAGGTAAAGTTTCTATGTTTAAAGGACTAGTTTACTCAAAATCGGTTAATTACCTGGCAGCTATAACAAGATGTGAAGAATCTATACAGAGTAATAAATATTAGCATTGTATTTATAAAAAAAATTTTATACCTTTTTATTGGTAAGGCAAAAGAGCTGTTTACTTTTTAATGTAGAATAGGGTAGGGAATTTTTTTATTTTGGGGGCTTTGTTATTTTATTAGGGGGCTTAGATTAGGTGTAAGTAGCTTAAAATTGTTGTAATATTTTTTAAATGTTTGTAACTTATTTTTTTTATTTTTTGTAACTTAGCTTTTTTTATTTTTTGTACTTTAGTTAGTTTATTTAATTGCAGTTATTTCTAGCTAATTAATTTAATTAATTTAATGATAGTGTAGTGTTAGGTTTAATTGTAACTTAGGTTAGGATTTATTTTACAGGTAATGTTGTATTTCTTTTAGCTAGGTAGTTATTAAATAGTTAATAACTATTTAATAACTATTCTAACTAGCTAAAATAAATACAAAGTTACCTGTAAAATAAATATAAATCCTAAAATAGCTACAATGTAATTATTAATTACATTGTAGCTATCTTAGGGTTTATTTTACAGGTAAGTATTTAGTTTTAAATAGGAATAATTTATTTAAGTATAGTGTAGTGTTAGGTGTAATTGTAACTTAGGTTAGGATTTATTTTACAGGTAAATTTCTCTTTATTTTAACTTTATTTTACTGATCACGTGATGCACTTGAGGGGCAGAGCAGAAGAATCGCAGATTCAGTACAGACGCAGCGATTCTGAATCATTTAGAATGAGTCCTGAGTCACTGTGTCTGTACTGCTCTCTGCTGCTAGTTGCTTCAGTTCAGTTCAGCTTGACCAGTCCCTTAAAAAACTATAATGTCCTCTTGTACTGGCTGGTTTATTGCCACATGCCCACAAATGGGTAAATTTACCCATTTGCATGCACAAATATAAATGCACAAATATAAATAAATAAATAAATGAACTAGACTCAGGCTAGTCTAGTTTATTTATTTATTTATTTATATTTGTGCATTTATATTTGTGCATGCAAATGGGTAACTTTACCCATTTGTGGGCATGTACTGTTAACTCAGTGATTCATTAGCAACTGTGTTATAACTCTGGTTCTGCTATGAATCACTGAGACCTCACTCTAGGATCATATTACATGCTGCCTGTCTGACTGAGCTGACTCAGGAACTGAACTGTTACAAACGAATCAGTTCAGTCTGGTGAACTGATTCATACAGTTCAGTAAAAAGAACCAGTTCAAATGAACGATTCGTTCATGAACTGCACATCACTAGTGCACATGCACAAACCACTCCAGGCGTGCCCCATCCATCATTAGTGAGTGTGCAATGTTGTCGGCTTGTTGTCATCAGTGAGTGTATAATATCACTGACGCACTTCCTGCCTAGTTTGGAACTTATGATTATGAATTGTAATAAATGCGGCGAAGGACTATGGGTGATGTTATTTTGAGTATTACTGCACTTTATTCCAGTCTGATAGTTATTACTTTCTTGAGCTTGGATTATGCAGACTGCTGTTCAGGATAATCAGGGGGAACAGACATGTGTGGGAATAGACATGACGGAACACCCAAATACTGATATTCACATATGAACACGGATGCGCTTTAATGCAGCGCAAGCCTGTGTTCACACTTGTGGTGACATCACTGTGAGGGGTAGAGCATGCGTGATGCGCTGGAGGAGTAACAACGGACTTGCCGCATGACCAGAAAATATTATAATGGCATTAGGTAAAGTATTTTATAAAAGTAGATTTCAAAAATGTATTAATGTAGACAACGATTTCCAAAATATTGTTCAGCACTACTATGTTTAAATTTTCATGTTATTGTGTTTAAAATTTGATCCGTTTGTGGGTAAACAGTCCCTTTAATAATTAATATGAGAAGTCCACTGTGTATACATTTGCTTTGTTAAAAGCTCTAGAAAGAACAAATAACCCCATAGACAGTGTTTACTGCCTGTAGTTATTTTAATTAGAGCAACAGAGTTTTCTAGAAGATACACTGCATAACTGATATCCATCTACAGCTAAACATGGTAAAATAACCATGTCACATTCCTGCCACCTTCGCTCTTATTGTGCCGTTACCATGGCCGCGTGGGGTTGTTGTCGGAACACGGCGGTGACATTATTTCTGCATGCTGCGAGTACCGCACGTTCCGCTCTGAATCCCACCTGTGCATTTTCCTTGGCACAAACCTGCTCCTATATAAGTACCTCCTTTTCATTTCAACTTGTGTACTCCTGTATGCTCTATTTGTTATTATAATTAGAAAGGACCGCCTGCCAGTTGTCGAACTCTGCTTAGCCCCTAGATCTTTTCTTTGTTTTTCCCTTTGGTACTCAGAGAGATTAGACCATCTGCCTACTGCTGTACCTTGCTCTAGCTCTGCACCCCACTTTTTTGGCCTTCCCTCCTATAGTCTGGGCTTGTTGCTTGCTACTATTCCTGTAATACCTCATTCCTTTAAACCATTACATTTTGTTCTGGGATTTTTTCTTTATCTTTCCACTTGACGCAGGGATAAGAAAACTACTGGACATGATTGGTCTGATATAGAAAATTTCCATGAACATTACAAAGTGGCCAGTATGGATTTTTAATTCATATAAAGACAAAAATTACCTTATTCCTTTCCATAAGTTTACCATCCAAATACATTGCAAACAACTTGAATATAATTTAATGCTTTCATATTTAAAGCATTTCAATAAAATAGAAGAGCACCCATATAGATAATTTATAACAGTGAAATCTAGATAACACTGTAAGAAACACTATGGTCCTGTGAACTATATGAAGAAAGATGTTGATGACTGAAGTCAACCCCTAGTTAATTAACTAGGAAGAAGTGTCTCTGGTATGGTGAGACATCATATTTTGTTTAGAACTTGGTTTGTAAAAACTGTACACATGCATTGTACACATTTAAGTGGGACATATTCGTGAACTTTAAGCTAAGCAGTTGATAAGTATAATATACTACAGGGAACTGCTTTGTACCAACCGTTCCCTTACTTCACCACAATTTAATTCTAGTATGTGTATGAGAGTCAATTAGATTTCAGATGACATAGGCCTCGATTTATCAAAGTCTGGCGGACCTGATCCGCCAGCGCGGATCAGGTCCGCCAGACCTCGCTGATTATGGAGAGCAATACGCTCTCCGTATTCAGCATTGCACCAGCAGCTCACAAGAGCTGCTGCTGCAACGCCACCCCCTGGAGACTCGCGGCCAATCGGCCGCCAGCAGGGGGGTGTCAATCAACCCGATCGTACTCGATCGGGTTGATTTCCGGTGATGTCTGTCCGCCAGCTCAGAGCAGGCGGACAGGTTATGGAGCAGCGGTCTTTAGGCCGCTGCTTCATAACTGGTGTTTCTGGCGAGTCTGAAGACTCGCCAGAAACACGGCCCTTCAAGCTCCGTACGGAGCTTGATAAATATGGGTCATAGAGTGCAGTGTAATTTTTACTTTAACACTCTAAAAAAATACTGATCTTGACAAATAATAATGTGTCTTAGATTAAAAGAATTCTCATTTACTGAGATTGCCATAGTTCTAACAGTGGGATCTCTAAGGGACTTATCCCTCTGATGAGGAATACAAGCTTGGAATCAGCTGTACTATCTTGTAGTCATGCATGCATGAGGATAATTTAAACTATAACCAAATTGTAGACAGTAAGGCCTCTAGTTATCAACGTGTCTACCTCAAATACGCTGGAATACCGCAGCGTATTTGTGGCGAGGCTGATTCGCCTTAGTTATCAAGCCCTAGACACCGGCAAAAGTAGAATTTAGTGACGTAAACTTCGATCCACCGGACTCAGTCCGACACAGATCGATTCTTACGTCACTCCAGATATTCCGCACACAAGTGCGGCACAATCTGACTACTTTTGCTAGTTATCAAAAAACTAGCAGGTACGCTCGGCACTTTTCCGGCCCAGCGTACCTGGTTTTCAAACCGCTGCCCTGGAGGCGGCGGATCCCATAGGAATCAATGGGAGTCTGACCATAGCGAAAGTTCATGTTCGCTGCTGCCAGACATCCCATTGATTCCTATGGGAGCTGTCTACACCTAACACCCTAACATGTACCCCCAATCTAAACACCCCTAATCTGCCCCCCCTACACCGCCGCAACTAAATAAAGTTATTACCCCCTAAACCGCCGCTCTCGGACCCCGCCGCAACTATAATAAACTTATTACCTCCTAAACCGCCGCTCCCGGAGCCCACCGCCACGCTAATAAACTGATTAACCCCTAAACCGCCGCTCCCTTTCCCCGCTGCAACTATAATATATGTATTAACCCCTAAACCGCCGCTCCCGGACCCCGCCGCCACCTACATTATACCTAGTAACCCCTATCCTGCCCCCCCTATACCGCCGCCACCTATAATTAAGTTATTAACCCCTATCCTGCCGATCCCGGACCCCGCCGCAACTAAATAAATAGTTTAACCCCTAAACCGCTGCTCCCGGACCCCGCCGCAACCTATATTAAACTTATTAACCCCTAATCTGCCCCCCCCTACACCGTCGCCACCTATAATAAATTTATTAACCCCTATCCTGCCCCCCCTACACCGCCGCCACTGTAATAAAATTATTAACCCCTAAACCTAACACCCCCCTAACTTAAATATTAATTAAATACATCTAAATAAATTTAACTCTTATTAAATTAATTATTCCTATTTAAAAATAATTACTTACCTTTAAAATAAACCCTAATATAGCTACAATATAAATAATACTTATATTGTAGCTATCTTAGGATTTATTTTTATTTTACAGGCAACTTTCAATTTATTTTAACTAGGTACAATAGCTATTAAATAGTTATCAACTATTTAATAGCTACCTAGTTAAAATAAAGAGAAATTTACCTGTAAAATAAAAACTAACCTAAGTTACAATTACACCTAACACTACACTATACTTTAATACATTTTTCCTATTTAAAACTAAATACTTACCTGTAAAATAAACCCTAAGATAGCTACAATGTAATTAATAATTACATTGTAGCTATTGTAGAATTTATATTTATTTTACAGGTAACTTTGTATTTATTTTAGCTAGTTAGAATAGTTAGTAAACAGTTATTAACTATTTAATAACTAGCTAGCTAAAAGAAATACAAAATTACCTGTAAAATAAATCCTAACCTAAGTTACAATTAAACCTAACACTACACTATCATTAAATTAATTAAATAAATTACATACAAATAACTACAATTAAATACAATTAAATAAACTAACTAAAGTAAAAAAATAAAAAAAGCTAAGTTACAAAAAATAAAAAAAATAAGTTACAAATAAGTTACAAACATTTTAAAAATATTACAACAATTTTAAGCTACTTACACCTAATCTAAGCCCCCTAATAAAATAACAAAGCCCCCCAAAATAAAAAAAATGCCCTACCCTATTCTACATTAAAAACAGCTCTTTTGCCTTACCAGCCCTTAAAAGGGCCTTTTGCGGGGCATGCCCCAAAGAAAACAGTTCTTTTGCCTGTAAAATAAAAATACAACCCCCCCAACATTAAAACCCACCACCCACATACCCCTACTCTAACCCAAACCCCCCTTAAATAAACCTAACACTACCCCCCTGAAGATCATCCTACCTTGAGCCGTCTTCAGCCAGCCGACCACCGATGGAACTGAAGAGGAGATCCGGAGCAGCAGAAGTCATCATCCAAGGGGCGCTGAAGAAGTCTTCCATCCGATAGAAGTCTTCATCCAGGTGGCGTCTTCAATCTTCATCCATCCGGAGCGGAGCGGAGCCATCTTCAGACGAGCCGACGCAGAGCCATCCTCTTCTTCCCGACGACTAACGACGAATGAAGGTTCCTTTAAGGGACGTCATCCAAGATGGCGTCCCTTCAATTCCGATTGGCTGATAGGATTCTATCAACCAATCGGAATTAAGGTAGGAAAAATCTGATTGGCTGATGCTATCAGCCAATCAGATTGAAGTTCAATCCGATTGGCTGATCCAATCAGCCAATCAGATTGAGCTCGCATTCTATTGGCTGTTCCGATCAGCCAATAGAATTCGAGCTCAATATGATTGGCTGATTGGATCAGCCAATCGGATTGAACTTAAATCTGATTGGCTGATTCAATCAGCCAATCAGATTTTTCCTACCTTAATTCCGATTGGCTGATAGAATCCTATCAGAAAATCGGAATTGAAGGGACGCCATCTTGGATTACGTCCCTTAAAGGAACCTTCATTCGTCGTTAGTCGTCGGGAAGAAGAAGATGGCTCCACGTCGGCTCGTCTGAAGATGGCTCCGCTCCGCTCCGGATGGATGAAGATTGAAAATGCCGCCTGGATGAAGACTTCTATCGGATGGAAGACCTCTTCAGCGCCGCCTGGATGATGACTTCATCGGATGGAAGACTTCTTCAGCGCCCCTTGGATGATGACTTCTGCCGCTCCGGATCTCCTCTTCGGTTCCATCGGTGGTCGGCTGGCTGAAGACGGCTCAAGGTAGGATGATCTTCAGGGGGGTAGTGTTAGGTTTATTTAAGGGGGGTTTGGGTTAGAGTAGGGGTATGTGGGTGGTGGGTTTTAATGTTGAGGGGGGTTGTATTTTTATTTTACAGGCAAAAGAGCTGTTTTCTTTGGGGCATGCCCCGCAAAAGGCCCTTTTAAGGGCTGGTAAGGCAAAAGAGCTGTTTACTTTTTAATGTAGAATAGGGTAGGGCATTTTTTTTATTTTGGGGGGCTTTGTTATTTTATTAGGGGGCTTAGATTAGGTGTAAGTAGCTTAAAATTGTTGTAATATTTTTAAAATGTTTGTAACTTATTTTTTTTATTTTTTGTAACTTAGCTTTTTTTATTTTTTGTACTTTAGTTAGTTTATTTAATTGTATTTAATTGTAGTTATTTGTATGTAATTTATTTAATTAATTTAATGATAGTGTAGTGTTAGGTTTAATTGTAACTTAGGTTAGGATTTATTTTACAGGTAATTTTGTATTTATTTTAGCTAGGTAGTTATTAAATAGTTAATAACTATTTAATAACTATTCTAACTAGCTAAAATAAATACAAAGTTATTTGTAAAATAAATATAAATCCTACAATAGCTACAATGTAATTATTAATTACATTGTAGCTATCTTAGGGTTTATTTTATAGGTAAGTATTTAGTTTTAAATAGGACTAATTTATTTAATGATAGTGTAGTGATAGGTGTAATTGTAACTTAGGTTAGTTTTTATTTTACAGGTAAATTTGTCTTTATTTTAACTAGGTAGCTATTAAATAGTTAATAACTATTTAATAGCTATTGTACCTAGTTCAAATAAATTGAAAGTTGCCTGTAAAATAAAAATAAATCCTAAGATAGCTACAATATAATTATTATTTATATTGTAGCTATATTAGGGTTTATTTTAAAGGTAAGTATTTATTTTTAAATAGGAATAATTAATTTAATAAGAGTTACATTTATTTAGATGTATTTAATTAATATTTAAGTTAGGGGGGTGTTAGGGTTAGTGTTAGGCTTAGATTTAGGGGTTAATAATTTTATTACAGTGGCGGCGGTGTAGGGGGGGCAGGATAGGGGTTAATAAATGTATTATAGGTGGCAACGGTGTAGGGGGGACAGATTAGGGGTTAATAAGTTTAATATGGGTGGCGGCGGGGTCCGGGAGTGGCGGTTTAGGGGTTAAACTATTTATTTAGTTGCGGCATGGTCCGGGATCGGCAGGATAGGGGTTAATAACTTAATTATAGGTGGCGGCGGTATAGGGGGGGCAGGATAGGGGTTACTAGCTATAATGTAGGTGGCGGTGGGCTCCGGGAGCGGCGGTTTAGGGGTTAATACATTTATTATAGTTGCGGCGGGGTCTAGGAGCGGCGGTTTAGGGGTTACTAACTTTATTTAGTTGCGGGGGGCTCCGGGGGCGCCGGTATAGGGGGTAGAACAGTGTAGCTAGTGTGGGTGCTTAGTGACAGCTTGTCAATAAAGCTGTCAAAAAGCCGAAGAGCAGCGAGATCGGATGAGTGATAACTATCACAATCCGCTGCTCATCGCCCCGTACATGGTGCTCGGCTTTTTGACAGCTTTTTTGATAACTTTGGCGAACGTATTCAGGTCCGCGGTGGCGATGGTAGGCGAGCTTAGGCGGGCGTATTGGGCCGACGAAGGCAGGTAAAGTAGACGCGTTGATAACTAGAGGCCTAAATATTAATCCTCAGTAATCATTTAACTTATTTCAGTTTTCAGAAATGTTTTAGAAATTTCTTAGAATTCTTGTTTTAAAGGGACTGAATGATTTTAAAATGTGCATTACTTTTTTATTTTCTATTGAATTAATTGTGTTTGCTACTTAAAAAGATCACTTAATTCGCATAGGGCTAGATTACAAGAGGAGCGTTACATTATCAAGTGCCCACACAATAAATAACCAGCCATTACAAGTAGCTGGTTATTGTTACTGAAAACTCGTAGTAACAATTAGCACTCAGAAAATTAACCAGTGGTCAGACCTCTGGTTAATTTTCTAAATATGCCCCAAATGCCCTCAAACTTAAGTTTTAGTTTTCTTCAAAATTTTTTAAAAATTTAGATTTTTTTTTTAAACTGCACATAGCAGTTTTAACGGACTAAATTGGCGGGTATGGGGGAAAAAAAAACGGCACTGAAAAGAACTGTGTGTTCCCGGTAAATATATATGTATATGCTTCTTTATATATATATATATATATATATATATATATATATATATATATATATGTATGTGTTAATATCTGTATATACACATATTAACACATATGTATATAATCATATACATACAGTACATATTTACAATTTTCAGCCATCACTGTGCGACTTACCCCCTTTGCTGCGTTAGGTTTTTATGACATCTCTGACGGCATGAGAGCAAGGATCCCATTGAAACCTATAGAAGCGCGTGATCTGATCTCTGGTTAATTTTCTAAAAGTGCCTCAAACGTCCCCAAAATAGGCGGTCTTTAATTTTTTTGGGCTCATCACTTTGTGCTCATATTATGAGTTGAAAGTAAATTGTTTTCGCTTGCATGCTAACCTGACGAGCACAAAAAGCTGAAGTTAGAATATTGCATGTGTTCACGTATTCCCCAATAGATGTTAATGGAACAAAAAAAAGTGGGGATAAAAACACCCTTCACACACACAAACATGATCGCATATTCTCCTGTGTGCTAACCCAACATGAAAATATGAATATTTCACATTCCAATGTTCTTCATATGCAAGAATATGTTCTATTTATTCTTAAATACATATTTCTACATATATCTGATAGTATTTGGTACAATATATGTCTTTACCTATATTCATAATTATAGGTATAGTTACCAATATATATATAAATATATATTATTATATATTTAGATATAGATAGACCATATTCTGCTATGTGCAGAAGCCTGGAATGTGAAATATTTCCAGTAAATACATAGTAAAAAAAAACTTTACTAAACATGAATATTGCATTAATATGCTTTACATGATTTTATCTACTTAACTGTAAAGGGCTCCAATGCATTATATCAATATATATATATATATATATATATATATATATATATATATATATATATATATATATGTCTATATATGTATGTATGTTTTTATATGTGCGTATATGTCTGTAAATACAAATAAACACATATAAATACATAAATACATATAAACAAAAACACACACATATATATACTGTATATACACACATATACATACACACATATACATCTTTAGACATGTATTTATTTATTTATATATATATATATATATATATATATATATATATATATATATATATATATATATATATATATATATAGTCCAAGTGAAGGATTTAGCACACTCAGACCCCAGGCTGGGGTAGGTAAATACCAAGGTGCTGAATCAAAAAGATGAATAGTCCAATGCAATGACAGCACTCACTGGATTTAAAAAAAAAAAAACTTTTATTAGAAAAGTTTAAAAATAAAGATCCATGATGTTTCGGTGCCCACAGGCACCTTTATCAAATGGTATCACCCAGCTTGAGAACAGATGAACAATCCTGACATCTGGGAGACAGAATGGGCACTGAAACGTCATGGATCTTTATTTTTAAACTTTTCTAATAAAAGTTATTTTTTATTGAAAATCCAGTGAGTGCTGGCATTGCATTGGACTATATACAGGTGTATATATATATATATATATATATGAAATAGTCCCAAGAGCTCTGCACACACTTTTTAAAAAGTTGTATTGCCCGGGGTGCATATCAAAGAAATTCAGAAATAGGAGCAATAAAGGAAGCACTGGCCGGTGCTTGAATATATAGTGTTTTAATTACACAATCCAGTAATGTTTTGGAGATGTTATCTCCATCCTCAGACCTTACAAAATGACAAAATACAAACAATTAAAAAGACTTAATCCTCCACCATCACACACAAGAGACCAGAAGCTGCCAAGGCGTCATCATCGCACCACTGCGCAGGTCCGTTGGTTGCCATGGCAACCGGAACTCACGTACCTTAAACAACTAAAACAATGTGTGAGTTAGAAAAGACAGAATATCATACAGTATCAATCAATGTCAATAATGCAACTTTGAATACAAACAGCACCTGCACAAAATATGCACAAAATACTTCCAGATTACTCATATACAGGGAATTGAGATATTTATAGAAACATATATGGCAAGTCAGCGGACAATTAGTCCTATAAACTACATAAACATGTTGACCTCTATAAGCTCAATTGATTTTTTGTCCCATGACAATACAGTAGCCCCATCTAAATATTATTTTAGTTCACTACACAGTACTAAATATACTAGTGTCTAACACGGGGGAGAGGGAGGTCACCACCATTTCTATTAGGAGGCATATACAGTATAAGAGAACCTTATAGGAAACAGTGCCAAACAAGATTGGCATTGAGACCTCTAGGAGCTAGCGTATTGAGAGTGTAAATCCACTTAGCCTCCTTTTGTAATAGTAATCTGGCTCTATCACCCCCCCATTAAGTCTAGGGACATGATTAATGATTACATATCGTAAGTTCGCAACCGTATGGCCAGTCAATGCAAAATGTCTTGCGACCGGTTGGTCAGACTCATTTTTGAGAATAGACAACCTAATAGCTGCCCGATGGTTGGCCATACGGGTCTGAAGATTATCCACAATCTTACCTATATAATATAGGCCACAGGGACAGTGTAATAAATATACTATGTACTCAGTAGTACAAGTGACCCTGTGTTTAATTGTGTATTTCTTGTTAGTAGGAGGATGCATGAAAGTCTTGGTATTGCTAAGTCCATTACAAGTGGTACATCCAAGACATCTATAGCAACCCCACTTTGGTTGATTCAGCCAAGTAGATTGACAACTCCTACTTGACCACCTACTCCGTAGACAAAAAAGATCTCCCTGCTGCTATATGAAAGGATTGTCACATAGTGAGCTTGGACTCAAAAATGAGACCTCTAAGAGTGGGTTTTGGGAAGTCAAGATCTATTTGAGACACCTTGGTCAAAGTGGACCCTGCCGAGAGTTACTAAAAATCTACTTGGCTGAATCAACACTTGTAATGGACTTACCGATACCAAGGCTGTCTTGCATCCTCTTACTAACAGGAAATACACAATTAAATACAGGGTCACTTGTACTACTGAGTATATAGTCTATTTATTACACTGTCCCTGTGGCCTATATTATATAGGTAAGACTGTGGATAATCTTCGCACCCGTATGGCCAACTATCGGGCGGCTACTAGGTTGGCTATTCTCAAAAATGAGTCTGACCAACCGGTCTCAAGCTATTTTGCATTGGCTGGCCATACGGTTGCGAACTTATGATATGTAATCATTGATCATGTCCCTAGACTTTATAGGGGGGTGATAGAGCTAGATTACAATTACAAAAGGAAAAAGGAAGCTAAGTGGATTTACACTCTCAATACGCTAGCTCCTAGAGGTCTCAATACGCTAGCTCTTGATTGGCACTGTTTTCTATAAGGTTCTCTTATACTGTATATGCCTCCTAATAGAAATGGTGGCGGACTCTCCCTCTCCCCCGTGTTAGACACTAGTATATTTAGTACTGTGTAGTGAACTAAAATAATTTTTAGATGGGGCTAATGTATTGTCATGGGACAACAAATCAATTGAGCTTATAGATCTTATACATTGCAGGTCTACATCTTTATGTAGTTTATAGGACAAATTGTCCACTGACCTGCCATATATATTTCTATAAATATCTCAATTCCCTATATATGAGTAATCTGGAAGTATTTTGTGCATATTTTGTGCAGGTGCTGTTTATATTCAAAGTTGCATTATTGACATTGATTGATACTGTATGATATTCTGTCTTTTCTAACTCACACATTGTTTTAGTTGTTTAAGGTACGCGAGTTCCGGTTGCCATGGCAACCAACGGACCTGTGCAGTGGTGCGATGGGGACGCCATGGCAGCTTCCGGTCTCTCGCATGTGATGGTGAAGGGTTAAGTCTTTTTAATTATTTTGTCATTTTGTAAGGGCTGAGGATGGAGATAACATCTCTGAAACGTTACCGGATTGTGTAATTAAAACACTGTATATTATATTTAGGGGGCGGAGCTAACCGCCGACAAGCATGGCAGCACTATTCTAGAGCTCCACAGCAGAAAGCTAAGATAAGAGACAAAAATGCCTAATAGGACACCCTAAAAACCTCATTTAAAGATATTATAACTTCCTGAGCATATAGGAGATAGAACGAGCAGCTCTATAGCACATGCATCTGAAACTAACATCTCTATTCAGGGCCTATACTCCCGGCAACTAGAGATTGAACCACATAGTCCCTTGGTATATAAGCGATACTGTGCTTACGGAAACACTTTCTAGGAGAATGGAGGCAAGACTACTATTGTTGCTGCAAATATTGGGTGACAAAATGGATCTCCACTTCACCCGGCTCTCACGCTGTCTCTCTGACTGTTCCTGTACCTGTGGCTTTCAAGATGGCGGTCTGTTCCCTCCCGCACCGCTCATTGAGCCCTTAGCACTCAGCACATCTGAAGCTGACCGGATTCCGGGGCAGACGGCTGTTTCACGGAATATGGTTGAAGATCCCACTCCTTTGAGGAAAAGAGCCCAGAAGTCAGAGAATGCGGATCACTCACATATAGGCCGGATGAGATATCACAGAGAGACCAGCCCGTTAATGTTAGATTGGAAGCCCCGGCTCTTGAATACCGACTCGCTTATTCCCGGGGTGCAGCTGGCTGACCATGATTACCTCCTTACCGCTCATGTACTCACCTCAGACATGAAGGTCCCCCGCATCCTTGTACTTTACACAGAGCCGCAGCAGAGCAGAATAGGAGCGGAGCGGAGCAAAACATCTATGGGTTATGTCACGCCGCAGCGGTCAGGAAAACATGCACATAGCCATGAGGAAATCAAAGCACGATCCATTTGCTGGCGCATACCTGCTGATTGCCAGGGTTAAAGTGACTTTACTTGCACATGAATCCACTCCCGGTCATGGCTACTCACCCCACTTCCTGACCTACGTTGAGATCCCTTCATGGTCCCCTTTCAGGTCTGGAGTGGGCTAACTAGAAACTCGCAGATTCGCCGCATCCCTATCAGAGACAGCCACTTGGGCATATAATGAGAGCAGTACTTGATAGTTAAGAAGTTATCCCACACTATTAGAGGCCACTAGGATCACACGTGACCTAGTAATTGTACTAATGTATATTTGTTTGTCATAGGTTTTCTGTCATGACTCTCATGTCCAGTGTCTGTATGCATATACTGTTTTATTTCTATTTTATTAGCAGGGACTTAGTTTTACTTGCTAACAGTGTGCATGTCTATTGCTGGTTTATGTGAGATATAATTTCTGAGCTCAGCCTTTGCCCAATACTAGTTCATTTCCTATATAATACTGGTTATTTTTATCAACTGTCTAAAGAATAAGACGCCTCATAGGGCCCTGAATTGCATTTATATATATCCATTTCTTACTTTGTAAGCAGGCAATCTAAAAGGGGCACCCCAATTTGATATCATTGTCTACATTTAAATGTACTTCAATAGGGCTCCTATTCAATAACCTAAGTTTGCTTCAGATAGGTAACCTTTTCTTGGTATTTCACTGACATCTGTCAAGGTTATACTCTCAAATCATTCTAAGTTAGAAAGTTCACTATAGACACACTAATTGTGAGTCAGGATGTTGCAGTGTACATGGATAATGTATGTTTACTTTGAAGGGTTCGGTATGCTAATCTAAGCTTGTTCTGCTGGTTGTGGCCGGGCCAGTGGAATTGGCATTATACATAAAAAATACAGAAGGGACTCCTCTCCTCCCTTTCCCGCCGGTACTTGTTGCCTGCGGGTCATACCCCTACTCCCTTTTCCCTTGTCGCCAGTAGATGGCATCTCCCCAGGAGAGGAGCTCCTCTAGAAGCCCTCTATATCTCGTTTTATACTATGTATCATATTATATACCTTATATCTCATATTACATGCATCCTGATACTCTGCTGTGAGAATAATTGTTCCAGAATGTAATCTGACCCGTATTATACACAAAAGCCCAGGGTTTCCGGGCAGGTTTCCACGTAAGCGTATGTACAGAGTTCAGCTATAATGATGACAGCATGGAAAGTTTGTAAACTCCAATAGAATCTATAGCTCCGTCCCCCGCCCTCATAGCTATAGTCCACTCTTATTTTAGGTGGATAAATAAGCGGTATTAACCCGCCACAAACATCACTTTGTCATAAGTTGCTCTTAGTCTTTTGTTTATCATGAAAATGAGGCACTTTGTCCTCTGTACACGTGTATCTAATAGGAGCAACTTGTTATGACCCCCTATAATTTGTCAATCTTCAAACAATAAATACACCTATTTTATAATTAATGTATCACTCTATAGGAAGTATAATTAATTTGGGATGTTTAAATTCTATCATTTTATTATGTATCTACATAGGAAACAAAAGGAAAAAAGAGGTAATGCTTGATTTTATATATTTGATTTCGTATATGCATACAATGTTTTCTATGATTTCTATGTTTGATTAGTGAGATACATATATAATACTTGAATTATGATCTCTTTCTTCTCTTATATGTAAAGGTTTCAGCATCCAATAGATAAACAATGTCTTGTATGCAAAAATTACCAAGGTAATGCAAAATGTACATTGTGTTCATGTTCTTTCTTTTTCTTGTATTCCCTCAATAAAAATGTTTGATAAAAAAAAACCCCACTGTATATTCAAGCCCCGGCGAGTGCTTCCTTTATTGCTCCTATTTTTATATATACCGTATATATTATATATATATATATATATATATATATATATATATATATGTGTGTGTCTTTGTGTATCTCTATTTTAAAGCCCTTTGCCTGCCTTTTTTTCCTAACACCTGAGATCATGTTTGAGACCATATAACTTTTATGTGCAATATTTTTTTCAATAATTATTATTAGATGGTGTTATTAATGTAACTGTACTTTATAATGTATTTTTGATGTGTTTTGTGACAAATTTTTTGTTTTGAAAAACAGTTAATTAGAGCTCTGAGGATGTGCTAACCCAATGGGCATTAACTTGAATTGCGCTCAAGCGATCACGTTTACTTCCAACTTGTAGTACCAGCGATAAACTAGATGCGCACAAACACCTACGATAAACCCATTATGGCTTGTGCGAAAAACTTTAGTGCTCCATTTTTAATCTGGCCCTATATGTTTTGTGATATTTTATGGTGATTTTTATAAAATATTTTGTAATAATAGTGGCTTGTTATGCCATGCTATCTATGTATTTAATGGGGTATATTTATTAGAGTTTTAGCAGACATGATTGGCTGTAGCGAATCATGTTCACTTAACTTCGCTATATGCAGACAGCATACTGTATCCGCAAGTAACATTGCACAAGCATTTCTGGTGAAATGCTTGTGCAATTCCACCCCCTGCTCACTGGTGCCCAATCGGCCACTAGCAGGGGCTGTCAATCATCCCGATAAGATTAGACTGGGATGATTTCTTACAACCGCTGCTACTAAACTTACATTTCAAGAGAGCCTGAACGATGAGCCTCCAAAGCAGGATCTGCTGCTTAATAAATGGAGCCTAATATCCGAAGACTGAGTTATGTAACTAATGAGACTTTATATTGTACACTAGATTTTTCTTTGTATAAATGTTTTTTAGATGATCCATTTATAGAGCCCATTCGGAAATGTTTTTCTAACAATGTATAGTTTTGCTTATTTTTAATAACATTGTGCTGATTTCCAGACTCCTAACCAAGCCCCAAAGTTTCAGATGTATACTGAAGTTTACAGATTACTGATTGCTCCTGTTTGTGTAATGGGTCTTCTTATATGCAGGGGAGGGTTCCTACTTTCTTAGCCCTTTTCTGTGGGTGTCCAAACTTAGCCTCATCAACAGTGCTAAACTGGGAGCTTCTAAGTAAGTCTTTAAAAGGTTTAATACTGGATTTTTAGATCAGTATCTGTGCATATTCTTCTTTATAGTGATGTTTATTTTATGCATTTATGTGAACATTTGTGTATACTGTCTCTTTGAATATGTGCCCCATACCTTCGTGGCTAGATCTATGATTATGGGTATCTGCCTGCAAATACGTTAGATGCCTGATGGGACACCCTTGATCATTTGGATCTTTCAGGTATGTGTTGTTTAGTGAGAGTGTTTGCTTTTACGGTGTACAGCTTGTTTTAAGCTTATGATAAAAGCTATGATTTACACATTTGGATGGAACTGATCTGGGAGTTTTTTCAGTTGTATGCTAAAGTTTTTTTAATTTCCCATTGAGCTCTCCACTTGTCTTGTGATTCCGTCATGAAGAGGAAGTACCTCCCTGTGAATCACATGGGAGAAGAACACTGAAGTAATGCTTAAACCTTCATTGGAACAGAATGCCGAAGTGATTGGAGTAAGCAATTCATAATTTGATGTTCATATGTTGTCAATCTTTATAAGTTTCAAGCATTGCAAGGTTTATGTGTATATATTACACATTGTATATGAATGCCAAATTGATTTTGGTTATTTTGACCATGGCCTGATTTTCCATTTCGATAGGAGTTGGACGTTAATGGTCCTTTTCTAACTTCATGGAAGGTGCAATTAGGTTACGGTAAATAATTATCCCCTCAACCACTGATGATACACATGTGTTTACTGTCAGTAGCTTTTTCAGATACACATCTCAGAGTTTTCTGAAAAAGGATATACTGCATACCTGATAACCATCTACAACTAAGCATGGTAAAACACTTTGAAAAGCATTCAGTTGCTGGTATGGGGTTTATAATCACTATAAAGACAGAATGACCTTATTCCATTCCATTAAAGCTAACCACCCAAAAAACATTGTATGCAACATGGATGATTTGTGACTTTCATGTCTAAGGCATTACAGTCAATTATCACCCATGTAAATACTTTATAAAAGGGAAATTTAGATAAGCAGTATAATGGACAAGTATATCGTAAGCTTTTAAAGATAAAAGTCACAGATTTTCATAGGTTCAAAAGATGTGCCGCCAAAATAAAGGTAAAATAGAGGCTAATTGACTTACTATTGATTATGGCCCAGTGGGTTTGAATGTAGGTCTTTGAATTTAATTAACCTTGTATATAATTTTAAATTTGGGATGTTATTAAAACAGTTCATTACAATCATAAATTAACTTTTCAATGGTCGTTTTAAGTTGTGTACACATTTCATATAAAAGAAAGTGATTTGAACAATTATTTACATTTTTTATTAAGTTGTCGAAAAAGCCAAGATATGCAGTTTTTAACAAGATGTTAAATTATACTCATCCCAAAATCACCAAACACTAAATTGCATTTCAAATTGTTTTATAATACATTTGAATGTTTTCAAATGTGAAAAACATTTTTAAAAAGCTGGATAAGATATTTCACATAGATCTTCTGATATGTCGGGATACATCCCCATATTACAAAAGATAGACAAAATAATAAATAACAATCTATTACTTCTATTTTTGGGGGGATATTAAATTCAAATATACTGTAAAATAGATATTTAACAGATTTATAGTGCATTACATTTTAAATACTTTAATACATAGAACCTTTTTAAATAAAGTAGTTCAGTATAGTAAGAAACAAAATATCTTTAATGGCACACCTGAAAAATGTTTACATGGATTGACGAACTCTTTGAAATATGTAGATTTTTCACATCCGTCAGGTTTTGTCCCTTCCATGGAGTACTGAAATCCATCATGTGTTCTGTTTTGCATCACGGCTGTAAAAATAAAGAAGTCAAAATTATAAGTAAAGTTCATTGAGATCCAGTGCATAATGTTGCATTTAAACCAATATTAGTTAAAATTACTTATTGTGGGAAGTATTTGTAGTATTTAAAGCATAACCTTCACTGAAAGGACTTTGTATAATTGGTGTACGATCAACACAATAACAGTCAATGAAATATAATTTGCATACAGATGTTCTTTGTGAACACAAATTACTTAAAGTTGAATGTTTGCTATAAACATCTGTGTGCTGAACCAAAATTATGAAAGTTTGCCTGAAATCAGTACTCTTGCTTCATTCCTATTAAATTACCCAAATATAGGATTACATCACGAGTGGACCCAAAAATTTTGTGCGCAAACGATATCTGCTTTTTGTGGTCGTTTGCACGCAGGTTAAATTTCACTTGTATTATGAGTTTAAAGTAAACACGATCGCTTGAGCACAATCGCAATTTACGCTAGAAATGATTACTGCAACTTTAGGGCTGTGGTTAACTGTTTCATGAAAATAAAATTTGCACAAAACACATCAAAAATACATTACAAAGTACAGTTACACTCATAATAACACCATCTAATAAAAATAATTTAAATCAAATGATGCACAAAAAGTTATAAGGGTTTAAACATGTGAGGTTTCAGGTGTAAGAAAAAAAGACAGGCAAAGAGCTTAAATATAGATATAATTACATTTACGTGTCTAAATATGTGTATGTATGTATGTATGTGTGTGTGTGTGTATGTAAACAGATATATTTATGTATTTATATGTGTATATATGTATTTACATACATATATACACATTTAAACACATATAATACATATAACAATAATTCAACTGTGACAGCACTATCTATGATAACAGTATATACTTGAAAGTGCATGGGATAGGGTGGCGTCAACACCCAAAGTCATATAAAAAAAATAATAAATTCCCAGCACAATAATATGAAATATTAGTCAAGGTACATCAATCTCAATATTTATTTATCCATATAGAGGATATCATATATCTCTGAATACAAAACAATGACTAAGGGCCCTCAAACACTCTCTCACTCAGCATACATACATATATACATACAAGCAAAAAAGACCCCCCAAGGCGTTGTCCCAAGAGGGGGCATCAGTCATCAGCTGTCCCGAGTTAGTAGCAGAAGCCAGGCATGTTAGTCTATGATGAAATAAAAACCAGAAGCATGGGATGCTAAGCCGCAAACATTTAAGCAGTCTCTGGAACAAACGTATTTTGCTATAAGCACCCCAATAATATCCATATATCCGGCATATCAATTAAATAATCATTTAACCTCTCAAACACCTTTGTTCTAGAGAAAACAGACCCCGCTAAGCTCTCCTCATAGTTTAAATCCTCCGTTCCCCTTACTAATTTTGCGACCCTTCTCTGAATATTTTTTTTTTTTTCAAATTCTTTTTAGTATTTGGGTTCACAGGGAAAAAAAAAAAGAAAACATTACAGTTTATGCATATACTTCATGAATAAATGGCTTGCACAGGAGTCACACATATACATATAAGGAGATATCAAAAGTTGCAAGTCTTTAAGTGCGTAGCCTTTTCCAAATAGACGTCTGGTTCCATTGATGGGTTAGAATGCAAAAAGTCCATGTGAGGACCCAAATATCACCTTACATTTTCACATTTTCCAAATAAAAATTAACTTAAACCTTACAACATTATCTAACAACTAACTAAGTCCAGCAATAAAGAAAAAAAAAAAAAAAATGGAGAAAGGGGGGTCTCACTCCGCCCTCCAGCCCAGACCTCAATTGTACGATACTGCTACTAGTTCTCAATTACCACTTCCTCCCAACCATAAGACTGTGTGGCTCTTTCATGTTCAAAGTTTAGAGCGTTCCAATCTCCCCTAAGGGACATCTCCAGGAATATCTCATGTTGTGACAATGGTCGTAGAATGTGGCATTGTAGAGGAAAAGGGAGAGTTTTTATAAGACACTGACACTTCTTAAGGAATAATTTAAGTCTGCACTTTATGTCTAGTTTGGTATCTAGTTTTTCTATAAAAAGTTGCTTGAATAACCTTTGTTTAAATTGAGATAACAAGGGAGGTCTGCTGGTGATCCAGAGGGCCAAGATACACTGACGGGCCAAAATGATGCAGAGGATAAGGATAGAGTGTGTGGTGCTACTTCTCCCTTCCCATATAAACAAGAGAACTGCCTTCAAATCAAAGACTATGTCAAAATGTAGTGTAATTTTGATCCAATACTGTACTTGGCCCCAGAAGCGTTTGACAAGTGGGCAGTCGAAAAAATAATAACCAATTGTAGGCTTGGACAAACTACATACTTCGATTTGGGTATGTAGAATTCCAGTGCGCTAGGCATGCTGAAGTGATGTAGTCACCGTTAAGCACTCTAATTTGCATTTCCCTATGGGGAACCGCCATGCTAGCCTTTTTTGTCATAATCAGACTATTTTTAATTTTGTCCGTGGTAATGACAGTCATGCCTCCATTTCTCATCCTAGTCGCGATGTTAGCCATAGTAGTTTCCGCCGTGTACCTGAGCAGTCTCTGATAGATCGGGGATAGGGAGAATCGACCCAATTTAAAGTCTGTATGTATGATAGCAAAAGGGGAGAGATCCCAGAAACCAGGATCTAGGGATATTAGGGTATATACATAGGCCTAGATTTGGAGTTTGGCGTTAGCCGTGAAAACCAGCGTTAGAGGCTCCTAACGCTGGTTTTAGGCTAAATCCGGTATTTGGAGTCACTCAAAAAAGGGTCTAACGCTCACTTTTCAGCCGCGACTTTTCCATACCGCAGATCCCCTTACGTCAATTGCGTATCCTATCTTTTCAATGGGATCTTTCTAACTCCGGTATTTAGAGTCGTGTCTGAAGTGAGCGTTAGACATCTAACGACAAAACTCCAGCCGCAGGAAAAAAGTCAGTAGTTAAGAGCTTTTTGGGCTAACGCCGGTTCATAAAGCTCTTAACTACTGTACTCTAAAGTACACTAACACCCATAAACTACCTATGTACCCCTAAACCGAGGTCCCCCCACATCGCCGCCACTCGATTTTTTTTTTTTAACCCCTAATCTGCCGACCGCAAAGCGCCGCCAGCTAAATTATCCCTATGTACCCCTAATCTGCTGCCCCTAACACCGCTGACCCCTGTATTATATTTATTAACCCCTAACCTGCCCCCCACAACGTCGCCGCCAGCTACCTACAATAATTAACCCCTAATCTGCCGACCGCAAAGCGCCGCCACCTACATTATAGCTATGTACCCCTAATCTGCTGCCCCTAACACCGCCGACCCCTATATTATATTTATTAACCCCTAATCTGCCGCCCTCAACGTCGCCTCCACCTGCCTACACTTATTAACCCCTAATCTGCTGACCGGACCGCACCGCTATTATAATAAAGTTATTAACCCCTAATCCGCCTCACTAACCCTATAATAAATAGTATTAACCCCTAATCTGCCCTCCCTAACATCGCCGACACCTAACTTCAAACATTAACCCCTAATCTGCCGACCGGAGCTCACCGCTATTCTAATAAATGTATTAACCCCTAAAGCTAAGTCTAACCCTAACACTAACACCCCCCTAAGTTAAATATAATTTTAATCTAACAAAATTAATTAACTCTTATTAAATAAATTATTCCTATTTAAAGCTAAATACTTACCTGTAAAATAAATCCTAATATAGCTACAATATAAATTATAATTACATTGTAGCTATTTTAGGATTAATATTTATTTTACAGGCAACTTTGTAATTATTTTAACCAGGTACAATAGCTATTAAATAGTTAAGAACTATTTAATAGTTACCTAGTTAAAATAATAACAAAATTACCTGTAAAATAAATCCTTACCTAAGTTACAATTAAACCTAACACTATACTATCATTAAATTAATTAAATAAAATACCTACAATTACCTACAATTAAACCTAACACTACACTATCAATAAATTAATTAAATACAATATGTACAAATAACTACAATGAAATAAACTAACTAAGCTACAAAAAATAAAAAAATATTTACAAACATAAGAAAAATATTACAACAATTTTAAACTAATTACACCTACTCTAAGCCCCCTAATAAAATAACAAAGACCCCCAAAATAAAAAATGCCCTACCCTATTCTAAATTACTAAAGTTCAAAGCTCTTTTACCTTACCAGCCCTGAACAGGGCCCTTTGCGGGGCATGCCCCAAAAAGTTCAGCTCTTTTTCCTGTAAAAAAAAACATACAATACCCCCCCCCAACATTACAACCCACCACCCACATACCCCTAATCTAACCCAAACCCCCCTTAAATAAACCTAACACTAAGCCCCTGAAGATCTTCCTACCTTGTCTTCACCCTGCCAGGTTCACCGATCGGTCCAGAAGAGCTCCTCCGATGTCCTGATCCAAGCCCAAGCGGGGGGCTGAAGATGTCCATGATCCGGTCGAAGTCTTCATCCAAGCGGGGCAGAAGAGGTCTTCCATCCGATTGAAGTCTTCATCCAGGCGGCATCTTCTATCGTCATCCATCCGGAGCGAAGCGGCAGCATCCTGAAGACCTCCGGCGTGGAACATCCATCCTGCCCGACGACTGAACGACGAATGACGGTTCCTTTAAATGACGTCATCCAAGATGGCGTCCCTCGAATTCCGATTGGCTGATAGGATTCTATCAGCTAATCGGAATTAAGGTAGGAATATTCTGATTGGCTGATGGAATCAGCCAATCAGAATCAAGTTCAATACGATTGGCTGATCCAATCAGCCAATCAGATTGAGCTCGCATTCTATTGGCTGATCGGAACAGCCAATAGAATGCAAGCTCAATCTAGTCTAGAAAAAAGCCGGCGTTAGCTTTTCGGGTCCTTACCGACAAAACTCCAAATCTAGCCGATAGTGTCTACACTGTAGGTATGCATAAAAATGGGAATTGGCTAAGTCAAACCTATTCCTCAGGTCCTGAAATGTCCTGACGGTATGCAATAATGGGTCTAGTAGAGTGCCAACAGAATCAATGCCCACAGATTTCCATAACTGGAATGATGTTGTCTCAGTCCCCGCTGGAAAATCTCAATTACCCGTCAGAGGGATGTATTTCGGGGAGGGTTATTTCCCACCCAAGTATCCCAGAGCCAGCCACCAAGCCTTTATTATGTCTTTGTACATTAAGTTGTATTTTAGTTCAGGTGGAAGATCCCGAAAAGGGATGTAAGGTAGATACGCTAAAGAGTGAGGTTTTACAATAGACTCCTCCAAGGAGGGATCAGTAAAGTATGCAGTACGAAGTTGCCAGTCCAATGTTAGGCATATTAAAGCTGCCCAGTTATACCATTTTAAATTTGGAAGCTCCAAGCTGCCATTGAGGTAGGGTTGTTGCAATTTTGAGGCCGCTATACAAGTTTTCTCTCCCTTCCAGATAAACGATTGTATTGCCTTGTTGGTCATTATTAAATCTCCTTTGGTAAGGAGAAAGGGCAACATCAATAATGGGTATAATAATTTAGGTAGAGTAGACATTGTCACAAGGTTAATACGACCAGATAGGCCAAGGGGAAGTTTAGTCCAGGCTTTTAATTGAGATTGTAATTGAATGCATTGTTTTGTAATGTTAAGTTCATATATTTTGTTTGGGTTCCGATGCAGTTCAATTCCCAATTAGGTCAGGGTGTTGGGCTGAACAGTAAAGGGGAATTGGGATTTATCAAGTTTATGATCGGTTAGCCATAGGATTTCAGCACATGATCATTCAGACATTCCCGGATATGTTTGCTTCAACTTAAGGGCAAGAGGTTCCAGGGCCAAATCAAAGAGCAGAGGAGATAATGGGCATCCCTGGCGGGTGCCCCTCTGCAGAGTGAAGGAAGGGGAAAGAAGGCTGTTGACTAGAATATTTGCGGTGGGGGAAGAATACATTTTGCCTAGAAATTTAAGAAATGGGCCTTCAAATTGAAATTGTCTAAGGGTATTAAATAAATGTGGCCATTCCACTCTGTCAAAGGCCTTCTCTGCATCTAGTGATAACAGGAAGGCTTCCTTATTCCCCCTTCGCTTCTGATCCTCTGTCAGTGACCAGAAGTAGTTGACGGCATGAAGGACCTTACGAATATTAACTACCGATGTTTTACCCACCACGAATCCCGTTTGATCGGGATGCAGCAGAGAGGGAATAATTTTTTTAAGTCTGTTAGCAAGAATTTTCATAAGGATCTTATAATTGGTGTTTAGCAGGGAGATTGGGCGATATGATTCTGGGAGGGAGTGATCCTTCCCAGGTTTGGGGATTAAAGTGATATGTACTGAAACAAATGAGCTAGAAGGAAGCGTATCTTCTAAGAAAACTGCATTATAAGCCTTTAAAAGGGTGGGGGACACTTGGGGGGATAGGAGTCTGAAAAACTCTACTGGAAGCCTGGCATCTTCCCTAGTGATAGGGATTTGATGGTAAATTGAATCTTCTCATGAGATATAGAGGTATTCAGGGCTTCCAATTGCTCTGTAGAGAGTCATGGTAAGGTAATGGATTTCCAAAAGTTTATATGTGAGTTTGAGTCGGTTGGTGGTTGGCTGGTATACAAGTGTGCATAGTATGTTATCATGCAGCGTGCAAGGTCCGCAGGTGTAGTATAAGTTTTCCCCTTACATCTAATTTCTGCTATATCTTTCTTAGTGCAGTGGGTTTTTACTAGAGTGGCCAAAAGTCTACCCGCCTTATTTCCAAAACGGTAGAATTTACTCGCAGTTTTTAGGAGACCGGCTGCTGTCTTTTGCCTAACAAAGGTGTCTAGCTCCAGTTTGGCTGCAATATAGGAATCATACAAGGTACGTGATTTATGAGTGCAATAGGCCAAGTAGGTTTGACACAGTGTGTTCTCTAATGAGTTATAGGTATATTGGGTTTTACGTTTAAGATCCGCTACGTAAGATATGATATGTCCCGTGAGTACTGCTTTGGCTGTCTCCCAAAACCCACATTCCAAGAAAGTAATTTAAGTACCATAGTCAGATGTAATTAGGGACCTAAGAGGGGCCAAGAGAGCGGGAGGGGAGGAGGAGAGAGAGAAAAAAACACAAAAAAAAAACACACTCCGAGTATTTAATTCAAAGGAGTCAAGCACCTGCAAGGGAAAAGCGTTATGCAATACATTTATGAACATTGTTATCCGGTCACTTATCCCCTGCCTACCCTGCATTAGAGAGGGCTGTCCAAAAGATGATGGGCAACAGCGGGTATTGGGTTTATAAGCTGCATAGAAATGTGTACGCAGATATATACATGTCAAATGTTCTAACACCTTATCTATGTGGTTCTTAGTTAGAAGGTATAGCCAGTTATAAGAGTTAAACGTGACTGCTGAGTGTGCCCGAATTGGGCTGTCATATTTAAGTCTGGTCAGAATTGGGCATTTTACTATACTATGTAGAGGAGACTGTAATTTACTATAGGCTATCATATTTAGCAGAAGTGTAGGCAAAAATAACAAGTTGATTGGAAGACATTTTCCCCTTTTTACAGGATACCCGCAGAATAAATATAGATATACATAACATTGGAAGCGAGAATGTAGTGTTGCTGAGACAATTATAGACAAATCTATAATAAATAAAACTATCAAACCAAACTTAAATTTAAAAAAATATAACCAATTGCATTGAAACATTTTCCCTTTGTTGAGGGGCACCAGTAGAACAGAATAAATATACATCACATTGAAAACGGGATTGTCATGTTGCTGAAACAAATATAAACAAACCTATAACAAATAAAACAACAAAGTCACTTAAAGGCGATAGGTCCCCAGGTAACCTAAGTATGGGAACCCACACCCAGGTGAGTCTCAGTCTCAAATCCCTATGGATAATACACTCAAAGTAAACAAACATATTATACATATCTTTTCCAGACGAGAGATACAGCCTCTAGACCTGTTGCTGGGGTCAGCCCAAATCTCTATTGCCTGCTTTGGGAGATTGTTGGTTTTTGGTTTCTGTGGCGAGATATACCTCCAAGGCTTGTGGTGAGTGAAATATTTTGGGTCTGCAGGGGTTACCAGCTGAAGCTTAGCAGGGTACAAGAGGGCCACCTGACGGCCCTGTTCATGCAGCTTCGAGCAGAGTGGGGCAAAATCCTTCCTTCTCTTAGTAACCTCCATCGAGTAATCTTGAAAAAGTAGGAGGCAGCCGGAGTCATATTCAACTGATTTTTGTGTTCTGTAGGCTTGAAGGAGGAGAATTTTTTCCTGAAAATTCTGGCATTTGAAGATCACTTGCCTTGGTTTACCTCTGTCACTTGGTAGGATGTCTGGGCCCACTCTATGAGCAGGCTCTACATCAATTGGGAGGTGATCCGAAGATATCCCCAAAAGTTTTGGGAAAGTGACAGCTATGAATTCCATGAGTGCTTTACCTCTGATAGTTTCAGGCACCCCCACTATGCGCAGATTGTTGCGGCAGCTCTTATTCTCTAAATCCTCAATATAATCTAGGAGGTATTGATTCTGTTTCACAATCTGTTTAATTGAGATGTCCGTGCTGGATTGTTTATCCTCCACTTCCGAAATGCGACTCTCTGCTGCTGAAAGGCGTGTAGAGAACTGCCTGACCTCACTTGTTAAGTTGTCCATGCCCGCCTGCAAAGAGTCTATTGGTCTACTCTCGTGTTATTTTAAATGTTATGTGGGGTTGTGCAGCCTAGTTAATATTCACTTTGGTGTGCGGCAACAGAGGCGCCCAGGATCCACCAGGCCGCACTTCAGATTAAGCTAGTGCAGTCAAGGCATGATTAGGGCCAAGCCGATCTCAGGCTGAACTTAGGTTGAATTCCAGCACTCAGCAGTCATGATGCACATAGGAAGGTGAGATCCGATGCAGTGTTGCAGCAATGTGGCGATCCACGTGGGTTCCGTGATGTGGTCGTGTCTCCCGGGAGCTAGGGCAGATGTAATGCCCCTCACAGAGCGGTGTTAAACTTCCAGTGACAAGTATGAGAGTGTGAGAGCGATAACACCAAATTTAACACACCTGTTCCCCATTCACACCTGAGACCTTGTAACACTAACGAGTCACATGACACCAGGGAGGGAATATGGCTAATTGGGCCCAATTTGTACATTTCCACTTAGGGGTGTACTCACTTTTGTTGCCAACCATTTAGACATTAATGGCTGTGTGTTGAGTTAATTTGAGGGGACAGCAAATATACACTGTTATACAGGCTGTACACTCACTACTTTACATTGTAGCAACGTGACATTTCTCCAGTGTTGTCACATGAAAAGATATAATAAAATATTTACAAAAATGTGAGGGGTGCACTCACTTTTGTGAGATACTGTATATTTTTTTATATATATATATATATATATATATATATATATATATATACATTTACATTCATATACAGTACATATTTAGACATTTATATGTATGTATCTGTATGTTAAAGTCCTTTACCTGCCTAATTTTCCCTAATACCTGAGACCTCATATCTTTGAGCCCTTATAACTTTTTTGTGCATTTTTTTAACAATTTTATTAAATGGTGTTATTATGAGTATATATATAATGAGTTTATATATATATATATATATATATATATATATATATATATATATATATATATATATATATATATATATAAATACATGTGTTTTTTATTTTAAAATTTTTTTGCATAAATGTTTAGACCCCTCTAGATAGATAGGCAGATGGACAGACAAAGCAGATAGACAAAGAGACAGACAGATATATTGATATGTTCTTTAATAAAATAGCAAAGTAATGACACAACAAACTGCTATAGATAAATCTATGTTTGTCAATTTTGTTCGGTAGTGATACAATCACATGATTGATATCCATTGAATTACTATGTCTTTGTGATGGATCTTTTCTGAAGGGGTTAATACCTGACTTTTATACCTGAATTATTTCAGGATGCTGTGCATGAATGGGGCAGTACCCCCATATAAATGCTGGTGGTGCTGCTACACATTAACACTAACAGTAACCTATGTCGGATGCTATTACATGTAGATAGCAGCAGTGAGTGCATAGAGCACTTTTAAAACACAGCTGCTTTAATGTTAAATAGAGTCTATACACTAGCTTAAAGGCATACGAAAACTCAATACGTAAGGATTAAAAATAAATCATCTATCATATTGAGTAAGCCCTCACACCATCATAAATCATAACCCCTTAACTGCAACCAGTCCATAACTAATTAGTGATTCTTACTCTCCCCTACTATAAAACCTTTCTCTCATCGAAATACACCAAAGTGACCACTGCAATATCCTGAGGCCCTACCCCTATATGAACCTCTCTACTGCTATACCCCCCCCCCCAATTACATATGTAAATATACCAAAACATGCAAATCATTATTATTTCACTTGCACACGTACATCAGATTGCTCGGCGTTCGAGATGACGGTTGCAACATATAAATAGAAATAAATTATAAAAAAAAAACTGAGTCACATAATAGATTGTATGCACGTGTAATTAATTGCTATGCAAATCCTCCTTGATGTAATGTAAGTTGATTTGGAAGTATTATCATAAACTATCATTTTCTATAGCGTGTAATAAGACAGATCACTTCCTGTAGAAGGGTCGATATTCTGAATGTTTGGGTGATAACACGTTATACTTGTTTATCATTTAGTGGACTGACACGGTCGACATACTAGTTTTATATTAGCATAATTAATGATTCAGCATAAAAAAAAGAAACATATTTAATTATTTATTCTTACCACAGTTAATTATAGTCGCTTTTCCTCCTCGTGGCGGGAGCTTTCTAAATGATGCCTTCTCTACCTCTACGTGCTACGTAAAAACAGCAAGGCTCCACCCTCCTTTAAAGATACAGTACATTCTATTGCAATAATTAAATGTTCTAATTTGTTAGATCCTTTTATCTTACTTTCAATTCTTGCTGGTAACTATATGTTAAATCCCAGCAAAGGTATTACATTCAAATTGAAAAGGGGTTAAATAGAAATTAAATCTTCTGATTAGAAGCTGGGCAGAATGCAATTGGGAGCCTAATGGGAGTGTCATAGACACATGGCTTATACGCAATGACTGCCTCCTTCTCGGAAATGAAAAAAGAGCTTGTCTGGTACTCAATAATTAACTGTATTAACCCTTTTTCAGAGGTTAAACAAATAATTACCAAAAAAAAAAAAAGAATTGCATGTAATAATAATAAAGAATAAGAGCATTTTTATTATTGAATTATAAAGTTTCTTTAATGGCTAAAACACACGCTGCATACTTGGTCCATATTCATCACAGAAGCACAAGAAGGTAGATAAATAAATTAAAAAAAACTTTTTTTGGAAATTGCATAGCTATAGAATTTATGACAGAGCCTTTGTAAAAATTGGAAAATCTTGGGTTTATATATTGATGTTTCTTGTTTACAGACGACTCCTTCTGTGTTTTGATGCTACTCATTTTTAGTGAACTGCTTAGCAATCTATTAAGCTGTCATTTGACAGGAAAAAAAATATATAATTTAAAATTTGTGATTGTGTTGTTAGGAAGAAACTCATTACACACCTAAAGCAAAATACTGTAATCTATTTTTAAGCAACGTATAATGTGTAACTTCTATGTAATCGTATCACAGTATTGCTAATTTTCAATATCTGTAATCATTATTATTACAACACAAATTCTAAAAATAATATATATTTTTTTTCTTTCCTTTTTTCACAAATTGGTTAACATTTTTTCAATAGATTTTTATGTGTTCTATGTCTATCAGAAACAATCCTAATTATTTTTGTTAGCACTGCAGATCTACAAGAATATTGCACAGATTATTATTTAACAAATGTGCAAATATTAATAACACATAAACATTCAAACAAAGGGCTGTAGAAAATAAATAAATACATTTAGACAAATCTATTTCTCTAAAAATGTGCAAAATAAAATTATAGACATAAAATAATTTTAATAAACAATATATATATACGTTGATTGGAGTAGCCGTGTTAGTCCAGAGATTTAGATATCAAAATAACAAGAGTATTGCATTGAGCAATGATACCTTTTTTATTGGACTAACTATACATACATGATGTATAGTTAGTCCAATAAAAAAAGTATATATATATAATAGAGTTTTAATCAATAAGCCTTCTAAAAACTTAAAGTGGTTGGAAATGTATTTATTTTTTAGTAATTAATACATCTGATAAATAATGATATATTGAAAGGTTACAAATAAAAGTAAGACATTTTTGTTCCAAAATCTTTATTTATTCTCCTCAATGCGTCCGTCCCATGGTAAATCCTTCATGCTCTCTTCTTTAGTCATATACCTTACCTTGAAATGTTGATACAAAGTTTTTGGTTCAATATTTCTTTTTATTTTTTTATGATTTTTTTTTTTTAGAAATTGAGGGTTATTTTACAATCATTTAAAATATTTATCAAATGATCTATCTTCAAAAATCTCTATAGATTTTAAATGCTGATTTTTTTTTGGAAAAAAACATAGTTTTCTAGAGGATAGTAATCAACCCCTGAGTGTTTATCAGAAGTTGTATGATGGAGTGATATGTGGTTGTTTATCATAGATATGTTTATACAAATAAATTGGTAGGGTTTGGTTAGCACACCTAATACTTAATCTGAGGGCTGCCAAAAGACCAAAACGCTGTATAAAAGTTATAGGTAGTTTTTAAAGCATTTGACTATGTTCAATCTTTATTTTTGGGTATGGAGGTACATGAAAACCCTCTGTTTTATGCTTATAAATAGCACCAACAAATGTAAAGGAGACATTTTAAAGTAGAACATACATTGATTAGCCAGAGCTAAGTTTGGTTAGTCACTTAAATGTCTATGAAAGTCAACAGCTTTTAAAAGATCAGACCAGATACATACATAGATATAAATACATACATTTTCAATGGATGAAAACAATTTGTAGACGAAAAATAATGTGATATTTAGGAACGCTATCAGATTTTATTTCTTTACATATATAAATAATTACAGGTGTTGGGTATGTGGTGCAAAGTCCCTATATTTGTGTTAAGTTGTACTAGGCAAACCAGTGTAAATATAATTCTACTACATAAGGTGAATGAAAAACAATTTATGCAGCCAAATCTCCTTTATATGCTTAATATATCTTCTCAAAATATATCAGCATTGACAAAAATTAACATTACAAAGACAAGGGGGAGGATAGCGGTAGCACAGAGTTAAATTATTTTTAAATTCAATATAATTAAATGTTCTTCATTTTGTGGTAGAGCATATATATTCTCACCACAAGTTAAAGGGTCCCAAAAGAAAAGAAAAAAACTGGTGAAACCCCAAAATGTGAGGTAAATGTTGTAACAATGGAGTGCCCCGTCATGGTTCCTACTTTCAATTGGTTCCCTCAATCCTATGACGTGTCGCGAGTTGGAGGGAGAGCCTTGGTGGCACCAACTTGATCAACTCCACTTCTGTATGGAAGTTTAATCCAAAATGAGCACAGTTCAGATGGGAGCGTCTGCGCAAAAATCCTGAAGTATTTTGAAGGTTTAAAATGAATTTCAATCCTCTGACGAAGAAGGAACTACTTCAAAACGCATCAGGATTTTTGCACAGATGCTCTCACCTGAACTGTACTCATCTTGGATAGCCACAATTGAAATTCCATATTATTATTCAAACTGTAAACAATATAGATATATTCTATGGATTATTTAGAATTAAAAAAAAAAAAAAATCATTTTACTTTCAACTTGTGATACGTGTGCAAAAAGCTATCTTCTGGGTATAGTTTACACTCAAGGAAAAGTGCTAAATAGCGCTCCACTTGTAATCTAAGCCTATATTGTTTTACATTAAAAGGAGTTTAATACAATAGGGAACATAAATTAATATCACATATTTTTTTCACAATGTAGAAGGCTGGAACACTGAAAAAAATGTATTCTCTCATTTTCTGATATTTTAATGCCAGTCTTCATAGACCTGAAAGAGAAAAAAAACAAAAAAAACACAAGTTTTATAAGCGATAAAAACTGTAATATGTAGAGATCACCAGCAGATGGCAGCGATAAGATTCTAAAGCTGTCAGATTTTCTCATGTTTGGCATGCACAGAATATAAATGTAACACTATATACTCCAATACTATAAGCCGTTTTTACAATCTTTGTTGAAATACATAAATAGATTTGTTAAGTTTCATTCACACTAAAGTATTTAATAGATACTATGGTATCTCTTTATTTGTTAAATCATTCTATACTTCAAAATTTTCATTTGGTAAATTGATAAGCAAATAAAATAATTTGCTATATTTAGATGAAATAGTTAATGTGAAACTGTTACAATATTGTTATTTTACAAATTATTTTGTGTAAATTCAAAATGTATGTTTTCTATAGATGGTATTAAACATCACCAGGGGTATATTTGCTTAGAGGTCAAAAGGACAGGATTATCCTGAGGTAATTTTCATGGAAAAAATACTATCTTGCAAATGTATTGCTGTTACTACCTTTAAGCATTGTGAGTGCTGCAGTACTGATTGGGGAACATATGACCTCTCTAGAGATATCAACAGTCATACATTATATATAACTGTAAACCAAACAGATATTTGCCAATGAAAGGAGAGTACAGGGATATATTCAGTTGCTGGGGGTGTAGGAAGGATCCCCACTAGTTCACCAGAGCCCTGATCAATGAGTAATATATTCCTTTTAAACATTTATATAAATGCAGAATGTCATTAATGGTAATGCAGTTACATTCAAACAAATTATTGTATTTCCTTCACAGTTAATTTAAATAATAAAGAATTAAATTAAATCATTAAATAAGAAAAGGGTAAAATGATGGACCCATTTCCATCTTCCATTCTTGATACAGAGCTTTATTAAAGAGATATTGAATGCTACTTACTTTTGTGTAAAACGTGATTAACCCACAATCCATTTAGAAGCCAAAAAGCAAACTCTGTAACTGGTACCCTTCTAAAGGTACATTTTATTTTTAGATCTAGCGCTACCTATGGTTAGAATTTTTCTTAAATCTTTAAAAAAAAATATAAATGTACCAATGTTATTTAACCACAACTTATCTCCAATTATATGTTTTATCACTTAACCTAACAATTTCCTATATTTTAGTAAAAAAAAAAAATGCCTGTCCCCATCAATAACTAATGTTTGTTTTCCTATCAGTAAAAACATTCTTTAAAAAAAAAAATATATATATATAATAAAAATGACTCCACAAATTTAAAATAATTACAAAAATAAAGACTTTAGCGATGAATCAAAATAAAAAGTAACACATTTAAGATAATTACTGTACATGAAAAAGAAAATTTTGGACAACCTTCAAAAATGGATTATATATATATATATATATATATATATATACAGTATTTCATATATATAATCAATTTCAGTCCAAAATCTCATGATATACCAGTACTCTGGTTCCAGATACATGATAAGCTTTTTACAGTATGATAGGGGAGAGAAAATTAGGGGATGTAGGCAAAACATAAACATTTTTTTATTTCAAACTGTAGAGAATGCTAAAAATATGCCACTTTCAACACTTGGAGTGAAAGACCAAGTGCAACTTAAACACCAACTAGTTTATTAAAGGGACAGTAAAGTCAAAATTACATTTTCATGATTCAAATAGATCAGGTAATTTTAAACAATTTTTCAATTTACTTATCTAATGTAATAAGCTTTGTTCTTCTGGTATTCTTTGTTAAAAAGCATATCTAGGTAGGATCAGGAGCAGCAATGCACTACTGGAAGGTAGATGATGGTTGGTAGTTACACGTAAATGTCTCTTGATGTTGGCTCAACTGAATTGTTCAGCTAGCTCCCAGTAGTGTTTTGCTGCTCCTGGGATACAAAGAAAATGAAGCAAATTTGAAAAAACAAGTAAAAAAAAAGTTGTTTAAAATGATATGCTCTATCTGAATCATAAAAAAGATTGGGTTTGATGTTCCTTGGACTACCACTCTACCCAGATTAGTTAATTGCCTATCTAAGTATTTTGTTAATTAGCTAATTTACCATCCCCCTATTCAAATAAGTTAATTAGCTAATTATTTAATTAGTAAATGAACAACCCCCATACTTACATTTATTGTATAATTCATTTTTAATTAGCATACTAATTTATTAATTAACAGATTCAGATTAGTTAATGAGCAAATGAATTAATAAATTTCTCTCTGCTAAAAATTTCTACATCTGAAACTCTTCTTCTTCATATTATTATTTAATAAGATGATTCTAGATCTAACTATCTCATTTAATTTGACACCATTAAATGATATATATATATATATATATATATATATATATATATATATATATATATATATATACTACTCTCTGCATACTGGGTTCCTATGAATTTATATCAAATTAATTGGTTAATGAAATCTTTATTAATTAGCTTATTAATTAATTAGTTAAGTATATATCCAATTAGTTAGTTATCTATCGCTCTACTCTACTTAGTTCAGTTCTACAGCTGAAGTAATTATTGTTATTATTATCTAGAAATCTCATTTAATTTGCCTCCACTTTTTTTCCAATAATTTTAATATATATTGATGACCAGTAAGAACTAAAATAAAATGAATTCTGCTTATCACCAGGATTGCTTTAACCATACCCCAGTAATTTTTTTAATTGTTTTCTTCCCCAACCAAATTATTGAGGAAGGATATTTCCTATAACTCTCTCCCTTTACTATTTCTGAAAATAGAAAAGCTCAGCCTGACACTAGTCTCTGCAGGGTGTGTTGCAATGTATTTGTATTGTAAATGTGAACTTACCTAAGAAACCAGAGCTGCCAGAAGTATGCATGTATAGTCTCCAGTATTTATAATCTATTTTCCACACCCTTAAAACGTCATTTATTGCTGTAACAGCAAACTGCCGAATACTGAAATTATTTAGTTCCTTTTAGATCTTGTGGTGCAATACTGCTTAAAATATTTAAGGAAGCATTGCTCCATATATATAATATAATTTGAAACTGTACATTTTTTAGCACACATTTTCTTTTTGTGCACAGTAAGGGGCAAATATAAATGTGGAGCCAATCATTTAGTCACTGTGTAGCTTGTTGTAGGTTCCCATCATAAAAAATATACAGGAATGCAACAGCTTGTCTAAGGGAGTAAAATAAATTAAGTTTACAGAAAAAATTGCAGGAAAGCAGACAAAATAAATAATGAATGTGCACACACACATACACACTTACACAGGCACACAAACATACACACACACACAGCTACACACACACACTTACATACATACACTTACACAGATACACAGATACACACACAATTACACTTACACACATACACACACACACACACACATACACACATACACACACACATACACACATACACACACACATACACAGATAAACACACACACACACACACTTACACACACAGCTACACACACACACTTACACACATACACGTACACAAACACACAAATACACACATAATTACACTTACACACATACACACAAACACACACAAACACACACACATACACAGATAAACACACACACACACAAACTTACACACATACACACATACAGACACACACACACAGATACACACACACTTACACATATACACACACAGATACACACACACACACACACACAGATACACACACTTACACACATACACAGATACAAACACACAGACACTTACACACATACACACACAGACACACAGACACACACACACACATGCACACACACAAACATACATACACACACAGATACACACACACACAGATACACACACTTACACACAGACACACCCATACACAGATACACACACACAGACACTTACACACATACACACATACAGACACACATACACAGATACACACACACTTACACATATACACACAGATACACACACACACACAGATACACACACTTACACACAGACACACACAGACACACAGACACACACACATGCACACACACAAACACACATACACACACACATATACAAACACACACAGAGATACACACACACAAACACACACAGAGACACACACATACACACACAGAGAGACACAAACACATACACACAACCCACACATACACAAACACATAGACACAAACAAAATATTGTGTATGTTTTGATAACGTTAGTATATTGGAACATTTTTGTTTAATTGTATACAATATCTGAATCATAAACATTACATTTTGTCTTTAGTTTCCCTTTAACACTTGCAACACACAACAAAGCGGGTATGTCACTGTTTTTAAAGAGTTTAACATATATATATATATATATATATATATATATATATATATATTGAGTAAAGTGTACACTTACAATGTGGTGTGCCATTTATGAAGACAAAATACACCTGGTTTAGAGCTTTTGTTTGTTAAAGGTGAATGTCAGCCAGTTTAGCAACATAACATTGACACAATTACGTCTTTGCTGTTTCTATGTGCTAGAGCTAACAATACAATATTTGCATGTGGGTTGAATTCATTTAGTAGAAGATCCATATTAAAGAGACATAAATGTAAATGTTAGATATGTATAGTACATAGCAGTACTGCATTGCAAAATATCAAAATACCAAATATCATATATACAGTAAGTTGCAGGGTTTGCAAATAAAGAGCAACTGATTTGTATGCCTTTAAATCCCTCTTGAGTAAGTTTAAAGTGAAGAAAAAAAATATAATGAATATACACTGCAATGTTGTTAAATTTTCTAGAGATTAAAGTGAGGGTAATCTTTCCACTTTTTAACATCATATCCAGAATGCTGATATTTTAGATGGAGTTTCATTCAACAGTTGTAATGAAGTTGCGCTATAAGATACTTTTTAATATAAATATAAAATTCAAATTCACTGCGCTCCCCACTTCAAAAGTAAATTTTTCTGTTCTGTGAGATAACGGTTTCAATTGTTCTCCAATCAGTATTCTAGCTACAACAAAAAAAGTCATATGGGGAGAGCACTGATTGGACAACAATTCAAACAGTTAGCTCACAGAAAAATTAACTTTTGAAGTGAGGACGGAACTCGGGGAGTTTGAACTATATTAAAAAGTAACTTATAGCGCAAGTTTATTACAACTAATGAATGTGACTCCATGTAAAATAACACTATCATTCCAGATCTGAATATAGAAAGGGGAGAGTTTACCATCACTTTAACATTTTATGGTAGAATATATTTTGAGTTTTTAAGAATTTTGTCTGCTGCACTGACAGTGTCCTCTTATATATTGCTAACAAAACCTGTCCCTTGTATACTTGTAGAGTTGATCTAAGCATTTCCCCAGAACATGCCTACTACATTACTTTCAGTTATTTAATTTTTTGACCAGAGAGCAGGTGTTATTTCACAAAGTTTTGGGGCATTGGGAATTTCTGGTTGCTCTGGGGAGGTGCTAAGTGATTATGAAGTGTAGTCTGATTGGTCAGGGCCAGGGTTTTCAAACTTTTCCTCAGGTCTCCCTACCAGGCCAAATTTTCAATATTACTGTGAGTGAGAACAGGTTAATTACCGTTTTACTAATCAGCTGAATTTTTCACCTGTGCTCCAGTTCAGATATCCTGAAAATTCAGATTATTATTGCCTTGGTGACTCAATAATCTAGATTTTATTAAAGACGGGAGACTAATATTGTATGCATTATTTTACTGACTTCCAAAACAGCAGCAAAGAACAATAACATAGAAACAAAAACAACCAATCAGCAACAAGCAGATAATATAATCCCACAGCAACAGTAAATATCTTCCTCTTTTTGCTGCCGAACAGAAGAAAGTTCTCAATATAAACAGGGGACGGACGTCAGAAACAAAATGGAAGGTAGGAGGCCTTTTACACTGAAAAAAATATAGAGAGCGATAACACTGCCACTAAAAGGAAAAAAACCTGAGGAAAAACAAAGGTTAACATGAACAAATAAATTCACATTAAATACATTTTTTTGGGGCGGGGGGGATGGGAAGAGGAGGGAAAATATTCGCCTCCTGTCTTAAATAAAATCTAGATTATTTAGTCACCAAGGTTATAATAATCTGAATTTTATGGAAAGACAGGATGCTTCATATTTTATGCATTTTTAATGCCCAGAAAGGACAGACTGGAATGCGTAAGAAACTAGTTTGAAATAGAACTGAGAAAAAGTAGAGGCAGAAGACCAATCTGCCGCTGACAATAAATCTTGAAGATTGCAACCAGCCAGAGAGGCACTGGAAGCTGCAGTTCCTCTGACAGAGTGAGCCCCAAAAGAGAGGGAAACTCCCGACTCTATCATAAGCCATCAAACCCATCTCGCCAAGGTAGGGGAAGAGACAGGACGATAAGGAGGAACAAAAGAAATCAGAAGAGGACCCGACATGGATCCACGAAGACTCTCAGTTTTAAACAAATATGCTTTAAGGCACAAGGCAACACAAAGTTGGGGTTCTGATGGAAAATAAAGGTAAGACAAAGATTTCGAGGATGACTTGGTCCTGCGGGAAATGGAAAAGGAAATTCCTTCAGGAGAAAAAGAGATGGAATGAACATCCAGGGCCCTGATGTCAGAGACCCGACGAAAAGAAATAAAACAAAGCAACATGGTCAATTTTGCAGATAACTGCTTAAGGGAAAGCAAAGAGTTATCGGGCCAATCTCTAAGGAAAGATAAAACCAGATTGACATCCCAAAGGCTCAAATAATGAGATTGGGGAGGATTCTTAAGATGAATTCTCTTAAGAAGACGACAGACTAAAGGGTGTTTGCCTGCAGGGACATTTTCAAAGGGAAGATTCATGCAAAAGGAGAGAAGCCTCTCACGAAAGGCCCGCGGAGGACCAGGATCCCCTGAAATCTGCCAAGCCAGAAGGTTCAGATGGGCTTGGATCAAAAGAGGATGCGGGAGATTCCGGGCATCCATAAGAAGATTGGGGAGGTTGGGAAGAAGACAAGGAGGGGCCGAACACATCTCCAGAAGGGGAGCAAAATAAGGTTGGGCTGGCCACCAAGGAGTGATCAACGTCAGAAGACATTGAAATCGTTGTACACTTAAAATAGTCCTCGCTAGAAGAGCAAAAGGAGGGAAGGCATAAGCCCCAATGGAAGGCCAAACTTGCAGAAAAGCTTCCACTCCTTTGATGTCTGGGTCTGGGAGCCAGCTGAAAAATCTCGGTAACTGGTGCTTGGTCTGAGATGGGAAAAGATCCACTGAAAGGGGTCCAAAGATGCAATTGATCTTTAGAAAAACTCGATGGTTCAGCATCCAGAAAACCAGTCCGCATCCAGAAAACCCGGGATAAATTGGGCGCGGACAAAAATCCTGCATTCCAAACAAAATCAATAAAAATGGGACTTTCAGTCTGACAAAGCTTTCAAGCGAGTCCCACCTAGTCAGTTGATATAATGGACAGCTGAAAAATTGTCCATACATAACAGAATGCAACAATCGGTCATATTTTTTGAAAAACTGTGAACGGCAAAGGAGTCAGCTAATAATTCCAAGCAATTTATGTGAAGGTTGGATTCCTTCACTGTTCAAGGGCCGTCAGTAGAGGATGTACCACAAGAGGCACCCCAGTCTAAAAGACTTGCATAGAAAGAGAGAATGAAATCCGAGGAAGATCCGAAAATTGCTCTCCCATTCCGAGCCTCCATGTGCTGCAGCCACCAAGACATCTCCAATCGAACTTCGTTCATCAGAAAAATCTGTTGTTGGTAGGAGCGGAACTCCCAAAATGATTGAATCTTCAACCACTGCATGGCGCAGTAGTGAAGGGGAGCTGGAAATATGGCCTGGATTGAAGAGGAAAGGAGACCAATGATCTCTGCCAATTGGCGAATGGAGATCGAAGCGGCTCTTAGAGCTGATTGAACCTCTGCTTTGATATAATCTATCTTCTCTTGTGGAAGGAGAAGATGACCAAGGGTAGCGTCTATGAAGAATCCCAGAAACTCCACAATTTGTAGAGGTGAAAGGCTCGACTTCTCCTCGTTGATTACAAAACCCAGGGAGGAGAGGAGAGAGGACATTTCTTGAAGCTGAGAGAGCAACAGGTCTTTGTCTTGTGCTATCAGTAGAATATCGTCCACGTATACCACTAGACAAAATCCTCAAGCTCTGAGGCAAGCTAATATCAGTTTGAGAAGCTTCGTAAAGCACCAAGTGGCTGAGCTGAGTCCGAAAGGGAGACAGGTAAACTGCCAAAGGTGGTCTGCCCATCTGAACTGAAGATACGTCCGATAGAGAGGGGCCACCGGCACAGTTAAATAAGGGTCCTTCAAGTCCAAACAAACCATCCAATCATTCAGAGGAGGTCTCTCAACTTATGGACGCCCTCCATTTTGAAGTGGCGGTATACTACAAAAAAGTTGAGGTCCCTCAAGTTGATGACAGGACGAAAACCTCCTGACTTTTTTGAGAACAGGAAGAGATTGCTCAGGAAACCTGGAGGAGAATTCTGTGAAACAAGTTCTATAGCTCCTTTTGAGAGGAGGGATAAGACTTCTTCTTTGATAAGGTTCTGTCCTTCCACAGACAGACGTAAGGGATTGGGTAGTTGGGATTGGAACTGAGGGAATATTAATTCTATGAAAAAACAATGAACGGTTTGGAGAACCCAGGGATCTGCAGACAGAGACAACCAATTTTGGAAAAAATGGGAGAGTCTGCCCGCAAACAACAAGTGGGAAGAAGGATGGGGACTCAGCTTGGTTGATGTTAGGAAGGACCAGAGAAGTTTGTGAGGCCGATCGTCTGGGTCCCGCAGGTCTGGCTCTGAACGGGAACATGGCTCTGTGATATCCTGGTGGATATTGAGGTTGGCAGTATCCTGGTGGGTACTGAGGTTGATTGAGGTGCATGAACTGGCGTTGGCCAAAATTTTGGCGGCCGGACAGACAACCTCTGTATCTGCTGGCCCTGGCAAAAACCCATCTGGGTTGGAAAACCTTTCTGAGGGAGGCTTGAATTTTGTCAATTGATGTGAAAGTTGAAACATAATGTCTCATAATAGAGAGAAAGGGGTCTCCAAATAATAGACCTTTGGCTTGAGAGCCTGCCTCTTTCGTTGCTAGAACAGCTAATTTGGGGTCAATGTGAAGTAACGCAGTTCTGCGTCTTTCACTGGACATAGACGCATTGGCGTTACCCAGTAAATAAAAAGCTCTAAAAGCCCAATCCCTTACCATGGAAGGATCCAAAGAGGAACCGGAAAGATGGGCATCGCCGGCAAAAAGAAGAATCTGAGCCAAAGGGCCAGAAATGTCAAGGAATTTATCCTGAGCCCCACAAAGGGATCTTTCAAGCCCTTTCCTTAGATCCTTATCTTTCCTAATCAGAAAGGTAAACAGTTTAGGGTCAAAATCGGGGGTGGAAGATTCTCTGCCTGGGAGCGAAGGTTTACAACATTCTGCTCTGAGGAGAGCCCTGTCCTCTTTATCTAGAGGTTGGCAAAGACGTCCCTGAAGGAACCTAGACAGATGAGGAGGGAGAGACCACTCGGAAGAGCAGGGATGTCTGATATGTTTGGGATTAAAAATGGGATTCCCAGCAGTATCCAAAAGATCCCCTCCGCATCTTCATCTGTAAGAGTCCTCCCATAGTAGCCTTGAGGATGGGCTTGATGAATTAAAGGGGAATCTCCATCAGAGGGACTGCCCAAATCCCAATCAAGTTCCGGGCAAAAATCCCTCTGATCCAGATCCCTCCAATCAAAATTTTCGGAGTTTGTGCCCAGACTTCCCTAATCAACATCCTCAGGGTTAAGAATTCTTTTACCTCAATTTACCTCCGGGGAAGAGGTTCTAACGCCCCTATTGGTTTTGCCCGGGGGAAGGGCTTTCATTTTGTGTGCCGGGTCTTTCCCTCTTTTAGAGGGAGGAATAGATTGGGAACACCACCGTCTTTTACGGATTTGAAGGCACTCTTCCTCTTAATCAGAGGAAAGGGAGAAATTCACATTTGGAGATTTGTGTCTAACGGGAATTTCAGGAGTGGGGGCAGAAGTGGAGGGTTGTACTGAAAGATTATTTAGATCCAAAACTTCCTCTTTGTTAAAAGAGGACTTATCTGAGGACTCCATATTGAAAACCTGCAATTGCAGAAAGGACTGAATTAATAAGGAAAACATTTATTAGAAAGCATGATAAATATCATGCAAAATTATTAACAATTTGAGTGCTAAGCACTTTCCCACCTGGGTGCTAAGATTTTTTAAAGATTTTTTAATTTTTTGAAAAAAAAAAGTTTAACTTTTTTTTTCAGACCCCCAAGACTTACACTGTTGGAAAGCTTAGGCGAATATCTTTCCAAAAGAGGGTCCGTAGCTACTTAGATGCCTGATATACAGGCTTCCAAGCAGCATGCCCCCTGCTCTTATACTTAACATTGTTAACTATAAATAAAGTTGCGTGGTGACGTCATCACGTTATTGCGCATGACATCACTGCGCATCACTTGAAGCCCCGGCGATTCCTGTCACTATTGTCAGGACAATTGTCCAGTATAATTCACCATTTTGATATTGCATATTAATCACATATGTCTGTGCTATATAAAAAAAAATTCAGGTCTCACATCCCATAGCAAGTAGAGATGTGATGTGACATCACTTTATAGAAATATACTTAATGTGTTATTTCTTATATTATAGGAGTCAAGCTTAAACTGACAGATGCTTGATCTAAGGAGAGATGACCATTAAAGAGACCACCATGTTCTGGGCCATCCTCATACAGTGCCAAGTGTTCCTTGTGGATCCATGATGTCTATCAAATACCTGATCCATACGAGGGAAGCCTGATATAGACACAACCATGATGTTTAATCAACCAAAAACCAGCACAATATCTTGTTATACAGTTGCTGCACACATTCTCCTGGGCCACATACACAGAAATAAAGTTGTTTTGAAACAATCTGGTGGCTTGATCCTGACAGTAACCACACACTATTCAATAACTTGGTTTATGTTGATGCCTGAAGAAAGAAACTGCAAGCTTTACACTTTATTTTGTTTCTTGGAGATGCAGCATTGCAACCACTTAAAGGGACATACACTGTATACACAAGTGGGCATTGCTTGACTGACTTTTGATATTTTTCTACATCAATAAATGTTAAAATATTAAAAGTTGAATTTTACCCCATTCAGGTACTAAATCATTGTGTATCTGATAAAAGGACATTTATCGAGATTACCTTGTCTCACTCACTCGTGACAGGTCATCTCGAGAGGGGGATTATGTCAGGACAATTGTCCAGTATAATTCACCATTTTGATATTGCATATTAATCACATATGTCTGTGCTATATAATATAGGGGTACAATTGATCATGTGTATTTACTTATATATTCAGGTACAAATACACATATATATTATTTTTCAGTGTTAATATGTAGCTATTAGCTAGTGCTGCGTGCCAGTATATAATTGATTACTGTGAAGTTTTTGTAGTTTATCAAAATAATCCATGTTTTGTTACTATGATATTCAAGGTCCCTAACATAGCTGCATGATTCCTATCATTATATTACTGTTATAAATATTCACAAATGTCCCCATGTTTGTCATACATGGTTCCAGTAAGTCTCTTTTCTATAAACATTAGTGGGGTTCAACCTTGGTTAACGGTGAAATCGAGATACTGACTTGTTTTTCAGAATATATTTACAAAATACATATTTGTCTGTTATAGCTTAGTGACGAGTGCCATCTTCTGAGGGAAAATATACTAACTTCTAAAATCTTAGCTTATTAACAAAAATGTTAATTAATCTGTAATTAGTGTTAGCCAATCATTTATGTAAACCTAACCTTATCATTTGGGGTGGAGATAAGCGTTTTCCATAAAATACACACTCACCCACAAAAGAGGGGGAGACACAAGCAGACGGCACAAGGGGCCACACTGAGCATGCATGATGACCACACCCTATCCAGAGGAGATGGGAGACTAAGCTGACCAAATAGACAAGTCAGGATAATGCGAGAGAGGGTCCAGGGGTAACCTAAGAGGGTCTTTTTACACTGAACCCCAGTGAAGGATCCCACAATGTTGATAAGTATGAACCAAGCCTATATGAAACAGTTTTATTAATATGATTATGCTCTTTACATTTATATTGAAACATTTATTATTGAATCAGGTGAGTTAATCAATTCTGGTTATATATAGTCGCAAATATTTTGTTTGGTAATTCCTGTTAACCTGGTCTTATCTGTCGACAATAACACTGGGTCAATCAGGAATCTGGTAATATCATTTTCTTATGGTCTTCCAGGATTATTAGTTTACATGATTCTTGCCAGCTATGCTGAGAATTTAAATAACAAAAGTTTCTGTTTCTCTATTATAAATGCAAGCTACTGCAAGTAAAATAATTTTAATTAGTTTTAACCTGATAATCATTTAATCATTGTAATGATGTATGCTTATTGATTTGCTTTATTCAAATATTGCTTATTATTTCAAATAATTCTTTTAATAAACTAAGGGCTAGATATAGAGTTTTGTCGGTAAAGACCTGTGTAGCTAACGCGGCTTTTTTTCCTACCGCTGCTTCCAAACAACGCTGGTATTGAGAGTTGTCTGAGGTGCTGCGTTAGGCTCCAAAAAGGGTGCGTTGAGCCGAATTTACCGCCACTTCAACCCTCAATACCAGCGTTGCTTACGGTAGCGGTAAGCTGCCAAAACGTGCTCATGCACGATTCCCCCATAGGAAACAATGGGGCAGTTTGGACTTAAAAAAAACTAACACCTGAAAAAAAGCAGCGTTAAGCTCCCAACGCAGCCCCATTGTTTCCTATGGGGAAACACTTTCTAAGTCTGCACCTAACACCCTAACATGAACCCCGAGTCTAAACACCCCTAACCTTACACTTATTAACCAATAATCTGCCGCCCCCGCTATCGCTGACATCTGCATTATACTATTAACCCCTAATCTGCCGCTCCATACACCGCCGCAATCTACATTATCCCTATGTACCCCTAATCTGCTGCCCCTAACACCGCTGATCCCTATATTATATTTATTAACCCCTAATCTGCCCCCCAAACGTCGCCGCTACCTTACCTACACTTATTAACCCCTAATCTGCCGACCGGACTTCGCCGCCACTATAATAAATGTATTAACCCCTAAACCGCCGCACTCCCGCCTCGCAAACACTATAATAAATAGTATTAACCCCTAATCTTCCCTCCCTAACATCGCCGCCACCTAACTTCAAGTATTAACCCCTAATCTGCCGACCGGACCTCGCCGCTACTATAATAAATGTATTAACCCCTAAACTGCCTCACTCCCGCCTCGCAAACACTATAATAAATAGTATTAACCCCTAATCTTCCCTCCCTAACATCGCCGCCACCTAACTTCCACCTCCCTAAATTAAATATAATTTTAATCTAACGAAATAAATACTTACCTGTAAAATAAACCCTAATATAGCTACAATATAACAAATAATTATATTGTAGCTATTTTAGGATTTATATTTATTTTACAGGCAACTTTGTATTTATTTTAACTAGGTACAAAAGCTATTAAATAGTTATTAACTATTTAATAACTACCTAGATAAAATAAGTACAAAATTACCTGTAAAATAAATCCTAACCTAAGTTACAATTAAACCTACCACTACACTATTAATAAATTAATTAAATAAATTACCTACAATTACATACAATTAAATAAACTAAACTAAATCACAAAAACAAACAAACACTAAATTACAAAAAATAAAAAAAAGATTACAAGAATATTAGGCTAATTACACCTACTCTAAGCCCCCTAATAAAATAAAAAAAAAAAACTAAAATAATAAAGGTCCCTACCCTATTCTAAATTAAAAAGTAATCAGCCCCTTTACCAGCCCTTAAAAGGTCTTTTTGCGGGGCATGCCCCAAAGTAATCAGCTCTTTTACCTGTAAAAAAAAATACAACCCCCCCCAACATTAAAACCCAGCACCCACATACCCCTACTCTAACCCAAACCCCCCTTAAATAAACCTAACACTACCCCCCTGAAGATCTCCCTACCTTGAGTCGTCTTCACCCAGCCGGGCCGAAGTCTTCATCCAATGGGGCAGAAGAGGACATCCAGACTGGCAGAAGTCTTCATCCTATCCGGGCAGAAGAGGACATCCGGACCGGCAGACATCTTCATCAAAGCGGCATCTTCTATCTTCATCCATCCAGAGCGGAGCGGAGCCATCTTCTTTCCAGCCGACACGGATCCATCCTCTTCAACCTACGCCTACTCGCCGAATGAAGGTTCCTTTAAATGATGTCATCCAAGATGTCGTCCCTCGAATGCCGATTGGCTGATAGGATTCTATCAGCCAATCGGAATTAAGGTAGGAAAAATCTGATTGGCTGATTGAATCAGCCAATTAGATTCAAGTTCAATCCGATTAGCTGATCCAATCAGCCAATCAGATTGAGCTTGCATTCTATTGGCTGTTCCGATCAGCCAATAGAATGCGAGCTCAATCTGATTGGCTGATTGGATCAGCCAATCAGATTTTTCCTACCTTAATTCCGATTAGCTGATAGAATCCTATCGTATCGGAATTCGAGGGACGCCATCTTGGATGACGTCATTTAAAGGAACCTTCATTCGGCGAGTAGGTGTCGGTTGAAGAGGATGGATCCGCGTCGGCTGGAAAGAAGATGGCTCCACTCCGGATGGATGAAGATAGAATATGCCGCTTGGATGAAGATGTCTGCCGGTCCGGATGTCCTTTTCTGCCCGGATAGGATGAAGACTTCTGCCGGTCTTGATGTCCTCTTCTGCACCATCGGATGAAGACTTTGGCCCGGCTGGGTGAAGACGACTCAAGGTAGGGAGATCTTCAGGGGGGTAGTGTTAGGTTTATTTAAGGGGGGTTTGGGTTAGAGTAGGGGTATGTGGGTGCTGGGTTTTAATGTTGGGGGGGTTGTATTTTTTTTACAGGCAAAAGAGCTGATTACTTTGGGGCATGCCCTGCAAAAAGCCCTTTTAAGGGCTGGTAAAAGAGCTGATTACTTTTTAATTTAGAATAGGGTAGGGACCTTTATTATTTTGGGGGCTTTTTATTATTAGGGGGCTTAGAGTAGGTGTAATTAGCCTAATATTCTTGTAATCTTTTTTTATTTTTTGTAATTTAGTTTAGTTTATTTAATTGTATGGAATTGTAGGTAATTTATTTAATTTATTGATAGTGTAGTGTTAGGTTTAATTGTAACTTAGGTTAGGATTTATTTTACATTTAATTTTGTAATTATTTTAACTAGGTAGCTATTAAATAGTTATTAACTATTTAATAGCTATTGTACCTAGTTAAAATAAATACAAAGTTGCCTGTAAAATACATATAAATCCTAAAATAGCTACAATATAATTATTTGTTATATTGTAGCTATATTAGGGTTTATTTTACAGGTAAGTATTTAGTTTTAAATAGGAATACTTTAGTTAATAAGATTTAATTTATTTCGTTAGATTAAAATTATATTTAACTTAGCGGGGTGTTAGGGTTAGGGTTAGACTTAGCTTTAGGAGTTAATACATTTATTATAGTAGCGGCGAGGTTAATACTTGAAGTTAGGTGGCGGCGATGTTAGGGAGGGAAGATTAGGGGTTAATACTATTTTTTCTAGTGTTTGCGAGGTGGGGGTGCGGCGGTTTAGGGGTTAATACATTTATTATAGTAGCGTCGAGGTCCAGTCGGCAGATTAGGGGTTAATAAGTATAGGTAAGGTAGCGGCGACATTGGGGGGGGCAGATTAGGGGTTAATAAATATTATGTAGGTGTCGTTGATGTTATGGGCAGCAGATTAGGGGTTCATAGGGATAATGAAGGTGGCGGCGATGTGCGGTCGGCAGATTAGGGGTTAAAAATATTTATTATAGTGGCAGCAATGTGGGGGGATCTCGGTTTAGGGGTACATAGATAGTTTATGAGTGTTAGTGTACTTTAGAGCACTGTAGTTAAGAGCTTTATATACCGGCGTTAGCCCATTAAACTCTTAACTACAGCCTTTCCATGGGCATTAGGAGTCTTGTCGGTAGAGGGTCTACCGCTCACTTCAGCCAAGACTCTAAATACCAGCGTTAGGAAGATCCCATTGAAAAGATAGGATACGCAATTGGCATAAGGGGATCTGCGGTTTGGAAAAGTCGCGGCTTGAAAGTGAGCGTTAGACCCTTTCCTGCCTGACTCTAAATACCAGCGGGCGGCCAAAAGTAGCGTTAGGACCCCTTAACTCTGCTTTTGACGGCTAACGCCAAACTCTAAATCTAGGCGAGTGTTTGCTTATTGATCTGGTCTCAGTTTAATTAATAGACAAATCAGAACTAAAAGGATTCAGGTTTTATATATATTATCCTTTGCAAATGATATAGTTCAGAGTGTTATTAAATTGCACACATTGCCCCTGCAAAGTTGGTAACCGCTATTATATATATAATGAGTTACATTATCAGAATGATATAGAGGTTCCATAATATTTATTGTGTCTAAACACATAATACACTGTGCAGGTACACCACTGAAATAATAATAATAATAATAATAATAATAATAATAATAATAATAATAATAAGGATAATATTCATAACACTATGCAGGCCCGATTGCTGGGGTAGGAGCGGGTGGGAGTCCCCAGATCTCCCTCAAGGTGGGAGAGTGCTCATGACGGCTCTGAGCCGTCCTTAGCACCAGAGTAAGAAATTTTGTGATGGCTCAGAGCCGTCATTATCACTCAAAGGGTTAAAGAAAAATAATTTATAAAATTAATAAGAAAAATATATTTATCAAATAAGGCTATATAGATATGCCTACTAAGAACAATAAAATGAAAGAATGCCTCAGGATTAATATATTATTTGGGAAATACATGGTATATTAAAGCCTTATCTCCAGGTTAAATAATAGTGTTCCAATACAGACTTATTAGCTTACCAAAGCAAATTCAACTAGGGTAGCGCTCAAACACAGACTGTGTACAGGATTGAGGTCACGTGGTGCACTTCAAGTAGTCCACACACCCCCTTGACGTTACTGTGATGTATTCGGATTCACTCACCTGCTCCGGTGAAAAGAAGAAGAGCGCTCCATCCACACTCAATAACACAAATATACAATGGCTTCTATCACACCCAGTAGCAGTGAGACACAGGACCCAACAGAGCAGTTAAAATACCTGTTTTATTGAAATATGCTGCATAGGCTTAAACAGACCATTTTTGACAGTGAAGTCCAACAGGGAAAGGCTGTAGCAGAATGAGACAGGCAGCAGTTATGGAAAAAGAACTTGATCAGACGCGTTTCCTTATGTTAATGCATAATCATCCTCAGTGACCATGCCTACTACCCACAATACACTGCCTTATAAACTAAACAGCTGGTCACTCCCAACAATTAAGTGTCCAATTAAGGTGAAACCTTCCTATAAGACAGGATAATGTGGGCAAGGCATAAAGGGAACATAAAGTGTCAAAAAGAAATAATACATATATATGTAAAGCATATTTTTTATACAAAAAAAGAAAGAATTAATAATAAAAAACAAAAAAACAAAACAATAAATAAATAAAAAACTGAAAAATAAATAAAAAATATGATACTAGAAAAATACTATAAAAAACTATTAAAAAAATGTTGTATAATAAATTCACAGAATCCCATTAGCAAAAAGCCTAAGATGATATAAGTGACTACATATGAAATGAAAAGAAATATTCTAGTGATCTACATATAACTTGACATCCCAATCAAAATGTAACCCTGCCGGCACCCTGGTGTCCAACTGAAAAATCCAATACACTTCTCTTTTACTGAGAGCAATGCCTCTATTACCACCTCTTGGGTGCCTGGAAATCAGTTGGATCGCCTGGAATGTCAGCAGGGAGCTGTCAGAATTATGTTTTTTTTTTAAATGCAGGGAAATAGGAGTAGTGGACTCCGGATCTTCAATTGAGCGTAAATGCTCAAGAAAGCCATCCTTCAGAACACCCTACAGGTCAAAAGATATATGACGTAGCAAGAATATGTTCACGAATCTCAAAACTCTTATTTTATTTAGTAGATACAAAACTAGTAACAAAAGAGGCATAGGCACATGACTTGCATCTTCTACTTCCGCACTTAAAAAATCCAGGTTTAATAGAGAGCCAATTTCTTTGTAGCTGTTGCCGTGGCAACATAGAAGGAGATAATATATTCCCTAAGGTTTGTGCCTTACGAAACACAAAGCAAACTCCCTCTTTGACAATATCTGCCAAACTTTCATCAGTGGTCAGTATAGGAAGTGCTTTCCTGATGATGTTGCAAATCCTACCATATTCCATACTGTAGGAAGTGATAAATTTAAGTTTGTTAAATTTATTTGTTTCCTTTGATCTTCCAGATAAGAAAAGGTCCTTTCTGTCTAAAAGATCAACTTCTCTCTTAGTTTGTTCTAAAACAGTGCGTGGATATCCTCTCTGGGCCAATCTCTCAGTCAAATCACTGTAATGTCTTTGATAACTCTTAGGATTAGTACAGTTACGTTTGACCCTAATATATTGACTTTTGGGGATAGACTTGATGGTGTGTTTGGGATGACAAGATTTGGCATTCAAAATGGTGTTACCAGCAATTGGTTTACGGAACAATTCAACATCAATACAAGATTTCTAAATGTTGGAATATAATTCAACATCCAAAAATGAAATTGAGTGTTTACTACTTTCCATGGTAAACTTTAAGTTTAATGAATTGTTCTGTAAATAAGATAGAAACGGGTCAAGGAGGTCTGCAGGACCCTTCTAGATCAACAAAATATTGTCGATGTAGTGACCAAAAAAATGTACATATTCTCTAAAGGGGTTCCCATCTTTATAGACGTGGGACAGCTCCCACCAACCCAAATACAGGTTGGCATAGGAGGGGGCAAACTTGGCCCCCATCGCTGTCCCACGCCTCTGGAGATAGAAATCCCCCTCAAAAAGAAAATAATTGTGGGTCAACAGATAATCAACAGAAACCTCAATGAACTGTTTAAGAACATCATCATAAGTAGAAAATTTATCCAAAAAGAATTTAATGGCCAAACCACCTTTGTCGTGAGGAATACAAGTGTATAAAGAGACCACGTCGATTGTAACAAAGGTAAATTCCTCCTGCCACACTAGGCACTATAACATCAGACGTGTCTCGAATATAACTCATAAGGCTCAAGACCAAAGGCTGCAAATACCCATCTATCAGTTCAGAAAGAGGCTCATTCAATGAGCCAATTCCTGCCACTATGGGTCTGCCAGGTGGACAGGTGGCATATTTGTGGACCTTCGGCAAATAATGAAAAATTGCCGAAACTTGGTGTTCAGTATACAAGAAATCAAAATTGGCTTGTTTAATAACACCATCATGCAGAGCCTGCTCCAAAATAGTCTTTAAAGATAATTTGTAAAAAAACACAGGATTGTTCTTGAGTTTCTCATATACTGTAACATCCAATAACTGTCTATAGGCCTCATTTAGGTAGTCCTGTCGATTTGAAACCACCACTTTTCCACCTTTGTCAGAGTTACGTATGACAAGTTCCTGATTACTCTTTAGTTCTTGAATAGACAAAAATTGTGCCTTCGACAGATTATCTCTGCAGTTTCGTTGATTAAGTTCAAGTGAACTTAATTTTTTCAATTCCTGCTCAACAGTTTTCTGAAAGACTTCTATGGAATTGGATCTAGATTTAACTGGATAAAATTTAGATTTACCCTTCATTTTAGTTATATCTTGAGTTCCCCCAATGGGATAAGGGTATAATACCAAGTTTTCTCTATCCAATTCCATGAGATCCAAAATAGAGCATTCATCAGAAAAATCAGAACACCCAGTTTCGGCAATTTTTCATTATTTGCCGAAGGTCCACACATATGCCACCTGTCCACCTGGCAGACCCATAGTGGCAGGAATTGGCTCATTGAATGAGCCTCTTTCTGAACTGATAGATGGGTATTTGCAGCCTTTGGTCTTGAGCCTTATGAGTTATATTCGAGACATGTTTGATGTTATTACTCAGGTTGAAAGCCTAGTGTGGCAGGAAGAATTTACCTTTGTTACAATTGACGTGGTCTCTTTATACACTTGTATTCCTCACGACAAAGGTGGTTTGGCCATTAAATTCTTTTTGGATACATTTTCTACTTATGATGATTGATGATGTTCTTAAACGGTTCATTGAGGTTTCTGTTGATTATCTGTTGACCCACAATTATTTTCTTTTTGAGGGGGATTTCTATCTCCAGAGGCGTGGGACAGCGATGGGGGCCAAGTTTGCCCCCTCCTATGCCAACCTGTATTTGGGTTGGTGGGAGCTGTCCCACGTCTATGGAGATGGGAACCCCTTTAGAGAATATATACACTTTTTTTGGTCGCTACATCAACGATATTTTGTTGATCTGGAAGGGTCAAACTTAAAGTTTACCATGGAAAGTAGTAAACACTCAATTTCATTTTTGGATGTTGAATTATATTCCAACATTCAGAAATCTTGTATTATCACTTCCTACAGTATGGAATATGGTAGGATTTGCAACATCATCAGGAAAGCACTTCCTATACTGACCACTGATGAAAGTTTGGCAGATATTGTCAAAAAGGGAGTTTGCTTTGTGTCTCGTAAGGCACAAACCTTAGGGAATATATTATCTCCTTCTATGTTGCCACGGCAACAGCTACAAAGAAATTGGCTCTCTATTAAACCTGGATTTTTTAAGTTCGGAAGTAGAAGATGCAAGTCATGTGCCTACTAAGAAAAATAAGAGTTTTGAGATTCGTGAACATATGACGTGCAATTCTTGCTATGTCATATATCTTTTGACCTGTAGGGGGTGTTTGAAACAGTATGTAGGACAAACGACGCATGCTCTGAAGGATCGCTTTCTTGAGCATTTACGCTCAATTGAAGATCCGGAGTACACTACTCCCATTTCCCTGCATTTCAAAAAACAACATAATTCTGACAGCTCCCTGCTGACATTCCAGGCGATCCAACTGATTTCCAGGCACCCAAGAGGTGGTAATAGAGGCATTGCTCTCAGTAAAAAAAAAGTGTATTGGATTTTTCAGTTGGACACCAGGGTGCCGACAGGGTTAAATTTTGATTGAGATGTCAAGTTATATATAGATCACTAGAATATTTATTTTCATTTCATATGTAGTCACTTATATCATCTTAGGCTTTTTGCTAATGGGATTCTGTGAATTTATTATACAATTTTTTTTTATAGTTTTTTATAGTATTTTTCTAGTATCATATTTTTTATTTATTTTTCAGTTTTTTATTTATTTATTTATTGTTTTTTGTTTTTTATTATTAATTCTTTCTTTTTTTGTATAAAAAAATATGCTTTACATATATATGTATTATTTCTTTTTGACACTTTATGTCCCCTTTATGCCTTGCCCACATTATCCTGTCTTATAGGAAGGTTTCACCTTAATTGGACACTTAATTGTTGGGAGTGACCAGCTGTTTAGTTTATAAGGCAGTGTATTGTGGGTAGTAGGCATGGTCACTGAGGATGATTATGCATTAACATAAGGAAACGCGTCTGACCAAGTACTTTTTCCATATCTGCTGCCTGTCTCATTCTGCTACAGCCTTTCCCTGTTGGACTTCACTGTCAAAAATGGTCTGTTTAAGCCTATGCAGCATATTTCAATAAAACAGGTATTTTAACTGCTCTGTTGGGTCCTGTGTCTCACTGCTACTGGGTGCGATAGAAGCCGTTGTATATTATTAGCTTACCATAAGGTTATAACTTACATTACCTCAAAATAAGTTAATTTGATACTGTCACTTTAATTGTATTTGTTTGTTTTTATTGCTTTAGGTGAAAATAACTTAGGAAAAAACTAATGCAGCGCACATCATGCTGTCACAATACCGCAGCCTGATACGCATCTGCAGGGAGAGACAAAAACTATGCCTGTGAGGTCGACCGCAATCGTCGGCAGGAGATACCTAACTAGCTGAGGCGAGGTCTGTTGACGATGGCGGGAGAACGACTTTCAGGGGAAATATTGTAAGGTAAGAAGAGGCAACAGGAACAGAGTCCCCAAGCTCTTCGTGCGACGGTAGCACTCAAGAAACTACCGCTACCGTTGCACGCACTGAATCACCAATTATTTAAATAAAAGTTTGAATTAAAAGTCAATTATACTTTTTAAAAGAAGGTTACCCTAATTCAATATGAATTAATAGAACGATTTGTAAGAAAAACGTTAAGGATTGGAAAATAAATAAATAAATGAGCAAAAATTATTGGAAAATAAAGACTTCCCTAACCATGGAATATATACTGTATGTAATTAGACTAAAATAAATATATGGAACATATTATTGTTATTATTATTAATATTATTATTATTATTATTATAATAACATTTATTTGTAAAGCGCTGCCAAATTCCGTGGCGCTGGGTACAATGATAGGGGTATACAATGACAAAGAACATATATAAAATATAAATATATATATAAATTAAAACATGGAAAGAAAATCCATCACCTGCTGACTGGAAAGCAGCAAAGAAAAGAGGAAGATATTTACTGTTGCTGTGGGATTATATTATCTATAAGAAAGAAAGTTCTCCAGCTTGTGATTGAAAGTGACAACCTTTATTGTGCATACAGGGTCAACATCAGCTGATTTAGACCCTGTATGCACAATACAGGTTGTCACTGTTAATCATAAGCTGGAGAACTTTCTTTCTTATTGATGTGCTGGGCTTGGTAAGCCCTCTCCATGTCTTGTGAGTGGTGGGTGCTGTACTCCATTTGCTTGTTATGGATTATATTATCTGCTGGTTGTTTTTGTTTTTTATGTTATTGTACTTTGCTGCTGTTTTGGAAGTCAGTAAAGATTATGCATAAAATATGAAGCCTCCTGTCTTGCCATAAAATCTGGCCTGTCCAGAAGGACTGGGGACAGGTTTGAAAATCCCTGGTCTAGGCTAGGGTATTGTACAAACTTTCCTGGTAGTGTTTGGACATTTGTGGATTAGGTTTGGTTGGTCTTGCATATTTTGAGACATTTGGGTTCTCTGTTATAAGTAACTGGCAAATATGTTTGCTAGGTATTTAAAAAAACGTTGACAATTTTAGAAAGAAAATTACAATATACCTTAATAAAACCTAGAAAAATATTATTAACTTAATTGGTAAGTTACCAATGTATTATAAAGGTGTGTTTTTTTTTTTATTTTAAGTAGTACATTTACAACATTCTTATAGGGACAATATATCCCAATTTTTTCTTTGATGATTCAGATAGAGGGGCCCATTTATCAAGTTCCGAACGGAGCTTGAAGGGCCGTGTTTCTGGCGAGTCTTTAGACTTGCCAGAAACAGCAGTTTTGAGCAAGCGGACAGGAATCGCCGGAATTCAACCCAATCGAGTACGATCGGGTTGATTGACACCTCCCTGCTGGCGGCTGATTGGCCGCGAGTCTGCAGGGGGCAGCGTTGCACCAGCAGCTCTTGTGAGCTGCTGGTGCAATGCTGAATACGGAGAGCGTATTGCTCTCCGCATTCAGCGAGGTCTTGCGGACCTGATCCGCACTGTCAGATCAGGTCCGCAAGACCTTTGATAAATTGGCCCCAGAGAATATAATCTTAAACAACTTTCCAATAGACTTCTATTAGCTAATTTGCTTTAGTCTCTTGATATCCTTTGTTGAAGAAGCAACAATGCACTGCTGGGAGCTAGCTGAATGCATTGGGTGAGCCAGTAACATGAGGCATATATGTGTAGCCACCAATCAGCAGCTCCTGAGTCTACCTAGGTATTCTTTTCAACAAAGAATATCAAGAGAACAAAGCACATTAGATTAAAGAAGTAGATTGGAAAGTTGTTTAAAATCACATGCTCTATCTGAATCATGAAATTAAAAATTGGGTTTCATGTTCCCAAAAAGTGTGACTCATATATATAATCATAAAACAAGTTGTTGGCTAAACATGTCAAGAGATTATGGGTGTGGGGTAACAAAAAAAGTATTAATTGCCAATTCATTATCCTTTACATGTCCAGGCAAGATCATTTGCTGAAACATCTCACTTTGAACACAGGTGTAAATATTAAAACAATATACCATTAAGAATATAACATTTTAGTGGAGGATTTAGTTAAATGTGTTAGTAATGATATGATAAGCCCAGGAACCATCAAGCCACCTCTAGCATTGGGGAGCTAACCTAAGTCTTACTAACTTTTATTATTTATTAACAGGGATTGCGGCAACTGAGTCACTAGTCTACTCAAGTTAACAAGAGGTCAAGGCCCTGTAATGAAATCTGTGGCAGAGCCCCCAACCTTTTACCCAAGGCAATGAGAATGGGGCTTGCAGGGAGTTCTTATGACCTGCCTACCTGAGAAGGACACCATAGGCACACACAGAAGGGTTTTAGGCCTTTCCCTTCAGTCTGGTCATCACTCCACCCCATTTATTTGCCTAAGGTGAAAGTGGAAAGACCTCCCGCTACCAGAGTGTTACAATCTCCCTCCCTTAAAGGGTCCTGGATCCGCTAGGCAACACCAACCAGCTATCACAGAGGGGAGAACAAAATTAAGAACACAGGTTTACAAAAGGCTAGCTCAAGTAACCTTACCCCAGCCGTGTTACCTAAAACAACCCATACGGGAGCCATAAAGCCTTCGGCCAGATAAGCAGCAAAAGAGGTCTAGGATTTCCTGTAGAAACCTTATAAAGGTAAGTAAAAAACCCTCCCTACAAAATGCAACTCTGTTGCAATACTCTACACGTCCCACCCCACTCTGCCTTAACCCTTAAAGGGACATGAAACCCATATTATTTATTTCACAATTTAGAAAGAGCATGCAATTTTAAACAACTTTCTAATTTACTTCTATTGTGTAATTTGCTTCATTCTCTTGATATACATTGCTGAAAAGCATATCTAGATAGGCTCAGTAGCTGCTGATTGGTTGCTGCACATAGATGCCTTGTGTGATTGGTTTACCCATATGCATTACTATTTCTTCAACAAAGCACATCTAAAGAATGAAGCAAATTAGAAAATAGAAGTAAATTGGAATGTTGTTTAAAATTGTATTCTCTATCTAAATCATGAAATCATTTTTTGGGATTTAGTGTCCCTTTAAGTCTGCTCCAAGCCCATGACGGGCTCTACACAAACTTTTTATGTTTTTTTCATTTGCTGCTACTTTTTTTTACGACAGCAACTATCCTTAAGGAAATATCTACCGATCATCTATCTGTTTGACTCTTTGCCTAAAAGTTATAAACAAATAAACTAATTATATGTGTTATGTTCTAACTGAATTTTGTTACTGACCTCAGTTTGTTTCTGTTACTATGTTTACAGTTCTGTTTTAAAAAACGACTTATATTGTTTGACCTTGGTTACTGTCACTATTGTATAGCCGCTCCACTGGGGGTTCTGAAGTATAAGGCTGCTGAGGTTTGCATAGTACACTTAAATAATCCAGGCATTGTTAGGTGTTAACCCCACCAGCAAAGGTTCCTTCACAGTAATATAGAAATTACTTAATGTAATAGTGCATCATTAAAAGAATATTGATTTTATTTATAACAACAACAAAAAATTAATAGGAGTTGTAAATTTTGCCTTACCAGTTTAAATCATATACTAAAAGTAATGTGATTATTTTGGAAGTTAAAGAACATTATCTATCTATCTATCTATCTATCTATCTATCTCTATCTATCTATCTATCTATCTATATATCTATCTATCTCTCTCTCTCTCCCTCTCTATCTATATCTCTCTCTCTCTCTCTCTCTATCTATCTATCTATTTTATCTATCGTATCTATCTATCTATCTATCTATCTATCTATCATCTATCTATCTATCTATCTATCTATCTATCTATCTATCTATCTATCTATCGTATCTATCTATCTATCTATCTATCTATCTATCTATCATCTGTCTATATGTCTATCTGTTTCTCTACCTAAACATGACATTGTGTGGCTCCAAGCCTTTTAGAAGGATTAGGAAGGGGTCTGAGGTTACCAAGCAGTCTCCATGTACACATATGGGCATCTACTTATCAAGCCATCGACTTTCTTGCATTCGCCGGCACCAATACGCTCTCCTAAGATCGCCTAACATTGCGGCCGCGGACCTGAATACGTTCTCCAAAGTTACCAAAAAAGCTATCAAAAAGCAGCGCACCAAGTACGGGGCGATGAGAAGCGGACTGTTGTTAACTAACAGTCATCGATCTCGCTGCTCTTCGGCTTTTTTACAGCTTTCTTGGTACCCTGTCACTAAACACCCACACTATACTATACTGTTTACCCCCTATACCGCCGCTCCCGGACCCCGCCGCACCTATATAAAGTTATTAACCCCTAAATCACTGCTCCTGGAGCCCACCGCAACTCTAATAAATGTATTAACCCCTAAACCGCCGCTCCCGGAGCCCACCGCCACCTACATTATACATATTAACCCCTAATCTTCCGCCCCTATACCGCTACCACCTACATAAAGTTATTAACCCCTATCCTGCCGCTCCCGGACCCCGCCACAACTAAATAAAGTGTTTAACCACTAAACCACCACTCCCAGACCCCGCCGCAAATAAATAAAGTGTTTAACCCTTAAACCGCCGCTCCCGAAGCCCACCGCCACCTACATTATATTTATTAACCCCTTATCTGCCCACCCTACACCACCACCACCTACATTATATTTATTAACCCCTAACCTGCCCCCCCTACACCCCCGCCACAATATTAAATGTATTAACCCCTAAACCTAAGTCTAACCCTAACCCTAACACCCCCTAACTTAAATATAATTTAAATAAATCAAAATAAATTATTCCTATTTAAAACTAAATACTTACCTATAAAATAAACCCTAAGATAGCTACAATATAACTAATAGTTACATTGTAGCAAGGGGGGATTGGGTGGGTTTTAGAGTAGGGTTGGGTGTGTGGGTGGTGGGTTTTAATGTTGGGGGGGTATTGTACTTTTTTTCAGGTAAAAGAGCTGATTACTTTGGGGCAATGCCCAGCAAAAGGCCCTTTTAAGGGCTATTTGTAATTTAGTATAGGGTAGGGATTTTTTTTTTTTTTTTTTGGGGGGGGGTTATTTTATTAGGGGGATTAGATTAGGTGTAATTAGTTTAAAAAACTTGTAATTATTTTATTATTTTCTGTAATTTAGTGGGTTTTTTTTTTACTTTAGATAATTGTTTTTAATTGTATTTAGTTTACTTAATTTATTTAATTATAGTGTAGTGTTAGGTGTAATTGTAACTTAGGTTAGGATTTATTTTACAGGTAATTATGTAATTATTTTAACTAGGAAGTTATTAAATAGTTAATAACTATTTAGTAACTATTCTACCTAGTTAAAATAAAAATAAAGTTGCCTGTAAAATAAAAATAAATCCTAAGATAGCTACAATGTAACTAGTAGTTATATTGTAGCTATCTTAGGGTTTATTTTATAGGTAAGTATTTAGTTTTAAATAGGAATAATTTATTTCGATTTATTTAAATTATATTTAAGTTAAGGGGTGTTAGGGTTAGACTTAGGTTTAGGGGTTAATACATTTAATATAGTGGCGGCGGTGTAGGGGGTGGAAGATTAGGGGTTAATAAGTATAATGTAGGTGGCGGTGGGCTCCGGGAGCGGCGTTTTAGGGGTTAGTAAGTTTTATTTAGTTGCGGCCGGGTCCAGGAGTGGCAGATTAGGGGTTAATATGTATAAAGTAGGTGGCGGCGGTGTAGGGGGGGCAGTCTTATGTTCCTTCATAATATTATTCAACAGTCAACTGTCCAATAAACATGATCATTTTATGTTCTCATTAAATATTCAGGGATAGGGCATCCATGACCCAAAACAATAATGTACATAACTTGTGTCAGCAAATTGATCAATTTGTAATACTTTTCGATTTTGTTACGTCTGTTTGAGAATCATTTATCTATGTATTTTCAGATGTCCTAAAACTCTCTAAATCGGGCTTCTGTCAGCAGGGTTGTGAGTTCAAATCTCATTGAAAAGCATACCATTTATGATTGTACTACTTTGATTATTATTCTACAATAAAACTCTTAAAAATTGGAATAGTTTTCAGTTTGTGATGTGAATTTCAGGAAATAAATGTGAGGATGTAAAGAATGTCTTACATATGTGAAAGTATAAAGTTGCTGAAAATATAGATAAAGAGGCATCCAGGTGGAAAGTCTTTTATCTACATCCTCCCTCTTCCCCCAACAATAGTTCAATACCCCTGAGAAATTCCAGCTCCCTTGACTAAGTGTTATTTTAAATAATGATAACAAACTCTTTGGGGTCTATTTATGATAGTGCAGACAGACATGATACGATGTAGCGTATCATGTCCGCCGCACATCAATAAATGCCAACAGCATACGCCGGCATTGCACTGCTAGCAGGGGGTGTCAATCAACCCAATCGTATTTGATCGGGGTGATTTCTGTCCGCCGCCTCAGAGCAGGCGGACAGGTTATGGAGCTTGATAAATTGACCCCTTTGATTTCAAAGATGGAGGGCATCAGTGGCAGGAAAAGTCTATCCTGTGTAGTCCACCTCCTCTTTATGCCTTAAAAGACTTTTCACAATGCTGTTTATTGATTCTTCTTGGAGCTTCTTAAAGGGACATTTAACACCTGATGAAAAATGCTAAAACCTACTTTTTCTTATTAATAAAAATAAAATTATCACTGCTGTCTATTTGATCTGTTTCTCTTACCCCAAACTGTTGACGAAGATTGTTTTGAAGTACAGTGTTGATCCTGTGCTTGACTCTACTATGTAAGCTGCCATATTGTAACGTACCTTACAGGGGCACAGCAGTCACATGCTCATGATGCAGTCACATGACACACAAACAGCATATTATTTGTTACATATATTTAGAGAATCACATCTGTTTGCAGCGTGTGAGCTGCAGTGTCTGAAGATACTTATTTTTTTGTCGCTCACAGTATAAATGTATTCGCTTTCCCCATCTAACACACATATTATGCAGAACAATAGAAATAAAAAAAAAATGTTTATGTTTTTAATGCCCCCCACATTTTTACTCTTCAAACTGCCCACAAGTTTTATGCTCTAAGGCAAAAGTCGTTTCCAGTGAACTTCAGGCACTATTGTTGTAAATCATTTGTAAGCTCCTTGAGAGAGAGAGGGGGGAGGGTCTCAGACACGCTGGATATACTGATATACTCCATGCAGAAGATTTTTGCTTCTTATGACCTCTCCTGCTTATGTACCAGCTAATGTGATCAGTTAGTAATGATTGTCTGTTTTATTTAGCAGTGTGATCTGCTCTTGTCACACCCTCTGCCAAGACACAGTCACTAGAGCAGAACTCTATGTGTGATCATCAGAGGGTGTGGCAGGAGCAGATCACACTGGTAAATAAAACAGACGATCATTACTAACTGATCACATTAGCTGGTACATAGCCAGGAGAGATCACAAGAAGCAGAAATCTGCTCTGCACGGAGTATATCAGTATATCCAGCGCATCTCACTCTCGCCCTCACGGAGCTTCAGCTCACAAATGATTTATGACAATAGTGCCTGCCCTGAAGCCGTGCACTGGAAACGGCTCTTGCTTAGAGCATAAAACTTGTTGGCAGTTTGAAGAGTAAAACTGTGGGGGGCGTTAAAAACATAAACAGTTCTTATAAAGCATTTTATTTCAATTGTGCTGTATAATATGTGTGTTAGATGGGGAAAGCTAATACATTTATAATGTGAGTGACACATAAATATGTATGTTCAGATGTGATTCTCTAAGTAATATGCTGTGTGTGTCATGTAACGGCATCATGAGCATGTGACTGCTGTGCCCCTGAAATGCACGTTACAATATGGCAGCTTAGATAGGAAATTAAGCACTGGATCAACACTGTACTTCAAAGCAATCTCCTTCAACAGTTTGAGGTAAGATGAACAGATAAAATAGAAAGCAGTGATTATTTTATTTTTTACTAATAAGAAAAAGTAGGTTTAAGGGATTATTAGAAGACAGGTGTTTAGTGTCCCTTTAAAGTGATAGTAAACTCCCCCCTTTTTAAAATCAGATCCAGAATATTAGTGATATTTTAGGTAGAGTTTAATTCATCAGTTGTAATAAAGATGCGCTATAACTTACGTTTTCATATAGATATGAAATTCAAATTCCCCGTGCTCCGCTGTCCACCTCAAAAGTCAATTTTTCTGTGAGCTAACGGTTTGAATTGTTGTCCATTCAGTGCTCTAGCTACAACTAAAGTGACATATGGGGAGAGCACTGATTGGAGAACAATACAAACCTTAAGCTGGCAGAAAAATGCATTTGTGAAGTGGGCGGCAGAGCATGAGGTATTTGAATTTCAAAATAATTTATAGTGCATCTTTGTTACAACTGGTGAATGAAACTCCATCTAAAATAGCACTAACATTACGGATATGGTTTTATAAAGGGGAGAGTTTACAATCACTTTAAGGTTGCTTTCTCACCTCTTATGTTGCCCACCACAAACCTCAGCTAATTCTTTGAGAGGGGTCCCCCCTCTTCTACTTATACACTGTTTTTGGTTGTGGTTACAGAGCGCTATTGTTTTCATTAACCAGCGCTGTCCAAAACAATACCAGGCACGTCTGTATGCAGAAGTCACCACCTGCAGTTAGTTCAAGGTGGATTATGTGCCAAGTGCTGCAATTCAATCCACTTTAACAACTGAGTGGAGCTGCAAAGAAGTCGGCAGGCCCTACACCAGACCCAGGTAAGTAAAATCCCCCAAATTCCTTTATTAGAACATCATTAAAACAGGTAGACAGACAGTCTGTCCACCGTATCGGCCATGTCTGCCTGCCTGTTTTAATAATGTTCTAATAAAGGAATCTTTGGGATTTTACTTACCTGGATCTGGCGTAGTGTCTGACGACTTCTTTGCTGCTTCTACATTTTGCGAATTAATCCACCGATCTGGCTATGGCACTCGGGGTGTCGAAGGAACCTGTCACCCTTGTTTGGGATCTACCTTCGGTTTGTCGAGCTACACGCCAAGAGCTGCGGTCGTCCTTAGTGTTGAACAACTGAGTGGAGCTCTGCGCTACTGCATCTGATCAGTTCAGTCTGTACTGAGTGTCGGCACCCGCATTAGATCAGTGCCTTGGGACAACTGCCCCCTGCTATGTTCCTGTAAAGTTAACGTTATAGGCTTTAAAGAAGACTAGAATTTGTAAATGTAAGTAAAATAAATATACAATTTTTAAAATAATGTATGAATCAGCTAATAAAAGAAAGTCTATAATATAAAATAGAGTATAAAAAACATTTGTGTTAAGAAAACAAAAAGTTAAGAAAAAAAAATGTCTCTGATTTTCTAAATAAAAGCAATAAATAAAGGTACTACTAAGGAGAAATGTGGAATCAGTGATTAATTTGACTACAACAAACATGAAGTTCTAATAAAATTAAAAGGACATGAAAACCAAATGTTTTCTTTCCTGTTTCAGATAGAGAATACAATTTTAAACAACATTCTAATTTATTTTTATTATTTAATTTGCTTCATTATTTAGCTATACTTTGTTGAAGAAATAGCAATGCACATGGGCGAGCCAATCACACAAGGGGCCCAATCCGATATGCAGCGTCGCCCGCAAAAGCCGGCGACGCCGTTTTTTGCGCTGTTTTGGTATCATATATACGGCGTAGCATACAAGTTACGCCCGTATATTTCACCATTGCCCGCAGTTTTTACTCCCATAGGCTAACATGGGACCACGTCGTAAGTCGGTATACAATATCCAGCGCAAGGCCTTACGTGGCGAAAATGGAGAAATCTTACTCCATTTTAACCTTGCCATAAAATGCAGCTGTAGCAGGCCTTGCGCTGAGTATGGGAGCACCGTAACTCCCTAAAATGCCTGCAAAAACAAAACTAACACCTAACTCATGCGCAATGTCTATCTACCTGTCAACCGCAATGTCCCACCGCAATACCTAATAAAGTTTATTAACCCCTAAACCGCCATAGCCCACACCGCAATAAACCTATTCTATTATTAACCCCTAAACCGCCATAGCCCACACCGCAATAAACCTATCCTAGTAGTATTAACCCCTAAACCGCCATAGCCCACACCGCAATAAACCTATCCTAGTAGTATTAACCCCTAAACCGCCATAGCCCACACCGCAATAAACCTATCCTAGTATTAACCCCTAAACCGCCGTAGCCCACATAGCCTATTAAATCTATTGACCCCTAATCTGCCGCCGCCAACGTCACCGCCACTATAATAAAGTTATTACCCCCTAAACCTAAGTCTTACCCTAACACCCCCCTAACTTAATTATTATTTAAATAAATCTAAATAATTATTCCTATTTAAAACTAAATACTTACCTATAAAATAAACCCTAAGATAGCTACAATATAATTAATAATTACATTGTAGCTATTTTAGGATTTATTTTTATTTTACAGGCAACTTTGTATGTATTTTAACTAGGTACAATAGCTATTAAATAGTTAATAACTATTTAATAGCTACCTAGTTAAAATAATTACAAAATTACCTTACAATAAATCCTAACCTAAGTTACAAATACACTACACTATCAATAAATAAATTAAATTAATTAACTACAATTAGCTAAAATTAAATACAATTAACTAAAATAAACTAAAGTACAAAAAATAAAAAAAATTAATTACAGAAAATAAAAAAATACAAGAAGTTTAAACTAATTACACCTAATCTAAGCCCCCTAATAAAATAAAAAAGCCCCCCAAAATAATAAAATGCCCTACCCTATTCTAAATTACAAATAGCCCTTAAAAGGGCCTTTTTCAGGGCATTGCCCCAAAGTAATCAGCTCTTTTACCTGTAAAAAAAAAAAAGACAATAACCTCCAAACATTACAACCCACCACCCACACACCCCTACTCTAAAACCCCCCCAATCCCCCCTTAATAAAACCTAACACTACCCCATTGAAGATCACCCTACCTTGAGCCGTCTTCACCCAGCCGGGCACCAGTGGTCATCCGATCCGGGCAGAAGAGGACATCCGGACCGGCATCTTCTATCTTCTTCCATCCGATGAGGAGCGACTCCATCTTGAAGACATCCGGCGAGGAGCATCCTTCCAGCACGACGGTCTAATGACGAATGATGGTTCCTTTAAATGACGTCATCCAAGATGGCGTCCCTCAAATTCCGATTGGAATTGGCATTCTATTGGCTGATCCAATCAGCCAATCGGATTGAACTTCAATCCGATTGGCTGATTAAATCGACCAATCGGATTTTTCCTACCTTAATTCCGATTGGCTGATAGAATCCTATCAGCCAATCGGAATTCGAGGGACGCCATCTTGGATGATGTCATTTTAAGAAACCGTCATTCGTCGTTAGTATGTCGTGCTGGAAGGATGCTCCACGCCGGATGTCTTCAAGATGGAGTCGCTACTCATCGGATGGAAGAAGATAGAAGATGCCGCTTGGATGAAGCCTTCTGCCGGTCTGGATGTCCTCTTCTGCCCCATCGGATGAAGACTTCTGCACGGATCGGATGACCACTGGTGCCCGGCTGGGTGAAGACGGCTCAAGGTAGGGTGATCTTCAATGGGGTAGTGTTAGGTTTTATTAAGGGGGGATTGGGTGGGTTTTAGAGTAGGGGAGTGTTGGTGGTGGGTTGTAATGTTGGGGGGTATTGTCTTTTTTTTTACAGGTAAAAGAGCTGATTACTTTGGGGCAATGCCCCGCAAAAGGCCCTTTTAAGGGCTATTTGTAATTTAGTATAGGGTAGGGCATCTTATTATTTTGGGGGGCTTTTTTTATTTTATTAGGGGGCTTAGATTAGGTGTAATTAGTATAAACTTCTTGTAATTTTTTTTTTTCTGTAATTTTTTTTTATTTATTTTTTGTACTTTAGTTTATTTTAGTTAATTGTATTTAATTTTAGCTAATTGTAGTTAATTAATTTAATTTATTTATTGATAGTGTAGTGTTAGGTGTATTTGTAACTTAGGTTAGGATTTATTTTACAGGTAATTTTGTAATTATTTTAACTAGGTAGCTATTAAATAGTTATTAACTATTTAATAACTATTATACCTAGTTAAAATAAATACAAAGTTGCCTGTAAAATAAAAATAAATCCAAAAATAGCTACAATGTAATTATTAATTATATTGTAGCTATTTTAGGGTTTATTTTATAGTTAAGTATTTAGTTTTAAATAGGAATACTTTAGATAATAATAGTAATATGATTTAGATTTATTTAAATAATAATTAAGTTAGGGGGGTATTAGGGTTAGACTTAGGTTTAGGGGTTAATAACTTTATTATAGTGGCGGCGACGTTGACGGCGGCAGATTAGTGGTTAATAGATTTAATAGGCTATGTGGGCTACGGCGGTTTAGGGGTTAATACTAGGATAGGTTTATTGCGGTGTGGGCTATGGCAGTTTAGGGGTTAATACTACTGGGATAGGTTTATTGTGGTGTGGACTATGGAGGTTTAGGGGTTAATAATTAGGCTTATTGCATTGTGGGGGGTTGTCGGTCTAGGGGTTAATATATTTATTATTAGGAGTAAGAGGGGGGATTGCGGATATAGGGGTATACATGTCGGGCTTATGTTTGGGAGGCAGGTTAGACAGTTATGGGAGATTTAACATTTTAGTTAGTTTTCTTAGGTGCCGGCAGTATCTAAAGTGCTGTAAGCCAGAAATTTGTAGTTACGCTCATTTTTGGACATCGCTAGTTTATCCGACTTACGGCACTTTAGGAACTGCCGGCGGGGTATATGTAATACCCCGATGTGCGAGGTGAAATTACGGGCGGAGCGGGTTCCCTCGCTTGCGCCGAAAACTACGCCGTATAACGGATCGCGTCCAAGGTATCTATGTGCAGCCTCCAATCAGCAGCTACTGAGCCTATTAAGGTATGCTTTTCAACAAAGGATATCAAGAAAATGAAGCAAATTTGATCATAGAAGTACATTGGAACGTTGTTTAAAAATGCATTCTCTATCTGAATCATGAAAGAAAGAAATTGGATTTCATGTCCCTTTAATTCATCTTTCTATTTACTTGTCATTTATGTTGGGATTATCATTCTTTATACCTGATAGATATTTGTAATCATTGTTGAGAAATTGCTTGGAATTTATTATTCCGCATTAAGCTTTTGCTTTACCATTTAGGATTATGAAATAGCTACAAGATTTCTGTTCCCATATTTATGTGCTTGAGTAAGTGATTTTGCTATACAGACATCCTGAATAACGGCTGAACATAGATATAGCAAGAGGAAAATGAGAAGTAGACGGGTACAATTTTGAAACACTTTTATAGTTAAGATTATAACGTTTATTGTAACTTACATGGCGTGTTGCAATGCAGGATTATCCTTATAGCTTTATAGAATTACATTTTATGATGTGAAACGGTTATAGGGGCTGATTTAACAATGTGCGAGAGGACATCGATAAATGCTGACAGCATACGCTGTCGGCATTTATCATTGCACAAGCATTTCTCGTGAATGGCTTGTTCATTGCCGCCCCCCTGCACATTCGCGGCTGCTAGCAGGGAGTGTCAATCAACCCGATTGCTGTTCACGCCTCAGAGGTGACGAACGAGTTAAGGAGCAGCGGTCTTAAGACCACTGCTTCTTAACTCCTGTTTCCAGTGAGCCTGAAGGCTCGCGCGGAAACAGCTGCATTCGGGCATTGATAAATTGGCCCCATATTCTTCATTAAAGGAACAGTAAAGTCAAATTACACACACACAAAATAAGACAGGCATGGGATTTTAAACAAATTTCCCATTTACTTTTATTATCAATTATTTTTGTTCTCTTGGTGTACTTTGTTAAACAGTAAACCTAGATAAACTTAGGAAAAGCTATGCATTACTGGAAGATAGTTGAAAACTTTAGACTCGGTATGATAAGATATATGTGCAGCCACCAATTATCAGCAATCTCCTAGTTGCTACTCTTGAACGTACCAAGGTATGCTTACCAACAAAGGATGGCAAGAGAAAAGAGCAAATGGTATAATAGAAGTGTAATTTTTACTTTACGGTCCCTTAAAGGGACGTTAAACACTAACGGCTAGATTACAAGCAGCACGCAACCTTGCAAGCCTCACCAGTCCTTATATTATTAAATAGTATTTAATAATATAAGGACTGGTGAGGCTAGTGAGGCTGAAGACACCGAAGGGAACCTAAAGAAAAAACATATTGCACGTGTGCTGCAGTAAGCGCGTGACTTGTAATCTCTGCGCAAATAAATAAATGATATACTATACTATGCTATACTTATAAATAAATTGACAAAATAAATAAATTGACAAAATAAGTGTAAAGTTTTAGTGTCTATAAAACAGTGGGAGCTGCCATGTTGTAACTTAGGTTTCCTTCTCTGCTGTGACCAATTAGGGACAGTTATAAATAGGTCACTAGAGTGTGCAGCCAATGGCTGTGTGGAACAGTGTTCTGCATTTTCATTTTTAACAGCAACTGAAAAGCTCACAATTTCAGAATGGAATTACAGGAAAAGGGGACACATAATGAAAGTATATTGCAGAATACATTTTATATATGTGATTTATCATTTTATATTACCATCTCAAAGTTTTCAATGTTCCTTTAATGAAAGTTTCAATGACACTAATATTAAATTAAATTGAGAGGAAAACAGTTTTGGTATTCGATAGGGTTTTATTTGTCACTCAAAAATAAAATAATACTGGAAAGTTCCTAGTGGCGCTCTCTCTTAATTTAAAAATGTAATCTTGAATCCCATTTACCAAGCCTATATGGCTTCAAAAGCCTAGAACAGTTAGGACGACATGGAACGTCCTAACGGTGGGAAGGGGATAAGATGGGTTGTCTTTCTTAGTGATATAAAAAAATCCAAGTGCCAAACTGCAATTTCAGTATTGTTAAGGGGGCAGTACAACACACAATAAAGAGATTATCTGAAATCAAAGAATTTCCCTCCAAAGCAAGACCAGGCAGACCTAAAGTTACCACACCAACAGAAGACCAGTATATCAAACTAACATCATTATGGAATAGAACAGTATCTGTATTCACAATTTAAGCCTGGTTGAATTAGTAACATCTTGCCTTAGTAAGCAAAATCACAGTTAAATGATGATGATGCAAAGTACGGTCTTCATGGAAGAGAAGTGGTGTTTAAACCACTTCTTCATTTAAAACCTACTAAACCTCTATGTGAGACGCTGATAGCACGAGAGGCTAACATTACAGTGTTTAAAACCTCAATTAAATATGATGCAAGGAAATAGCAGAGTGTTTTACCTATTTTGGAGTTTGTGACTTGCATAAGATTCACCATTCCTTGTCCAAAGAGAAGAACCATTCTATTTTGCAGAAGCATATTATCCTTTCTGACTTGTTTTTTTATGATTTGTGGAATAGGATTAATTCTCCATGATCCAAAACACACACATAGGGGGGTAGTTATCAACGTGTCAACTTTCCTGCCTTCGCCGGCCCAATACGCCCGCCTAAGCTCGCCTACCTTTGCCGCCGCGGACCTGAGAAAATACGCCTAAGTTATCAAATAAAGCTGTCAAAAAGCCGCGGGGCGATGAGCAACGGACTGTGAGAGTTATCACACATCCGATCTTGCTGCTCTTCGGCTGTTTGACAGCTTTCTTGCTAGCCTGTCACTAAGCACTCACACTAAACTACACTGTTCTACCCCCTATACCGGCGCCCCCGGAGCCCCCCGCAACTAAATAAAGTTACTAACCCCTAAACCGCCGCTCCTAGACCTTGCCGCAAGTCTTATAAATGTATTAACCCCTAAACCACCGCTCCTAGACCCCGCCGCAAGTCTTATAAATGTATTAACCCCTAAACCGCCGCTCCTAGACACCGCCGCAAGTCTTATAAATGTATTAACCCCTAAACCGCTTCTCCCGGACACCACTGCCACCTACATTATACCTAGTAACCCCTATCCTGCCCCCCCATACCGCCGCCCTCTATAATAAAGTTATTAACCCCTATCCTGCTGATCCCGCACCTCGCCGCAAATAAATAAATAGTTTAACCCCTAAACCACCGCTCCCTGAACCCGCCGCAACCTATATTAAATTTATTAACCCCTATCCTGCCCCCCCTACACCGTCGCCACCTATAATAAATTTATTAACCCCTATCCTGCCCCCCACTACACCGCCGCCACTATAATAAAATTATTAACCCCTAAACCTAAGTCTAACACTAACCCTAACACCCCCCTAACTTAAATATTAATTAAATAAATCTAAATAATATTTCTATTATTAACTAAGTTAATCCTATTTAAAACTAAATACTTACCTATAAAATAAACCCTAATATAGCTACAATATAAATAATAATTATATTGTAGCTATCTTAGGATTTATTTTTATTTTACAGGTACCTTTCAATTTATTTTAACTAGGTACAATAGCTATTAAATAGTTATTAACTATTTAATAGCTTACCTAGCTAAAATAAAGAGAAATTTACCTGTAAAATAAAAACTAACCTAAGTTACAATTACACCTAACACTACACTATACTTAAATAAATTATTCCTATTTAAAACTAAATACTTACCTGTAAAATAAACCATAAGATAGCTGCAATGTAATTAATAATTACATTGTAGCTATCTTAGGATTTATATTTTTTTTACAGGTAACTTTGTATTTATTTTAGCTAGTTAGAATAGTTATTAAATAGTTATTAACTATTTAATAACTACCTAGCTAAAAGAAATACAAAATTACCAGTAAAATAAATCCTAACCTAAGTTACAATTAAACCTAACACTACACTATCATTAAATAAATTAAATAAACTACCTACAAATAACTACAATTAAATACAATTACATAAACTAACTAAAGTACAAAAAATAAAAAAAGCTAAATTACAAAAAATAAAAAAAATAAGTTACAAACATTTAAAAAAATATTACAACAATTTTAAGCTACTTACACCTAATCTAAGCCCCCTAATAAAATAACAAACCCCCCAAAATAAAAAAATGCCCTACCCTATTCTACATTAAAAAAGTTCAAAGCTCTTTTACCTTACCAGCCCTTAAAAGGGCCTTTTGTGGGGGCATGCCCCAAAGAGTTCAGCTCTTTTGCCTGTAAAAGAAAAATACAACCCCCCCCCCAACATTAAAACCCACCACCCACATACATTCTATCAGCCAATCGGAATTAAGGTAGGACAAATCTGATTGGCTGATGAAATCAGCGAGTCAGATTCAAGTTCAATCCGATTGGCTGATCCAATCAGCCAATCAGATTGAGCTTGCATTCTATTGGCTGTTCTGATCAGCCAATAGAATGCGAGCTCAATCTGATTGGCTGATTGGATCAGCCAATCGGATTGAACTTGAATCTGATTGGCTGATTCCATCAGCCAATCAGATTTTTCCTACCTTAATTCCGATTGGCTGATAGAATCCTATCAGCCAATCGGAATTGAAGGGACGCCATCTTGAATGACGTCCCTTAAAGGAGCCTTCATTCGTCGGTAGTCCATCGGGAAAGAAGGATGTTCCGCGTGATGAAGATTCAGGACCCGGCTTCGAAGATGACCTCGCCCGGATAGAAGACTTCTTCAGCGCCTCTTGGAAGATGACCTCACCCGGATGGAAGATTTCTTCAGCGCCGCTTGGAGGATCACTTCATCGGATGGAAGATTTCTTCAGCACCCCTTGGAGGATAACTTCTGCTTGTCCGGATGTCCTCTTCAGTTCCATTGGTGGCTCGGCTGAGTGAAGACAACTAAAGGTAGGATGATCTTCAGGGGATTAGTGTTAGGTTATTTTAAGGGGGGTTTGGGTTAGATTAGGGGTATGTGGGTGGTGGGTTTTAATGTTGGGGGGGGGGTTGTATTTTTCTTTTACAGGCAAACGAGCTGAACTCTTTGGGGCATGCCCCCACAAAAGGCCCTTTTAAGGGCTGGTAAGGTAAAAGAGCTTTGAACTTTTTTAATGTAGAATAGGGTAGGGCATATTTTGGGGGGGTTTGTTATTTTATTAGGGGGCTTAGATTAGGTGTAAGTAGCTTAAAATTGTTGTAATATTTTTTTAAATGTTTGTAACTAATTTTTTTTATTTTTTGTAACTTAACTTTTTTTATTTTTTGTAATTTAGTTAGTTTATGTAATTGTATTTAATTGTAGTTATTTGTAGGTAGTTTATTTAATTTATTTAATGATAGTGTAGTGTTAGGTTTAATTGTAACTTAGGTTAGGATTTATTTTACAGGTAATTTTGTATTTCTTTTAGCTAGGTAGTTATTAAATAGTTAATAACTATTTAATAACTATTCTAACTAGCTAAAATAAATACAAAGTTACCTGTAAAATAAATCCTAACCTAAGTTACAATTAAACCTAACACTACACTATCATTAAATAAATTAAATAAACTATAAAGGTACCTGTAAAATAAAAATAAATCCTAAGATAGCTACAATATAATTATTATTTAAATTGTAGCTATATTAGGGTTTATTTTATAGGTAAGTATTTAGTTTTAAATAGGATTAACTTAGTTAATAATAGAAATATTATTTAGATTTATTTAATTAATATTTAAGTTAGGGGGGTGTTAGGGTTAGTGTTAGACTTAGGTTTAGGGGTTAATAATTTTATTACAGTGGCGGCGGTGTAGTGGGGGCAGGATAGTGGTTAATAAATTTATTATAGGTGGTGACGGTGTAGGGGGGCAGGATAGGGGTTAATAAATTTAATATAGGTTGCGGCAGGGTCAGGGAGCGGCGGTTTAGGGGTTAATACACTTATTATAGTTGCGGCAGGGTCAGGGAGCGGCGGTTTAGGGGTTAATAGGTATAGAGTAGCTTGCGGTGGGCTCCGGGAGCGGCGGTTTATGGGTTAATCATTTTATTTAGTTGCGGCGGTGTAGGGGGGGGACAGATTAGAGGTGTTTAGACTCGGGGTACATGTTAGGGTGTTAGGTGTAGACAGCTCCCATAGAAATCAATGGGATGTCTGTCAGCAGCGAACTTGTACTTTCGCTATGGTCAGACTCCCATTGATTCCTATGGGATCCGCCGCCTCCAGGGTGGCGGTTTGAAAACCAGGTACGCTGGGCCGTAAAAGTGCCGAGCGTACCTGCTAGTTTTTTGATAACTAGCAAAAGTAGTCAGATTGTGCCGTACTTTTGTGCGGAACATCTGGAGTGACGTAAGAATCGATCTGTGTCGGACGGAGTCCGGCGGATCGAAGTTTACGTCACAAAATTCTACTTTTGCCGGTCTCTAGCCTTTGATAATTAAGGCGAATCAGCCTCGCCACAAATACGCTGCGGAATTCCAGCGTATTTGAGGTTGACGGCTTGATAACTACCCCCCTAAGGGGCTAATTCATCAACCACCCCCAAATGGAGCTTGATGCAGCTGTTTCTGCGCAAGCCTTTATGCTTGCGGAAACGGGAGTTAAAAATCAGCGGTCTTAAGACCATTGCTCCTTAACTTGTCATCCGCCTAATCGCATACGATCAGGTTGATTGACACCCCTGCTAGCGACCAATTGGCAGTGAATCTGCAGGGGGCGGCATTGCTGCACAAGCAGTCCACCAGAACTGCTTGTGCAATGATAAATGCACAGCTACAGCGGATCATGTCCGTCCGCACTTTCATAAATTGGCCCCCTAATCTGTGCCAGGTATCTCTAAAGTACAAGCAAATAGCAAGAAGGGCTTATTTGCATAGCTTTTCCTTTAAAATCACTTGACCTCAACCTCAATGAATATCTTTGAGATCACCTGAAAAGAGAAAATGGGAAGCAATTTGCACAGGCAATTTGTCTCCTGCAACTCTGGGCAGAGTAAAAGCATAGCTCACCTTCTATAAAGCATGGATGCAATTGGGTTAACCTAGGCTAAAATGTACAATGTACATTCATGGAGGATTTTTAAAGGAATTTTTTAAATTAAGGGCTCCATGTACTTAGCTGTGTAAGCTTCCCGCAAAGTAAGAAGCAGCATTCATTAGACCACTGCTTCTTAAACTCTCCACCACATCTGAATTGGCAGAGAGAAATCTCTGCCAACTCAGATGTGTACTTTTCCACAACCAAGTTTAAGAATACTTTTTAGCTCCATTTTAACATTTGATATGAAACTTAGCCTTATTTTTCTTTTGTAACCTTTATTTTAGATGTTGATGAAATAGACACCCAGGGCTAGATTACAAGTGGAGTGCAATTAATAGCACATGGTGTGTTCTGTCTCATAGCAAAAAAGAATGCACCACCTGGTGCTACAAGTATATGGTTAAAATTTTTACCCAAAGTATTTCAATGTGGCTGAAATTTTTAGCACACTGTTATCATTTAAACGGATAGTACAGGAAGCACTATGAACTAGAATGAATGATGGCTTAACAAATTTGATTTATTTGTTAGTTCCATTTGTCACCAAAAAAGGTGCAGGAACAGGGTGAAGGAGTTATATTGTTTGGTTAATTGGCTTCTTTGTTTGAAATGATGGACTGGGGTCTGACCATTTAGGTGTCCATTGTCCCCTGTCCAACCCTGCTATAGTATTACTAATGACTGATGTTAGGAGAGCCCCTGTGAGCTAGTCATTGACTACCCAGTCAATCAGAGAGTTTTATGGTCTGTTAGCATTAAAAGATAATTATTAGCTCACTCGTTGAGCTTGTATTGCAATAGGTGAGTTGTGCTGTGCTTGAGTGTGATCCAAAATGCCTCTAAAATGTTGCACTTTTTAGGTTATGGGGCCGATTTACCAATGTCTGGCAGACATGATAGGCTGTAGCGAAGGCTCCCGCGGAAACAGGGGCATCAGGGGCCTATATGTAGACTTAATACTTGGGAAATAGGTTTAGTAATGAAAGAAGGTTTTGTTGCAAAATTTAAAGGATATGGTATATGAAAAGGGGTGGGAAGGGGTCTAAAGATATATGCGTCTGTGTGTATTTAAATGTGTATGTGTGTATGTATGTGTATTTGAGGTTTTATGCTTAAAATGTACTGGAATAGTATAGCACAGATTAAATTAGGAACTTCACTATTTGATTGGATTTTTTTGTGTTCCATCTTATACCGGATATAAATTTTAATGAACCAAAGAATCCTTTTATGTAAGGGATTTAGCGCACTTGCATTATCCGTCATGCAGATGTTAGTGTGCACTAGACTATTGAACGGGCAATGAAAAATAACTTAGGCTTTATAATATGAGCGCAAAAATAGGAGCGCTATTGAAGAGCTCTAGAGATGTTAACCACTAAAAGCACTATGAACTTTTGTTTATAATCTAGACCTCAGTTGACACTAACTGATATGCAGGGGATGGAATACTTTAAAGTCACTTATCAAATCTTATCCTCACCAGAATTTTATAAAAATCTTGTTCCCATTTCTAATAATAAAACATTGTGCAAAAATTATGCTGAACTTGTGATTCATCTATAGATAAGAACAAACTTGCTTGGAAATGAACTTATACATGGATGTGTTAAAATATATATGATTTCAACATCGAGAAGATTGTGCTACTAGATGAATCCATTTAGTATTCTCTCCATAACTGTGTAAAAAAGTAAAACATATTTCTAGCAAGAAATATCCTGACCAAAAATACATTTTCTGTGATAGTTAAAGTGATGGTAAATACTAGGGTTTTTGAAACACTAGGATTTACCAGTGCAACAAATAAAGGGGGATTTCAGTCATGAAGTATAAAATATTTAATGCTGAAAGTTCCTTTATTTGTCTACAGCGTATGCCGTGCTGAGCGCGCAGCAGAACACTATTTTATCATTGAGGTGACGTTTCCACCTCTTAGCCAATAGCCATGCAACCCAGCTGGCATTATGCAGGATAGCTAGCATGCTATTTGCTAAGATCACCTCACTGAAAAATTGCATTCTGCTGTGGGTGGCCTGAGGCACTCAGTGCGTCATACGCTGCAGGCAAATAAATGAACTTTCAGCACTACGTATTTTATACTTCATGCTGGAAAATCCCCTTAATTTGTTGTACTGGCAAATCCTAGCATTCAAAAATGCTAGGATTTACCATCACTTTAAATAAAATATTAATAAAAAACCCATATAAATATTACTAGCTCAGATATACAGTATGTTAGTGCAATGTAATGGGACAATAATTTTATTTCCTTGGATGTAAGAAGGTTTTGAAAGAATCATTTTTGGAATACAGGAGGAAAACCTAACTCTACCAAATATAATAAAGATATGATTGGTGGGATCTGTGCTGTCTTGTAATTTTAGCTATTTTAATCCATACATTTGTTATGCAAAAACATTGTATATATTTGGGTGATTTTTGTAAGACCTTCCAAATAATCTGAATAAGTTAGTGACAAGAAACCCCAAAATGTTCTTTCATAATTCAGATAGAGCATTCCATTTAAAAAATAAAATAAAATTCTAATTTACTTCTAATAACACATTGTATTTATCCTCTTACAGCTAGATTACGAGTTTGGAGTTATGAGTGAAAAAGCATTATTATGGCCCATAATGCTTCATTTTCCCTAACGCTGCTACTACTAGTCTTGTCAGTATAGGTGTGCCGCACACCTTTTAGCCTGTCACGCAACGTCAGTACCGCACTTTTTCCCTTTTCAATGGGACTCCCCTAGTACCGGTATTACGAGTTTGCCTGGGAGGCCAAAAAGAGAGGGGTACACTCTATAACAAGATTCCGTATTGCCATCTAAAGTCAGCAGTTATGAGTTTTACGCTACAAAGCTGTAACATAAAACTCATACCTAAAGTGTTAAAAGGTACACTAACACCCATAAACTACCTATTAACCCCTAAACCGAGGCCCTCCCACATCGCAAACACTATCTAAATTTATTAACCCCTAATCTGCCACTCCCAACATCGCCGCAACTATTAAAATGTATTATTAACCCCCTATTCCGCCGCTCCCCGACATCGTCGCCACTATAATAAAGTTATTAACCCCTAAACCGTCACCCTCCTGCATAAAAAAACACTATTTAAATATTATTAACCCCTAATCTGCCATCCGCCCACACCGCCGCTAAACTAAACTAAACTAAATAAACTTTTAACCCCTAAACCGAAAGCCCCCCACAATGAAATATACTATAATAAACCTATTAACCCCTAAACCTAAGGACCCCCTAAGTCCCTATCTTAAATTAAATTAAAACTTACCTGTCAAATTAAATAAATTAATTTTAAACTTACAATTAAACTAAGATAATTATGAAACTACAATTAAACTAACTACCAATTAAATTAAACTAAACTACACATTAAAAAAATCCTAACACTACTCTACTAAATTACAAAAAGTCTCTAATTACCAAAAAAGTAAAATAACTAAACTACAAAAAAACACTAAATGATGAAAAATAAGAAACAAATTATCAAAAATAAAAACGAATTACACCTAATCTAATAGTCCTATTAAAATAAAAAAGCCCCCCCCCCCCCAATAAAAAAACCCTAGCCTATAATAAATTACCAATGGCCCTTAAAAGGGCCTTTTGTGAGGCATTGCCCCAAAGATAACAGCTATTTTACCTGTAAAAAAAAATACAAACACCCCCCTACTGTAAAACCCACCAGGCAGGTTAGGTTTTATTTCACAGGTAAGTTTGTATTTATTTTAATTAGGGAGTTAGTAAATAGTTAATAACTATTTACTAACTAGTGTTTCTAGTTAAAATAAATACAAACTTACCTTTGAAATAAAAATAAAACCTAAGCTAGCTACATTATAACTATCCTATAATATAAAAGGCCAAGTGTGTTTGTCCGAAGCTGTCATGCACAGTAGAGACAGTACAAGGACAAACACACCTGGCCTTTGAGTCCTACTCCCTAGCTGATCTGCGGCATAAGTGGGCGTGGCTGGGTGCGAGCGGGGGGCATGGCAGGCGTGAAGGGGGCGTGGCCGGGCGTGAATCACCGTGATGGGGGTATGGCCGGCATAAACGGGCATGGCCGGGCGCTGTCGCGAGATAGAGGGGGGAGAGAGATAGAGAGGGGGAAGAGATAGAAAGAGAGAGGAGGGGAAAGAGAGGAGGGGAGAGAGAGGAGAGGAGGGGAGAGACAGAGGAGAGGGGAGAGAGAGATGGGGGAGAGAGAGATAGAGAGAGAGGAGGGGAGAGAGAGAGGAGAGGGGGGAGAGAGAGGAGAGGGGGGAGAGAGAGAGTAGGGGGGGAGAGAGAGAGGAGGGGGGAGAGAGAGAAAAGAGGGGGAGAGAGATAGAAGAGGGAGAGAGAGAGGGGGGAGAGAGATTGGGGAGATAGAGAACTCAAAAGAGAGGAGGAGAGAGAGCGCAAAAGAGATGGGGAGAGAGAGAGCTCAAAAGAGAGGGGGAGAGAGAGTGCAAAAGAGATGGGGGAGAGAGAGCAAAAGAGAGGGGGGGAGAGAGCACAAAGAGAGGGGGAGAGAGTGCAAAAGAGAGGGGGAGAGAGAGAGCGCAAAAGAGAGGGGGGAGAGAGAGAGCAAAAGAGGGGGGAGTGAGAGAGAGCACAAAAGAGAGGGGGTAGAGAGAGAGAGGAGAGAGGAGGGGAGAGAGAGAGGAGAGGGCGGAGAGAGAGAGAGGAGGGGGAGAGAGAGAGAGAAGAGCGAGAGAGAGAGGGGGGGAGAATGCTCAAAAGAGAGGGAGAGAGAGCGCAAAAGAGATGGGGGGGAGAGAGAGCTCAAAAGAGAGGGGGGAGAGAGAGCGCAAAAGAGATGGGGGAGAGAGAAAGAGCAAAAGAGAGGGGGAAGAGAGCGTGAAGAGAGGGGGAGAGAGAGAGTGCAAAAGAGAGGGGGAGAAATAGAGCGCAAAAGAGAGGGGGGAGAGAGAGAGCGTAAAAGAGTTGGGGAGAGAGAGCATGCAAAAGAGATGGGGGAGAGAGAGAGCACAAAAGAGAGGGGGAGAGAGAGTGCAAAAGAGAGGGGGAGAGAGAGATGGGGGAGAGAGAGAGAGATAGAGAGAGAGGAGGGGAGAGAGAGAGGAGAGGGGGGAGAGAGAGGAGAGGGGGGAGAGAGAGAGTAGGGGGGGAGAGAGAGGAGGGGGGAGAGAGAGAAGAGAGGTGGAGAGAGATAGAAGAGGGAGAGAGAGAGGGGGGAGAGAGAGATGGGGGAGATAGAGAGCTCAAAATAGAGGAGGAGAGAGAGTGCAAAAGAGATGGGGAGAGAGAGAGCTCAAAAGAGAGGGGGAGAGAGAGTGCAAAAGAGATGGGGGAGAGAGAGCAAAAGAGAGGGGGGGAGAGAGCACAAAGAGAGGGGGAGAGAGTGCAAAAGAGAGGGGGAGAGAGAGAGCGCAAAAGAGAGGGGGAGAGAGAGAGCGCAAAAGAGAGGGGGGAGAGAGAGAGAGAGCAAAAGAGGGGGGAGTGAGAGAGAGCACAAAAGAGAGGGGAGAAAGAGAGCAAAAGGGAGGGGGGGAGAGCGCAAAAGAGAGGGGGGAGAGAGCACAAAAGAGAGGGGGAGAGAGAGAGCGCAAAAGAGAGGGGGGAGAGAGAGCAAAAGAGGGGGAGAGAGTGAGAGCACAAAAGAGAGGGGGTAGAGAGAGAGAGGAGAGAGGAGGGGAGAGAGAGAGGAGAGGGGGGGAGAGAGAGAGGAGGGGGAGAGAGAGAGAGGGGAGGGAGAGAGAGAGGGGGGGGAGAATGCTCAAAAGAGAGGAAGAGAGAGCGCAAAAGAGATGGGGGGGGAGAGAGCTCAAAAGAGAGGGGGAGAGAGAGCGCAAAAGAGATGGGGGAGAGAGAAAGAGCAAAAGAGAGGGGAAAGAGAGCATGAAGAGAGGGGGGAGAGAGCGCAAAAAAGAGGGGGAGAGAGAGAGCGCAAAAGAGAGGGGGAGAAATAGAGTGCAAAAGAGAGGGGGGAGAGGGAGAGCGTAAAAGAGTTGGGGAGAGAGAGCACGCAAAAGAGATGGGGGAGAGAGAGAGCACAAAAGAGAGGAGGAGAGAGAGTGCAAAAGAGAGGGGGAGAGAGAGCGCAAAAGAGAGGGGGGGAGAGACAGAGCGCAATAGAGAGGGGGAGAGAGCGCAAAATAGACGGGGAGAGAGAGAGCTCAAAAGAGAGGAGGGAGACAGAGCTCAAAAGAGACAGGGAGAGAGAGAGCGCAAAAGAGGGGGGGAGAGAGAGAGAGCAAAAGAGAGGGGGAGGAAGAGAGCGCAAGGGGTGGGACCGCTTTACTGCAAAAAATGGCCAGTGTGAACGGGCTTTAGGACTAGTTAGTTATATTGTAGCTAGCTTAGGTTTTATTTCACAGGTATGTATTTAGTTTTAAATAGGTAATATTTAGTTAATAATTAAAACTTTAGTTTAGCTGTATTTTTATTATGTTGAAGTTAGGGGGTGTTAGGCGTAGGGTTACGTTAGGGTTAGGGTTACGTTAGGGTTAGGGTTAGGTTTAGGGCTTAATGGATTTATTTGGCAGTAGTGATGTGGGACACCAGAGGTTTAGGGGTTAATAACTTTAGTATAGTGGCGGCGACATCGGGAGTGGCAGATTAGGGGTTAATAGTTTTATGTTGGGAAGGCAGATTAGTGGTTAATCTCTGTATGTAGGTGGCGGTGATGTTGGGGGCAGCAGATTAGGGTTTAATAACTGTATAACTGTATGTAGGTGGCGGCAATGTTGGGGCAGCAGATTAGGGGTTAATAACTGTATGTAGATTGCGGCGATGTTAAGGGCACCAGATTAGGGGTTAATAAGTGTATTTAGGTGGCGGTGATGTTGGGGGCGGCATATTAGGGGTTAATAACTGTATGTAGGTGGCGGCAATGTTGGGGCAGCAGATTAGGGGTTAATAACTGTATGTAGGTTGCGGCGATGTTAAGGGCACCAGATTAGGGGTTAATAAGTGTATTTAGGTGGCGGAGATGTTGGGGGCAGCAGATTAGGGGTATTTAGACTCAGGGTTTATGTTAGTGTGTTAGGTTTAAACATAACTTTTTATGTCCCCATAGACATCAATGGGGCTGTGTTATGGAGCTTTTCATTTGCAGCTTTTCATTTGCAACCATATCACCCGCACAAGCCTGCTTTTTTAAAACTCGTAATACCAGCAATATAGGGAGGTGAAATAATGCGGCTTTTGTGGCGGTCGTTAAAATCCCTATAGCGCTCAATCAAAACTCGTAATCTAGCTGTTAGTATCTTTTTTGAAAATCAGGGGTGTAAATTCAGGAGGGCGCACGTGTCTGGATCACTATATCACTATATGGCAGCAGTTTTGCAAGAATGTTATCCATTTGCAAGAGTACTAGATGGTAGCACTGTTTTCTGCCATGTAATTCTCCAGTATAATGGTTTTGGATTCCATATCCCTTTAAGGGGTATCACAGGTCCATTAGTGCACACCCTGGGAGTTGCCGCCCTATGCCTCCTATTACCATAGCCAGGGCTCTTTGAAGCAGAGGACCATGTTAACGTAGATTAACCTTTTCACCTGTATCTTAGGAACATTTACATTAATTTAGCGAAAACAAATGTTACGAAAGACGCGGACGAAACAACATTTTTTCGGCTGCACAAGTCTATTATTGAGTAACAATGAACTATTAGTAGGTCACTAAATAATAGTTACATCTGATTTCTATGATGCAGTTAACCCTTACCATGACTATTCCCTACTGCAATAATTGCTATCCTTAACCCACACATACAATAACCTTATTCACAACCATCCCCCAAAACTATTAGCTATTAAGGTCTTCAGTGGAAGATATTTTAAATTAGGTTTAAAAAAAAAAAAAAGTATAAAATTTGGGAATGTTCATTGGCCATGGAAAACCGAAATAAAATACTTATTTGTACAATTAATCGGTAAGTTTGTGCTTTGTATTTATTGTAATTAATTATGTACTTACATGATAAACTCAGGCACCAAATGTGGAGATATAGAGAAAGTTAACTAAGAGCATAATGGACTCCGTTTATCAAGCAGCATATGCATCTTCGGAGCGCCTTTGATGCTGGCGCGCATGAGTGAGTCTGCAGCCAATAGTTAAGAAGAAGTGGTCATTAGACCACTGCTTCCTAACCTGTAGCAGCTGATTTAACATGTTCTCTGAGGTGATAGACAGCCCCTGCTTGCGTGCCATTGACCTAGCGTGAGCCATTGTTTAGAAATAGAAAATTTACCTTTATGTTTGCATTTGAAATTACTGATTTTGCCAGTGGTATCCCTACTTATGCTGAAAAATTCAATACTTAAAGGAACAGTCTATACCAAAAATGTTATTACTTAAAAAGATAAATAATCCCTTTATAACCTAATTTCCAGTTCAGCATAACCAACACTGTTATATTGATACTATTTTTACTTTACTTTTTACCTCTGTACCTTGTTGTTTCTAAGCCACTGCAGACTGCACCCTGATTTCAGTTCTTTTGACAGAGTTGCATTTTAGCCAGTTAGTGCTGACTCAAAAATAACTCCACGGGAGTGAGCACAATCTTATCTATATGAGACACATGAACTAGTACTGTCTAGCTGTGAAAAACACTATCAAAATGCACTGAGTTAAGAGGTCTTAGAAATAAGCATATGAGACTACCTAGGAATAACAAGAGTACAAAGCAAAATTTGTTCTACTAATTTTTTATTGGCTTTTAAGTAAACAGTAAGAAATAAGATAAGGAAGACCTTCTGTAAATAATTAGACAGATAAGATAATGAGGTCTGCTCTCCCTACAAATGAACCCCATGTCAATTAGCAGAATAGCTATTTCATATACAAAAATAAACCTAAACGAACAAATTTTCATACATTTTAGACTCTGCTGATCGTAAAACAAGTCATTGCATACACATTAAGGGGAAATAAACCTACAGTACATGGACATGAAACCCAAACTTTTTCTTCTACAGCTTTCCATTATACTTCTATTAACAATTTTGCTTTATTTTTTTTTTATTTTTTTGTTTTCCTTTAATGATGGAGCAGCAATACACTACTGTGAGCTAGCTTAACACATCTGTAAGCCAAAAAATAAAAAAGAGGCATATATAAGATGCCACAAATCTGCAGCTAGCTCCCAGCCCCTGCGCCTACCTAGTTATTCTTTACAACCAAGAGAACAAGGCAAATTAGATAATCAAATTAAAAAGGAAACTTAAAGCCACCCTAAAAATAAAAAATGTAACTTTTTCAGAAATTTGCTTGACTATTATTTTCATCAATTGCTTATTTTTGCTTATTGGGTTTTCTTGTCAAAATATTTAAATAAAACATTTTAATCTTATTTTGTTCTTGCATCATATTACTGTTAGTTTCATAATATTTGCAAAATATCTTTGTCATACACCCTTGATGTTTTAAGAATTATATCTTGCTACGCAGAATTTACTAATTGCGTTGCGTAACTCATTGTCCTTCCTCATTATACCTAAAAGAGTTAATGAACCACCCTGTAATTACACAGTTTTTCTGCAGCCTTGCAAAAAATGTAATGGGACAGTGTATTGTAAAACTGGTTTACCCCTTAATGTGTTTCCAATGAATTATTCTACCAGGTGCAGAGTTTAAAATGAATAGGAAATTGTTCCTTTAGGTAATTTTTTTTAATGAAATCTCAGTCCAATACAGGGCAAGATAACAATTGGAGCACAAATTTGTCTTTCCGCAAACACCATATTCGCGCTCATTTTTTTTTATGTGCTTTGTGCGCACATATTACAAGTTGAAAGTAAAAAGGATGCCATTTTGAAGTCGCATCCTCGCGCTCAAAAGGGCACAATGTGCAATTGCGATAGTGTAATCTCATTTCCCCATATACTAAAAGAGGAAAGAAAAAGAAAATATTTTCAATGTTTTAAACTCCTTAGGTTGTCTGGAGTTCATTTGACCTTCAGCTAAACACCTTGGACTATTGGGTGGTAGTCTGATTGACCATCTAAATCCAGTATATAAATATGCCATATATTTTCACCTGTTTTGATACCCTTCATATTGCTTTAAAAAAAGGAGATACATAAATGTATATCCCTCTCTCTGCCCCCCTTATTCACCCTATTACATCACCAAGGCCTAATGTCTGCCCATGCTCCTGGCAGGACTCCAGTTTGAGTCCATAGCTGGAAGAGATTTAGCTTTCTCAGAGGTGCAATTAGTTGTAGTTGGAATTCTGGATTATATAACTTAACTGGGCCAAGCCATTTATCAAAATATATTTTTATTTGTTTATCTGATAAGTTAGATAGATAATACTGTTCAAAAACAATTAAATTTGTAATTTCTCTATTAAAAACTGAGAAGAGGGGTGCCTGTTTAGTCTTCCAGTTCGCCAAGGTAAGATTCCGGCCCACTAAAATAGATATGTTAATCAATCTGAAATGTTTATGTCTGTCTGCCGGGCATAAAAAGAAAATAACTCTCATATCAAACTGGAAAGCCTGATTCAATGCCCTATTTAACCAAAAGTTGAATTTATGCCAAAATTGTTTGATCTTTGGGCAAGACCAAAAGTAATGTAATAGATCTGCATTTGAAGCACTACATCTGGAACAGTACGAAGAGTAATTTGTGGACCATTTACCTAAGTGTGCCGGTGTTAGATACACTCTATGACATCTATTTATCAAAGCGTCAACTTACCTGCATTCAATGGCACCAATACGCTCGCCTAAGATCGCCTAACATCGCTGCCGCGGACCTGAATACGTTCTCCAAAATTATAAAAAAAGCTGTCAAAAAGCCGCGCACCAAGAACGGTGCGATGAGCACTGCCCGTCTGGAGGACCACTTCTGCCGGCTTCGTGGAGGACTTCGGCCCGGTTGGGTGAAGACTTCTCAAGGTAGGGTGATCTTTAAGGGGTTAGTGTTAGGTTTTTTTAAGGGGGGATTGGGTGGGTTTTAAAGTAGGGTTGGTTGTGTGGGTGGTGGGTTTTAATGTTGGGGGGGTTGTAATTTTTTTTTTACAGGTAAAAGAGCTGATTACTTTGGGGCAATGCCCCGCAAAAGGCCCTTTTAAGGGTTATTAGTAATTTAGTGTAGGGTAGGGCTTTTTTTATTTTGGGGGGCCTTTTTTATTTTGTTAGGGGGATTAGATTAGTTGTAATTAGTTTAAAAATCTTGTAATTATTTTATTGTTTTCTGTAATTTAGTGTTTGTTTTTTGTACTTTAGATAGTTTTTTTAATTGTATTTAATTGTATTTAGTTTAGGGAATTTATTTAATTATAGTGTAGTGTTAGGTGTAATTGTAACTTAGGTTAGGTTTTATTTTACAGGTAAATTTGTATTTATTTTAACTAGGAAGTTATTAAATAGTTAATAACTATTTAATAACTATTCTACCTAGTTAAAATAAATACAAAGTTGCCTATAAAATAAATATAAACCCTAAGATAGCTACAATGTAATTATTAGTTATATTGTAGCTATCTTAGAGTTTATTTTATAGGTAAGTATTTAGTTTTAAATAGGAATAATTTATTTAATGATAGTAATATTTATTTAAATTTATTTAAATTATATTTAAGTTAGGGGGTGTTAGGGTTAGGGTTAGACTTAGTTTTAGGGGTTAATAAATTTAATATAGTGGCAGCGACATTGGGGGCGGCAGATTAGGGGTTAATAAATGTAAGTAGGGGAGGCAGATTAGGGATTAATAAGTATAATGTAGGTGGTGGTGGGCTCCGGGAGCGGCAGTTTTGGGGTTAATAAGTTTATTTAGCTGCAACGGGGTCAGGGAGCAGCGGGATAGGGGTTAATAATTTTTATTTAGGTAGCGGCGGTGTAGGGACGGCAGATTAGGGGTTAATAAGTATAATGTAGGTGGCGGCGGTGTAGGGGGGGCAGATTAGGGGTGTTTAGACTCGGGGTACATGTTAGGGTGTTAGGTGTAAATGTTCCCATAGGAATCAATGGGATATCGGGCAGCAGCGAACAAACGCTTTCGCTGCTTTCTGACTCCCATTAATTCCTATGGCATCCACCGCCTCCAGGGCGGAGAATTGAAAACCAGGTACGCTGGGCTGGAATAGTGGCAAGCATACCTGGTAGTTATTTGATAACTAGCAAAAGTAGTCAGATTGTGCCGAACTTGCGTTCAGAACATCTGTAGTGACGTAAGCATTGATCTGTGTCAGACTGAGTCCGACGGATCGTATGTTACGTCACCAAATTCTACTTTTGCCGGTTGGTAGGGTTTGATAGCTAAGGCAAATCAGGCTCGTCACAAATACGCTGTGGAATTCCAGCGTATTTGTGGTTGACGGCATGATAAATAAATGCCTATGTATTACTTTACAGATTATTTCCAAGCTATCACAAAGGAGGCCCTATTGGCCAGACCAATACTTGCTTTGATTTCTTCTACAGTTATAGTAGGAAAATATTTTATCCATCTAACATGAAGTTGATCTATATGCTTTTGGTTGGCACTATCTAGCAGAATATTATAAAGAAGTGAAATAAAATATCTACCTTGGCAACATATTAAGTTTTCCAAATCCCCAATTTGGGTTAATATTTTTTTTATTTCTTCAAAATAGTGTCTAAGTTGGAGATATGCAAAGAAGTTATGTTTCTGAAGCAAGTATTCTGTACGTAGTACCTCGAATAGTTTGATGCTTCTGAGTCCACCTCTTTGACCTGAATTAAATACAAGATACTATTCTCTATCCATTCTTTGAATATGAGCGAGGTGATGCCTGGCATAAATTCCCGATTCTAGAGTTCATCTGCATTTTCTGAGTATATTGTTTCCAGGGCAAAATCAGACCCTTAAATACGGTTATATCTGCAATACAGTCTGGAATTGTAGAGCAATGTATTAATGTTTTAAACGAGTAAGGGGCCACAATCTTGGACTTTAATTTGAGGTTCGTCAGATTCTCCTTCTCAGAGATCCAATCCAGTAAAAACTTGAACAGCGCCACTAGATTATAGAACTTTAGATAAGGAAAAGCTTATCTCCCCACTGCTATGTGTGAACCTAACTTGTTAGTAGAAAGACAAATCTTTCTTTGTGACATGGCAAATTCTGTTGTAGAAAAAAATTGTCTTAATTAAAGCTATCCTAGTTGATAAAGAGATTGTCATCCATCTTTTCAGATCATTGCCACATTTTACAAAGAAGTGTGGGTGAGGTGATCCAATTTATACCATTTTGTAGGGTCTCTAGTAATCCTAAATAATGTAGAGTATTAACAATTTTGAAAGGGAAAGTATAATCTAGTGATCTATGCATTGTAATCCACATAATCTCAGATTTTTGAGGGTTAATTTTGTAGCCCAAAAAGGAGCCGAAGATGTTCCTAATTTAAAAACTGCTTAATGGAGCCTTTAGTGTTACTTAAGAATAGAAGCAGGTCGTCTGCAAATAGATTTAAGACTTGTTTGGTTTGTCTAATCATAATATAAGATAATTATTGGTGTAAATAGATTGTGAAAGGTTCCAGTGAGATATTGAGCAAGAGGGGTGATAAAGGACAGCCCTGTCTGGTCCCCTTCTTGAGAACAAAACTGTTTGTCAATTCATTATTTACTATCAAATTCTACATTGATTTGTGATAAAATATTTGGATTAAATTTAAAAAATTTCCTCCATATCCAAATTACTCAAGAGAAGTGAAAAGAGGTCCCAATTTATTAAATAAAAAGCCTTCTCGGCATCAACTGATAATATGGCTAGATCTGGTCTATTTATTTTCCCCCTCTTTTTCCCTTTATTCCAGAAGTAGTCCAATGTAGTAAGCACCCTACGAATGATCTTAGCTATATTACGCCCTTTCATAAGTCCCACATGGTCTTCGTGAATTAGGGATTCCAAGTGTTCCTTCAATCTATTCACTAAAATTGACATTCAAATTTTGTAGTCATTAAGGAGAGCTATAGGTCTGTAGGATGTTAGGTTGTCAGGGTCTTTATCTTTCTTTTTTAAATCAGGGTAATAGTAGATGCAGTGAAGTAGTTAGAATTCAGCTTGTTTTCAGTATAGTATTGATTAAAATGTTTTACTAAACTAGGTGCAATAAGATCTTTCAAAATTGTATATAGTTCAGCCAGAATAAAGTCAGGTCCTGGAGATTTACCAGATTTGGTACTTTATATTTGTGTATGAACTTTTTGGATAGAAATGGGTAAATTTAATTTCGTAAGCTCCTGTTGGTTTAATTTAGGAAATCTACATTTCTCCCAAAACTCTTTTTTATATTAGTTCACCTCACCCTTAGCATATATTTCATATTTTTTTATAGTATTCATAAAAGCATCTCCTAATGGATGTCTGTAATGTAATTCTTTGATCCTCACTCCTAATAGCTGCTATAAAGTTGCCACCATGGCTATTTCGAATTAATTTCGAGAGATATTTGGCTGATTTCCCATAGCTACTACTGAATTTAGCAGTTTGTTTCCTATCTTCTTGAATAAATCTCTGTTTTAAAAATAGCTCTCTTTCTTGCCTGTGATTACAGTACTTAGTCCAGAGAGTTCTAGTTGGAGGGGCAATGTACATTTCATAGCTGTTCCTAACCTGGTTTGCAAGTTGAGTCTCCCTTGCTTTGTATCTCCTTTTCCATCTACATAAGTGGGCAATTATTTCACCTCTTATGAATGCTTTGAATGCTTCCCAGAAAATCTCAGGTTTAGTTTCGAAAGACTTATTATTATGGTTATATTCTTTCCATTTTTTTTTCAGCCAGCTATTAAAATGTCCATTGTCCACCAAGTATCTCGGAAAGAAAAATTGAGGAAACCTCAAATGAGATTGTGGATTGAACTGTATTTGAAGAGAAATCCCTGCATGGTCAGAAATTGGTCAGAAATTGACATATCCTTGATATCTGCATTCATGTCTAATCTCATTAAATTATCCATAACCATAAATACATCGATCCAGGAGAAGGTTTGATGGGTTTTTGATTCACACAAATTTGCCCTCTGGTCAGGATTTTGGAGACGCCAGATATCTTGAAAATTCAGGTCAAAGCAAAGGCTCTAAGAATTTTATCAACTCTATTTCTCAGTTTATTCAGAGAAGAAGAAAACCTGTCCAGACAAGAACTAGGAACAATAGTAAAATATACAGCCACCACTAGATTTTTACCACAGAAATTTAATAAAGTAGTTTTTAATCTTTCCCAGAATCCTTTTTTAGATTTATTAGGTCCATATACGTTACACAAAACAAAATTAAATCCTTGAATGTCAATCTCTAAATTTAAAAACCTTGCTTGAGGATCTATAACCTGGGTGATGATGTCATACCTAAGATTTTTATGGAAGAGTATTGAGACACCCCTCTTTCCTCCACAGTAAGGGGTTGATATCACATCATCTACCCATTGAGATTAAAGCTTAAGTACTCCACTATATTTTAGGTGCGTCTCTTGTAATAATGCAATGGGGATTAAATTTGTTGAGATGCTTAAGGATCCTTTTTTTCATGGGAGATGGTATACCTCCCACATTTCAGGATAGTATATTCAAATTCTCTAATACCATACCCTAACAACACAGAAGGCACAAATTCAAAGTATCCCCTTTTGCCCTTCCTCTTAGCCATATCTGTCTAACTAGGAGTCCTACGTGTAGGAAGAGGAGAGAGAGGGAGAGAGAGAAACAAAAAACAAACAAACAAAGAAATATAAAAATGTCCCTGTAACACATTGTGACACTTTTAAGTCCTGACTCTTGAAGTACTGGCTTCATTCTATGGGGTATATTTATTAATGTGCGAGTGGACATGATACAATGTAGCGTATTATGTCTGCCGCACATTGATAAATGTCAACAGCATACGCTGTCGGCATTTATCATTGCACCAGCTGTTCTTGTGAACTGCTGGTGCAATACCGCCCCCTGCAGATTCATGGCCAATAGGCCGCTAGCAGGGGGTGTCAATCAACCCGATCGTATTTGATCGGGTTGATTTCTGTCCATGGCCTCAGAGCAGCGGTCTTTAGACTGTTGCTTCATAATTTCTGTTTCCAGCTAGGCTTTTTATAGTGTAGTGACCGCTAGTGGGAATGAAACGTATTAAGGACTGTGGCCTGGCAAGGATAGGAATGTAAAGAAAAGATGGAGTTGCAATGTTGCAATGTTGCAGCTTAGGGGGAGTGACTCACCTAGGGCTTTAAGAACCGATGTTCTGGAAGGTTCTGCCTCTTTCTTCCGGTTTTCTGCAAGAAGTTGGAGTTGTCTGAGTTGCTGTCAGCATGAATCGTGCCAGGCAAGTATCTGTTCCCACTAAGAGGTTCAGGGATGGGTCCCCAGGTGGTAGTAGGGCTCCTGCAAAGGAGAATGGAGTGCTTAGTGAGGAGAGACCCCTTACTACACAGGAGGGCAGGATTCCATGCGGTCAGGGTTCTAGGGCCCCCTCTCCGGTCCCCCCAGGCTGTCCCTTATTATATGAGGTTGCAGAGTCAAGCGTGGGAGAGACTGAGGTGGGGGAGGTAGTTGATGGCCAGGAGGATGAAGAGTTTGAGGAGGCCTCAGGTCCTGGGCCTAGTGGCTCAGGACCAGAGGCCTATCCTATGGAGGTATCACCTATGCTGAGCAGTGGCTCGGTGCAAGGTTTGCAGGCATTGCCGGCTGAGGCAGCTGCAGGAGTGATGTCCCTTCTGCAGGCCTTGGTGGCGGCAGTTACGCCCGGGGTTCCGGCAGGCCTTGGGCCTGTTTCTGGGCTTGGGATTGGAGCAGGCCTCGGGCCTAGTTTTGGGCCTATTGGGCCTGGGATTTGGCCCTCTTTTGGGTCTGGAGGTAGCCAGGAGTACGGAGGGCATGGATCTCAGTCCAGGCTTGGTTCTGGGCCTCTGTGGCCTGGTTCCGGGCCTGGAGCAGTGTCAGGATGGCAGGCGGGGGCTAGTGTGGGATCCGGTGCAGGACAGGGTCAGCCTAGTGCTGGTTCTCACCTGGCCCCGTCGTGGAGCATGTTGGTGGTTCAGTCGGGCCTTCAGGCCTGGCCGGGGCGGCCGGAAATGGATAGGCCTGTAGCCAGTAGCAGCCTATATGAGGTGGCTTTGGGTGCAGGCCTTCCGGTAAAGTTGCGCGCAAGTGGTGCGCGCCGTGGCCCTGCCCCTTCTGGTGTGGCATCCAGAACAGGAAACATCCCTGCTAGGCCGCGGCAGTGAGCACAGTCGCAAAGGGAGGCAGCAAAGGAGCAGGCAGGAGCGTGTCCTTGCGCGGTACCCAAGCAGGTAGGTCGGGAGTACCGGGGTTGAGGACCGGTCCTGCTGGAGGTGCTGGGGGCAGTGTGCTTGGTCCGGCTAGTGGTGGCAGTGCTAGGCCGGTGATGCAGCAGCAGGGACATTTGGAGCATGGTGGCAATGCTAGACCAGTGTCTGGGGGTGGCATGCAGGAGATGGCTTTACAGGATAGGAGAGGACAAGTTGTACAGGGCCCTAGTGCGGCTCAGCAGGTGACTGTGGGTTCCAGCGGGGGCATGAATGAGTGGCTCCCAGGGCAGCAGGTTATCCCACCGGCTCTGATGCAGCTACTGCAGCCTCTATTGAACGCTTGGGGTACGCTTGGAGGGCAGACGGCGGGAGGGGGTACGCATGTAGCTGGGGGTGTGAATGCAGGCGGGGCAATGCTCTGAGGCCCTGGTACTCCCAACGTTTCTGCTGTTTTACAGGTTCCAGAAGCAGGTTGCCATGTGGAGGACTCCAGGTACCTTTCGCTGGCCCAGGCGAATAGAGAAGCAGCCGGGATCTCTGAGGCAGTACCCTCCACATCGACTGGAGGATCAGCCTCGTTGGGCGGAGCAGCTGGGACTTCTGGAACGGGTGAGCTAACCACACTTACACTGGGGAGCGGTGGTTAAGATTCATCTTCAGATTCAGGGTCAGATAGTGATCAGTCTTTGGAGCTGGAGGGCAAAAACAAGCGCAGAATGTTCAGGCTGCTGAACAAGTTAATGTCCAATCAGGGTGCGCAGGCGGCGAGACAGACGGGGGCACTTAGGCAGGTGGAGCAGGCAGACCCCCTTAGTCTTTTAATGGAGCAGGCAGGTCCCCCTCGAGGGAGTGTAGGGGCAAGGCAGCGCTGCTCGGGGATACTTCTCCGTGTAAGGTGCATTGTCTTTATGGACACCTGAAATCTAAGACTGTGCAGCAAATACAGGCAGGCAAGTTTGTTAATGTATTCGAACTGTCGGTTGAGTCACAGAGGCAGAAAGAGTGGAGTAAAGATGGCATAGCCCCAAAGAAGTTTAAGCGCCCTGATACGGACTTGGAATGGCATCACTGTTTCAGAGTTCTGGGTGCTTGCTACTTGGAGAAGCACCCTGATCAGATGCAGGCAGTCATCAAATACATGGATACGATTGACTGGATCTGTCAGAGGTACAAAAAGGGGGTGTGGCACAATTTCCGATGATGAGTATCGCAGAAAGATGGTAGGGAACCCCCTTTTGAATTTTGGTACGACCGACATGCACCTATGGGCTAGGCTGGGGGCGGAGCGGTCTATCTCCCCCCAGGTTCACCTGCAGGGGTGCAGAGGTCCTTTGCCAAGGTCCGGCGTAGGGCATGTGAGTGTTGGAAGTTCCAGGACCGGCAGTGCGATGGGGCACAACGTGCTCCTTTCGTCACGTCTGCAAATTCTGCGGTGTAGGTCACCCGGGTTGCGAGTGCAAGAAGCGGGACCTTGGGGCTGACAGAGGGCAGGCTAAAGGAGGAGCTGGGGTGAAGAGCATCCACCACGATGAGGGTGAACGTTCTTGAGCTTTGGTTACAGTTATACCCGGACCGCCAGGCAGCAGGGGTGCTGCTGGCGGGGTTGCAGGAGGGGTTTCGGATTCCCATCACAGCTTACGTGAGGGGGTCAGCGACCCACCACAATCTGAAGTCGGTTAACGAGTATCCCGAGGTGGTGCAGGAGAAACTTATGAAAGAAGTGCGTCTCGGTAGAATGTTGGGCCCCTTTGCAGAGTTACCAATAGTAGATCCGGTTGTGTCCCCCTTGGGGGTGGTGCCCAAGAAAGAGCCAGGCAAGTTTCGGCTGATTCAGCAACTGTCCTACCCAGTGGGTGCATCGGTCAATGATGCCATTGATCCCGCACTGGCTTTGGTGCACTACCAGTCCTTTGACCGGGCACTTGAGGTGGTGTTGCGGGCTGGGAGCGGTGCTGAATTGACAAAAGTTGACATCGAGTCGGCATTTCGGTTCCTGCCATTGCACCCCACGTCCTTTAGGTTAATGGGGTGCAAGTTGCAGGGGAAGTATTTTGTGGACAGATGTTTGCTCATGAGGTGTTCCCTGTCGTGCGCATTATTCGAGATGCTCAGTTCCTTCCTGCACTGGGCAGTGGTCACGGTGTCAGAGGATAATGCAGTAGCACATTATCTGGACGATTTCCTCTTGGTGGGCTCACCAGGCTCAGGAAGTTGCGCCAGACTGATGGGTGCCATGCGTTTCATGATAGTCAAGTTTGGGGTTCCGCTGGCTGAGGATAAGACGCAGGGGCCGTGTACGCGCCTGACGTATCTCAGCTTAGAAATTGATATGGAGGCCGCATTGTGTCGCCTGCCGAGTGATATGGTCCTTAAGCTCCTAGAAGCGGTTAGGATGACCGCTGCAGGAGAATGGTTGCAGAAGAAAGAGCTGCAGTCATTATTGGGAATGTTGAATTTTGCCTGTAGGGTTATACCCATGGGTAGGGTATTCAACAGACGAATGGAAGGGTGTCTGGGACCGGCAAGGGCAGGTAGGGTGCGGATCTCCAGGGATATTGTGGAGGATCTGCAGGTATGGGATAAGTTTCTGATAGACTTCAATGGGGTCCGGTTGTAGCCTCAGCAGTGGGTCACCAGTCAGGAGTTGCAGCTCTTTACTGACGCTGCTGGGGCGTTCAGCTTCATTGCCTTCTTTGACGGAGAGTGGTGCGTGGGGCCTTGGCCATTGGAGTTTCATGAGCAAGGGCTTATGAAAAATCTGACTCTGCTCAAGCTATTCCTTATCGTGGTGGCGGTAGAATTATGGGCTGAACACTTCAAGGACAGGGTAGTCACGTTCTGGTCTGATAACCTGAGCGTGGTGCATGCTGTTAATAACCTGTCAGCCGCCTCTCCAGTGGTAGTGCGGTATCTGCGTTTCATGGTATTATGTTGCCTCCGCAGCAATATTCAATTCTCGGCGTGTCATGTGCCAGGGGTGGATAATGTGGTGGCGGATGATTTATGGCGTTTCCAGTGGGATCAGTTTGGGAAGTTAGTGCCAGAAGCGGCGGCAGTGGGGTTGACTTGTCATCCTTCTCTCTGGCAGCTGGCGGATCTGGGTGAGCCATTCTGTCGTTAGTGGGCGCAGCTCTAGCTCCGGCGACTTGGGCGGCCTACGTGTCCTACTGGAGAGCTTGGGATGAATTTTGCGGGAACCGACAGGTTTCTGTACGGGATGGGTCTCAGGTAATGTTGCTTTAATGGTTATCCATGCTCAGAAGGCAAGGGATGCGCAAAGGGGCTGTGCAGGCACGTTTAGCAGCCCTTACATACTTCTATATGCTCGCAGGTGGTCCTGATCCAGCAGGGTCGTTTCTTGTGAAACAGATAGCGTGAGGTTGGGGTCGCATGGAGATCAAGGTTCCAGATGTGAGGGAACCTATAACTAGCGAGAGGCTGGAGTGGCTTTTACTTGGGCTGGAGGGGGGTGTTCATCTCCGTATGAGGTTGTGCTGTTTAGGGCAGCATTCGTGCTAGCATTTGCAGGCGCATTGCGCGTGAGCGAACTAGTAGCACTGGCGGCTAGGATATCAGGGAAAGGTGTTCTGCTTCAGCACGTCAGAGTGTATGAGTCGGCAGTTCTACTTTTTGTCCCCTGGTCTAAGACGGACCAGGAGGGTAAGGGTGCTTGGATGACTTTAACTGGGAAAGGTGGTGTAGCCTGCCCAGTCCGTGTGTTGTCCGAGTTCTTGGGGGTACGGCCCATAGGTGGGAATCAATTGTTGGTACACGAAGACGGTTCATCGCTGTCGGTCTATCAGTTCAAGAAGGTGTTGAAAGCAGTGGCAGACAGCATTGGCATCAATCCAAATAGCATAGGGATGCATTCCTTTAGGATCGGCGCAGCCACGTCCGCAGCGGCAGAGGGGCAGTCGGCAGCAGGCATTAGGCGGCTAGGCCGGTGGCGCTCGAACAGATATAGGTTGTACGCTAGGCCATTGCAGCAATATATGTTAGGATTGTTTGCATTTATGGTTAGCAAATTCATGTTGCTGTTTCAGGTTCTGCTGCTGCTGTTCGAGTCAGCAAGTTTACTGTTGTTGTTTCAGGTTCTGTTGCTGCTGTTCGAGTTTGGATTGCGGGGAATTCTTATGTCCACTGGGCGGCCATTCGGGCTGCCGCTTCAGCTGGGGGGCAGCAATTGAGTTTACCTATGGCCAGGGCGTCTGTTAGATGGCTGGGTAGGAGAGGTATGCACTGGCATGAGCTCCTGACGCTCTTGCAGGATGTGCATCGACACTGGGGTAGACCCAAGATAATTGTGCTGCACCTGGGGTGGAATGATGTGGGTGAGACTCCGGTGTTGGATCTCATTAAGATCATTCAGGCAGACATTGCGTGACTGCGTACTTGGGCCCCAGGGGTCCGTGTAGGGTGGTCCAATATGGTGGCCAGGCTGCATTGGAGGCATCTAGGTTCGTCAGGTGCCGGTTACAGGATCAGGAAAAAAATTAATAGAGAAGTGGGGAAGACTGTTTGTGGGTCGCAAGGGTTTGTGGTTCGGCACCCTAATTTGTCGGCCAACCAGAAGGCATTGTATCGCCCTGATGCTGTGCATCTCTCTGATGTGGGTCTGGACCTATTTTTAGGTAATTTGAGAGAGGCATTGGACACACAACTTTAAGTTGTATGGAGAGTGGCGGCAAGAGTCTCTTGTGGATAAGGTGGCGAGAGGTAGTGGCCTAAATTTGAAGCCTTGGGGTGGAGTGATTGGTCAGGCTGGAGGAAAGGCGATGTCACTAGGTCCGGGCCTAGGGTGCCTTTTCCTCGCAGGTAGGCAGACTGGAAAAAATCATCCTAACCCCCTTGACTAACACCTGATGGGGCGGAGTCATCCGGGGGACTCCGTCATATCCCGAATTGAAATTGGGCTGCTACCTCCCAAAGTAGGAGTTATGGATAGGGACTCATGCACGTCGGCATATTTGCATATGCTATTGGTTACTAAGTAACCTGCTAGTGCGATCATGTGCACTAGCTGTTTGAATAAATGCGACCTACTTGATGTTGTGTTTTTATTTCAGGGAGTAAGAGGGGAGTAATAAAGTTTGGTTAGGTGTGTGTCACTTTACTAGTATCCGGAAGTAGGCCATTCAGTCCTTATGTTGCAGTTTTTGTGGAATAATCCTGAAAGAGAAGAATCTTATGTTGATCAATTTTGCACTCGGTTAATTTTCGATAACTCCAAAGTATATATCTTGGAAGTTAAGATACCTGATCATTATGGGTCTCCCCTTATTAGTATCATAAGATTCTTTCCTGATAGAACCTAGATGGTGAACTCTCTCCACTAGTATAGGGGAAGTACTCACTAGGCCAATGGCCTTGGGTAGCTGCTCTGCTGCAAAGGAGAGAAGGTCCCTGAATTCCAGAGATTCATGCAAGCCAACCACTTTAATATTATTACGGCGTGATATGTCCTCCAGGTCTTCTGTCCTTGCACACAGAGCAGTTATTTAATTCCCCTGGATAGCTAAGGTACAATCGGCTGAGTTTTAATTGATCCTCTATATTGGAGATCCTAGGCTCCACCTCTGTCAGCCTGTTTAAATCACCAGCTAAACCCCCCAAAGTCAAAGAAATAAAAGATTTTAGCTTAATGGAACTGAACAAACTCAGCCCAAACTAGCTGAAAACCAACTCCTAGAACAACACATTTCAGAACTAATTATTCCACAATATGATGGAGTTAAAAGAGAAATTTCCAGTTTAACAGCAAAGATATGATAATGAACATTTTAGTACCTCTCTGTCACAGCCTCCCCACTGGGAGCATCATTTTATGTTAACCTACTTGTTTACATGTTTTTTTTTTAACCAATACTTAGGTACAGAAATGCTAATTTTAGGTACGGATACAATAGGCAAAATGAGCTATTTCATATGAGAACATAATGGTAAAGGATCTATTTGTACATTATTTAATACACTCCAGTAAGTAAAATGGAGAATTGGGAACACATTAAAGAGGAGAAATTATTTGAGTACACTGTACTTTTAGCATTTGTAAAAGCATTAACACCATGTTTGCTGCAGTTGTTTTTTAATAGCAAAACTTCTTCCACCACTTGACTTGTTTGAACAATCCATTCTTAGATGTAATATTGGAGTAGAAACAGCTAGCTACTGTGATTTTGTCTCCATAGTTTTGCAGTTCCTTATCAGATAAGTCCTCAACCACATTGTTGTGAAATAATGTTAGAATAAACTATCTTAATCCCAAAGAATGGAAATAACCCACCAATGTGTATTGTAAAACATTAATGAACAAGCCCATGGGAAAAGTTCAAACATTCACAATAGTATATACCCTAAAACAAATCTTTCTGGCTTAGCCCTCTCATGCACACTGTAGACCATGGGACTAAAAACTCTAAATCGTCTCAACTTACAAAATACTGACTACTGCCTAATTGACCAAAGAACTGCCCACAATGAAGTTATTCTATGAGTTCACCCTGCAGAAAACACAAAAGAGTAACTGTAATGAATATAAAGCAAATCAAATCAACCATAAATCCTGAACTGGCATGACTTATGTCAGCTGACATTGTAATCAATGCTATGGGGCATATTTATCAAGCTCTGTACGGAGCTTAATGCCCCGTGTTTCTGGTGAGCTTTAAGACTTGCCGGAAACACAAGTTATGATGTCCGCCTGCACTGAGGCAGCAGACAGAAATCGACAGAAATCAACCCGATCAAATACGATTGGGTTGATTGACACCCCCTGCTAGCGGCCGATTGGCCGTGAATCTGCAGGGGGTGGTATTGAACTGCTGGTGCAATGATAAATGCCGAGAGCGTATGCTGTCATCATTTATGGATGGGGGCGGACATGATCCACAATATCGGATCATGTCCACTCGCAGAATAATAATTCGGCCCTATGGGCCAATGTATTAAATATGTGGTTGCAGCTTCAGGGCCTGAGCATTTCAGGCTTGAGCGAGTGGGCTTCACCACTCTGCTATCTCAAGTGTGGCAGAGTTAAATCGATCCATCTCAATCCAATTGGGATGACTCACAAGCCCTGCTCTTTAACAATTGATTGCGCAAGAGAAGGGGGCAGGAATGCACAGACATTTGCTTATCATAAAGGTAAGAGAGAAATTGATATGGAGCAGTGAAAGGGCAGTGGCATCAGCTGAGGCCTCATCACTTCATATAATAATATTTGTATTAAACATTCTGACGTATCACCCTAGTGTGCCTTGAGAAGGGATGACATTTTTTTTTTAAATTCTTTTTATTGAGAGCAGCACACATGAAAAACAGATGGTTACATCAGATATCAAGAGAACATCAAAATCAAGCACCAACACAGTTGGGCACATTGTCGTATATTAATCTTTCAACATAACCTTAGCTCCGATGTTTGTAACATATTTATGTCATGAACATTTCCCACATGTGTTTAACTCTCAAAAATTTTGTATTTTAGAACACCCTCCACTCCCACCCCTCCACCCTCTCTAACCTCTACCCAAACTGCCAAAACTCCCTCCCAAACCCTACAAGCCCATATTTGTAGGACCTCATGAATTAGCTTTTTAAGATGTCATTTAGTGACCAGCGTGAAGAAGGGAAAAAAAAAAAAAAAAAAAGGGGAAAGGAAGGGGTGTAATGAAGGGGTGTAATTGTCTCTCCCATCTGCCTCTGTAATCTTTAGGAGCTTCTAGGATAAAGTATGTGTGCCCACTCACCCCTCAAGGAGTTCTCCAAGAATATCTCAGAGTGCTGAAATGGTAATGAAATCTGTCTTTGAATTTGGAGTTCAAAGGTCAAAATCAGTCTGCGCCATTTCCTTAAAAACAAGTTAAGCCTATTACCGACATCTACCCTAGTGTCTACCTGCTCTATAAATAAGTGAGTTTTCAGGATTTACGAAAGTAAGCTATAGTGGGTCTTGTCCTCTTGGTCCAATGGTTTAGGATACATTTTTGTGCAAGTAAGATAGTCATAGTCAATTCTATGTCACAGTGTTTATATTGAGCACCCCAGTTTAGAAACAGGATATCTGTGGGATTAAGGGAGATTGGAATCTTCAATTTCTTGTTGATCCAATATTGCAATTGATGCCAAAATTGTCGAATCACTGGGCAATCCCATATGCAGTGTAGCAGACCCGGGGCCTCCGCTGCGCACTTAGAACATTTATTAGGGCAATTAGGTACCCATTTGACCAGTCTTTTAGGGGTCAGGTAGGCTCTATGTAAAAATTTAGTTTGGGTTTCTCTGAGATTCACCGAGAGAGTTGCCTTCCTAACTTTCTCCAATGCTTTCCGGGTCTCCTCCACTGTAATCCCCGGGACTCCTTCCCTCTCCCATCCCATCACAGCAGACGACTGTATTTTCGTCAGTCTATCCTGTAGAAAGGTTTGATAGATCTCTGATAGAGAGAATCTGCCCATTTTAAACAGGGATTGAGTAAGTCGAAAAGGGGAGCCATCCCAAAAGTCCGGATTATCCCTAATCAGTGTGTTCAAATAGTGACGCGTCTGCAAGTAAGCATAAAAGTGAGCATTCGGAAGATTAAACTCCCTTTGCAGCGTAGAAAAAGACTTTATCGAGTGAGTCAGGGGCTCCAGTAAGGATCCCACCGACTTCAGACCCAGCTTCTCCCAATAGTCAAAGGGTTTCATATCTAACCCCGCTGGGAAGTCTGGATTACTGTGGAGTGGAAGAAAGACAGAACTGTGGCAACTTTTTTCAAGAATTTATGTGCCTGGTGCCAGGCTCTCAATGGATCACGGTATAGCAAGTTCATGCCCACTAATTTAGCCGCTCCAGATTTCGCCATGTGTGGCAAGTATGCCAGGGAGATACCCCCAAGGGCTGCACGTTCCAAGGTAGGCCTGTAAAAATGTTGTGTGTCCACCTGCCAGTCTAGAACCAAATGGATCAGTGCTGCCCAGTTGTAAAGTTTAAAGTCCGGGAGGAAGAGACCCCCCTTTAGGTATGGCATAGATAATTTATCTGCCGATATTCGGGGTTTACCCCCCTCCAGACAAAGAGTCGCGTTGCCGCATTCAATAATTTCACATCTGACTTCGTCAGTAAGAGAGGCAGCATAAGTAGCGGATATAGGAGGCGGGGAAGAACCACCATCTTCACAAGGCTGATCCTACCCGCTAGCGACAGGGGAAGAGATTTCCAGCTTCTCATTAGACTACAGAGCTTGGCGCACAGGGGGGTTAGATTCGTAGAGTATATCTTATTAGGATTAACAGGGATATGAATTCCAAGATAAGTTAGACTCTGGGAGGCCGGCACAAACGGGTAATCATGCACACTGCCTTTTTTTTTTATTTAACCATAGGATCTCTGATTTTTGCATATTGACTTTGTACCCTGAGAAGGAGCCGAAATCACTCAAGGTTTGCAAAATCGAGGGGATATGTAGCTTCGGATCCTGCACAAACAACATCATATCGTCTGCGTATAATGCCAACTGTTGGGGGGCTCCTCCTATGTCGATACCTGGGAAGATTTGGCGCAGCTTTACTGCCAGTGGCTCTAGGGCCATATTGAATAGGAGCGGCGACAGGGGGCAGCCCTGTCTAGTGCCTCGCCCCAGAGTCACATTGGGAGAAAATGTGTTGTTTACACATATGTTCGCAACGGGAGAGGAGTATAGGTTTTTGAGGAAGGCCGTGAAGGGGCCTGAGATATTGAACTTGGTCATAGTGTGGAACAGGTGACTCCATTCCACCCTATCAAAGGCCTTCTCTGCGTCCAGGGACAGCAGGAAGGCCTCTGGAAGCGGCTTGTTCACTCCATTGTGAGTTCCATCCCAGAAGTACCGGAGCAAGTGTAGCACTCGTCGGATATTAACTACTGATGATCTTGCATGCATAAAGCTGGTTTGGTTTTCATGTATCACCTCTGGTAGGATGAATTTGAGGTGCTCTGCAAGTAATTTCGTAAGAATCTTATAGTCTGCATTAAGCAGCGATATCGGTCTATACGATTCAGGGAGAAGAGTGTCTTTTCCCGCTTTAGGGATAAGGGTAATATAAGCCGCCGAAAACGAACTGGACGGAGCGTCGGCCGCCGAAAAGTATGTCATGAACAGGTCTGTCAACACTGGGACTACCTGTGGCTTCAACATGCGATAAAACTCGATGGGCAGTCCATCAGGGCCAGCTGCTTTGCCCAATGCTAGTGATGCTATCGTTTTACCTACTTCCTCCCTGGAGATGGGCACATTCAGTTTGTCCAACTGATCGTCCGTGGTAAATGGATTGAGCTCCAGAAGTGTCTCAGGACCTCTTCAGAACAGTTTTGGTCACTGGTGTACAGCCGGGAGTAGTAGGAGGCAAATGCCTCTGCTATTCTCTTGGGTTCCCTGACCACTTTGTCCCTGTCTCCGATGGCAGGTATAAAGCGTTTTGAGGTTTTTAGATTGACCAAGGAGGCCAACAACCTACCCGACCTGTCACCGTACCTGTAATATTTACCTCTGGTCCTTAAAAGGGTCTGAGACGCCTGATAAGCCAGGAGTGCGTCATATTCATTTTTGACAGCAATGTATTTCTGATGGTGCGACCTCGTAGGTCCATTACGATAAGTTGAGTAGGCGGCAGCTAAACTGGTTCTAAGCGCCTCCAGTCTCTCTGCATGTACTTTTCTTTTGCGGGAGAGAAAAGCCAAAATGTCCCCTGCTAGCACCACCTTCGCAGTTTGCCAAAAAAGTTTGGGTGTTGCCAGATGTTGCGCATTGGTCGAGTGGAAATCATCCCAGCACTTGACCATGTACTGCTGGAATTCCTGAGATGTGATTAGGTATTGTGGGAACCTGAGAGTTCACCTCTCATTTGGTGGATCTACCGCATCAAGGAAAAGTCCCACAGGAGCATGGTCAGACACCATCACCTCTCCTATCTTAGCGTCTATGATCCGCGGGATCAGAGAGTTAGAGGTCAGAAACATGTCAATGCGGGACATTGTGGGCAAAGCCCGGGAGACACATGTATAGTCTCTTCCGTCTGGATAGAGTTTGCGCCAGATGTCAACAACATCCAGAGAGGAGGTTAGAGCTTGAAAAATTTCAGATTCAAATTTACCATCCGAATGAACTTTCGTTCCAGGGGCAGCCCTGGAGGCGTCCCTGAGCCTATCACACCGCGGGTTGGGAGCCAAGTTGAAATCCCCTCCGATGATAAGGGCAGAGCCCAGAAAAGGAGTCAGGACTCCAATCAGGTTTTCCCAAAACATCCTATCCCTCTGGTTGGGGGCATAAACATTACATAGAACATATTTTTTATTGGCTATAGTGGTTTGTACAACAAGGTACCGGCCCTCTGGGTCTTTAGTTACTACTGTGTCCGTGAGGTCTAGTTTCTTCCCGAATAAAATGGCTACACCTCGGCTGGCACTCTTATATGAGGCAAACTCAGCTTTACCCACCCAGTCTCTCTCTAACTTAGAGTGTTCTATATCAGTCAGGTGCGTCTCTTGCAAGAACGCGACATCAGTTCTTTTTTTCCTCAATTGAGTAAGTATGGTCTTTCTCTTTATAGGGGAGTGAATACCTCCCACGTTCCAGGAGTATATATTAAATTATAGTATTAAGTAAGATACTTCGTGAGAGAGACAAAAAAAAAAAAAAGGAGGAGGGGGGAGGGATAGGGAATCTTCACGCTTTCACATACCTCTTGATAGATTTCAGCTTTCCAGTGTAAGACAGGGTCCTGTGAGCTACAAAAGGACAACAAGATACAGAATATCAAACAAACATCAACACAGCTTATATCAGTGAGTAACTTATTACAACCTAATTTGCTGAACAAACATTTTACACCAGGTTCTAAGAGTCCCCGCTGCAGGACCAGGGGAAGGCTATTCCAGCCCCTTGGTAGCAATTGTAGATGCAATATAGAGAGACCAGTGGATAGGCCACCGTTGTCTAACATACAATCTGCAGCGATCTCAGGAGACATAAATATAAGCAGGGTAAGCATCAATAGGTTAAAGGAAGTAGGCCCATGTTGTTGGGCCTTGGTCTCGGTGTTATTACTATAAGCAATTTCAGGAACTCAAACATTAAACTTATAAACAATCTAAACTTATACAATATCAACCTGGGTGTCCAAAGATTGGGCGACCACTTTCTAGTTTCGGCTGTTGTAGCCATTTAACGCATTATAATGGAGAAAATGTAAGCGTTGCAAATGTGCCTAAGTCTTCATCCCTCCCCACCCCTTGCTCTCCCTGGGCTCATTCCTCCATGTTCTACCTCTAGAAAAGCTTGCGCTGTCTCTGGTGAGTCAAAAAATTTGGGTCCCCTCGGGGTCGAGATTTTCAATTTGGCCGGGTACAGCAAGTAAGCCTGCCTACCCTCACGGTGTAATCTAGAGCATAGCGCAGAGAATTCCCTACGCCTTTTCATCAAGTCTACAGAGTAGTCCTGAAACAGCAGGAGCCTGGAGTTATCATAGGTTAGGTCCTCAACTCTTCTATATGCCCTCAAAACGGTGAGTTTGGTTTGGAAATGGAGGAATTTTATCATTACTGGGCGAGCCTGAGCATCGCAATCCATGGCGGGTCTTTCTGGGCCTACTCTATGTGCCCTCTCAACACTCCCCAACAACCTTTCAGATGGGATATCTAGCAGTGTCGGGAGAACAGTTTCTACAAATTTTAATATTTCTGTTGGTTTAATCGATTCAGGGAGCCCTAGAAGGCGGACATTGTTGCACCTCGAGCGATTCTGGAGGTCATCAATTTTTTGCTGCAAAGCCAGAGAGTGTTTTTCTAGGGCCTCTAATTTACTAGTGGTGGCAACCTGTGTGTCCTCAAGATCAGAGATCCTGGTCTCTGCCTCAGTTACTCTAGTGGAAAATTGTTTCACCTCCTCCGCCAGGGTATCTACTCCCTTTTGGAGGTTCTCTATTTTGGGCAAAAACAGGGTGGAGATCTGCTTGACTATAGGGTGTGGATCAAGTAAAGTGTGGTCTTGCTGAACCTCATAAGAAGGTCCTTGGGCTACAGCCTCCGATCCCTGTCTGGCTCTGCGCTCTGCATTCTTATTGCGGTTTGCCATTGGGTCAGGAATAAGATATTTCTCCATGCACACACACAGCTATGTTTTAAGGTACACCATACATCAGACTTCTTACCAAGAAAGTAATGAATTTGTGAAAGTCACAGCAAATATACCTATATGACCACAAAAATAAGGACCAGCAAAATACAATTCCTATTAGATATTGTACACCATAGCACACTTATTACAGGATATGATCGGTATATTTATCAAACCAAGACCTAGAAATAAAATTCAGCAGTGCGGTAAACAATTAGGTTACAAGATATACCTTTCAGTTGGTGCACTCTCCTTGAGTATGGATTATAGCTGTTACACAATGTGTCACACACATTCATTCCATTCAGTTACAGCCACTCCCGACTGACCCAGCCACACACCATTCACAGATTTAATTATAGGCCTTCTAAAGTCTTTCGAATTAAGCCACTATGTACTAGTATCAGTGTTCATGGCAAATCAGGTCAGATATCTTGCATAAACACGGCTACCAGTGAGGCAAAGTGCTGCAGTACGGGTCTCCCAGCCCCAGGTGTGAGTGTCCTTTCGCCCGTTGTGTGAGACTAGTTAAGAGGCCTCAAAGCTTGAGTAGTATAGGTGATAGTCCCAGTTGTCACCGAGCAAAAGAGGCAGTGAGTGGCACTCAGCCTGGGTTCAGTGCTAGCCACGAGGTATCCTGCTAAGTGTTGGCGGTAAGTCCTGTAATTCTGTTAGGGAAGTATGGATGTCTTTGATGCCTGTCGCTGTACTCTCAGTGGCAGTTTAATTAAATTCCTTTCAATGCCTTCAGGGCCAAGCCACCAAATTCCACCCACCTAACACCAAGAGGAAAAGAGTCAAAAGGCCCTGCAGATGCAAAACTGTATGCGGGACAAGGTGCTCTAGCAAGGGCCGCAGCGTGAGTAAGGCCGTATCACCTCGTGTATGCTCTGCCAAATTTGCAGCTCAGAGTATCCCAGATGCATAGGAGTTGGGGACCGGGTCCACTCTGTGTGTCCACGAGGTATTTTATTGAGTGGTGTGTAACAAAAGCTCCAGTAAATCCTCTAATGGGACCGGAGTGACACCGTGTAGGGCAGAAGCTGAATATCAAAACTTTCAGTGGCAGTCCGTATTTATAGTTCTATGCAGCTTATTGCTTTTGCCCTGGCCTTGCAAAATGGTGTGGGAGAGCGAGAGGGGGTGATTGCCAGGGGCCTGGGAGTGTTACTTTAGGCCCGGTATCAGCGTGTGTCGTGAGTGTACTTCTCCCTCAGCCACCCAACATCCCAGGCAGCGTGCCTCAGTCAGTTCTTACCCTCTGATCTCGGCTCCGTGGATTTCACCTGATCGTCACCAAAGATGGCGCCGGCTTTCGCGCCAAAGGGGACTTCACTGCCTGAGAAGACCCGGAGCCCCCTCCGCCGGCGTCTGTTCCTTCAAGATCTTCACACCAAGTCCCGTCGATCTTGCAAAGGATCCCACAGCTGAAACGGAGGCTTGGGGAGCCCGGTGGCAGGTTTCCTGGGACAGCGGTACTCCGGGTCTCTCACCCACCTCTCTCTGTCTTTAACAACTGCCGATCCAATCTCTTGCGTGTGCGGCACTCCAATTCCCTTCTCGCAGGGACGTGAAAACTTTTTATGCCTGCTCCAGGTGCGCTCTTATGTAGGCAGGGTTCGCTGTGAGTCTCCGGTGGTGGAGCGTTGTCTTGCTCACACGATCTATGTGGGGTCCAGTTAGGTTCTAGTCCCCCACTCCGGGCAGCAAGTTCCACCAAGGAAAGATCGCTGGGCGCAGGGTTTATCAGCTTTTCAGTTTTTTAGTATAAGTTTTATGTTCCAAGCTGATTATAGTACTTAATTGAGCTATAGAAGCATGGAGCTCTCTGCTTCTGCTGCTTACCCTCAAGCCCGCCCACCGGAAGTCCAAGGGATGACATTGTATAAATGTAATATTAGAATTCAAAACTGATATTCAAATTCGATCGAAACCAAAATTCAAAATCAAACTGAAAATAACATTTGATTTTCTAATTTAAAAAAAATATTATAAATCAAATTTTGACAATAAAATTTGCTCTACTATTCAAATTTGAATTTAAACACATTCGCCCATCCCTAGTATTGAGTTGTTTAATATTCATTCGAAATGATCTCTTTTGAGTAGATAAAATATGGATGGAGAATGGGCAGTCGAAAAATGGAAATAAAGAAGAGTAGTGGAACATTTCTTCGGTTCCAAGGCAGATAAAAGATTAAAATTTCCACTAGTCCTGGCCGAGAAGACATCACAGTGGACAGGTAATAACTTTACATACACAGGAGGTTTTAACCATTACAATGCTTTATTGAAGTGTAACACAACATACAAAATTAACTGATTTTATATATGTAATATACATGCCATGAATTTAAAGGGATAGTAAAGTCCAAGTTAAAATGTCATGATTCAGATAGGGCATGTAATTTTATCATCAAATTTTCTTAGTTCTTTACTTATTCTTAGTTGAAAGCTTAACCTACGTAGGCTCATAGGCTAATTTCTAAGATCTTGAAAGCCCCCCTTAATTCAGTGCATTTTGACAGTTTTTCAGAGCTAGACAGCGCTAGTCCATGTGCGAAATATAGATAACATTGTGCTCACTCCTGGGGAGTTATTTATGAGTCAGCACTGATTGGCTAAAACACAAGTATGTCGAAAGAACTGAGAAAAGGCGGCAGTCAGCAGAGGCTTAGCTACAAGGTAATCACAGAGATAAAAAGTGTATTAATATAACAGATAAGAAGCAGTTTGCAGAGGCTTAGCTACAAGGTAATCACAGAGATAAAAAGTTTATTAATATAACAGTTTTGGTTATGCAAAACTGGGGAAATGGTCATAAAGGGATTATCTATTTTTTTAATCAATAACAATTTTGGTGTTTACTGTCTCTTTAATTGTTTCTTACATCTTGTATGTACATCAACTCTCCTTTATTCTCAAATATCATCTAGCTTGTTAGCAAACATTTATTTAGCTGCATGTTTAATAGCAGGATATGAAACAGATGGTCGGTGTAAACATACAGAATTATGTTTGCTATAATGGATTACACACGCTTTAAATAAAACTGATAAACTGTAGAATATTTTTAATATTCTCATTTACAAATAATGATGCAAGAAAAGAAGAATACCATGAGGATATACCTGGTGTCCTCACATTCCATATTGGAGTACGCTCCCTAACTATCACTAGGCTCATTTTTTTGTAATAGCCTAAGTAATGTAGAAATTGTAAAGCATTATATATAAAGGACACGCTTTCATCATCACATTTTTCATCACCGTGACAAGTGATTGAACTGTATGGGGTTTATTTATTAATGTGCAAGCGGACATGATACGATGTAGGGTATCATGTCTGCCGAACATCGATAAATGCATATGCTCTCTGCATTTTTCATTGCATCAGCAGTTCTTGTGAGCTGCTCATGCAATTAAGCCCCTTGCAGATTCACGACCAATTGGCCACTAGCAGGGAGTGTCAATCAACCCAATCATATTCGATCGGGTTGATTTCTGTCCGCCGCCTCAGAGCAGGCGGACCAGTTATGGAGCAGTGGAGTTTGATAAATCGGACCCTATGGGGCCTATTTATTATATGTCAGTCTGACATGATCCAATCAGCGGATCATGTCCGACAGACATCGCTGAATGCGGAGAGCAATACGCTCTCCGCAATCAGCATTGCACCAGCAGCTCTTGAGAACTTTTGGTGCAACGCCGCCCCCTGCAGAGGGGGTGTCAATCAACCCGATCATATTCGATCAGTTGATTTGCGACAATGTCTGTCAACTTCCTCAGAGCAGGCGGTCAGGTTATAGAGCAGCGGTCTTTAGACTGCTGCTTCATAACTGGTGTTTCTGGCAAGCATGAAGGCTCGCCAGAAACACAGGGCATCAAGTTCCATATGGAGCTTGATAAATGGGCCCCAATGTGTTTATATACATATATATATATCTATATATATACAGTAAAATGTCCAAATTGGGCCCAATTAGCCATTTTCCCTGCCCCGTGTCATGTGACTCATTAGTGTTACAAGGTCTCAGGTGTGAACGGGGAGCAGGTGTGTTACATTTGGTGTTATCGCTCTCACACTCTCTCATACTGGTCACTGGAAGTTCAACATGGCACCTTATCGCAAAGAACTCTCTGAGTATCTAAAAAAATAGAATGTATGCTCTATAAAAAGATGGCCTAGGCTATAAGAAGATTGCCTAGACCCAGAAACAGAGCTGCAGTACGGTGGGCAAGACCATACAGAGGTTTCACAGGATAGGTTCCACTCAGAACAGGCCTCGCCATGGTCGACCAAAGAAATTGAGTGCACATGCTCAGCATTATATCCAGAGGTTGTCTTTGGGAAATCGACGTATGAGTGCTGCCAGCATTGCTGCAGAGGTTGAAGGGGTGGGGGTCAGCCTGTCAGTGCTCAGACCATACGCCGCACACTGCATCAAATTGGTCTGCATGGCTGTCATCCCAGAAGGAAGCCTCTTCTAAAGATGATGCATAAGAAAACCCGCAAACAGTTTGTTGAAGACAAGCAGACTAAGGACATGGATTACTGGAACCATGTCCTGTGGTTCGATGAGAACTAGATAAACTTATTTGGTTCAGATAGTGTCAAGCATGTGTGGTGGCAACCAGGTGAGGAGTACAAAGACAAGCGTGCCTTGCCTACAGTCAAGCATGGTGGTGGAGTGTCATGGTCTGGGCCTACATTAGTGCTGCCGGCACAATGGAGCTACAAATCATTGAGAGAACCATGAATGCCAACATGTACTGTGACAAACTGAAGCAGAGCATGATCCCCTCCCTTCAGAGACTGGGCCGCAGGCAGTATTCCAACATGATAACAAACCCAAACACACCTCCAAGACAACCACTGCCTTGCTAAAGAAGCTAAGGGTAAAGTTGATGGAATGACCAAGCATGTCTCCAGACCTAAACCCTATTGAGCATCTGTGGGGCATCCTCAAATGGAATGTGGGGGTCTGGGGACCAAAAGGTCTCTAACATCCATCAGCTCCATGATGTCATCATGGAGTAGTGGAAAAGGACTCCAGTGGCAACCTGTGAAGCTCTGTTGAACTCCATGCTCAAGAGGGTTAAGGCAGTGCTGGAAAATAATGGTGGCCACACAACATATTGACACTTTGGGCCCAATTTGGACATTTCCACCTAGGGGTGTACTCATTTTTGTTGCCAGCCATTAATGGCTGTGTGTTGAGTTATTTTGAGCGGCAGTAAATTTACACTACTATATAGGCTATACACTCACTACTTTAAATTGTAGCAAAGTAGCAAAGTGTAATTTCTTCAGTGTTGTCACATGAAAAGATATAATAAAATATTTACAAAAATGTGAGGGGTGTATTAACTTTTGTGAGATACTGTATGTATATATATATATATATATATATATATATATATATATATATATATATATATATATACAGGGAGTGCAGAATTATTAGGCAAGTTGTATTTTTGAGGATTAATTTTATTATTGAACAACAACCATGTTCTCAATGAACCCAAAAAACTCATTAATATCAAAGCTGAATAGTTTTGGAAGTAGTTTTTAGTTTGTTTTTAGTTATAGCTATTTTAGGGGGATATATGTGTGTGCAGGTGACTATTACTGTGCATAATTATTAGGCAACTTAACAAAAAACAAATATATACCCATTTCAATTATTTATTTTTACCAGTGAAACCAATATAACATCTCAACATTCACAAATATACATTTCTGACATTCAAAAACAAAACAAAAACAAATCAGTGACCAATATAGCCACCTTTCTTTGCAAGGACACTCAAAAGCCTGCCATCCATGGATTCTGTCAGTGTTTTGATCTGTTCACCATCAACATTGCGTGCAGCAGCAACCACAGCCTCCCAGACACTGTTCAGAGAGGTGTACTGTTTTCCCTCCTTGTAAATCTCACATTTGATGATGGACCACAGGTTCTCAATGGGGTTCAGATCAGGTGAACAAGGAGGCCATGTCATTAGATTTTCTTCTTTTATACCCTTTCTTGCCAGCCACGCTGTGGAGTACTTGGATGCGTGTGATGGAGCATTGTCCTGCATGAAAATCATGTTTTTCTTGAAGGATGCAGACTTCTTCCTGTACCAATGCTTGAAGAAGGTGTCTTCCAGAAACTGGCAGTAGGACTGGGAGTTGAGCTTGACTCCATCCTCAACCCGAAAAGGCCCCACAAGCTCATCTTTGATGATACCAGCCCAAACCAGTACTCCACCTCCACCTTGCTGGCATCTGAGTCGGACTGGAGCTCTCTGCCCTTTACCAATCCAGCCACGGGCCCATCCATCTGGCCCATCAAGACTCACTCTAATTTCATCAGTCCATAAAACCTTAGAAAAATCAGTCTTGAGATATTTCTTGGCCCAGTCTTGACGTTTCAGCTTGTGTGTCTTGTTCAGTGGTGGTCGTCTTTCAGCCTTTCTTACCTTGGCCATGTCTCTGAGTATTGCACACCTTGTGCTTTTGGGCACTCCAGTGATGTTGCAGCTCTGAAATATGGCCAAACTGGTGGCAAGTGGCATCTTGGCAGCTGCACGCTTGACTTTTCTCAGTTCATGGGCAGTTATTTTGCGCCTTGGTTTTTCCACACGCTTCTTGCGACCCTGTTGACTATTTTGAATGAAACGCTTGATTGTTTGATGATCACGCTTCAGAAGCTTTGCAATTTTAAGAGTGCTGCATCCCTCTGCAAGATATCTCACTATTTTTGACTTTTCTGAGCCTGTCAAGTCCTTCTTTTGACCCATTTTGCCAAAGGAAAGGAAGTTGCCTAATAATTATGCACACCTGATATAGGGTGTTGATGTCATTAGACCACACCCCTTCTCATTACAGAGATGCACATCACCTAATATGCTTAATTGGTAGTAGGCTTTCGAGCCTATACAGCTTGGAGTAAGACAACATGCATAAAGAGGATGATGTGGTCAAAAAACTAATTTGCCTAATAATTCTGCACTCCCTGTATATAGGGCTCAAAATTTCAGGTTGTAAACTACTAGCCAGGCCAAAAAGTTACTCGCCACTTCTGATCCTGCCAACACCACACCCACTACTCCATCACCTCTTTGAATATGTTTAGCCATTGTGAAATACATTATTGTGCAGTCATTTTTAAATATTTTTTATTTATACCTTTACAAATTAAATAATGCTATATACAGTAATATTAGATTAACAAAAATAAGTGCATAGCCGTTAGCATCATCAACTTGGTCGTTCTGGATAAGACAACAGCTGGAAAGAAATAGGAAGTTGCTGAAGTGGAGAAAGTGCAAGACCGTCATGGAAGAGCTGGAGATTTTCTTTTTTAATAATTATCATCTCTCCCTTCTATCTCTTAACAATCTTTCTCCCCTCCCTCTTCTCTTCAATCTGTCTTTTTACCCTCTCCCTTATCTTTCAGGCCATATCTTCTCTTTACACTTTCTCTTTCCCCTCTCTCATATCTTTTTACTCTCTTTTTTTTCTCCACTCTCTCATAAAGCTATCTTCTCCACTTTTACTTTTCCTCTCCAATCTCTCTCTCTCTATCTCTCTCTCAACCCCCATTTACCCTCTCAAAAGTAACTGTCTAAGCACCATATTGAATTTCTATTTGTTTTGCAATACCGTCAGATAGAATTTCAACTGCGCATGCAGCCGTAGCAAAATCCAACAGGACAACTTCCTTGTCAGAATCTGCTACCTCTCAGTGCGCATTCTGCTAAATTAACATAATCAAATTCCATACATTTTTTTTAACATATGTGTAGTGAGATTACGTAGTACTGAGCATGCACAGTCAGAGGTAGCAGATTCTGACAAGGTAGCAAATTCTGATAGAACACCGGCAGTATGAAGGATAATACTGTATGATTACTTAAAATGTTTAAATAATATATTATTTTTAGCCAGAACTAATGCAGGATGGGCTAGAACGGCCTGAGAGTCCTATTCCCAGAAGAAGGGAGAGAGGTAACAATCTACACATGTGCATACAGTGGAGGCTCCTCCATTTGTGCACAAGCGCACGTGCCCCCCTGTCAGATTGCTGAGCAAAAAGAAAAAATGTCAGATGAGAAAAAAATAAATAAACTGTCAGATGCTGAGAAAAAAAAAAAAAAAAAAAAATTATGCTGAATAAAATTATGCTGAATAAAATATATTTTTTTCAATGGCCCCCTATTGGAAAAATTATATTTTATTTTTTTTAACCCCCAAAAATAACATTCTGCTTGTTTTTTTTTTTAAAAGTAAAAAAAAAATTGTGTGTGTGTGTTTCTTTAATACAAAACCGCACGTGCGATAGGCATGATATAGGGCTCTGTCAGTGATGCCTACGTCAGTCTGCAGGATTTGGGCCAGCCTCAAGCAATTCTAATTGATAGCTTGATCGCACACACTGAACTGTGCGAGTGGGGAGGGACAAATTCCAGCCTGTGCTCTGATAGGCTGCACCATGACGCCGGATACGTCATCACCGGCTTCTTCCCCCGCATCAACAAGCGTTCTAGCCATACTGAGCTGACCTGTGCTGTTATTGAATTTCAGCAGTTACACAGCACCAATGTTCCCTCTAATGAGCGCGATTAAGGGCGCGCATCTTGGAGCGCCAAAAGCCTCAGCAGAGCTCAGTTTTGTAAGAGCAGGGCCCAGGGTGATGATCGCGGTAGATGGGGATGCGCATGTTGATGGAAACTCCCGTAACACCACTTCAGAGGTCCGGTAAGGCTCCCTTACATATCCGCTATCACGGATATTTTATCGGGCAATCTGACGGCCCTAATGCTTATAATAAGACGGCCACGAGCGACACTGTGGATTACAAATACACCACCGCTAGCCTAGCTTCATTTTTTTCAAACACTGAGATATTCCATTTCCTCCTATACATAACATGTGAGAAATATCTTGTAACTACGGACTAGGATTCTATACTATCACCTGGGATATTTTTTCAGTATCTTTTTGTCATACAAGAGGCATCCTTTTTTCAACATCATTGACTTTATCTTCTTTTTATACTATCCAGATTTTTAATATTATTAACATCTCATTTTTAGTTGTGCCCACAACATGCGTTTTGAATTAATTGGATGGATGAATGATTATATTAATATATGTTTTATGCTTATCAGTTTGTTAGATTTTATTTGTAGTAAATCCCTAAATAATTTATATATATTTAAATACTTTGGATTTTTGGGATCTGATATTTATTTTATTATATTATATTTTCTGAACTAATTTTAAAACAAGTGTACACCTCTAGCTTTTCAAGCGCCACTCTATTATTCTTTTCTTTGATTTATAAGATGCTTATCTATTAGAGTTTACAAAATGTTTGCATTAGGTTTAGGATTAAGGGTAATCTTATGTCACTTCTGCATAAGTGACTCCCATGAACTGTTGCTTTGCTTTTTTGCACACTTTAGATTCTGCAGTTTAGATAAATTGTTTGCTAACCAAATGTTGGTTTGCTGGGTGTGAGGTGAGTGTGTGTGGCTGTGTGAGTGTGTGTGGCTGTGTGAGTGTGTGTGGCTGTGTGTGTGGATGTGTGTGTTTAAGAGCTTGTGAGGGTGTGAGTGTGCTTGAGAATGTGAGGGAGAGGGTGTGAGTGTGCTTGAGAATGTGAGGGAGAGGGTGTGAGTGTGCTTGAGAATGTGAGGGAGAGGGTGTGAGTGTGCTTGAGAATGTGAGGGAGAAGGTGTGAGTGTGCTTGAGAATGTGAGGGAGAGGGTGTGAGTGTGCTTGAGAATGTGAGGGAGAGGGTTATGTGAATATCTGTGTGTGGGTTTGTGTATGTGTGTTATGTTTTCAAGTGCGCACACATTTTGATCACTTGCCAAAAATTTGCACAGGTAAATTTTTTTGCGCCCACTTCTCAACAAAATTAGAGGGAACATTGTTGGGCACCCTTGTTATTTTGTTAATTTGAATACCTGTAACTACCTAGCACTGATTAATTGGAAGACAAAATTGGTTTGGTGAGCCCATTAAGCCTTAAACTTCATAGACAGGTGTATCCAATCATGAGAAAAGGTTTTAAGGTGGGCAATTGCAAGCTGTTCTCTATGACTCTCCTCTAAAGAGTGGCAACATGGGGGCCTCAAAACAACTCTCAAATGACCTAAAAACAAAGATTGTTCAACATCATGGTTTAGAGGAAGGCTACAAAATTTATTGCATAGATTTGAGATGTCAGTGTCCACTGTGAGGAACATAGTGAGCATAGTGAGGATATGGAAGACCACAGGCACAGTTCTTGTTAAGCCAGAAGTGTCAGGCCAAGTAAAATATCGGAGAGGCAAAGGATGGTGAGAACGGTCAAAAACAGCCCACAGACCACCTCCAAAGACCTGTACTGGGAATCTTCTTGAGGGTCTCATGGATTCCACTCAATATCAGCAGATACTTGAGAATAATGTTGAGGAATCAGTCACAAACTTTAGTTGAAGTTACCCCAGGGGCAGGATATTTCAACAAGATGATGACCAAAAACACTGCTGGTTCAAATGGGTGGGGCCATTTGAGGGGCGTGGCTTTCTCAAAGGGGCGTGGCTTTTTGAAAGGGGCATGTCTTTTCAAAGGGGCGTGGTTTTCTCATAGGGGCGGGGTCTTGTGCACCACCATCCTAAAAATTCACCAGCCGCCACTGTGTGCATAAAAACATAAAATTTGACATTAGATAGGAACCAAAAGGAACCAATATCCAGAAGTCAATGCAAACAAAGGCTTGGAAGTTCCCCTTCCTGTGCTGTCACACCAATAAAATCCACTTATTTCGTTCACTCAGGAAGGAGAGAAGAATCCACAGAGCTGCTATGGAATGTCCAAGAGTGCAGCAAAAAATCTCTAATGCTACTTCCCAAATAGTCACACTAACAAAGTTTAATAGTTTTATAAGGTTATGAGCTCTATGTATCTAAAGGCATTCGGACAATTACTCAACTTGAGAAACTGGTCACACACCTTTGCGGCATATGGGCAGCGGATTTGTTTGTTCGCTGGCCCATATACACTCCGCTGAGTGTTTAATGCCTGCCCTTTCACTCCCGGGACCAATCACGCAAGAGTGGGGACTGTCAATTGCATAGAGCGAGAAAGCTCTCAGTGATGTAAGAAGCAACAGTCTAATGAAACAGGCTCGCTTATGCTGCTTCATACAAGGATCCCTAAGAAGGAGAGAAACAAAGAGCCACTTCCCAAGTAGCTACACCAACCAAATTCACCCTGGACAGAAGGCACAAAGATCCCAATTTTTTATATGGACAAAAATACAGTATTCAAATAGCAGACAAATATCTGAAAGGGACAAATCCAATTAGGAAAATGTTTACATTACATTAACATTTATTTTACTGCAGTAAAACACACAAGTTATATATGCATGTGGCACACATAGATTATGACCTTTGGATATTAAGGATGCATCTGTCAGTTTATTTTAATACATTTCAATTCTATGTACTCATTACTAGTTTACAGTTGTACATAGGTAAGCATGTACAAACACTAAATGCATGTTTAATTTCATGTATAACTATTCAATCCACTTTAATTTAAGCCCATCATTTAGCTGGGTTGCAAACCTCTGTTTGGTTGCATGTTCATTAACTATTACATAGATTGTCATTGCTAGTATTTGAAACAGATGCAAACATACAGAATTGTGTTTGCTAAAGGTGACTGACACAGCCTTTGAATAACATTGATACACCTTGGGAACTCCTCATTATTTTAATTTACAAACAGGCAAAGGAATACAAGTTGTCCCCACATCTCATAGAGTCAAAGTGGATCTTATTAATCAGTGAAGGACAACTTCCCACTCATGGGGGTAACAGATCAATACGTTAGAAGCCCTAAAGGGTACATATGAATCTGTGATTATTGCACACACAAATTATAATATATTTCATAAAAATATGTTTAGTGCTACAGGGCCAGATTTAGTTAAGAAGTGTACCTATCTGCTGCTGTCCCCTCCAGAGGGATATTTTAAGCTGTGACCACCTTGTTTTCCCAACCACCAGAAGTTCCCAAACCCACATTTTTGTTCATATTTTTTATGAGGCCACAAAAAAGGGCAGAGGGCATTATTTGACTTATGAGCCCCAGTTGCTCATTCCTGCCCTAGGTGATGTAGATGTATAGGTTGAGGAGAAGTTATGTTAAATGACTCTGTCACAACTGAAGCCAAGGTCAGAATCAAGTAGACATTTAACTGGTATTTGAAAATGCTGAAGGCCATTCACTGTATGACATCTAGAACTTTTCAGTGACCTGAAGGAATTCTCAGTGGAATGGCCTAATCTATATTTTGTAAGTATTTTATGGATGTTCTAAAAGTTATCCATCTAAAACATAAGTAGTTTGTTTCTCTCCCCAAAAGAGAACAAGACTGGTGGGTTTCCTGTAGATTGCTTTGGATCCCAAAAACTAAATGAGCAAGATGTCAGAAACAGGAAATATTACCAATTAATTGTATGTGATGCTAAATTATGGAACATTTACATATGAATAGAAGGGAATTGACTGCTAGTTCAACCTTTCTACACCATGGCTTCAAGAGCTTGCGCTATTATTTGTATATTACTGTTGATAATATCAACTTGTTTTTATGCATATACGTTTAGCATGCTCACAATAAGATTTTTTGTATATTTTGCATATTAAAATATTCTTTGTGCTGCAATCAGTTTTTTAAAAACATCATGATCTTCTGTTTGAATAAAAGCAGCTTACAGCATGTGGTGGCATTAAGAGGGGACTTTGCACCTCATGGGTGGCACAGCCATGTATGGATACATCACATGCATCATTGAAGGTGAATTCATTACAGGTGGAGACACTTGACTAGGTATCATTAGTGGTGGAGATACTTGACCAGACATTATGAGTTGTGGAGACACCTGAGATATTAGATGGTAGTGATAGAATAGGTTCACCTTGAACAGCTTGGTGTCATAGTGGTGAAATAGCTAGCATTTTGTGTGGGTCAGAAGACAACAGAATTAAAATGTTAGTGTTCATCATGAATCATAAGAAGATTTTAAAGCAGTCTGCGGTACAGATGGGTGACTGTAAAGAGAATATGAAATAATTATTTGCAATGGTGGCTATATGGGGAAAAACTAACCAAATGAGCATTACAGATTGTTTCAAATGATTATAAGCATTTGTAATAGTTAAAATGCATTAATTTGTTATGTATACGTTGTAAATATATATATTGTGTTATGCAACTTGATGCATAATACAAAACTATAGTATTTGGGAGTATTCATCTTGTGTGATGTCTTACCTAAAGACGATAAAGGCCATTGCATTCCTATATAGTAAGGTATAAAAATGCACCTAATGTGTGATAAAGGGGGTAGAATTAAGTGAGAAATGTAAACTAGTACCCACATTTACTAACAGTGACTGACTTTATTTATGGGTTACAATATAGTTATCATTATCATATACAAATTAAATAAATGCTCCATACATAAATTCAACTGCTTGGCTTTTACTTGTTGTTTGTTGTTGACTCAATTTTAAGTTTATTCCATTTTCTTATTTGTTTTCTTAAATTCAGTTATGTTTGATACTAATCAGCTACATTACGAGTTTGGTGTTATGAGTCAAATAGCAGCGTTATGGCCCATAACCTGCTTTTTCCCGAACGCTGGTATTACGAGTCTTGTCGGTATAGGTGTACAGCACACCTTTTAGCCTGTCACGCAATGTCAGTACCGCACTTTTAAAAAAGTCATTTTTCAATGGGACTCCCATAACGCCTGTATTATGAGTTTGCCTGGGAGGCCAAAAACTTAACGGTACACCCTATACCGACAAGATCCGTACCGCCATCTGAAAGTTAGTAGTTATGAGTTTTACGTTAAAAAACTGTGCCATAAAACTCATAACTAAAGTACACTAACACCCATAAACTACCTATTAACCCCTAAACTGAGGCCCTCCTGCATCGCAAACACTATAATAACATTTTTAAACCCTAATCTGCTGCTCCGAACATTGACGCCACTATTAAAATTTATTAACCCCAATTCCGCTGCTCCCCGACATCGTCGCCACTTTAATAAACCTATTAACCCCTAAACCGCCGCCACCCCACAACAAAATATACTAAAATAAACTATAAACCCCTAAACTGAAAGCCCCAACAATGAAATAAACTAATTTAAAATATAACCCCTAAACCTAATGCCCCCTAACTTTATATTAAAATTACAATTTCCCTATATTAAATTAAAATTTACCTGTCAAATTACAAAAAATAATTTTAAAATAACAATTAAACTATTATAATTATTAAACTACAATTAAACGAACTACCAATTGAAAAAGCCTAAACTACGCATTAAAATAATCCTAACACTACTCGTAACTAATTACAAAAATAAATAAATAAATTACAAAAAATAAAAAATGACGAAAAATAAGAAACAAATTATCAAAAATAAAAACGAATTACACCTAATCTAATAGCCCTAAAAAATAAAAAAGCCCCCTTAAAATAAAAAAAACCTGTAGCTTACAATAAACTGCCAATAGCCCTTAAAAGTGCCTTTTGTGGGGTATTGTCCCAAAGATATTAGTTTTTTACCTGTAAAAAAATACAAACACCCCCCCCAACAGTAAAACCCACCACCCACCCAACCTACCCCCCAAATAAAAAACTATTTAAATAAACCTAAGCTAACCATTGCCCTGAAAAGGGCATTTGTATGGGCATTGCCCTTAAAAGGGCATTCAGCTTTATTGCCATGCCCTGAAAAGGGCAATCAGCTCTTTTATGAAAAGCCCAAACTCTAAGCTAAAACAAAAACCCACCCATAAAACCCTTAAAAAAAACTTACACTAACCCCCCGAGGATCCACTTACAGATACTGAAGTCCCCGCTTGAAGGATCCATCCAGCCTGCAAAGTCCTCATCCAAGCGGCAAGAAGTCTTCATCCAGGCGGCATCTTTGATCTTCATCCAGCCGGTGAACTCCTCATCCAAGCGGCAAGAAGTCTTCATCCAAGCTGCATCTTCTATCATCATCCATCCGGCGCGGAGCGGGTCCATCGGCTGGATGGATCCTTCAAGCGGGGACTTCAATAACTGTAAGTGGATCGTCAGGGGTTAGTGTTAGGTTTTTTTTAAAGGTTTTTTTAGGTGGGTTTTTATTTTAGTTTAGGGTTTGGGCTTTTCATAAAAGAACTGATTGCCCTTTTCAGGGCATGGTAATAGAGCTGAAAGCGCTTTAAAGGGCAATGCCCCCAAAAATGCCCTTTTCAGGGCAATGGTTAGCTTAAGTTTATTTAGAAAGTTTTTTATTTGGGGGGGTTGGTTGGGTGAGTGGTGGATTTTACTGTTGGACGGTGTTTGTATTTTTTTTTACAGTTAAAAGAGCTGATATCTTTGGGGCAATCCCCCACAAAAAGGCCCTTTTAAGGGCTATTGGCAGTTTAGTGTATGCTAGGGTTTTTTTTATTTTAGGGGGGCTTTTTATTTTCATAGGGCTATTAGATTAGGTGTAATTTGTTTTTATTTTTGATCATTTCGTTTTTTATTTTTTTTTGTAATGTTATTTTTAAGTGTAAGGCATGTTAGGTTTTATTTCACAGGTAAGTTTGTATTTATTTTAACTATGTAGTTAGTAAATAGTTAATAACTATTTACTAACTAGTCTACCTAGTTATAATAAATACAAACTTACCTGTGAAATAAAAATAAAACCTAAGCTAGCTACACTATAACTATTAGTTATATTGTATCTAGCTAAGGTTTTATTTGAAAGGTAAGTATGTATTTAGTTTTAAATAGTTATTATTTAGTTAATAATTGTAACTTTAATTTATGTGTATTTTAATTATGTTAAAGTGTTATGCTTAGGGTTACGTTAGGGTTAGGTTTTGGGGTTAATATATTTATTTAGTGTTAGTGATGTGGGAGGCCAGAGGTTTAGGGGTTAATAACTTTAGTATAGGTGCGGCAACATTGGGAGTGGCAGATTAGGGGTTAATATATGTACAGTATGTAGGAGGTGGAGATGTTAGGGGCAGCAGATTAGGGGTTATTAAGTTTATGTAGGTGGCGGCGATGTTGGGGCGGCAGATTAGGGGTTAATAAGTTTATGTAAGTGGCGGCGATGTTGGGGTGGCACATTAGGGGTTAATACATTTATGTAGGTGGCAGCAGATTAGGGGTTAATAAGTGTATGTAGGTGGCAGCGATGTTAGGGGCAGCAGATTAGGGGTGTTTAGACATGGGGTTTATGTTAGGGTGTTAAGTTTTTACATTAAATACATTTTCCCCAAAGACATCAATGGGGCTGCGTTATGGAGATTTTCATTCCGTGATCGCAGGTGTTAGACTTTATTTTTGCTGGCTCACCCCATTGATGTCTATGGGGAAATCATGCATGAGCATTTAACAGCAGCGCTTGTTTTCGGTGCAGTATGGAGCTCAATGCAACCATATTGCCCGCACAAGCCTGCTTTTTACAAACATGTAATACCAGCGCTATAGGGAGGTAAAATAACGTGGCTTTTGTTGTGGTCGTTAATTTGCCTATAGCACTCAAAACTCGTAATCTGGCTGTCTGTTAGGTATATACATGCTAATGATGGCATACAAGTCAATGCACTACAAATTCTAGGGCTTGACTTTAACAAATGTCAAGTACTGGATTGTGCAATTAATTGATCATAGGCTCATAAACTTAAATGTATACCTGGCAAAGGAAACTGTTCATAGGCATTTTGGCTTTGTAGTGCTTAAACATTAAGGGCTAGATTACAAGTTGACCACAAATTTGTGCCTCCGCGAACTCATATTCTGTGCTAAATTTTGTTATTTCCGTGCATGCTACTGAGTGCGAAAGTACGGTTGGGAAGTGAAAATATATTGCTCTCTCACGATCGCATCGTCGTGCTCAAAAGCACGCTTGATCACGGTTTAAGTTTTCCATCATACACTTTAATGGAGCCTCGTTTTCATGCCAACAGTCTACAGTCACAGCTCGTGTAACCCTGATAACAACTACATATTAATATATATGTATATGAATGTATACATATATATTTATGTGTGTGTATATATATATATATATATATATATATATATATATATATATATAAAATAAACAATATAGAGAAAAGAACAGAGACTATAATAGGTATCTGTCAAAGAAGGGCATAAGGCTGCACTCAATGTTAAACTGTGTTTTATTACTTTACCAAACTAGGTCAAATAAACACAAGTGAGACGTCTATCCTCCACCCGTATTTCACATGATAAACACAAACATACATAATTAAAAAGTAAGAATAACAAGCAATGTGAATATGCTGGGATGTAATTCACACACCCTGTAAACTTAACATAGTGAGCACCAGATACAACTAAACAGCTGATACAAAATGCTTGATACTTTTGAACACAGCCCCTCAGCTGAAATAAGCAGCTGTATATTGAGTACTGTGTAGAGTATAAAAGTCCATTGCAAACACGTGTTTCAACAGGTGGTTGTGGGGCCCCAAAAAACTTGCAAATTGAATAGAAAGACTGACGACATTGAGAGTCCATACACATTTGCTGAAACCAGGCACTCAAGTGTTAAACAATATGCTCTGGTAATTGCTCATAAACTCTTTTCGGATTGCAGTCTCAATGACCACTTGGTTTCCCAAATAAAGGTCAGCTTGACAAGTCTTTTTTTAGGGTATTAACTCTGTGCTCCCATATACATTGTTATACAGATGTACAATGAAGTCCCTCACATTTTTGTAAATATTTTATTATATATTTTCATGTGACAACACTGAAGAAATGAGAAATTACACTTTTCTACAATGTAAAGTAGTGAGTGTACAGTCTGTATAACAGTGTACATTTGCTGTCCCCTCAAAATAACTCAATACTCAGTCATCAATATCTAAACCGTTGGCAACAAAGTGAGTACACCCGTAAGTGGAAATGTCTAAATTGGGCCCAATTAGCAATTTTCCCTCCCCGGTGTAATGTTACTTGTTAGTGTTACAAGGTCTCAGGTGTGAATGGGGAGCAGGCGTGTTAAATTTGGTGTTATCGCTCGCATACTCTCTCATACTGGTCAATGGAAGTTCAACATGGCACCTCATGGCAAATAACTCTCTGAGGATCTGAATAAAAAGAATTGTTGCTCTACATAAAGATGACCTAAGCTATAAGAAGATTGCCAAGACCCTGAAACTGAGCTGCAGCACGGTGGGCAAGACCATACAGCGGTTTCACAGGACAAGTTCCACTCAGAACAGGCCTTGCCATGGTCGACCAAAGAAGTTGAGTGCACATGCTCAGCGTCATATCCAGAGGTTGTCTTTGGGAAATAGACGTATGAGTGCTGTCAGCATTGCTGCAGAGGTTTAAGGGTGGGGTTCAGCCTGTTGGGCCTACTTATCAAGCTGTCAACTTACTTGCATTCGACGGCACCAATACGCTCGCCTATGATCACCTAACATTGCTGCCGTGGACCTGAATATGTTCTCCAAAGTTACCAAAACAGCTGTCAAAAAGCTGTGCACCAAGTACGGGGCGATGAGCAGCGGACTGTTGTTAACTGACAATCATCGATCTCGCTGCTCTTCGGCTTTTTCCCAGCTTTATTGGTATACTGTCACTAAACACTGCCACTATACTACACTGTTTTACCCCTATCCTGCAGCTCCCGGACCCCGCCGCAACTAAATAAAGTTATTAAACCCTAAACCGCCGCTCCCTGAGCCCACCGCCACTCTAATAAACTTATTAACCGCCACTCCCGGAGCCCACCGCTACCTACATTGTGTTATTAAGCCCTAATCTGCCGCCCCCTACACCGCTGCCACCTTCATTATGTAGTTAACCTCTAATCTGCCACCCCCTACACCGCCACCATCTACATTATGTCATTAACCCCTAATCTGCCCCCCCTACACCGCCACCACCTACATTATACTTATTAACCCCTAATCTGCCGTCCCCAATGTCGCGGCCACTATATTAAATGTATTAACCTATAAACCTAAGTCTAACCCTTACACCCCCTAACTTAAATATAATTTAAATAAATCTAAATAAAATTGCTATCATTACCTAAATTATTTCTATTTAAAACTAAATAATTACCTATAAAATAAACCCTAAGCTAACTACAATATAACTGATAGTTACATTGTATCTAGCTTAGGGTTTATTTTTATTTTACAGGCAAGTTTGTATTTATTTTAACTAGGTAGAATAGTTAGTAAATAGTTATTAACTATTTAATAACTACCTAGGTAAAATAAATACAAATTGGCCTGTAAAATAAAAACTAACCTAAGTTACACTAACACCTAACACTACACTACAATTAAATAAATTACATAAATTAAATACAATTAACTAAATTATATATAATTATCTAAAGTACAACCCCCCCCCCACTAAATTACATAAAATAAAAAACAAATTATCAGATATTTAAACTAATTACATCTAATCTAATAGCCCTATCAAAATAAAAAAGCCCCCCTCCCCAAAATAAAAAAAAAACCCTAGCCTAAACTAAACTACCAATAGCCCTTAAAAGGGCCTTTATTGGGGCATTGCCCCAAAGAAATCAGCTCTTTTAGCTGTAAAAAAAAATACAAACACCCCCAACAGTAAAACCCACCACCCACACAACCAACCCCCCCAAATAAAATACTATCTAAAAAACCTAAGCTCCCCATTGCCCTGAAAAGGGCATTTGGATGGGCATTGCCCTTAAAAGGGCTGTTAGCTCTTTTGCGGCCCAAAGACCTAACCGAAAAATTAAACCCACCCAATACACCCTTAAAAAAACCTAACACTAACTCCCTGAAGATCGACGGGAGACGTCTTCATCCAAGCCGGGCAAAGTGGTACTCCAGACGGGCAGAAGTCTTAATCCAGACGGCATCTTCTATCTTCATCCATCCGGCGTGCAGCGGGTCCATCTTCAAGACATCCGACGCAGAGCATCCTCTTCTAGTGACGACTAAAGCTGAATGAAGGTACCTTTAAGTGACGTCATCCAAGATGGCATCCCTTAGATTCCGATTGGTTGATAGAATTCTATCAGCCAATCGGCATTAACATAGAAAAAATCCTATTGGCTGATGCAATCAGCCAATAGGATTAAAGTTTAATCCTATTGGCTGATCCAATCAGCCAATAGGATTGAACTTGCATTCTATTGGCTGATAGGATTTTTTCTACTTTAATTCCGATATGCTGATATAATTCTATCAACCAATCGCAATCTAAGGGATGCCATCTTGGATGACGTCACTTAAAGGTACCTTCATTCAGCTTCATTTACTCGTCGCCAGAAGAGGATGCTCCGCGTCGGATGTCTTGAAGATGGACCCGCTCCGCGCCGGATGGATGAAGATAGAAGATGCCGTCTGGATGAAAACTTCTGCCCATCTGCAAGGACCACTTCTGCCCGGCTTGGATGAAGACTTCTGCCCGTCTGGAGGACCACTTCTGCCCAGCTTGGATGAAGACATCTGCCCGTCTGGAGGACCACTTCGCCCGGCTTGGATGAAGACGTCTCCCGGTAAGTCGATCTTCAGGGGGTTAGTGTTAGGTTTTTTAAGGGTGTATTGGGTGGGTTTTATTTTTAGGTTAGGGCTTTGGGCCACAAAAGAGCTAACTGCCCTTTTAAGGGCAATGCCCATTCAAATGCCCTTTTCAGGGCAATGGGGAGCTTAGGTTTTTTAGATAGTATTTTATTTGGGGGGGTTGATTGTGTGGGTGGTGGGTTTTACTGTTGAGGGGTGTTTGTATTTTTTTTTTTTTTACAGGTAAAAGAGCTGATTTCTTTGGGACAATGCCCCGCAAAAGGCCCTTTTAAGGGCTATTGGTAGTTTAGTTTAGGCTAGGGTTTTTTTTTTATTTTGGGGGGCTTTTTTTATTTTAATAGGGCTATTAGATTAGGTGTAATTAGTTTAAATATCTGATAATTTGTTATTTATTTTCTGTAATTTAGTGTTTGTTGTTTTTGTACTTTAGATAATTGTATATAATTTAGTTAATTGTATTTAATTTATGTAGGGTTGCACCGATACCGATACTAGTATCGGTATCGGTGCCGATACCAAGTATTTGCATGAGTACTTGTACTCATGCAAATGCACCGATACTTAAACCGATACCTGCACTTCCTACCCATACTCAAACTGCATGTTCCCATTTCATTTTAAGCTGTAGTGGAGACTCAACTAAAAATGGTTCACTTCTGTTCTTCCAATACAAATTGCTGTTGTATTGTATTATTCTAAGAGAGATCACTGTACCTTGTTCAGACAAACCCTTGAAGTATTGGGTAGTTAATAAACTGAGATTTCAAGCTCTGGCTAAAATGGCCCAAAATGATATTTCTGCCCCATGCAGTTGTGCTGAAAATGAGACTGTTCAGCTTAGCATCAAACGACATTACTGATAGCAGAAACAGACGTATAGCTGAACATACAGAGATGCTTCTGTTCCTTAAAATGAACTTGCTACTAACTTTTCAAAAAATATTATAATTGCTAGATTGCCTGTTATACTGCTAGTTCTTCTCTTGCACAATTATGTTCAAAACATACTGTACTCTGAGGAACATCCTTAGCTTATATAATTGCAGGAAGAGTGTCCATAGAAAAAAATAAGTTAAATCCTATGAACACACATCTTACAATAATAGGACTAGATTTAGATTACATTTGATATGTAAGCTTTACCAATGCTCTGTTCACATTTCCAACTCAATATACTTTAATAGGGTTGCACATGCAATGAGCATTGGTAAAGCTTACCAGTCAAATGTAATCTAGCCCATAGAGTTGTTCCCCATGTTTAAACAGTGCACTAGTATATTTTTTACTGCATTGCACTTTTGGTTGGTTGTGATATTACATTTGTTATTAATTGTTGTTATGAATATATTTGAATGTAATATTTTTATTTATAAACGTGTGCTGTGAAATTTCTTCGAGTTTTTAGAACTTTGTGACAACAAGCAAATAAAACAGTTTTATTATTTCATAATATATTTTGAATTGCAGTTCTTCATAATTATAAAGAAGCTATCTTAAATCATTAGTCTGTATTGTGCTTGGGACACTGTCACATGACATTAAAAAAAGTATCGGTAATTGGTATCGGCGAGTATTTTAAAAAAAAGTATCGGTACTTGTACTCAGTCTTAAAAAAATGGTATCGGTGCAACCCTAAATTTATGTAATTTATTTAATTGTAGTGTAGTGTTAGGTGTTAGTGTAACTTAGGTTAGGTTTTATTTTACAGGTCAATTTGTATTTATTTTAGCTTGGTAGTTATTAAATAGTAAATAATTAATTAATAACTATTCTACCTAGCTACAATTAATACAAACTTGCCTGTGATATAAAAATAAACCCTAAGCTAGATACAATGTAACTATTAGTTATATTGTAGCTAGCTTAGGGTTTATTTTATAGGTAAGTATTTAGTTTTAAATATTAATAATGTAGGTTTATCCGCTGTATTTTCTCCAGGATTGCAATTTTTCTATACAGACTTGTCACTCCATTTAACACTACATGTCGCGAAGGTGACAGTCTCTCTCACAGCACATTATATAGTTCTGAACTTTGCTTTGAGCAATACTGGTTGCTCACTTTATTGAATGTAGGTAATGATAGGAATTTTATTTAGATTTATTTAAATTAGATTTAAGTTAGGGGTGTTAGGGTTAGACTTAGGTTTAGGGATAATAAATTTAATATAGTGGCGGCGACGTTGGGGACGGCAGATTAGTGGTTAATAAGTATAATGTAGGTGGTGGCGGCCGTGTAGGGGGTGGCAGATTAGGGGTTAATAACATAATGTAGGTGGCAGCGGTGTAGGGGGTGGCAGATTAGGGGTTAATAAGTATAATGTAGGTGGCGGCGGTTTAGGGGGGCAGATTAGGAGTTAATAACATTATGTAGGTGGCGGTGGTGTAGGGGGCGGCAGATTAGGGGTGTTTAGACTCGGGGTATATGTTAGGGTGTTAGGTGTAAATGTAACTTTTATTCTCCCATAGGAATCAATGGGATATTGGACAGCAGTGAACATGAGCTTTGCTGCTTTCAGACTCCCATTGATTCCTATGGCATCCGCCGCCTCCAGGACTGAGACTGGCGGATCGTATGTTACGTCACACATTTTTACTTTTGCCGGTCTGTAGGCTTTGATAACTAAGGGGAATCTAGTTCGCCACAATTACGCTGTGGAATTCCAGCATATTTGCGGTTGATGGCTTGATAAATAGGGGCCTGTCAGTGCTCAGACTATACGCCGCACACTGTATCAAATTGGTCTGCATGGCTGTCATTCCAGAAGGAAGCCTCTTCTAAAGATGATGCACAAGAAAGCCTGCAAACAGTTTGCTGAAGACAAGCAGACTAAGGACATGGATTACTGGAACCATGACCTGTGGTCCGATGAGACCAAGATAAACTTTGGTTCAGATGGTGTCAAACATGTGTGGCGGCAACCAGGTGAGGAGTACAAAGACAAGTGTGTCTTGCCTAAAGTCAAGCATGTTGGTGAGAGTGTCATGGTCTGGGCCTGCATGAGTGCTCACCGGCACTGGGGCGCTACAGTTCATTGAGGGAACCATGAATGCCAACATGTACTGTGACATACTGAAGCAGAGCATGATCCCCTCCTTCGGAGACTTGGCCGCAGGGCAGTATTCCAACATGATAATGACCCCAAACACACCTCCAAGATGACCACTGCCTGCTAAAGAAGCTAAGGGTAAAGGTGATGGACTGGCCAAGCATGTCTCTAGACCAAAATCCTATTGAGCATCTGTGGGGAATCCTCAAACGGAAGGTGTGGGAGTGCAAGGTCTCTAACATCCACTTGATATCATCATGGAGGAGTGGAAGAGGGCTCCAGTGGCAACCTGTGAAGCTCTGGTGAACTCCATGCCCAAGAGGGTTAAGGCAGTGCTTGAAAATAATGGTGGCCACACAAAATATTGACACTTTGGGCACAATTTGGACAATACTCACTTTTGTTGCCAACGGTTTAGACGTTAATGGCTGTGTGTTGAGTTATTTTGAGGGGACAGCAAATTTACACTGCTATACAGGCTGTAGACTCACTACTTTATATTGTAGCAAAGTGTCATTTCTTCAGTGTTGTCACATGAAAAGGTATAATACAATATTTACAAAAATGTGAAGGGTGTACTCACTTTTGTGAGATACTGTACATATACACATACATAAATACATAGATGTTATAAACATACACATATATATTTAAAGAGATTTCTATGGTAATAAATGTGTCACATAGGAACCCTGTGCAGAAGCACTTTCCGTTTTTTTCAAACACCTCACATCTCCTCACTTTCAGCTAAATTACAAGTTACACGATGTACCCGGTCCGGGAATAACGCTAAAAACTTAGCGCTACCAAATTTTCTATAGCACCCGTATTACAAGTTACTGAAAAACCTTCTTGTGTTGTGCAGTATGGTGCGTTAAGCGCCATACCGCACAAAAGCCAAGATCTGACTTGACGTGCTCATGCACACTTTCCCCCATACACAAAAATGGAGACAAAGGGGCCTTTTTATCAAGCTCCGGATGGAGCTTGACGGCCCGTGTTTCTGGCGAGCCACCCCCTGCAGATTTGTGGCTAATCGGCCGCTAGCAGGGGGTGTCAATAAGCCCGATCGTATAGGATCGGGCGGATTGATGTCCGCAGCCTCAGAGCAGACAGACCAGTTATGAAGCAGCAGTCTCGATCACGCAGAAACAGGGGCAGGGGATAATTCGGTCTCTATGTATATAACAACGGACAGGTCGAAATGAAAATAATATTAAAAAAAAAAAAAGATTAGCTATGTGTTGTTTTATATTTACATATTAATGGTTATTTTAAATATATATTAAATGTATATTATTGTTTTGGGTAGGTACTAGAATACTCAGTTGCAAAGCTTGAAATCCTCCAGTAATTTATAAAATGATTCTGAATTTGGAGCTCAGTTTGCTTTGCTTTCTTCTCTATTTATGTTTTGTATTTTTATTTTTTTAATGCGGAAACTACCAAACCCCACCTATGCACAGCCGGTTTCCAATTTCAGATTGTTGGGTGCACTAAAAAAACAAATTTTTCAATAAATGAACGCCATTAAATCCTTTAACAAACAAGAGAAATAAACATTTGCAAAAAATAAATAAAAATACTTGCCCCATTGTAACTGGTACTGCCCATCATAACAACATAATATATGCATTTCAATGGTTTAACAGTGGTGCAGATGGAAACAGATTGCAATAGGTTTTTAAGGAAGTTGTGATTACACAATCCCATTTTAAAACCTGGTTTTGACCCCAGTACTGTTAATGACAAATGTGACAATGTGAGTGCGACTTAGAAATATTAAAATTAAAATGAATACAAATTTTTTTGATATTGGTGTCCTGATGTGACTATTAAAGTATGCCCAAAACATCCAGATACATATGGCATTCAAATGGTTAATCAGTGTTGAGGATGGATTCAGATTGCAATAGGTTAATGTCACACATGTAAATGAGTCTTTACCTTGCACAGTGAACAACAGAGTTATTTAAATACACCTTTACTGTAACCTTAAGAGGTGTGAATGGGCTATTTTATCAGTTTTGGGTGACTGCCCATTTTCTATCTTGAGAACAGGTACTTAACACATGTAAAGGCCTATTTGTGAGCTTTTTTTGTTGAAAATGTGTTTGTGGCTCCAGGATTTTAGCAAAAAAATACATTTTCCATTGTGATCCCCCTAGAAAATTGACGACCAATTCAGATGGATAGCCAAAAGCCATTTCAGGATCAAATCACTGCTAGATAGATCAGCTCCTCTGTAAGTTATGTAACTCAATGTTTCTCTTACTCCGAGCCTTGTGGGACTAGGCATTTTTGTTTGGTATGATTACTTAGGAAGTGGTCTATATTTGTGCAAATGTTTTTGTTGTTGTCTCCTTGTCTCTCACTCTTAGCCTTGCAGACCTATAAATATTGCTCTGAAGGCTCTTTAAGACTTCTCCTTTTTTTAATTCACCTTATTAAATGAGATTCCTGGAATGTTCTGTTTCATTCTGGCTTTAACACCATTCGTCATTTAACATACAGTATATGACATGATTAATGTTCTGTTCTTATATTTATGTGCTTAACTAGACAAACATCCTGAATTAAATCATCCTACGGATATGGCTAATGTAAAATGAGAAGTGTATTGTAAAAAGCAATAACCAGCACAGCTAAGCAGATTACAATACTGTATATATTTTATTCTTTTCACTAAAAATATATTTTTCTTCCACCAACCAGCAAAAATATCAAAGCACAAAGGATAAAGTAATGACAAGAAGTGCATAGTTTGGATTTGGACCCATATGGTGGTTATGACTAGGAGGCCTATTTATGAAATGTATGTCGGACCTGGTCCGACAGTGTGGATCAGGTCCGACAGACATCGCTGAATGCAGAGAGCAATACGCTCTCCGTATTCAGCATTGCACCAGCATCTCTTGTGAGCTTCTGGTGCAACGCCGCCCCCTGCAGACTCGCGGTCAATGGGCCGTACTTGATCGGGTTGAATTTCGGCGATTCCTGTCCTCCTCATCAGAGTAGGCGGACAGGGTTATGGAGCAGCTCTTTATGGAGCAGGCTCGCCAGAAACACGGGCCCTCAAGCTCCATACAGAGGTTGATAGATAGGCCCCTAGAAACTTGTTACCATGCTGGATAAGGCTTCCAGCTTTATGGAAATTTACAGCTTATGTTTTGAAAGAATTATCTGTTATACTTATACCTGTATGAGAGAGCAACATGTCTGTAAATTATTTTGTAATAATCTTTAGAGCATTATTATTACTTTATTACTATTATTTTGTCTTCATTAAAGGGACATGAAACCCAAAAATGTTCTTTCATGACTCAGATAGAGAAAACAATTTTAAACAACTTTCTATTTTACTTCTATTATTTAATCTGTTTCATTCTCTTGGTATCATTTGTTGAAGGAGCAGCTATGCACTACTGGTTTCTAACTGAACACATGGGTGAGCCAATGACAATCGGCTAGAACCTACCACCAATCATCAGCTAGAACCTAGGTTCTCTGCTGTTCCTGAACTTGCCTAGAAAAATATTTCAGCAAAGGATAACAAGAGAAAGAAGCAAATTAAATAATAGAAGTAAATTGGAAAGTTGTTTGACATTGTATTCTCTGTCTGAATCATAAAATAAAATTTTTGGATTTCATGTCCCTTTAAATCCATTTCCCCCATGATTTAGATAGTGTATACATTTTTTTTTTTTTTTTTTTTTTTTTTAATAACTTTATTTATAACAAAGACAAAAAGGTCCACTGCATATATGACCCTTTGAGGCAGAGTAAAATGACAAGAACTTTTGTTTGTTTCACAATGTCCATCAAAACAACAGATACATTTAAGATTTAACTCGTAGCTGAATCCCTGGTTCGCCATGTAGAGGTAGGGATCCAATTTGTCTATAAGTTTTTGTTTTTACATAAAAGAAACAAAACAAAATAGTGAACATACATGGACACATAAATAAATATGTCTATATAACACTTACCCAGAGTGCCTCCAGCTCAACCCCCACAGGCCGGCGAAAATCACCTTTATATTTACATAAGAACCTGGTTGGGTTTAGCCATTAGACAAACATCAGTTACCTCTAAGATTCTCATTCAGAATATAAGAACTATTTCTGAAGGGAAAGATGACACTATCCTTAACACTAGGTGGTAAAAAAACATATAAGCTTCCCATTTATGCAGAAATCTCCTAATTTGTTTCTCCGTGTCCCCCTTTGTGTCTACCTGTTCAGTCAGCATTTGGGTGTCTATCCTACCAAGTAGCTGTTGAAAGGGAGGGGACCTCCCGTCACCCCACCTCGCCAAAATAAGCTGCTTAGCTAGCATCAGTACTGTGGTTATGAAAATGTTAGACATATATTCTTTCTTTAGGTATCAGGAAAATCACGTGCTGTGCTGTGAGCGTCACTTGTTGTTTCGTCACCCTTGTCAACCAGTAAGAGATTCTGTGCCAATATTTTTTCAGTTTGGGGCAATCCCATAGCAAATGAGTCCAGTCCGGCTGTGGGTATCTGCATTTGTTACAAATGTTCTCAGCTCCCGGGACCCATTTGGAGCATAGCCTGGGGGATGATGTAAGATTGATGTAGAAGTTTCATATGTGTCTCCCTCCAGCGTCGCGGAGATTGTGCTAACATGTACCTTTCTAAAACTGGCTTTGAGGAGATCAGAGTCCACCAGTAGGTCTCTGTGATTTGACCACTTCATCACAATCCCCTGCAAAGTTTGGTCTTCAAAGTGTTTGAGGAACAGGTCATAAGTATATGAGATCCTATAAGACCCCAACCTGGCTAGAGTGCACAACTTATCAATAGCAGAAGGGTTGCTAGTTAGCAGTTTATCTGATATTAGTTTATATAAGTAGTGTCTACTCTGGAAACATGCAAACCTATGTGAATTAGGGAGATCATGCGTGTTTTGTAGCTCCTGAAAGGAGATAATTTCTAAAGTTAGTGGGTTAAATAGCTGATGAAGCCTAGTAAGGTGTTTCCGCTGCCAGGCGGCAAACACCTCCGTTGTATAGCCAGGTATGAAATGTAGGTTACCTTGAATAGGTAAATATTTACTCACTGAGTTCTGTACCCCTAATAGTTTACAGACCTTGGACCATGCCCTCAGGGGATCCCTAAATAATATGTGATTGTATACATTTTTAAACAGTTTTGATTATAAAATGTGCTTCATTCTCCTTGTATCCTTTGTTAAAAGAGCAACAATGCACTACTGGGAGCTAGCTAAGCACAAAATGCGAGCTAATGACAAGAGGCACATAGGTGCAGCCTATCAATCAGCAGCTAGATCCCAGTAGTCAACTGCTGCTCCTGAGCCTACCTAGGTATGCATTTCAACAAAGGATACAAAGAGAGGAAAGCAAATTAGATAATAGAAGTACATTGAAAAGTTGTTTGAAATTGCATTCTCTAAAACATGAAAGTTTAATATTGACTTTAACGTCCCTGTAATGTAAATTTAATTGACGCTTTCATCCATAACACTTTACTGAACTACTTTCACTAGAGTTGTAAATGACTTGCACACTACCACTATCTGCTGCTTTTTATGCTGTCCACCACTCCATTCTTCTGAACACGGTTTCCTTGGTTTCCATAGTGCTTCACTATCATGGATTGAACCTTGCCTTTTTAAACCTGCCTTTAGCCTCCCCTTCCCTGAAAATCTCCTCACCACCCCTCGCACAGTCTGTTGGCATATCCCTAGGCTACTTTAGGGCCCTTCGCTCGTCTCAATCTACACTTCTTCACTTGGGATACCCCAAGACAGAATATGGTGGAATCTGAGATGTCATCACAGAAAATTCAGCCTGTGTGCAGAAAGAACAGAACACATGCAGGAACTGTTAGCGCTTTTGCTTTGCAGCTCTACTTCAAACAGTGCTGTGCTCTGGCTGCATTGAGTAGGTTTTCCTTAACACAGTTCAGCCAGAGCAAAATGCTGGTTAAAGAGAACAGTCAAATATGGAGCAGCGCTGCAGAGCACCTTGATTAATGAGTAGCCCTCAGGACATTTAACCCCCCCCCCTAGCCTTTCCTGGTCTGCAAAACTGTGACTCCTGAAAATGTTCTTGTGAGCAATGCACCTTTTTTTATTACTAAATTTTTACCTTCTAATTATGTGATGTTAGACCAAGACCAAAGAACACATTTATTAAAATGACATTTAAAAAACTTGATAACATTTTTTTCTTTCTCTGCAGCTAATTTGCAATGCAATTTTCAACTGTTGTCATATATTATACAAATTCTAAAAACTGCTTTGTTATCCTTAATCAACACATCGCTAGCAGGGGGTGTCAATCATCCCGATCGTGTTTCATATATCCCCTCCCTTGTAAATTGTGTCACTAACTACCTCCATAAGAACTTTTCATGGATAACCACCCACCACCTCAAAATCATTATGTCCAAGACTGAGCTTTTTCTGATTTCCCCTCCTATAAAAGTGTGAACACCTGACATTTCTCTTACTGTCATCAACAATTTCACCCCAAGGGGTAGATTTATTAATTGTCGGACAGACATGATACCTTGTAATGATCAGGATGATTGCTGTCCGCCACCTCAGATGGGGCGGATGAGTTAAGGAGCAGCGGTCTTACCAATATTGCTTATTAACTTTTGTTTCTAGAGATCCTGACGTTTGCGCAGAAACAGCTGCATTTAAAGCTTAATAAATCTAGCACCAAGTCTGCTGCATGGACAAAGGTCACACTTTTACCCCCCCAACATCTAATCTAATCTCTCACCAAATCTTGCATCTTCTTAATGCAGAATATATATATATATATATATATATATATATATATATATATATATATATATATATATATACGCAATCCTGAACTTTTAACACTGGCGAGTTAACACTTGTATTATAAGTTGAAGGTATGAGCAAAAGTGTGATGCGCACTAACTTCATATATCGCGACCGTGTTAAATTCTTCGCATAGAATTTAAAGGAGTGTGCTGTTTAAAAAGAACCTAACACTTATCATGCATAAGATCTACAAATATATATCAATAACTATATATATATATATATATATATCCACATGAATTACACTCACCGGCCTGTATATATATATATATATATATATATATATATATATATATATATATATATATACACAGTATATAAAATCAAGAAAATAGAGAGACACACTCACCGAGACAGAACAATAGCTACACAGTATATAATCAGTGGTTGAAAATTATCCCAAATGCTATTAGTGTAAGAAAAAAAAAAGCTTACTAGTTTACTAGTACACTATAATTTTTGGAATCAATGTTTACTAAACTTTAACCCCTTAATGATCGAGGACGTGCTAGGTATGTCCTGCAAACATTGCCAGTTAATGACAAAGGACGTACCTGGTACGTCCTTGGTGAAAATGAGCTCTGGAAGCGATTGCAATCGCTTCTAGCCAATCTCAGGGTATTGCAGCGATGCCTCGATATTGAGGCATTGTGCAATACCCTTTTTTAAGCTACCAATGGAGAGAGAGACAATCTGTGGCCCTCTCTGCATTGGCCAGCGATGGTGCTGATCATTGTTGGCGTGGGAGGGATAGCAGGGAGGCAGTTGGGTGGCCTATCTCTGGTTTCAGTTGCAGAGTGGTCCGTTCGCATGCTTGAGGGGACAGGAGCATGCACTAGGGGGCGGGAGCGAGTGAGACCGCAACACTATGGATACATTTTAGTGAAAGGAAAGGAGGGAGAAGGGGGTTATAAGTGTTGGGAAAGGGATCTGGGAGGGGGTAGCTTATTGAGGGAGACAGCTACACTACATAAAAATTGAGTTTTTATTTATTTTTTATAAAAAGAGCCAATTTTTTTGCAAACTGGGTACTGGCAGACAACTATATATATATATATATATATATATATATATATATATATATATATATATATATATATATATAAGAATAATATTTAAAAAAGCCTTTTATTTTAGTACTGGAAGACTTTCTGCCAGTACTTAAGATGGCAGGGGCAATTGTGATGTGGGGGAGGGAACAGAGCTGTTTGAGGAGTGGTCAGAGAGGGATCAGGCATTGGGATGTGTCAGGTGGGAGGCTGATCTCTACACTAAAGCTAAAATTAACCTTACAAGCTACCAAATTAACCCCTTTACTGCTGGGCATAATACACGAGTTGTGCGCAAGCTGCATTTAGCAGCCTTCTAATTACCAAAAAGTAATGCCACAGCTATATATGTCTGCTATTTCTGAACAAAGGGGATCCCAGAGAAGCATTTACAACCATAATTGCACAAGCTGTTTGTAAATAATTTCAGTGGGAAACCTAAAGTTAGTGAAAAAGTTAATGATATTTTTTTTTATTTGATCGCATTTGGCGGTGAAATGGTGGCTTGAAATATACCAAATTGGGCCTAGATCAATACTTTGGGTAGTCTACTAAAAAATATACAGTATATATACATGTCATGGGATATTCAGGGTTTCCTGACAGATATCAGTGTTACAATGTAACTATCGCTAATTTTGAGGGAAAAAAAATGGTTGGGAAATAGCAAAGTGCTACTTGTACTTATTGCCCTATAACTTTAAAAAAAAAGCAAAAACATGTAAACATTGGGTATTTCTAAACTCTGGACTAAATTTATTTTTGGGTGTTTTGTAAAGGTTTTGTAGAGGTGTAACAGATTTTGGGGTTAAAGAGAGAAAAAGTGTGTGTTTTTCCATTTTTTCATAATATTTTATATATTTTTTTATAGAAAATTATATGATATGATGAAAATAATTATCATTAGAAAGTCAATTTAATGGCAAGAAAAAACGGTATGTAATATGTGTGGGTACAGTAAATGAGTAAGAGGAAAATTACAGCTAAACACAAACACAGCAGAGATGTAAAAATAGTCCTGGCAAGAAAATTGAAAAATAGTCTGCTCACTAAGGGGTTAATACACATTTGCACACACATACCTGTATATATTTTTAGACATGTATATGCATGTTTCTCTATGTTAAATCTCTTTGCCTGCCTTTTGTTTTCTAACAACTGAGATCTCATATCTTTGAGCCCTTATAACTTTTTTATGCATTTAAAAAAATATATATATATTTCTCTTGGTGTATTCAGTCCACAGATTCATCCTTACTTGTGGGATATTCTCAATCCCTACAGGAAGTGGCAAAGAGAGCACACAGCAAAGCTGTCCATATAGCTCCCCTCTGGCTCCGCCCCCCCCAGTCATTCTCTTTGCCGCTCTAACAAGTAGCATCTCCACGGGAGGGTAAAGAGTTTGTGGTGTTAGATTTGTAGTTTTTATTTCTTCAATCAAGAGTTTGTTATTTTAAAATAGTGCTGGTTTGTACTATTTACTCTGAGGCAGAAAGTGATGAAGATTTCTGCTGAGAGGAAAAAGATTTTAGCATGTTGTAACTAAAATCCATTGCTGTTCCCACACAGGACTGTTGAGTACCGGAGAACTTCAGTTGGGGGGAACAGTTTGCAGGCTTAACTACTTAAGGTATGCTCAGTCATTTATTTCTAACAAGACCTGGTAATGCTAGAAGACTGACAGAAATCCCCATGAGGGAAGGTAAGCCATTTTCTGAAACGCAGTATAGAAGGATGGCTTCAGTTAAGGGCTTAAATACTGGTAGACACTGTGATGGGCTAAATCGATTATTTTATTAATGGAATTTTATATTTATTTAAGTGTTTGAAACGTTGTAAACACTTTTTGGGGTTTTTATTTCACCTGGCACATTATCAGACGCCTAGTCTGACTCAGGAAGGCCCCATAACTCTGGACTGAAGAGGGAGGGGGCCTCATTTTCGCGCCTCAGTTGCGCAAGTTGATTTTCAAGACAGCTCATGCAGCTTCATGTGTAGAGTCCTGAGAGTGCAGGAGGACATCTAGGAGGCTTATATTTCTGCTCCAAATAACCCTAAGGGAAGGTAGGGCCGCTTCAAAGACTGTGGCACCGTGCTTTAGGATTCCAAGGATACTGGCTTTTCTCCAAGAAGGATTGGAGAAAGGTCTGTCAGCTAGTTCCTTAAAAGGACAGATATCTGCTCTGTCTATTCTGTTACATAAGCGCCTGGCAGCTATACCAGACGTTCAGGCATTTGCACAGGCCCTAGTTAGAATCAAGCCTGTTTACAAGCCTGTGGCTCCTCCTTGGAGTCTAAATTTAGTTCTTTCAGTTCTTCAAGGGGTTCCGTTTGAACCTTTACAATGCATAGATATTAAGCTATTATCTTGGAAAGTTTTGTTTTTAGTAGCCATTTCTTCTGCTCGAAGAGTTTCTGAATTGTCTGCTTTGCAGTGTGATTCACCCTATCTGGTGTTCCATGCAGATAAGGTTGTTTTGCGTACCAAACCTGGTTTTCTTCCAAAAGTGGTTTCTAATAAGAATATTAACCAGGAAATTATTGTTCCTTCTCTGTGTCCTAATCCAGTTTCTAGGAAGGAACGACTTTTACACAATCTTGACGTGGTTCGTACTTTAAAATTCTATTTAAAAGCGACTAAAGATTTCAGACAAACATCATCCTTGTTTGTCGTCTACTCTGGTAAGAGGAGAGGTCAGAAAGCGACTGCTACCTCTCTTTCCTTTTGGCTGAAAAGCATCATACGATTGGCTTATGAGACTGCTGGACAGCAGCCTCCCAAACAAATTACAGCTCATTCCACCAGAGCTGTGGCTTCCACATGGGCTTTTAAGAATGAGGCTTGTGTTGAACAGATTTGTAAGGCAGCGACTTGGTCTTCACTGCATACATTCGCCAAATTTTACAAATTCAATACTTTTGCTTCTTCGGAGGCTATTTTTGGGAGAAAGGTTTTGCAAGCAGTGGTGCCTTCCGTTTAGGTTACCTGACTTGTTCCCTCCCTTCATCCGTGTCCTATTGCTTTGGTATTGGTATCCCACAAGTAAGGATGAATCCGTGGACTGAATACACCAAGTAAGAGAAAACAGAATTTATGCTTACCTGATACATTTCTTTCTCTTACGGTGTATTCAGTCCACGGCCCGCCCTGACATTTAAGTCAGGTTCAAATTTAATTTAAAATAACTACAGTCACCACTGCACCCTATGGTTCTCCTTTTTCTCCTAACCGTCGGTCGAATGACTGGGGGGGCGGAGCCTGAGGGGAGCTATAGGGACAGCTTTGCTGTGTGCTCTCTTTACCACTTCCTGTAGGGATTGAGAATATCCCACAAGTAAGGATGAATCCGTGGACTGAATACACTGTAAGAGAAAGAAATTTATCAGGTAAGCATAAATTCTGTTTTTTATTATATAGTGTTACTATGAGTTTAACTTTACTTTTCAATGTATTGTTATGTGTTTTGTGACACTTTTTGAGTTGGATAATTTTGTTAACCAAAACAAGTTAAATTTGATTGTGCTATAATGTAATAGAGTTCCACTATATAATAGTGGGGTATTATTGTCAGTATAGTAATTAAGATCACCTGGCAGCGACTTCTAACATCATTTTCTTGCCATTTATCGATTTGTTGTTGTTTTCTCTGAGAAAAAAAATTACATGCATCCAAATAAATAGGAAAAATGGTTAAAGAAATGGCAGAATATTTTTTTTTTTAAATTGTTTTTACAATGTTAATTTAGTTAGGGCAGGGATAAGACTTAAGGGGCCTATCTATCAAGCTCCATAAAGAAACAACAGTTATGAAGCAGCGGTCACAAAGATCGCTGCTCCATAACCCTGTCCCCCTGCTCTGAGCAGGCGGACAGACATTGCCGGAATTCAACCCGATCAAGTACGATCAGGTTGATTGACACCCCCCTGCTGGTGCAATGCTGCTGGTGCAGCTGTTGGTGCAATGCTGAATACGGAGAGCGTATTGCTCTCCGTATTAAGCGAGGTCTGGCAGACCTGATCCGCACTGTCGGATCAGGTCCGCCAGACTTTGTTAAATAGAGGCCCATGCATACAGTTCTTAAAGAAACATTAAACCTTTTGCCAATCAGAATTTTCTAAGTTGTAAAATTCAACTAGTATTTTTAAGTCTAGAAATGTTATTCTTACTAATTTTCTGTATACATTGCAAAATTAAGTGGCAAAAATCAAATATTTTGGGCAAGATAACCAATTGCACGTTAATAATAGCGTGTGTCACGATCTAACTGGACCACGCTAATAGAGAACTTGATATTTAAAAATATGGAAAACCACATTTACAAGAGAAGGGTTAGCGTGGCCAATATCTCTCTAGCGCAACCTATATTTTCAGTAGAGATCACGAGCATGCTAATTTGCAATTTTAAATTTATAGTTTGTTCTATCTATCATCTATATATCTGTCTATATGTTTCTATATATATCTGTCTACATGTATCTATTTCTATCCATCTATCCCTTCTCATCAAATTACATTTCTCCAGCTTTCACTGTTTGTAAAATTAGTCTGGCGCAAGAAGGGCTGGCAACTTATAACCTGGAAGGCAATAATGTTATACCAACCCAGACTGGAGTCACTCATCGGGGGGGGAGGGGGAGGGAGACCCCATTCTTTTATTTATTTTTGAAAATACAATATTAAAAATACAATATTATAAAAGAATGGGGGGAGACCCCATTCTTTTATTTATTTTTGAAAATACAATATTAAACATCAAACATTAAACCTAATATATATATATTTACTATATACGGGGGGGGGGGGGAATGTCACTATGGTTTACTAGTCAGGGGTTAAAACGTCCACTCAATGTTTACGATAGAAGCAAGTCAAATTTCTATATCATAACTGCTCATGTTTGCAAATCATAGGTGCATATTTTGGAAACTATAATTAGTATTGTTGAGCTGTTTAATCTAAAAATAAGCACAGTGTTTACCCAAAATATGACTTTTAGTCACCTTCAGTTTTTGTATGCTGTAACTGTATTGAACTTCTGAATAGTATTTGTTAAAATGAATGTTACATTCAAAATTTCTAATGTGGATATTCAATCTAATTTGAACATTCGATCTAATTTGAACATTTGAAAAAGAAGGTAACATTCGAAAATCAGAAATAATATTTGATTACTGAATTTTAATGGATTTTTGTTCTTATTAACATTTAATTGTCCAAAACGAATGTCCACAGGACTATTCTTTGTACAAAACTAATTACACTTTCAGCACATTTGCCCATCCCTATATCTTATATTTGAGATGTGGAGAATTTGCAGAGAGATGAAACTCTTAGGAGAGGATACTGAATAGGGATAGGTGAATGTTTCTAAAAATTTGAAATTTAAAACAAATTTTTATACATTTGTTCTTTCAAATCGAATTTCGAATGTTTATATAACATTCTAACATTCTATTTTCGAATATTCGTTAGAATAATAGAATGTTTAGCTACGTATTCATTAAAGTTTGAAATGTAATATTCAAATTTGAATGCAACATTCAAATTCAAAATAGTATTTCTAGTTTACAACTGTGTTTAATAAATGTGATATTCGATTTGAATGTGATATTCGATTCAAATGTGACATTCAAATTCAAAATAGTATTTCTAATCTACTACTGTGTTTTTTAAATGTAATATTCAAATTCGAATGTGATATTCGATTTGAATGTGATCTTCTATTTGAATGTGATATTTGATTTGAATGTGATATTCGATTCGAATGTGACATTCAAATTCAAAATAGTTTTTCTAGTCTACAATTTTGTTTTATAAATGTAATATTCGAATTCGAATGCGACATTCAAATTCGAATGTGAGATTCGAAAACTGTAAATAACATTTGAAAATCGAATTTTCAAGAATATTCGTTCTTATCAACATTCTATTATGTAAATCGAATTTCTACAATAACATTAGTTCTAGCATTCGAATTCGAATATAAACACATTCGCCCATCCCTAATACTGAACCAGCAGAATGAGAATAAGTTACCTGACCAGTTGGTTAGAGCAGTTGACCAAGTATAAGTGCTAAGTTTTGCTAACATCTATTGATTTGGTTTTCAGTAATCAACAGCCATTATGGGTTGTTAAAGGGATGTGAATCCCAAAATGTTTTTTTTTCACGATTCAGATAGACCATGCGATTATAAATAATTTTCCAATTTAATTCTAGTATCTATTTTGCTTCTTTCTATTGATATCCACTGTTTAAATGTGTACCTACAGTATGTAGTCTCAAGAGCAGCAATGCACTACTCAGAGGTAAATTCAAGATGGTGGCTGCATTTATATGCTTCTGTTATTGGCTCACGTCATGTGCTCAGCTAGCCCTAAGTCGTGTTGCTTTTTCAACAAAGGATACCAAGACAATAAAGTAAATTTGTTAACAGAAGTAAATTGAGAATGTGTTAAAAAGTTGTGTTATGAATCTTTAAAGAACAAAATTTGGTTTCATTTCCCTTTAATGTTGCTATTGTGGGAAATGAAGATAACAAAATAGCTGGAGTTATCAAACTTGGCTGTGTTTGACTTGTTAAAGGGACACTGAACCCAAATTTTTTCTTTCATGATTCAGATAGAGCATACAAATTTAAGCAACTTTCTAATTTACTCCCATTATCAATTTTTCTTCGTTCTCTTGTTTTCTTTATTTGAAAAAGAAGACAACTAAGCTATTTTTTTGGTTCAGGACCATGGAAAGCACTTGTTTATTGGTGGGTGAATTTATCTACCAATCAGCAGGAACAACACAGTGTGTTCAACAAAAATGGGCCGGCATCTAAACTTACATTCTTGCATTTCAAATAAAGATACCAAGAGAATGAAGAAAATTTGATATTAGGAGTAAATTAGAAAGTTGCTTAAAATTGCATGCTCTATCTGATTCACAAAAGAAAAAAATTGGGTTCAGTGTTCCTTTAAGATTGTGATTGTTTCAATAGAAAAAAAAATATCTGCTTGCATTTATTTTCTATGTTAAATGAGAATTCCATAAAGATTACAAAAAATAAAATTGAGACCTTGATCAGGTAATTTTTAAAGATTCCAGGTTCTTTTTTTTACAAAGAGGGGTCTTGAACCTCTAAAAGCCCCCTCTTACTATCCCCTAAAGAAAGACATCAAGAATGAATTGTAGATATATATACTGTATATATATATATATATATATATATATATATATATATATATATATATATATATATATATATATATATATATATATATATATATATTATGTAAACACATTTCTTTGAAATGCATCAGGTTTGTGGACACCCTCAGTGAATGTAACGTTAATTTGTTTAGTATTTTTGAAGTTATAAAGTGTTTTGAAATAAAAATTGAAAAGATCCATTTACATGGCAATTCTCATAAAAATCTGTGCAGTGTTTTTGCATCAGTGTTGTAGCCAATTGTTTTTATATTTATATTGAAAATTACATTTTGTTTTCAATTCTGTTTAAAGGAACTGTCTACACCAGATTTTTTATTGCTAAGATAATCCTTTTATTACCCATTACCCAGTTTTGCATAACCAACACAGTTACATTAATTCACTTTTTACCTCTGTGTTACCTACTATCTAAGCCTCTGCAGACTTATTTCAGTTCTTTTGATAGACTTGCATTTTAGCCAAACAGTGCTGACTACTAGGTAACTCCACAGGCGTGAGAACAATGTTACCTTTATGACACACATAAACTAAGGCCCCTGTAGTTGTTAAAAAAATGGTCAAAATGCATTCAGATAGGAGGTGGCTTTTAAGGGCTAAGAATTTAGCATATGAGCCTCCTAGGTTTAGCTTTCAACTAACAATACTAAGAGAACAAAGCAAAATTTATGATAAAAGTACACTGGAACGTTGTTTAAAATAACATCTGCTGTCTGAATAATGAAAGTTTATTTTTGACTAAACTGGCCCTTTTAACTCCAAGATTTAGTAATGCCACCAAACTGCAAATGTGAAAAGTTAAACCTTAGCTGCATTATCTCTCTCTCTCTCTCTCTCTCTCTCTCTCTCTCTCTCTCTCTCTCTCTCTCTCTCTCTCTCTCTCTCTTTCTCTTTCTCTCTTTCTCTCTTTCTCTCTCTTTCTCTCTTTCTCTCTCTTTCTCTCTTTCTCTCTCTTTCTCTCTCTCTTTGTTTCTTTCTCTCTCTCTTTCTCTATCTCTCTCTCTTTCTCTTTTTCTCTCTCTTTCTCTCTCTCTTTCTCTCTCTTTCTTTCTCTCTCTCTCTCTCTCTCTCTCTCTCTTTCTCTTTCCCTCTCTCTCTCTTTCTCTTTCTCTCTTTCTCTCTCTCTCTTTCTCTCTCTTTCTCTTTCTCTCATTCTCTCTTTCTCTCTCATTCTCTCTTTCTCTCTCTTTCTCTCTCTTTCTCTCTCTTTCTCTATTTCTTTCTCTCTTTCTCTCTCTCTCTTTCTCTCTCTTTCTCTTTCTCTCATTCTCTCTTTCTCTCTCATTCTCTCTTTCTCTCTCTTTCTCTCTCTTTCTCTCTCTTTCTCTATTTCTTTCTCTCTTTCTTTCTCTCTCTTTCTCTCTCTTTCTCTCTCTCTTTCTCTCTCTCTCTTTCTCTCTCTTTCTCTTTCTCTCATTCTCTCTTTCTCTCTCATTCTCTCTTTCTCTCTCTTTCTCTATTTCTTTCTCTCTTTCTTTCTCTCTCTTTCTCTCTCTTTCTCTCTCTCTTTCTCTCTCTTGTATATACAGAACAGGTATAGTAGGTAAGTGGTTAGTTAAAGTTTGGCACATAACGTGGGAAAGAAGAAGTAAACGTTTTATAAGGCAAAGAAATTCCCCATTTCATACTAAATGCCTGAACAAGATGTTGAAAGACAGAAAACTGGACCAAGACTCAGAGGAAGAGAGATGAAGACGTTTTATAAAGTAGACTTTGTCATATGTAATTTTAGATACAGACTTTGACATAGTTTAGAAGTCATCTAGACTGAAAAGGGTCACCCACAAACTCTAGGAGCATGTAAGAAAGACAGAGTCACTAGATAAATTATTACTGACATTATATATTTTTATTTTAGTTTTCGAGCAACTTGTGGTTGTGGAAATGTTCTCAACTTGACCTAAAAGTGAGCTATTTACAGCCAGTCATCCATAGTTTGAGCTCTTAAACACTACTACATATGGAAAAAAGCATTTGAGTGGTACTGTACGTTTGGCAAACAAATCCAAATGTCTTCGGAGAAGATCATCTGTATGTAGATCTTTGTTGCATACAGGAATTTCTTGCCAAACAATGAAACTGTTTAAAGGGACACTGAACCCAAAAATTTTTTCTTTCGTGATTCAGATAGTGCATGCAATTTTAAGCAACTTTCTATTTTACTCCTATTATAAATTTCTCTTTGTTCTCTTGCTATCTTTATTTAAAAAGAAGGCATCTAAGCTGTTTTTTTGGTTCAGTCACTGGACAGCACTTGTTTTTATTGGTCGGTTAAATTAATCCACCAATCAGCAAGAACAACCCAGGTTGTTCACAAAAAATCCTGGCATCTAAACTTACATTCTTGCTTTTCAAATAAAGATACCAAGAGAATGAAGAACATTTGATAAAAGGAGTCAATTAGAAAGTTGCTTAAAATTGCATGCTCTATCTGAATCATAAAAGAAAATGTTTTTGGGTTCAGTGTCCCTTTAAGAGAACAAATTCATAAGAGGATTTATGTAACGAACTTCCAGAAAGCATTCATGGACCTAACAATGTCATCCTTAAAGGGACAAGGAACCCAATTTTTTTCTTTTTGATTCAGATAGAGCAGCAATTTTAAGCAAGCAAGAATGTAAATTTAGATGCCGGCCCATTTTTGGTGAACAACCTAGGTTGTTCTTGCTGATTGGTGGATAAATTTACCCACCAATAAACAAGTGCTGTCCAGGGTTCTGTACCAAAAAATGGCTGTCTCCTTAGCTTAGATGCCTTCTTTTTCAAAAAAGATAGAAAGAGAACCAAAAAATTGATAATAGGAGTAAATTAGAAAGTTGCTTAAAATTGCCTGCTCTATCTGAATCACGAAAGAAAAAATGTGGGTTCAGTGTCCCTTTAAACTATAGGAAGAGTGAAGGATCTGTGTGCTGAGTGTATTAAATTCTTTACATATATACCATTTACCTTTATTTCAGCATTTGGCATAGCTGATGTTGGCTGTGGTTTACCTACCTATACTGAAAGTTTCTATACTTAAATATAGGCTATAGAAAAGCTGTGTACACATAGCCAGCTGAAGAAATTACACTACCAGTGGGGGTTAGGGGAGATAAATAATAAAATGTTAATTTTCCATTGTTCTATATAGTTATTGGGCTTTGGTTTTCAAATAGAGATAATAAGGAAATAAAATTTTCCCTGGAAGCTCAACCCATTTTAAAGAACATAAACCAGCTGTTTTATATTCATAATTAAGACATTTCTCATACATTATATATTTTTTAAGTTCTTCTCTGAATGTTCCAATAGGGAAGGGGTTAACATTTAATAATGTCTGTTACTTTGTATTAAATGTAAATATTTAACATTCCAATGTTTTTCAGAAGAAAATGTTTTAAATAAATATATATATATATATATATATATATATATACATATATATATCCTATAATATAAAAGGCCAAGTGTGTTTGTCCGAAGCTGTCATGCGCAGTAGAGACAGCACGAGGACAAACACACCTGGCCTTTGAGTCCCTAGCTGATCTATGGCAGAAGTGGGCGTGGCCGGTGTGAGCGGGGGCATGGCCGGTAAGAAGGGGGCATCACCGGGCATGAAGGGGGCGTGGCCAGGTGCGGTCGCGCGATAGAAGGTAGAGTGATAGAGATGGGAGAGAGATAGAGAGGGGAGAGAGAGAGAGGGGGGGACAGAGAGAGAGGGGGGAGAGAGAGGGGGGAGAGAGAGGGGGGGAGAGAGAGAAAGAGGGGGGGAGAGAGAGGGGGAGGGAGAGAGAGAGGGGGGAGAGGGGGGGAGAGAGAGAGGGGGGGAGAGGGGGGGAGAGGGGGGGAGAGAGAGTGAGGGGGGAAAGAGAAAGGGAGAGAGAGAGAGAGAGAGAGAGAGAGGGGGATAGAGAGGGGGAGAGAGAGAGGAGGGGTAGAGAGAGGGGGGAGAGAGGGGTGGGGGAGAGAGAGAGAGCAAAGAGAGTGGGGGAGAGAGAGAACAAAAGAGAGGGGGAGAGAGCGCAAAAGAGAGGGGGAGAGAGAGAACGCAAAAGAGCGGAGAGAGCGCAAAAGAGAGGGGGAGAGAGCGCAAAAGAGGGGGAAGAGAGAGAGCACAAAAGAGAGGGGGGAGAAAGCGCAAAAGAGGGGGAGGAGAGAGAGCACAAAAGAGGAGGGAGAGAGAGAGTGCAAAAGAGAGAGGGGGAAGAGCGCAAAAGTGAGGGGGGAGAGAGTGCAAAAGAGAGGGGGGAGAGAGAGTGCAAAAAAGAGGGGGGAGAGAGAGCGCAAAAGAGATGGGGAGAGAGAGAGAGAGAGAGAGAGAGCAAAAGAGGGGGAGAGAGATAGAGCAAAAGAGGGGGGAGAGCACAAAAGAGGGGGGGAGAGCGCAAAAGAGAGGGGGGAGAGAGCGCAAAAGAGGGGGGAGAGAGCGCAAAAGAGAGGGGGAGAGAGAGCGCAAAAGAGATGGGGAGAGAGAGAGAGAAGAAAAGAGGGGGGAGAGAGCGCAAAAGAGGGAGGAGAGCGAGAGCACAAAAGAGAGGGAGGAGAGAGCACAAAAGAGAGGGGGGAGAGAGAGCGCAAAAGAGAGGGGAGAGAGAGCGCAAAAGAGAGGGGGAGAGAGAGCGCAAAAGAGATGGGGAGAGAGAGAGAGAAGAAAAGAGGGGGAGAGAGAGAGCGCAAAAGAGGGAGGAGAGAGAGTGCAAAAGAGAGGGGGAGAGAGAGCGCAAAAGAGATGGGGAGAGAGAGAGAGAAGAAAAGAGGGGGGAGAGAGAGAGCGCAAAAGAGGGAGGAGAGCAAGAGCACAAAAGAGAGGGAGGAGAGAGCGCAAAAGAGAGGGGGGAGAGAGAGCGCAAAAGAGAGGGGAGATAGAGCACAAAAGAGAGGGGGGAGAGAGAGCGCAAAAGAGAGGGGGGAGAGAGAGCGCAAAAGAAATGGGGAAGAGAAAACGCAAAAGAGAGGGGGAGAGAGAGCGCAAAAGAGAGGGGAGAGAGAGCACAAAAGAGAGGGGGAGAGAGAGAGAGCACAAAAGAGAGGGGAAGAGAGAGAGCGCAAAAGAGAGGGGAGAGAGAGAGGGGGGAGAGAGAGAGCGCAAAAGAGAGGGGGGGAGAGAGAGGGGGAGAGAACGCAAAAGAGATGGGGGAGAGAGAGAGCACAAAAGAGATGGAGGAGAGAGATAGTGCAAAAGAGAGGGGGAGAGAGAGCGCAAAAGAGAGGAGGAGAGAGAGCTCAAAAGAGAGTGGGGAGAGAGAGCGCAAAAGAGAGAGGGAGAGAGAGAGCACAAAAGAGAGCGAGGAGAGAGAGAGCTCAAAAGAGAGGGGGGAGAGAGCTCAAAAGAGAGGGGGAGAGAGAAAGTAAAAGAGAGGGGGAGAGAGAGAGAGCAAAAGAGAGGGGGGAAGAGAGCAAGGGGTGGGACTGCTGTACTGCAAAAAATGGCCCGTGTGAACGGGCTTTAGGACTAGTATATATATATATGTATTTATCTATACCTGCATAAGTATTGATATATATATGTATTGATATATATTTTACAAAAAAAAATCAGATATATACAGAAATATATACTTCAAAATAAAATTAACTTTTTCTTCTATGTGAAGAACATTGGAATGTTAAATATTCATAAATACCTTCGGATTTAGCCCTGTAGGTCTTATGTGGTGTCGTGTAGCACAAGAGTGATAAGTGTTAGGTTCTTTTTGAACAGTGCACTCCTTTAAATTCTATGAGAATAATTTAACACAATCACGATATCTGAAGTCCTGAAGTTAGTGCGCATCGTGTTTCGCTCACACGCAGTGTACTTTCAACTTATAATACAAGCGTTAACCCAGCCACGTTAAAAGTTTATGATTGTGCAACGTTTGTGACACTTGTAATCTAGCCCTATGTGTGTTCAACCAAGGGGATACAATGACTGCTCAATTGTAAAAAGAGAGGGGGAGAGAGAGAGCACAAAAGAGAGGGGAAGAGAGAGAGCGCAAAAGAGAGGGGAGAGAGAGGGGGGAGAGAGCGCAAAAGAGAGGGGGGAGAGAGAGGGGGAGAGAACGCAAAAGAGATGGGGGAGAGAGAGAGCGCAAAAGAGATGGAGGAGAGAGAGAGTGCAAAAGAGAGGGGGAGAGAGAGCGCAAAAGAGAGGAGGAGAGAGAGCTCAAAAGAGAGGGGGGAGAGAGAGCGCAAAAGAGAGAGGGAGAGAGAGAGCACAAAAGAGAGGGAGGAGAGAGAGAGCTCAAAAGAGAGGGGGGAGAGAGCTCAAAAGAGAGGGGGAGAGAGAAAGCAAAAGAGAGGGGGAGAGATAGAGAGCAAAAGAGAGGGGGGGAGAGAGCAAGGGGTGGGACCGCTGTACTGCAAAAAATGGCCCGTGTGAACGTGCTTTAGGACTAGTATACAGGGAGTGCAGAATTATTAGGCAAATGAGTATTTTGACCACATCATCCTCTTTATGCATGTTGTCTTACTCCAAGCTGTATAGGCTCGAAATCCTACTACCAATTAAGCATATTAGGTGATGTGCATCTCTGTAATGAGAAGGGGTGTGGTCTAATTACATCAACACCCTATATCAGGTGTGCATAATTATTAGGCAACTTCCTTTCCTTTGGCAAAATGGGTCAAAAGAAGGACTTGACAGGCTCAGAAAAGTAAAAAATAGTGAGATATCTTGCAGAGGGATGCAGCACTCTTAAAATTGCAAAGCTTCTGAAGCGTGATCATCGAACAATCAAGCGTTTCATTCAAAATAGTCAACAGGGTCGCAAGAAGCGTGTGGAAAAACCAAGGCGCAAAATAACTGCCCATGAACTGAGAAAAGTCAAGCGTGCAGCTGCCAAGATGCCACTTGCCACCAGTTTGGCCATATTTCAGAGCTTCAACATCACTGGAGTGCCCAAAAGCACAAGGTGTGCAATACTCAGAGACATGGCCAAGGTAAGAAAGGCTGAAAGACGACCACCACTGAACAAGACACACAAGCTGAAACATCAAGACTGGGCCAAGAAATATCTCAAGACTGATTTTTCTAAGGTTTTATGGACTGATGAAATGAGAGTGAGTCTTGATGGGCCAGATGGATGGGCCCGTGGCTGGATTGGTAAAGGGCAGAGAGCTCCAGTCCGACTCAGACGCCAGCAAGGTGGAGGTGGAGTACTGGTTTGGGCTGGTATCATCAAAGATGAGCTTGTGGGGCCTTTTCGGGTTGAGGATGGAGTCAAGCTCAACTCCCAGTCCTACTGCCAGTTTCTGGAAGACACCTTCTTCAAGCAGTGGTACCGGAAGAAGTCTGCATCCTTCAAGAAAAACATGATTTTCATGCAGGACAATGCTCCATCACACGCGTCCAAGTACTCCACAGCGTGGCTGGCAAGAAAGGGTATAAAAGAAGAAAATTTAATGGCATGGCCTCCTTGTTCACCTGATCTGAACCCCATTGAGAACCTGTGGTCCATCATCAAATGTGAGATTTACAAGGAGGGAAAACAGTACACCTCTCTGAACATTGTCTGGGAGGCTGTGGTTGCTGCTACACGCAATGTTGATGGTGAACAGATCAAAACACTGACAGAATCCATGGATGGCAGGCTTTTGAGTGTCCTTGCAAAGAAAGGTGGCTATATTGGTCACTGATTTGTTTTTGTTTTGTTTTTGAATGTCAGAAATGTATATTTGTGGATGTTGATATGTTATATTGGTTTCACTAGTAAAAATAAATAATTGAAATGGGTATATATTTGTTTTTTGTTAAGTTGCCTAATAATTATGCACAGTAATAGTCACCTGCACACACAGATATCCCCCTAAAATAGCTATAACTAAACACAAACTAAAAACTACTTCCAAAACTATTCAGCTTTGATATTAATGAGTTTTTTGGGTTCATTGAGAACATGGTTGTTGTTCAATAATAACATTAATCCTCAAAAATACAATTTGCCTAATAATTCTGCACTCCCTGTATATATATATATGTATTTATCTATACCTGCATAAGTATTGATATATATATGTATTGATATATATTTTACAAAAAAAAATCAGATATATACAGAAATATATACTTCAAAATAAAATTAACTTTTTCTTCTATGTGAAGAACATTGGAATGTTAAATATTCATAAATACCTTCGGATTTAGCCTTGTAGGTCTTATGTGGTGTCGTGTAGCACAAGAGTGATAAGTGTTAGGTTCTTTTTGAACAGTGCACTCCTTTAAATTCTATGAGAATAATTTAACACAATCACGATATCTGAAGTCCTGAAGTTAGTGTGCATCGTGTTTCGCTAACACGCAGTGTACTTTCAACTTATAATACAAGCGTTAACCCAGCCACGTTAAAAGTTTATGATTGTGCAACGTTTGTGCCACTTGTAATCTAGCCCTATGTGTGTTACTTTCAACCAAGGGGATACAATGACTGCTCAATTGTAAAAAATATATTTGGTGGGATTTAGGGTGGGGCCTATGGTTGAGCTTTTGGGGGGACATTGTGTGACCCCATAAACCACCAAGGCTTGGTCACCTATAAGTTGCCTGATATTTTTTTAGCTGACAACCCTATGTATATGAAGGTGGTAAACATTACAGAGACCTTGGCTCAGCAATAGATCCAGAAAGCACTCCTGTAATGAGTAGTGAGGACAATCAGGAACACCCAATGTCACGCTATTAGGGATCTAGCTGCATTAAGAGTGACTTGAATTAGTTTAAGATGTATATGCAAGGGCACTTTGGCGATAAATTTAGCAAGGCTGTTAAAGGATCAAGATGTATTTCAGTTCCAGAACCTTTTAATGTGTTAATCTATTTCTCTATATAGTTCCAGAAATCTTGAGTTTGGGCCAACTCCATCACAAATGGATCATTGATACTTTCTCTCTTCAACACCGCCAACGGGCATTTGATGAATTAGGGAAAATGTTTTTAAGGCGTGATGGGGGGAGGTACCATCTAGTTATAATTTTATCATTTATTTCATCAAATTTAGTCGAAAATGAAGATTTCCTAGCACTCTTAAAGACTCATTTCCATTCAACATCATTTAGTGCAATTTCTCCAACACACTCAGACCTAGATTTGGAGTTCGGCGGTAGCCGTGAAAACCAGCGTTAGAGGCTCCTAACGCTGGTTTTAGGCTACCGCCGGTATTTAGAGTCGTGTAGGTAAGGGTCTAACGCTCACTTTTCAGCCGCGACTTTTCCATACCGCAGATCCCCCTACGCCATTTGCGTATCCTATCTTTTCAATGGGATCTTCCTAACTCCGGTATTTAGAGTCGTTTCTGCAGTGAGCGTTAGAGCTCTAACGACAAGATTCCAGCCGCAGAAAAAAAGCAGGAGTTAAGAGCTTTCTGGCTAACGCCGGTTTATAAAGCTCTTAACTACTGTACCCTAAAGTACACTAACACCCATAAACTACCTATGTACCCCTAAACCGAGCTCCCCCCACATCGCCGCCACTCGATTAAAAATTTTAACCCCTAATCTGCCGACCGCCACCTACGTTATACTTATGTACCCCTAATCTGCTGCCCCTAACACCGCCGACCCCTATATTATATTTCTTAACCCCTAACTTGCCCCCCACAACATCGCCGCCAGCTACTTAAAATAATTAACCCCTAATCTACCGACCGCAAAGCGCCGCCACCTACGTTATCCCTATGTACCCCTAATCTGCTGCCCCTAACACCGCCGACCCCTATGTTATATTTATTAACCCCTAATCTGCCCCCCTCAACGTCGCCGACACCTGCCTACACTTATTAACCCCTAATCTGCCGAGCGGACCTGAGCGCTACTATAATAAAGTTATTAAGCCCTAATCCGCCTCACTAACCCTATAATAAATAGTATTAACCCCTAATCTGCCCTCCCTAACATCGCCGACACTTAACTTCAATTATTAACCCCTAATCTTCCGATCGGAGCTCACCGCTATTCTAATAAATGTATTAACCCCTAAAGCTAAGTCTAACCCTAACACTAACACCCCCCCTAACTTAAATATAATTTTAATCTAACGAAATAAATTAACTCTTATTAAATAAATTATTCCTATTTAAAGCTAAATACTTACCTGTAAAATAAACCCTAATATAGCTACAATATAAATTATAATTATATTATAGCTATTTTAGGATTAATATTTATTTTACAGGCAACTTTGTAATTATTTTAACCAGGTACAATAGCTATTAAATAGTTAAGAACTATTTAATAGTTACCTAGTTAAAATATTTACAAAATTACCTGTAAAATAAATCCTAAACTAAGATATAATTAAACCTAACACTACCCTATCAATAAAATAATTAAATAAACTACCTACAATTACCTACAATTAACCTAACACTACACTATCAATAAATTAAATAAACACAATTGCTACAAATAAATACAATTAAATAAACTATCTAAAGTACAAAAAATAAAAAAGAACTAAGTTACAGAAAATAATAAAATATTTACAAACATAAGAAAAATATTACAACAATTTTAAACTAATTACACCTACTCTAAGCCCCCTAATAAAATAACAAAGCCCCCCAAAATAAAAAATTCCCTACCCTATTCTAAATTAAAAAAGTTACAAGCTCTTTTACCTTACCAGCCCTGAACAGGGCCCTTTGCGGGGCATGCCCCAAGAAGTTCAGCTCTTTTGCCTGTAAAAAAAAACATACAATACCCCCCCCCCAACATTACAACCCACCACCCACATACCCCTAATCTAACCCAAACCCCCCTTAAATAAACCTAACACTAATCCCCTGAAGATCTTCCTACCTTGTCTTCACCATCCAGGTATCACCGATCGGTCCTGGCTCCGATATCTTCATCCAACCCAAGCGGGGGCTAGACATCCACTGAAGAAGTCCAGAAGAGGGTCCAAAGTCTTCCTCCTATCCGGCAAGAAGAGGACATCCGGACCGGCAAACATCTTCTCCAAGCGGCATCTTCTATCTTCTTCCATCCGGAGCGAAGCGGCTGATCTTGAAGACCTCCGGCGCGGATCCATCCTCTTCTTTCGACGTCCAACTGAAGAATGAAGGTTCCTTTAAGGGACGTCATCCAAGATGGCGTCCCTCGAATTCCGATTGGCTGATAGGATTCTATTAGCCAATCGGAATTAAGGTAGGAATTTTCTGATTGGCTGATGGAATCAGCCAATCAGAATCAAGTTCAATCCGATTGGCTGATCCAATCAGCCAATCAGATTGAGCTCGCATTCTATTGGCTGTTCCGATCAGCCAATAGAATGCGAGCTCAATCTGATTGGCTGATTGGATCGGCCAATCGGATTGAACTAGATTCTGATTGGCTGATTCCATCAGCCAATCAGAAAATTCCTACCTTAATTCCGATTGGCTAATAGAATCCTATCAGCCAATCGGAATTCGAGGGACGCCATCTTGGATGACGTCCCTTAAAGGAACCTTCATTCTTCAGTTGGACGTCGAAAGAAGAGGATGGATCCGCGCCGGAGGTCTTCAAGATCAGCCGCTTCGCTCCGGATGGAAGAAGATAGAAGATGCCGCTTGGAGAAGATGTTTGCCGGTCCGGATGTCCTCTTCTTGCCGGATAGGAGGAAGACTTTGGACCCTCTTCTGGACTTCTTCAGTGGATGTCTAGCCCCCGCTTGGGTTGGATGAAGATATCGGAGCCAGGACCGATCGGTGATACCTGGATGGTGAAGACAAGGTAGGAAGATCTTCAGGGGATTAGTGTTAGGTTTATTTAAGGGGGGTTTGGGTTAGATTAGGGGTATGTGGGTGGTGGGTTGTAATGTTGGGGGGGGGGTATTGTATGTTTTTTTTTACAGGCAAAAGAGCTGAACTTCTTGGGGCATGCCCCGCAAAGGGCCCTGTTCAGGGCTGGTAAGGTAAAAGAGCTTGTAACTTTTTTAATTTAGAATAGGGTAGGGAATTTTTTATTTTGGGGGGCTTTGTTATTTTATTAGGGGGCTTAGAGTAGGTGTAATTAGTTTAAAATTGTTGTAATATTTTTCTTATGTTTGTAAATATTTTATTATTTTCTGTAACTTAGTTCTTTTTTATTTTTTGTACTTTAGATAGTTTATTTAATTGTATTTATTTGTAGCAATTGTGTTTATTTAATTTATTGATAGTGTAGTGTTAGGTTAATTGTAGGTAATTGTAGGTAGTTTATTTAATTATTTTATTGATAGGGTAGTGTTAGGTTTAATTATATCTTAGTTTAGGATTTATTTTACAGGTAATTTTGTAAATATTTTAACTAGGTAACTATTAAATAGTTCTTAACTATTTAATAGCTATTGTACCTGGTTAAAATAATTACAAAGTTGCCTGTAAAATAAATATTAATCCTAAAATAGCTATAATATAATTATAATTTATATTGTAGCTATATTAGGATTTATTTTACAGGTAAGTATTTAGCTTTAAATAGGAATAAGTTATTTAATAAGAGTTAATTTATTTCGTTAGAATAAAATTATATTTAACTTAGGGGGGTGTTAGTGTTAGGGTTAGACTTAGCTTTAGGGGTTAATCCATTTATTAGAATAGCGGTGAGCTCCGGTCGGCAGATTAGGGGTTAATAATTGAAGTTAGGTGTCGGCGATGTTAGGGAGGGCAGATTAGGGGTTAATACTATTTATTATAGGGTTAGTGAGGCGGATTAGGGGTTAATAACTTTATTATAGTAGCGCTCAGGTCCGCTCGGCAGATTAGGGGTTAATAAGTGTAGGCAGGTGTCGGCGACGTTGTGGGGGGCAGATTAGGGGTTAATAAATATAACATAGGGGTCGGCGATGTTAGGGCAGCAGATTAGGGGTACATAGGGATAACGTAGGTGGCGGCGGTTTACGGAGCGGCAGATTAGGGGTTAAAAGTGTAATGCAGGGGTCAGCGATAGCGGGGGGCGGCAGAATAGGGGTTAATAAGTGTAAGGTTAGGGGTGTTTAGACTCGGGGTACATGTTAGAGTGTTAGGTGCAGACGTAGGAAGTGTTTTCCCATAGGAAACAATGGGGCTGCGTTAGGAGCTGAACGCGGCTTTTTTGCAGGTGTTAGGTTTTTTTTCAGCTCAAACAGCCCCATTGTTTCCTATGGGAGAATCGTGCACGAGCACGTTTTTGAGGCTGGCCGCGTCCGTAAGCAACTCTGGTATCGAGAGTTGCATTTGCGGTAAAAATGCTCTACGCTCCTTTTTTGGAGCCTAACGCAGCATTTTTTTGGACTCTCGATACCAGAGTTAATTTTATGGTGCGGCCAGAAAAAAACCCGCGGAGCGTTAACAGCCCTTTTACCGCCGAACTCCAAATCTAGGCCTCAATTTTTATATAGCACACCCTATACTTCCAATGGGAAGTGGTAGTATTGTGCTAATTGTTCTTGTATACTTGGCTTTGACATTAATTTTAGTGCATGAACTCACAGAAATCTGTTAGCTGAAGGAAATGTCATACTTGCTCTCTCTGACATGAATACCATGCATTACACTACCATTGTAGGGGTGGTAATTGAGAATGAACTTTAATTAAAGGGACATTAAACCCAAAATGTTTCTTTCATGGTTCAGATAGAGAATACAATTTTAAACAGCATTCCAATTTACTTCTATTAACTAATTTGCTTCATTCTTTAGATATCCTTTGTTGACGAAATAGCAATGCACTTGTGTGAGCCAATCACACAAGGCATCTATTTGCAGCCTACCAATCAGCAGCTACTGAGCCTATCTAGATAGGCTTTTCAGCAAAGGATATCAAGAGAATGAAACAAATGAGCTAATAGAAGTAAATTAGAGAGTTGTTTAAAATTGCATGCTCTTTCTGAATCATAAAAGAAAAATTTGGATTTCATATCCCTTTAAGCATGAGTTTTAAAGTGATATGAAACCCAAAATGTCTCTTTCACAATTCAGATAGAGCTAATTTTCTTCTACTATCTAATTTGCTTTGTTCTCTTGGCAGCTTTTGTTGAAAAGCAAACCTAGGTAGGCTCAAGAACGTGCTTGTGTCTAGAGCACTATATGGCAGCAATTTTGCAAGAATGTTATCCATGTATAGGAGCACTAGATGGCAGCATAGTTACTGTCATGTGGTGCTCCAGACACATATTTATGTATCTCTTCAACAAGGAATACCATGGAAAGGAAGCAAATTTGTTAATAGAATTATGGAGGGGGAAGGGTTAGAGAGCTGTTTGGGAGGGAACAGGAAGGTGGGAGGTTAAGGGAGGATCCTATACACTGCAGAAAAACAAAAAATGTTAATAAAAAAAGAACTGCCGGGGGATGCTTCTGGGCGGCGGCCATGATGGCTGTTTATTTTAGAGGCTGAAGAGTCTGGCATATATTTCTGCTGCATATTGCCAGTCTATGGTATCATTGTTGATCTTATTTGACATATTCTAAAATTACAGATTTTGCTGAACAGTTTGATCTGTGTTATGTTGCTAACTTCAGTCCTAGACTACCGGAACGAGAGGGTATGCAGTAGCGGCCTAGAAATAGGTCAGACCTTCCTCTAACCCCCCCGGTAACCCGGGTAGAAAGACTTGTTGTGCCGTATATATATTCTTATTCTTCAAAAGAGATTAATCTGCTAAGATAGACACCCTCACACTTAAAATGTATTTATAAGACTGTGCAGCTAGTCCGCATCTTCAATCATAATGGCGGTAACTGGTTGAGAACTAGAAGCATCTATCATCGAGCTATTGGAGAAACACTTTCAAAGGCTTAGCAGGCTTATCGGTAACGGTTTAAACTTGATCCAACCTATGAAAGGGAGGAGGATGGAGAATTCACCTTGACACCCCTTACAGCCTCACGACCAACTGGGAGAATTGCGAGTAACCTAGAGTATGGTGAAGCAACCAGCCTGAGCTTGGAAGACACGGCTCTTACCTTTAATACGGACGGAAAAATACAGGGAGATTCCACAAGTCCAGCTGCTGTCTGCAGCGATCTACACGATTTGAGTGGTGCCCTAATTGATGCGGCTGATTCCTGTGAGATGGATCGGGCCAAAGTTTCCCTTCTGCTACACGGAGATCATCAGCAGTGTTTGGTGAGACAGAGCCTAGATAACTGGCTATTGGAAGCGGTTATACTTTCAGATTGTGTCGTAGTTGACGATACTAAAGTTATCACTACTTTGGGACTGCTACATGGAAACCCTACAAGAATTGGCCCTCTAGTCAACAAGGGGATACTTCTGCTTATTTTTTCCTCAGCAGTATACAAGTTGCAAGGAGATAGAACCAGCATTGGATAGGTATTCAGAGCAATAGTTATGCTCATAACATTCACAACCTGAATATGCTCAAGGAGTTAAACCGTATGTATAATTTCTGTTCATGGAAGTAATCCACTTAGGTTTGGTGAAAACATTGATACTTAAGGTCCTCGGGCTATTTCTATATGATGATCTTTGGATCTGAGAAACTCATCAATGGCTCTGCGCTTATATTATATGGAAGTCAGGTGGAACAGCTACTTTACTCTTCTAGCTCACATACCACTGCAGTCGTTTACCGTATGCAAAGAACAAATATCTCTCCTAACTGCTGATTAATATGTTCCATAGGGCTGATAATATGTTCATATGCCCATTATTTGATAGCACAAAAGCTGTGTGAGTAATAATGAAAGTGAACAATATTAAAAGTGTATTTTCCTCTCCAGTCAGTATCATTTATATGTTATAGCCTTTTTGTGTGAGGTAGGAGTGATTATGTAAGCAGACATGATAGTTTCAAAGTTTAAGCTATAATTAGACTATAATATTTAGCATGGCCTTCAAGAATTTTCACTTACTTAGTCAGCTGCCTGCGGCCTGGGTGGCTGGATTGTTCTATCCCTTGATAGAATTTATTTAAGGTGCCTTGTTAATAGGTGGTTTTATTCCAGATTTTAGTTGGATACAAACTACAGTAAAAAAATACTCAAAAAGATATGTCTATGAATACACACACATATATTTCATCTGATTATAACTTTCGGTAAATTAGATTATCATTAGTGATGTTTTTCTATTTGGTTTGCCTTCCTGATGAAACGGAATACATGCTGCTTGCCTATTGAATTTATTAGAGATGTATACAGCTGCTATCAAGATCATCTACACCTTATATTTAAGCCTATATGTTGTTGGTTCAAGTTTGTATAGAAGATGCCTTAGTGGGATATATTAACCCCCTCTGTTATTCGCTAAAGTAAAGTGCTCTCTTTCTTTAATCTCTAAGCAAAACTTTTAACGGGCACAGGGTCTGTGTTGAAAGCTTACTTTTCGGCTTGTTTTACCATATAGCTCTAAGGGTCCAAGCGTGGCCCTATTTACTTTATTATATTTCATACCCTCTATCAAGCTCCCCTGTTCGTAGATATTAAAAGTTAGGGTCCAAGAGAGGTCATTGTTTTATATATGGGGATTCTATATCTATAAGACTGAAAAACAGGGTTAACTAGATTCTACTATCAATGTTATAAAAACATTAAAAAAATGAGAGGTTTACAAGTTGGGACCCAAGAGTGGTCCTCTACTGTTTGTAATTGTCTTCTGTCACTGCCATTTCTATAGTACTACTGGGTCCAAAAGTGGCCCTATATTTTATTTGGAAGATATATAGTTTATTCAGCAAATATTGGCCTAGATTTGGAGTTTGGCGTTAGCCGTGAAAACCAGCGTTAGAGGCTCCTAACGCTGGTTTTAGGCTACCGCCGGTATTTAGAGTCGTGTAGGTAAGGGTCTAACGCTCACTTTTCAGCCGCGACTTTTCCATACCGCAGATCCCCCTACGCCATTTGCGTATCCTATCTTTTCAATGGGATCTTCCTAACGCCGGTATTTAGAGTCGTTTCTGAAGTGAGCGTTAGAGCTCTAACGACAAAACTCCAGCCGCAGAAAAAAGTCAGTAGTTAAGAGCTTTCTGGGCTAACGCCGGTTTATAAAGCTCTTAACTACTGTACCCTAAAGTACACTAACACCCATAAACTACCTATGTACCCCTAAACTGAGGTCCCCCCACATCGCCGCAACTCGATTCAATTTTTTTAACCCCTAATCTGCCGACCGCCACCTACGTTATACTTATGTACCCCTAATCTGCTGCCCCTAACACCGCCGACCCCTATATTATATTTATTAACCCCTAACCTGCCCCCCACAACGTCGCCGCCAGCTACTTACAATAATTAACCCCTAATCTGCCGACCGCAAAGCGCCGCCACCTACGTTATCCTTATGTACCCCTAATCTGCTGCCCCTAACACCGCCGACCCCTGTATTATATTTATTAACCCCTAATCTGCCCCCCACAACGTCGCCGACACCTGCCTACACTTATTAACCCCTAATCTGCCGAGCGGACCTGAGCGCTACTATAATAAAGTTATTAACCCCTAATCCGCCTCACTAACCCTATCATAAATAGTATTAACCCCTAATCTGCCCTCCCTAACATCGCCGACACCTAACTTCAATTATTAACCCCTAATCTGACGACCGGAGCTCACCGCTATTCTAATAAATGGATTAACCCCTAAAGCTAAGTCTAACCCTAACACTAACACCCCCCTAACTTAAATATAATTTAAATCTAACGAAATTAATTAACTCTTATTAAATACATTATTCCTATTTAAAGCTAAATACTTACCTGTAAAATAAATCCTAATATAGCTACAATATAAATTATAATTACATTGTAGCTATTTTAGGATTAATATTTATTTTACAGGTAACTTTGTAATTATTTTAACCAGGTACAATAGCTATTAAATAGTTAAGAACTATTTAATAGTTACCTAGTTAAAATAATTACAAAATTACCTGTAAAATAAGTCCTAACCTAAGTTATAATTAAACCTAACACTACCCTATCAATAAATAAATTAAATACAATAGCTACAAATAACTACAATTACATAAACTAACTAAAGTACAAAAAATAAAAAAGAACTAAGTTACAAAAAATAAAAAAATATTTACAAACATAAGAAAAATATTACAACAATTTTAAACTAATTACACCTACTCTAAGCCCCCTAATAAAATAACAAACACCCCCAAAATAAAAAAATGCCCTACCCTATTCTAAATTAATAGAGTTAAAAGCTCTTTTACCTTACCAGCCCTGAACAGGGCCCTTTGCGGGGCATGCCCCAATAAAATCAGCTCTTTTGCCTGTAAAAAAAAACATACAATACCCCCCCCCCAACATTACAACCCACCACCCACATACCCCTAATCTAACCCAAACCCCCCTTAAATAAACCTAACACTAGCCCCTGAAGATCTTCCTACCTTGTCTTCACCATCCAGGTTCACCGATCCGTCCTGGCATCCGGTGCTGAAGAGGTCCAGAAGAGGCTCCAAAGTCTTCCTCCTATCCGGCAAGAAGAGGACATCCGGACCGGCAAACATCTTCTTCCAAGCGGCATCTTCAATCTTCTTCCATCCGGTGCGGAGCGGGTCCATCTTGAAGCAGCCGACGCGGATCCATCCTCTTCTTCCGGTGTCTCCCGACGAATGACGGTTCCTTTAAGGGACGTCATCCAAGATGGCGTCCCTCGAATTCCGATTGGCTGATAGGATTCTATCAGCCAATCGGAATTAAGGTAGGAATATTCTGATTGGCTGATGGGATCAGCCAATCAGAATCAAGTTCAATCCGATTGGCTGATCCAATCAGCCAATCAGATTGAGCTCGCATTCTATTGGCTGTTCCGATCAGCCAATAGAATGCGAGCTCAATCTGATTGGCTGATTGGATCGGCCAATCGGATTGAACTTGATTCTGATTGGCTGATTCCATCAGCCAATCAGAATATTCCTACCTTAATTCCGATTGGCTGATAGAATCCTATCAGCCAATCGGAATTCGAGGGACGCCATCTTGGATGACGTCCCTTAAAGGAACCGTCATTCGTCGGGAGACACCGGAAGAAGAGGATGGATCCGCGTCGGCTGCTTCAAGATGGACCCGCTCCGCACCGGATGGAAGAAGATTGAAGATGCCGCTTGGAAGAAGATGTTTGCCGGTCCGGATGTCCTCTTCTTGCCGGATAGGAGGAAGACTTTGGAGCCTCTTCTGGACCTCTTCAGCACCGGATGCCAGGACGGATCGGTGAACCTGGATGGTGAAGACAAGGTAGGAAGATCTTCAGGGGCTAGTGTTAGGTTTATTTAAGGGGGGTTTGGGTTAGATTAGGGGTATGTGGGTGGTGGGTTGTAATGTTGGGGGGGGGGTATTGTATGTTTTTTTTTACAGGCAAAAGAGCTGATTTTATTGGGGCATGCCCCGCAAAGGGCCCTGTTCAGGGCTGGTAAGGTAAAAGAGCTTTTAACTCTATTAATTTAGAATAGGGTAGGGCATTTTTTTATTTTGGGGGTGTTTGTTATTTTATTAGGGGGCTTAGAGTAGGTGTAATTAGTTTAAAATTGTTGTAATATTTTTCTTATGTTTGTAAATATTTTTTTATTTTTTGTAACTTAGTTCTTTTTTATTTTTTGTACTTTAGTTAGTTTATGTAATTGTAGTTATTTGTAGCTATTGTATTTAATTTATTTATTGATAGTGTAGTGTTAGGTTTTATTGTAGGTAATTGTAGGTATTTTATTTAATTAATTTATTGATAGGGTAGTGTTAGGTTTAATTATAACTTAGGTTAGGACTTATTTTACAGGTAATTTTGTTATTATTTTAACTAGGTAACTATTAAATAGTTCTTAACTATTTAATAGCTATTGTACCTGGTTAAAATAATTACAAAGTTACCTGTAAAATAAATATTAATCCTAAAATAGCTACAATGTAATTATAATTTATATTGTAGCTATATTAGGATTTATTTTACAGGTAAGTATTTAGCTTTAAATAGGAATAAGTTATTTAATAAGAGTTAATTAATTTCGTTAGATTTAAATTATATTTAAGTTAGGGGGGTGTTAGTGTTAGGGTTAGACATAGCTTTAGGGGTTAATCCATTTATTAGAATAGCGGTGAGCTCCGGTCGTCAGATTAGGGGTTAATAATTGAAGTTAGGTGTCGGCGATGTTAGGGAGGGCAGATTAGGGGTTAATACTATTTATGATAGGGTTAGTGAGGCGGATTAGGGGTTAATAACTTTATTATAGTAGCGGTGCGGTCCGCTCGGCAGATTAGGGGTTAATAAGTGTAGGCAGGTGTCGGCGACGTTGAGGGGGGCAGATTAGGGGTTAATAAATATAATATAGGGGTCGGCGGTGTTAGGGGCAGCAGATTAGGGGTACATAAGGATAACGTAGGTGGCGGCGCTTTGCGGTCGGCAGATTAGGGGTTAATTATTGTAAGTAGCTGGCGGCGACGTTGTGGGGGGCAGGTTAGGGGTTAATAAATGTAATATAGGGGTCGGCGGTGTTAGGGGCAGCAGATTAGGGGTACATAGGGATAATGTAAGTTGCGGCGGTTTACGGAGCGGAAGATTAGGGGTTAATAATAATATGCAGGGGTCAGCGATAGCGGGGGCGGCAGATTAGGGGTTAATAAGTGTAAGGTTAGGGGTGTTTAGACTCGGGGTACATGTTAGAGTGTTAGGTGCAGACGTAGGAAGTGTTTCCCCATAGGAAACAATGGGGCTGCGTTAGGAGCTGAACGCGGCTTTTTTGCAGGTGTTAGGTTTTTTTTCAGCTCAAACAGCCCCATTGTTTCCTATGGGAGAATCGTGCACGAGCACGTTTTTGAGGCTGGCCGCGTCCGTAAGCAACTCTGGTATCGAGAGTTGCATTTGCGGTAAAAATGCTCTACGCTCCTTTTTTGGAGCCTAACGCAGCATTTTTTTGAACTCTCGATACCAGAGTTAATTTTATGGTGCGGCCAGAAAAAAACCCGCGGAGCGTTAACAGCCCATCTACCGCCAAACTCCAAATCTAGGCCATTGTGTTTATTATGACTTCTAGTTATGTTATATAAATGTGCATTGTCTATCTGTGTATTTTGTATAGATTCCTGATATGGAACAATCTCTCTGTAAAGATTGAAATAGTGTCTTTGTTTGTAAGCCGAAAAATTAAACCTCAATAAAATATTTAATAAAAAAACAAGAAAAAAAAAAAAAAAAACTGCCCTTTAACTTCATACTGCATACAGACAGGTGAGGAGAGTAGGAGGGGGGAAGAGCTGTTTGAGAGTCAGGTAGGAATTAGGGGGGTGGGAGGAGTCAGGGGGGAGGGTAATCTATACACTACAGCTAAACTTAACCTTAAAAGCTACCTGATTAACCCTTTCACTGTTGGGATATTCAGAAGTGTAGTGGGCAGCTGAAATAAGCATCCTTCTAATTACCAAAAACCAATGGCAAATCCATGTATGTCTGCTATTTCTAAAAGATATAAAAGAATAAATTGTACAATCATTTGTGTTATGACTGCACAAGCAGTATGTAAATTATTTCAGTGAGAACCCCAAAGTTTGTGAAAAAAATAAAAATATATATATGTTAGTATTTGGCGACTAAACGGTGGCATGAAATACACCAAAATGGTCTTAGATCAATACCTTGGGTAGTCTATTAAAATATACATATATATATATTAAGCCAAGGAATAGTAAAATGTAATGGGCGCTCAGTGTGTTAGACTAAAAATATAAGTATACTATAGGTACTTAGCCAAAAATAATTGTGAAGTTACCAATACAATATCATTGGCACAATATATCAAACAAAACAGGTAGTTGTTTTCACAGTACTTATAGAGAAATAGATATAAACATTCTGTGTTATACAGCTGTTAGGGTTCACACAGTTATTGATACAATGTATATAATAGAGCGGTTGCCTCAATAGAAAATATATATGTTAATAGCAATACCAGTGAGGTAAGATCTAGATACAAACTCTTAATTGACAGATATTCGCAATGGACAGAACAGTTGTGCTCATTAACTTAAAACACCAATTGTGACTAGTAGAATATTAAGCACAAAGTCAAAACATGCAGTATGAAATGAGGTTAGAGTCCATAAGTGATACTGTGTGGAAAGCCAAAGGGGGAATCCCAGTGTTACGAATCACACTTTCCCCTCAGGGGATTCTACTTACTCTCCTTAACCTCAATCCATATGAGGTAAGTGTCGCGCAGGGTAAGTAGAATAAAGAACTTTCCTTTGTTTATCCGGTATCCCCAGACTTGTCACTGCCTCCCAGATGTTCCGCTCACATAAATGGATGAGAAGAAAGTGGAAGCATAAAAATATTGTGACAGTCAGTGTATTTTACCATTATCTCCTTTACACTGACTGTCACAATATTTTTATGCTCCTGATACCGCACAAGTTGTAATGTACTGCGGTCACGCTTAAATCAGGTTTTAATCTATTTTGCCAATAAAATACCTCATAATTTACTGAGGTTGTAAAGTGTGAGTAATATTCTTTTCACATATTGTGCATATAACTCTATATATAACGGGGTTGCACTATTATCGTTTTCCACTTTCTTCTCATCCATTTATGTGAGCGGAACATCTGGGAGGCAGTGACAAGTCTGGGGATACCGGATAAACAAAGGAAAGTTCTTTATTCTACTTACCCTGCGCGACACTTACCTCATATGGATTGAGGTTAAGGAGAGTAAGTAGAATCCCCTGAGGGGAAAGTGTGATTCGTAACACTGGGATTCCCCCTTTGGCTTTCCACACAGTATCACTTATGGACTCTAACCTCATTTCATACTGCATGTTTTGACTTTGTGCTTAATTTTCTACTAGTCACAATTGGTGTTTTAAGTTAATGAGCACAACTGTTCTGTCCATTGCGAATATCTGTCAATTAAGAGTTTGTATCTAGATCTTACCTCACTGGTATTGTTATTAACATATATATTTTCTATTGAGGCAACCGCTCTATTATATACATTGTATCAATAACTGTGTGAACCCTAACAGCTGTATAACACAGAATGTTTATATCTATTTCTCTATAAGTACTGTGAAAACAACTACCTGTTTTGTTTGATATATTGTGCCAATGATATTGTATTGGTAACTTCACAATTATTTTTTGCTAAGTACCTATAATATACTTATATTTTTAGTCTAACACACTGAGCGCCCATTACATTTTACTATTCCTTGGTTTACTATTTCTTCTTATTAGGGTTGTTTTTTTGGGGGGGGACCCAACAACCCTAATAGGTAATCTGGGGCAGCACAGTGTTAAATATATTCTTTTAATAGGGTCCACTTTTGAGGCAAATACCTATTTTTGCGCCGCTATCACAATTCTGCCTTCCTTTCAACATATATATATATACAGTAGTTTTGATAGATATAAAAAACAAACAAAAAAACAAGGCTCTATTTTTATTTGAATGGAGTGATAGCAAAAATGCTAAAAAAAATCTATGGTCTTTTGGGCAAGTTTTTCTCTGAAATTCTCAGTCCTTAAGGGGTTAAACTATATAAAAAAAGCAGACTGTCCCATTTACTTAATTTATTTACTGAATGCATATGTATGTATGACATTAAAAGGTTTCATTTAAAATCTATGTCCCTTTTCTTTTCCAGACACTCAGTGGTTAATAAGAGAATTTCCTGATAACAGGTGTCTAGGGTTTAATAATCACATAACCAGAAAATACAGGCATTGATGACAGATCTGCAAGGGAACACATGTCTGTGCCTATTAGTGTGTTTTGGGTAGAAGAATAATATTGAAAAATGGCCAATATTTTTTCTGAGCAAAAAAAAAGTCACTTGCAAAACTGAATATCTTGCATTGAAGCAGAAAAAAGCAATTCCACTTTGCTCATACATTGCAATGTCACTTGCAAAACCGCATTACCGTCCCTTGAAGCAGAAAAGATATATAATCCTTACTGCTTTCTTATACAATGAGGTTAGGCTTGCAAAACTGCATAACTTGTTTGAAGCAGAAGAAAAGCAAGTCATTTTAGTTCCATTATCTTACACGATGAAATCAGAGGAATCGAACATTTCTAGATTTTCTACATATTTTCTGCACATATTTTCTTTAATAAAACCCCAAACTGTTTTTGACCTTTCTTCTTTGACTAGTGGCCAATTCTTTTAATGTTATGGGCCAGTGTCGAAATAATTGTTAGCATAGCTTGATCGGTATCTGTTGTACGTGCATTTTTGTGTTGGCTGATATATATCATGGGTGAGATTACATATGCGGTATTGCCCGTAAAAGCCGTCAAAACCAGTTTTTAGTCTGGTATTGCAATCACATATACGGTGCCGTATATTTCACCCGTCGCCTGATAATTTTACTCCCATAAACTAACATAGAACCACGGCGCAAATCTGTATCATACATTCAGAGCAAGGACTTAAACGGGGAAAATTGAGAAATTTTACTCTATTTTTACCTGGCCACACATAGGCAGGCACAGCAAGCCTTGCTCTGAATATATAAGTACTGTAACTCTCTGAAAGTATTAACTAACACTTAACGCATGCACAATATCTACCTGTCAACCGCCATCCCCCACTGCAATAACTAAATAAAATCTATTAACCCCTAATCCCCCAACCCCCACATTGCAAAATTTCTAATTAATCTATTAAACCCTAAACCACCAACCCCCCACAACGCAATATACCTAATAAACAGGTAGATTACGAGTATTGCGTTACGGCTTTTAATGCTGAAAAGATGGCAATTTCAGCGTAATAGAAGTAACGCAGCTATTGCGAGTCGTGTCGGTATAGCTATACTGCAAGCATTTTAACCTGTAACACAACGTCCATTCCGCACTCAAAAAAATTATGTTTTTCCGTGGGATTTGCTTAGCGCCAGTATTACAAGTTGTGCGGTGAGGCTAAAAAGCTTGCGTTACAGCCTATACCAACACGATCCATACTGCCATCTGAGATCAGTAGTTATGAGTTTTGCACAACAAAAATGTTTCACAAAACTCATAACTAAACTGTTACAAAGTACTCTAACACCCATAAACTACCTATTAACCCTTAAACTGCAACCTTCCTGCATCGCAAATGCTAAATTAAACCTCTTAACCCCTAATCTGCCACTCACCCACATCACCACTATTAAATACATTTATTAACCCCTATTCTGCCGCTCCCCGACATCGCTGACACTATAATAAAGCTATTAACCCCTAAACCTCCGGCCTCCCACATCTCTGCAACTAAATAAACCTATTAACCCCTAAACCACCAGCCCCCCACATCGCAAAGCACTAAATTAAACTATTAACCCCTAAACCTAACGCCCCCCTAACCTTAAATTAAAATTACAATATAACTATCTTAAAATAAAACTTACCTGTGAAATAAAAAAGTTGAAACTATATATTAACCTAACATAACTATTCTAATAAATCTAAAAAACTACCAATTAAAAAATCTAAATGACACATTTAACCCCTTTAAAGACAAGGCCATTTTTCAATTTCTTTCCCTTAAGGACCAGGGCTATTTTTACGTTTCTGCGGAGTATGTGTTTAGCTGTAATTTTCCTCTTACTCATTTACTGTACCCACACATATTATATACCACTTTTCTCACCATTAAATGGACTTTCCAAAGATACCATTATTTTTATCATATCTTATAATTTAGTATAAAAAAAATATATCTAAAATATGATGAAAAAATAGAAAAAAACACACTTTTTCTAACTTTGACCCCCAAAATCTCTTACACATCTACAACCACCAAAAAACACCCATGCTAAATTTTGTCCTGAGTTTAGAAATACCCAATGTTTAAATGTTCTTTGCTTTTTGCAAGTTATAGGGCAATAAATACAAGTAGCAGTTTGCTATTTCCATACCCTTTTTTTAAAAAAATTAGCGATAGTTACATTGAAACACTGATATCTGTCGGGAAATAAGTGCTTGTGAAAACCTGGTGACGATTGCCAAATCCCCAAACAATAGCAATAATGTAAAGGTCAGTCCACAGCACTTCATAAAATGTTCACTTTATTAGAAACAGATTAACACGAATAAAAGTGACGTTTCGGAATTGCCTCCTTAATCATACCTTGATTAAGGAGGCAACTCCGAAAACGTCACTTTTATTCGTGTTAATCTGTTTCTAATAAAGTATATATTTTGTTTTTAGTAGACAACCCAAATTATTGATCTAGGCCCATTTTGGTATATTTCATACCACCATTTTACCACCAAATGTGATCAAATAAAAAAAAATTGTTAACTTTTTCACTTTAGGTTTCTCACTGAAATTATTTACAAACAGCTTGTGCTATTATGGAACAAATGGTTGTAAATGCTTCTCTGGGATCCCCTTTGTTCAGAAATAACAGACATTTATGGCTTTGGCATTACTTTTTGGTAATTAGAAGGCCGTTAAATGCCGCTGAGCACCACATTTGTATTATGCCCAGCAGTGAAGGGGTTAATTAGGTAGCAGGTAGGAAGCATTTTAGCTTAAGTGTAGTGTAGTAGACAACCAAAAGTATTCATCTAGGCCCATTTTGGTATATTTCATGCCACCATATTACCGCCAAATGCGATCAAATAAAAAAAATTGTTAAACTTTTTCACAAACTTTAGGATTCTCACTGAAATTATTTACAAACAACTTATGCAATTATGGCATAAATGGTTGTAAATGCTTCTTTGTGATCCCCTTTCTTCATAAATAGCAGACATATATGGCTTTGGCATTACTTTTTGGTAATTAGAAGGCGGCTAATTGCCTCTGCGCACCACACTTGTATTATGCCCAGCAGTGAAGTGGTTAATTTAGGTAGCTTGTAGGGTTAATTTTAGCTTTAGTGTAGAGATCAGCCTCCCACCTGACACATCCCACCCTCTGATCCCTCACTGACCCCTCTCAAATGGCTCTCTTCCCTCCCCCACATCACAATTGTCACCGCCATCTTAAGTACTGGCAGAAAGTCTGCCAGTACTAAAATAAAAGGCATTTTTTTATTATTATTATTATTATTATTTTTTTTAAAATATTTTTTCTGCATTGTTGAATCCCCCCTTAGCCCCTAACCTCCCTTTTTCTGTAGTGTAGCTGCCCACCCTCAATACCCTCCCCCCTCCCAGATCCCTTTGGAAACATTATCCCACCTCGCTCTCCCTCCCTCCTTCCCAGATAGAGTTATTTGCTGTGCAATTGTACATACTAACATTTAACTTGCTGCACATGCATCGGTAACTCTGCAAATCTATTTCTGCCTTGCCCCACTCATGGGGCATGCAGAAATAGTGTGGTCTTGCTAAAAATAGCGAGATTGCAGCAGAGAGAAGCCCAGGACTGGAGCGACGTACAGGGTATGTTGCTGGTCCTTAAGGGCATAATGACAAACTTTGTACAGGGTATGACGCTGGACGTTAAGGGGAAAAAAAAAATAACACTATGAAAAAAAAATAATCTAAAATTACAAAAAATAATTAACACAAAATTACGAAAAATAAAAAAATACTAAGCTTACAAAAAATAATAAACAAAATTATCAAAAATAATAACAATGGGGGGCGGAGTCAACTGCCATACAGATCAGTCGCCATTTCATAGAGCTCCTCCATAAAAACTCCTTAAATAAACTAATTGTTCCTGCAAGGGGAAGCTCTAAGACTTTTACTTTTGTACAGTTCCCCAAGTACAAGATCCCTGTCTAAACGGAGGTTGTCTGGGCTATTTTGGTGAGTTGGACCGGACACAGGAGGCTCAAAGACCGCAAGCACTTGAAGGCTCTGCTTAGCAGACCCAGCCCACGCAAGCTCAATTACACCCTGAGCCACATCAGCCAAAGCAAAGCATCTCATCCTGCTCCGGAGGGTCGGGGATCCGCTCCGAGCTCAGCTGAGCTTGTTACAACTGTGCCCAGAGCAACGCAGAGGACACAACAGGGAAAACCTCTCCCGGATCAGACGGACGAACAACTGTGAGTAACGGCTTACCAGGCATCGGCCAACACTTATGCAGACTTGAACATAGCTGCTTTCATACACAATAGTGCTGGGTGTGTACAGTAGCCAGAGCAAATAGACTGTGGTTATACCCTCAGCTGTGGCGCGAAACGCCATTTCTAGTTTCTCCACAGACACATAACATTGTGTAATGTATCTTGCTGTAGGGAATAAAATCAGCATATAATCCTCTGCCTTAATACTAAAAGGAGCCTGTGAGAGAGTACTCTGTTTTCTTCACATAAGACAGAAGATTCAGTTACCACTTTGCATATTTTTGTCAACCGGCCTTGTAAGACATTACAACCCTGCTAGCAACGTGGATCCTACATATACTGCGGACACTTCCCCACTGGCATTGGTAGTAACTAAACTGTGATTTGTAGGCATTAAGTGGGACATACTGGACTGAAAAGTACTTAACATTTAAATCTAAAGCACTTTGCCTGCATTTCTGGTAACTTATTTAGGCTGGGAAGGAATATAGGTTAACTTCTCTCCACTTCAATTCCTGCAAATCAGGGAAGGGGAAAATAAAGGGAAAAAGAACAAACAAACCAATAGCTACCTACGTTGCTGACACATTTTATACATACTATAGCAACACATCTCCCTGACCACTCTACTCAATATTGGAGAGTAAAACCAAAAATATATCCTGCTGATCCACTTGTGTACTGTCACACAATTTAAGGGTAACCTGAAAGAGAGAGGTACAAATTGCAAATACTATAGAGCAAGCTCCCCCCCCCCCCCTCTTTCCTGCTGTACGCTGTTGCAGCAGGTCATATCCCAATAACCTTTTCCGACTTGGTCCAGTGGGGACAAACTCCCTGGGGAGTATGCTTGTTATTGCTTTCTTTACTATAATTGGAACAACTGTTACTTGCTCTGAGGCGACTACATCTGTAATATATTGTACATCAGAGATTACAGGAGACTTGAGGTCTCTTTAGATCGGTCCTACTAATAGGCCCCCAACAGACTGTTGCAGGGAGCTCTTTTTGGGAACAGGTAGCGGGTCGCTTACTTTGACTCCCTCAAAAATAACGGAACCCCTATCTTTGATGTTGTAAGCCCCAAGGATTATGGAATAAACGAATATCCTTGGGCCATGAACGCCCACCCTACATTCAGTATCTTCCTATAAGATATACTTTCCTACGTCACATGTGGAGATAGTTTAAGAGCTATTGTTTCCTATAAGGCACAGATTCCTGCATACTACTAGATGGCTGGGATATACCCTCAGTTACCATATCCTAAGGGTGGAAGAGGCGTTTATAGGAAAACATGTCACACTCTCAGAGGCGGAAAAATAGACCGCAACTCCTGCTTAAGAAAACAGTTATGGATCATTTTGGCCAGCTCAACTCAGATAGACATACTTCAAATGAACCACCTGATTCTCCAACTTCAGACTCGTCTGGTTTTGCTGCATCTACTCTGAAAGAGATCCAACACAGCAGCCAAGAGATGGTTACTCCTACATTTATTCTGGACTCTCTTAAATCTATGTTAGATGATCATCATAATTCATTCTCTGCTAAACTCTCTGCCTCATTTGCCGAGCTAAAAAAGGAAATTTCCTCAACTAATGAGCGCATTGACATGCTTGAAAGAAAATACGAAGATTTTGCTACAGAACAAGCTAATGGGCTAACCTTTCTCAGAATCTTTCAGAATATCTTGACTCTGTCGAAGATAAAATAGCTGATATTGAAGATAGATCTCGGCGAAATAATCTCCAAATAAGAGGGATCCCTGAATCTATCTCTCCAACAGATCTCCAATCTTACCTTAAGGAACTTTTTCACAACTTAGCTCCAAAAGCCTTAGAGTCAGAAGATCTGCTAGATTGAGCCCATCGTACTCTCAGACCAAGAGGGCTCCCTGAAGGGCAACCGCAGGATGTTCTTGTAAGACTTCACTATTTTACATATAAAGAAAGCATTCAAAGAGCACACTTTCAGAAACCTCCGCTTCCTGAGAAGTTTCAGAACTTATAGATCTTTCCAGATCTTTCCACAAGAACATTGCAGCAGAAGAAAACCTTTACAGATGTCACCTCCATCCTACGAAAGAAAAATATTAGATACAGATGGGGATACCCGATTAAACTCCTGATCTTCAAGGACAATCAAACCTTCACAGTCCACAATGTTACTCAAGGTTTTGCTCACCTTAAAAGTTGGAATATAGAGGGCACTCATACTGCTGTCCCCCAGAACTTACCACACAAATCTCGTCAGCTTGATGCCACGGCATCTGAGTGGGCTGCACTTCCTCCAAGGAGTTCTGACTCGCACAATGCAACGCCATCCCAGAGGGAATCTGGCTCACCATCTGCAGCAACTTCCCAAAGAAGATCTTTCTCACAACCTCCTTCAGATGCTTACTCACAGTGGTTTTTCTAGTTTAAATCTCATGGTAGTACCTACCTTGTTTAAACGCTGTATCATTTAAACAAGTCCTCTAGATGAGAGAGGCTTGACTGGACACTAACTCCATTTGCAGGGACTGTAACAAGATTCTGATAAGTATTGTTACGGTTGCCTCCAGACTGGCTGGAAGTTGGACCATAGAAAAGGATGCTCCTAGCGCTCACTAAAGGAGCAGCAGCACCGTAGACACTCTATAACTGCTGCGTAGCCACCATAAGTAATGCAGACTCTATGAACCACCGCTGCTGGGCTGGTATCTCGCCGTCTGCTCTGCGCCCTGGACCTATGACCAGGCTCCAGTAGGTGAACCTCTTCCTTCTGTAGCAATCCCTGTAGCTAAGGGAGTATGAAGAGCATAGCAATCCCTGTAGTGATTATAAGCTGTATCCTACAAACATGAGTCAAAGCTTCAAGTTAGAGGGTCAACATAGGTCTGATGTGCTGGAGCACACAGCCTGCTTTTTATTGAGGTTACATGCAAACAGGACACTCTCAGGGGGAGGCATAAAATCCCCCATCACACATTTGATATTAGATAGAGAGACACTCCCTTTGACAGGCCACAACATTACTTCAGCAGATAACATTTTACACACAATAAAACAATGCAGTCCACCTTATCACTACTAGAAGTCTGATTAGACAATGGGAATGTTTTATCACTAAACTTAATTAGAGCTGATCCCAGCAAACTTGTATTTAGAATGCTTCTTGAAGCTGAACAAAGTTATCTCTGTAGTTCTGACCGAAGGGTCTGTCACATAGCACTTAATGGCACACAATGAAACTGAACCAAGTGGGAGAAAGCCAGGGACAAGTCATTTCACAGGTCTGGGGACATAGTCTTAAAGGGGCATTGTTCACCAAAGTCACAATATGTCCCCAGACGGTTCTTAAAGGGCCATATACACCCAATAAAAGTTAATATGTTTTCAGGGGCACAATCTTCCAGGGGCCATAGTCATGTGGAAGGAGGCTGGCAAATAGGCTTCTCCAAAATCCAGGGAAGCAGGGCAATTTTCCATTTAAAGGGCCAGTTACAAATAGCAGTTTGTAACATATCTCCCCTTTTGGAGGGAGACTAACCAGGCACCTGACCTTCTGCCGGTCAGTGCCTAAGTTAGTCTCGCAACCCACGCACAAATAATCGTAAGCAGCAAAGTAGCCCCCCACAATACGTAGTACTGGCCTGTAAGTTCCAGGTTGTAGGATGAAAGTGTAGCATCCTCGGCCTTCCTGGCGCAGCTGGGCAAATAGCTGATGGTACTTGGGGGGCAGAGGCCAGCGGCACTCTGCCCTGGTGCCAGCGCTTCTGCTGGGGTGAGGGGTTTGCAGGCCAGTCCTGTAACAAGGACAAGGTCTGTAGGGCAGAGGCCAGCAGTGCTCTATCCTGATGCCAGCTCTTCTGCTGGGGGAATTGGGGCATAGTCCTGCCCGGTGGCAAAGGGAACGTGGGGGTCAGTGGGGGTTAACATCTCCACTGTTAACCCTGGGCCCAAGTTAGGAGTTAGCTGGGGAGGGGGAGATTGGCTTACCTCCTCCTCCTGATACTCCGGCGGCCGTTGGGAAGGGAGGTCGATGCTCTCCGCTTCCTGTGGAACATGCTGCGGCTGGGGAGAGAGACCGGTTGTCTCCTCTCCCTGGAAGGCACACTCCGGCTGGGGAGGGAGGTCGATGCTCTCCCCTCCCTGTAGCTGGGTCTGTCGCTGGGGATCTGGGCCGCCTGCCCAGCATCCCTGTTGGGCCGGTAGAGAGACTGCGGTCCCATCTCCACCTGCCTGCTGGGGGTCCTCCCAGGACCAGTCTATGAGGCCTGCTGCCTCTGGTATCTCTGGTTGGGGTTGGGGAAGGAGACCGGTTGTCTCTTCCCTCTGCACAGTATACTGCCGTTGGGGAGGGAGGTCGCTGCTCTCCTCTCCCTGTGGAACATGTTGCGGCTGGGGAGAGAGACCAGGTGTCCATACCCTCAAACTCCACAGTTGGCGCTCAAAGGCTCGTGCCGCTTCGTTCTCAGTAGCCAATTCCCGGATGAGGCGACTGACTACCTCCTGTGCAGGGTCTGCACCATATCGGACTAGCCGCCTCTTTACCTCTGGAACGAAATCAGCGCCCTCATAGCGACGGATCAGGTTGAGGTGCTCTTCACAGGGTTCTGACCAGTGTCTTGTCAGCTTCATGCTGCTGTAGGTAGGGACGCTACGCAGTGGCTAGCGTTGCCCTCAATTACTCTCCTACGATACCAGTGCTGTTGTGGTGCTGCTCCTTGCGCTAGGACGCGATCCCACCGCTGCCGCCAAATGTTACGGTTGCCTCCAGGCTGGCTGGAAGTTGGACCGTAGAAAAGGATGCTCCTAGCTCTCACCAAAGGAGCAGCAGCACCGTAGACACTCTATAACTGCTGCGTAGCCACCATAAGTAATGCAGACTCTATGAACCACCGCTGCTGGGCTGGTATCTCGCCGTCTGCTCTGCGCCCTGGACCTATGACCAGGCTCCAGTAGGTGAACCTCTTCCTTCTGTAGCAATCCCTGTAGCTAAGGGAGTATGAAGAGTATAGCAATCCCTGTAGTGATTATAAGCTGTATCCTACAAACATGAGTCAAAGCTTCAAGTTAGAGGGTCAACATAGGTCTGATGTGCTGGAGCACACAGCCTGCTTTTTATTGAGGTTACATGCAAACAGGACACTCTCAGGGGGAGGCATAAAATCCCCCATCACACATTTGATATTAGATAGAGAGACACTCCCTTTGACAGGCCACAACATTACTTCAGCAGATAACATTTTACACACAATAAAACAATGCAGTCCACCTTATCACTACTAGAAGTCTGATTAGACAATGGGAATGTTTTATCACTAAACTTAATTAGAGCTGATCCCAGCAAACTTGTATTTAGAATGCTTCTTGAAGCTGAACAAAGTTATCTCTGTAGTTCTGACCGAAGGGTCTGTCACATAGCACTTAATGGCACACAATGAAACTGAACCAAGTGGGAGAAAGCCAGGGACAAGTCATTTCACAAGTCTGGGGACATAGTCTTAAAGGGGCATTGTTCACCAAAGTCACAATATGTCCCCAGACGGTTCTTAAAGGGCCATACACACCCAATAAAAGTTAATATGTTTTCAGGGGCACAATCTTCCAGGGGCCATAGTCATGTGGAAGGAGGCTGGCAAATAGGCTTCTCCAAAATCCAGGGAAGCAGGGCAATTTTCCATTTAAAGGGCCAGTTACAAATAGCAGTTTGTAACAAGTATATTTTGTATTTTGTGTCTTGTTTTGTTTTTGCATTTTATGTGTTAACTGACGCTTTTTCTCCTTTTAGCTAATTGTTTTTGTTAACATGTTGTAACATGGGTACAGTTCTTATGAGATATATTTGCCACCCTTAGAATTATTTTATTTACAACCTAGCCGGTTTTGGAAGGTATAACTAGGGCTCTTAATTCCTACATTTAGATGACATCAGAGGAGGTCTTATGTTTATAGCCTACTACCTCTAAATATAGCACAGTTGTACACATTCTAATACCCACATGGTAAGTCTGGGACCTCTTTGATATTCTTCTTTCCCTGACATCCGGTCATTATTTCCACCCTACATGAGAGTGTTGCATCCTCCTGTATTGATTGCACATACTTTCACCCCACAAGGTAATATAATAGGGAGTAAGCTCTTCACTAATACCATTGTCCTGCTTTGTCCTTTTGCTAATAGTTCAGGGGCTGAGATATTTTTTTGAGGCCCGAGTCCCCTAAGACCACAACTTTTAGACAGCATAGCTTCGGACATATATCTACTAACTTAATTTAGTTGTTGGTAAAATGTTTATGGTTTATATTTTAAAAAAAATTATGTTTTGTAGCATGTCTGTTCAATAAATTGCGCTTAGAACTGATCCCTAATATATACCTCTTACCTTAAGTTAGACCTTTTGGTTGCTGGGTTTACTCATACCACTGAAATGTGGAAATATGCGTTATGCCAGTAACTTTGTCACTACTAGGAGGCTCATGACCTCTTTTAAATGTGCTGTTAGGTCCAACTGAGAGTTTCTAACCACTGTTTACCCCCCAAAGGACCCTTATATTCTTTAGAGGAGATATAAACTTAGATTTACAAAGTGGAATTTCATGCTAATATTGTCTAGTATATAATGTTTAAATGTGTTACAGTTCTTGTTAAGATTTATTTTATTCTATTCAACAATTTTTACATGATTATCTGTCTTTGTACCCATTTCTTAGAAATAGTCGCTTGGTCTCACCCATCAAAAACTTTTCTTTTTCCTCCAAAACACATTAGCTCTCCACAACAGAAGACACTGAACAAAAAATTTACAACTTATGCTTGGCTTAATGCAATATCACAATTTCATTTAGGCGGGCGATACATAATGGCTGCCCATTTCTTCACCCTTTCCTTTCTCTAGACACTAGGACACTTGGCGTTCTATTTTACAGTAACATAACCTCCCCCCCCCCCCACATATAAAGTGCCTCTTTTTTTTAGAAGAGGACTACGTAAGCGGTTTGTCTTGCCGATTCCGCACTATCCACCACCCCTATAACTATTCCAAATATACATATTTCTGTGCCAGCCTCTAGCTATACCTAGCTATACCTAGAAGTAACTTCTTACCCTTCCCCCTCTATTCCCTCCCCATTTTTTCTCTCCTCTTTCTTCTCCTCTCTCTCTCCTCCTTCTTCCCCTTTTCAATATGGTCTTATCATTTGCTTCCCACAATGTTCGGGGTCTCAACACTCCCAATAAGAGAAGCAGACTTCTGAGATACCTTAACCAGGAAAAATCTCAGGGAATTTTCCTCCAGGAAACCCACTGGGTGGATGGCTCCCCCATCCCTCTTAAATCTAAACAATTCCCGGTGGTTGAAACAGCATCTTTCACGAATAAATCAAGGGGAGTGGCAATACTAGTTCATAAACACCTCTTGTTCGAAAAGATAAATATGCAAGCAGATCCTCAGGGCTGCTTCTTGATTTTAAATTGCAAACTGGAGGGGGTCCCCTATACCCTTGCATCATACTATGGCCCTAATACAGGTCAGGTAAAGCATCTTAGAAAGTTCTTACGTCTTTTGACCACCCACAAGTTGGGAACCCTACTACTCGCAGGAGACTTTAATATGCTACTTTATACTATGATGGACAGGCAGTCCCCCAAGCAAAGGGCGTATGACCCTGCGCTAATTCAAACCTCAAAACAATTCGCCACACTTATTGCGCAATACAACCTTTATGATGTCTGACGCTCCTTAAATCTTACGTCTCGAAATTACTCATATTATTCTAATGTCCACCTTTCCTACTCCCTCATTGATTTTATTTTTTGTGAGCCCTGTCTTTTAGACTGTATTCAAAGTGCATGCATGCCAAATTGCACCTGGTCGGATCATTCACCTGTCCAGATGACCATGAACTCTCCCACTACCTTGTCTTCTAGGCCTCCCTGGCGGCTACCGTAAATCCTTTTGAGTGATTTGGGCAATGTTGCCTACCTTCAGGAAGAAATCACACAATTTTTGCTTATGAATTATAACGGTTCAGTGGGGGATTACTCTTTATGGGGCGCATTTAAGGCATTTGTACGAGGCCTTCTAATGAAACTAAAATCTAAGCATAATAAAACACATGGAGGCTCCTTGGCACAACTACATGTGGAACTTCGCAATCTTATTTCACAACATAAGGTCACACTTAATTCTGAGGTTCTCGCTGGCTTAGAGAATACTAGGATACAATGGCAAATGCAAAAATTAAAACAACTCTATTATGCCAAAGACAACAAGGCAGATCGCATCCTAGCCAACAAACTAAGACAGCGGGCAGCAGATGCCCGTATTCCATATATTAAAATGCCTGATGGCATAGTTCGACTTCCTATTGATTTCGGCAAGGCGTTTGCCAAATATTATTCTGATCTATATAATCTAAAATATTCTCCGGACACCTCTGTGCCTTCATCTATAGAAATCAAGAATTTTTTAGACACCTTATCTCTTCCGTCAATGACGGATGAACAGAAAGACCTTTTGGATGCCCCTATCAGTACGCAAGAAGTTGCTCATGCCATAAAGGCCTTAAAACCCCACAAGGCCCCAGGGCCTGACGGATATACTGCCCTTTTCTATAAGAAATTTAGCTTTTCCCTTTTACCACTACTTACCAGAGTATTCACACTAGCTAGACCAGTGATTTTTAACCTTTTTTTTGCAGTGGCACACTTTTTTACATTAAAAAATCCTGTGGCACACCACCATCCCAAAATTTAAAAAAAATCACACATTGTAGCCTAATACAGCATATATATATATACACATACACACAAACACACATACTGTATGTATTGTGCTGTTATGCCATGCCTCCTACAAGCTACCCCTGCACTGGGAGTAAAAAACAAGCAAAGTTTAAAAAATATGTCACACTGTTGTCAGTCTGCCGTGGCACACCTGAGGATCTCTCACGGCACACTAGTGTGCCACGGCACACTGGTTGAAAAACACTGAGCTAGACAATCGGGTTCTCTATCCTCTGAGTTCTTGGAGGCTACCATTGTAGCCATACCAAAACCAGGTAAAGACCCTAATGCATGTGAGAACTTCAGACCTATATCGCTAATCAATATTGACATGAAACTTCTAGCCAAAATCTTAGCCACCAGACTTAACCATATCCTCCCCTCACTGATAGATTGGCATCAAGTAGGATTTACCCCTGGAAGGGAGGGGCCTGACAATACCAGAGGCATTTTAAACATTTTTCTAGAAGCCAAAAGCGAAAACATTCCATGTTACAATTCTAACCTTAGATGCCGAAAAGGCATTCGATCAGGTTAATTGAATTTATCTCTCCAAAGTATTACCTAAATTCGGTTTTCCACCCTACTTTCAGTCCTGTGTCAGAGCGTTATACTCCTCTCCATTGGCCACGGTTAGGGGGCTCGGCTTCCTCTCACCCTCCTTCCCCATCACTAATGGAACACAACAGGGATGTCCTTTATCTCCTCTGATATTCGCGTTAATAATGGAGCCATTGGCCGAGGCAATCCGTTCCGCTGAGGATATAGTTGGTGTGGTTATAGCGGGTATACCCCAGAAAACTGCCTTATTTGCGGATGACCTCACTGTTTTCTTGGGAAGCTCTACTCCATCTCTTTCCGGCTCTCTTTAAGCTTCTCCACACCTTCGGTGAGATTAGTTACTATAAATTGAATGTAAACAAAACTGACGCTTTCACTATCAATATATCAGACAGGGACTACACCCACCTTACGAAGAGGTATGCGTTTAATTGGTCACGGCACAAATTAAAGCACCTAGGGGTTTTCCTATCTTGGAATATATCCACTATAGTCGAAGCCAACTTCTACCCACTTTTAAGCTCTTTACAGAAATGTGTAGATCGCTGGAATGTCCCATGTATTTCCTGGCTAGGCAGAATTGCAGCCTTTGAGATGACTTTACTACCTAAATTAACTTACCTTTTTAGAACCTTGCCAATACCCATACCTAAATCCCTTATCGGAAAATTTCAGATGCTATGTAACAAATTTATTTGGAAAAAAGGACACCCCCAGTGTCCACCAGGATCATGCAGCAGCCAATACTGAGTGGAGGTGCAGGCACCCCCAACTAGGCTCTGTATCACAAAGCATCTAGACTTGCCCACATTCTCCCCTGGAATTCTAATTCCTCGGATTGCAAATGGTGGGGCATAGAACAGGCTACTTTGCCGAATTCACTCTCCCTTTCGGATCTCCTCTGGATTCCTAAACATATTAGGGTATCTTTTGATATTAGAAATAACATTGTCCTCTCTGCTTTGTGCTTTTGGGATAAAACCCAAACTCTTCTCAAAATTGCCCCCCACCCCTCGCCTAGTCAATCCCTCCCGGGCCTTCTCAAGGCACTGCGGGACTCACACCCACTGCTATGGCAATCACATGGTATCACTACTGTTGGATATCTTTTCCCGAATGGTCAACTTATCTCATTAGCAACATTTTGATTCACATATAATCCATCTCAGATATTAAAATTTGAGTTTTGGAGACTTAGGAGTCTCTTAAGGGCTTGGGGGTTCACTGAACTTCCAATGCGCGCTCATACCAACTGGGAAAAACGTTGGGATATGGCCAAAAGGATACCTAGAGCGCTGTCAGTCTCCTATCAAGATCTGCTTAATCCGAATGTTTATTACCAATCAGCCTATATTATTTCCTGGGAGAGATCCCTTGGGTTTCAAGCTTCTCAGGAAGATTGGTCACTGGCTATCTTACTCACCAAGAAAGCCATCCACTGTGTTACTCTACTGGAATTATACCTTAAAGTTTGCACTCAATGGCATCTTACACCTCTGAGGCTCTTCAAAATCTCCCCCTTGAATTCACCTCTCTGTTGGAGAGGGTGTGGAAATGTTGGTTCACCGGCCCATGTATGGTGGGAGTGTTCATTGCTACTTCCCACGGAGACTCCTGCTTTCTCCTATTACTTCAGGCTCCCCCCCCCTCTGTTTTTTTTTATTTCTCTTCCCTCTCTCCCTCAACCCTACT